>NC_134193.1:4654273-5254273 GCF_964188355.1 Buteo buteo | reverse complement strand
AAGAGGGGACAGAGGACAGGAGGGATGCCAGGATAGGGGACTGGGTCTGCCTGGAGATATTTTTGTGGCTGCAGCCCAAAATAAGCCGAGGCAACGTGCCCGGTCCTGAGGCTGTGGCTGCAAAGGCAGAGCCTGGGGAGAGCATCCCCGGGGTGCAGGGGGGGGACGCAGAGGGACAGAGGTCAGATTTTGCAGCGGTGGCATGGAGCAGGGTGGCAGGGGGCTGGCAGGGGGATGGGAAGCCCAAGATGGGCAAGTCTGGCCAGGTTTCTCGTGCCGGTGGGAGAGTGAAGGCAGTGGGAGTTGCAGAGCTGGGTGCTGCGGGAGGGCAGGAGTGGTTTGAGGGGTGCTGGAGCCCGGGATGCAGGGGGGGTTAGGCTCGATGCTGCTGGGTGCAGAGGAGTAGGAACAGCCCCAGGGCTGAGGAAAGGGCCTTGGCTGCCATCGTGATGCCATGTGTCCTGTGAGGTGTGGGGACTTCAACCTCTCACTGCTGGGAGAAGCCACCAATCCCTGCGGGATGGGGCAGAGCCACCCCGGCCCCGTGCCCGGGTGAGGACTCGGTGGTGGGACTGGATGGAAGTGGCCGCAGTGAGCAGGGGTGGTCGGAGCAGGGGGGAAAGAGAGAGGGAAAAATCCAGGGAAAGGCACCAGCATCCCACCCCAGGGCTGTGCTGGGGCCGCCCGGCCGAGTTCTCATATGTAGCATGTTTGTTTGTTGTTTCGTGGTTCTTTTTCTTTCTTCTGTTTCACTCACTGATCTAAATCTCTGGGAATGAAAACTCAAAACTTCCCTGCCATAAAACACAGGCGTGCCCTGCTCCCGGCCCCGCCAGGGGACAAAGCTCTTCTTTAACTGGACCGGTTTGTGCCTCCATCCCTCGCTCCATCCCTGCATCCCTCCACCCCACCTGCACCGAGTCCCGGGGTGCCCACCCGCACCCCACGCACACGCTGCCTGGTGGCCCCAGCGGCCCCGGCCAGGGTTTAGCCACAATCCCAGAGACACTTTCTCAACCCCCCCCCAAGCCCCTCTGTTCTCCTCCAGTGTATTTATGAATTTCACATGAAGTACTGTTTTATTTTTTTAAAGACTTTGTAAAGCTTACCAGGGTTACAATCACCATTTTTAGAGCTGTGTCAGTCCACAATGTTAAAAATCCATTTTTTTATGTATTATATTTTTTGTGTATTTTTTTTTAATCCAGCTGTGATGGGTTGTATCATATATTTGTTGTGTTTACTGTATCTGTCCAACTTCAAAGAGAGGAGACTGTGGAGCTCCGAGAAAACTACGGTCTGCTGAAAAAAACATTAAAATTATTTGTTCATGGGTTGGCTCAAGCGGTTCTGAAGTTCCTATTTTTTTATTTCTTGTGGGTTTCTTTGATGGCCAGGACTACAGGGGCGGCTATGGCCCATGAAACTCCTTGGCTGGGTTATGCTTCTCCCAGGACCCCAGGTCTGGGCAGCCAGATCCCACATCCAGCAGTATTTTGCTGTGGTTTGCATCACCGGTGATGGGTTTGCTTGGGAAAGGTGACTGCTGGGTTAGCCTACCCCATGGCAAACGCTTCCCTGCACCTCCCCACAGCATCACTGGGTTCAGGGACACATGTTTTAGGGGTCGCACCCTTGCCCACACCTCAGGTGATGGAGGGCTGAGTCTGTCCTATCAGTAAGAAACACCTATCGCAGCCTTGCTCGCTTGCCTTGGCTATTCAATACACCCCGCCTGGTCCCAGAACCAGAGGACCCAGATGACACACTTTAACGCCGACTGCTTTTCCCCTTTCTGCAAGCCAAACTACGGTATTTAGATGCCCGTTATTTAGATGCCCATTCCCATCGCCCCGAGGGCAGAGCCTGGCACCCCGGCCGAACCCCGATGCCATTAGGGCTGATGGCTTTGCACATCCCAAACACCTCTAGACTCAATGGCTTTGTCACGGATACACAAATCCTCCTACCACTGCTAAACACGCTCCAGCCCAGCAAACCACTGTCCTGCTGTTCCTCCGGACTCGGGATGATGTCCCCAAATGAGGGGGAGACCTGCAGCCCCGCTCCTCCTGCTGCCACCCCCTCCCCTGCTCTGCACCACGGGTTGGGGGTCCTGCACAGCATTAAGGCATCCGAGAGACTTATTTCTAACCAGGCTCCCTGTGGAGCTAATCCAGCCTGGGCCACAGGCTGAGAAAGGCAAAAAACCACATGTGCAGGATTGAAAAAGAGACCCTGACAGCAGAGTCAGGCTCACTGCCATCCCATGGCTACCAGCCCTTGCTGAGGACACCGCTGCCCCGGGAACAGGCTGTGGGACCTGCATGCAATGCTGGGCTGTGAAGAAGGAGGCCTGGAAGGAGGAGAGCTGGCCCCAATATTGGGGAGCTGCTGCTTTTCCCAGCCTGGACCCCTGGGCAGGACCTGCTCCCTCCAGGCCAGGTGAAGCAGCGGGAGCAGCGAGGGGGCAATGCCCGGGGGGGGGGGCTGCGGGACCCTCCTAAGGGGACCTGGAAAAAGGGGAGAGGATGTCCCGGGAGCAGTGGGATGTCAGGGAGGACCCCACAGACCTCCGAGGAGATGGAAGGAGGCGGCTTGTACAGGCAGAGCCGCCGGGGCTGCTTTGGGGAGGTGCAGAGCAGCGCACCCCCCCGCACCCCCCCCCTTGCCACGGCTGCCATCCCGCCGGGTGGGGGTGGGGGTGCGAGGGGGCAACCCCATCCCCAGGGGAAAGAGCTGTGCGAAGCATTTCCCACCCCCCCCCTCGTCCCTTTCCCCGCCGCGTACCGCCCCCCCCGGGGCCGGCCCGGCCCGCTCCAGCCCCTTCCCTTCTTCCCCTTCCCCTTCCGCCCCGCAGCGCTGCCTGCCGGGACGCGTAGTCCCGCGGCCCCGCACCGCTGCCGGCCCCCGCCAAGGTCCGCTCCCGCTCCGCGCTCCCCCCGCTCCCCGGCGCCGGCCCCGCTCCCCGCCCCGCTCCGCGCCCCGGCCCCGCTCCGCGCTCCCCAAACCCCCGCGTCCCGCTCCGCCTGTTGCTCCGCTCCCTCTCCCGGCTCTGCCTGTTGCTCCCGGCCCGGCTCCGCGCCCCGCTGCCCGCCCGGTCCCGCGGGGAGGTGGGGAGGGCAGGGGGGGGAGCGATCCGGCGAGGGGGGGGGTGCTCAGCTCCGGTAGGAGAAACCGGTATGAGCACGGTGTAGGGACGGGATGAGCCCCTCGGTAATCCCGCCGGGGCAGGCAGAGCCCGGCTGCCCGCACTCGGTTGCCTGTACCCGGCTGCCTGCACCCCGCTGCCCGTCCCCGGCATCCTGGAGCCCCGGGTTTGCTTTTTTGTCTTTCAAATGGACAATATGTCCCCGGGAGCCGGGGGTGGGAGATGCGGGGCTGGCAGAGCCCCCCACCGGCAAACAGCGCTGGGGGGGGCGGCTCCGGGAGCTGCGGGGTCCTGCGGGGTTTGGGGTCGTTGGAAGTATCCGTGGGTTTCCCAAGCGGGGAGGTGGGTGGTGGGGTGTCTCATGCCCGTGCCTCGCAGCACCGCTTTGAACCCGGGGTTTAAAGTCCACCCAGGAACACAACTCGGTGGCAGAGAAAGGGTTTGAGCCCTGCTCCCAATCCCTGGCCCACCGGTGTCCCCATCCGTGGGACAGAGGCATCACCCTTGTGGTTTGGGTACCTGGGTCCCTGTTTGGGGGCAAGTTGGGGTTCAGGATGGGTGTTGTGGGCGGGAGAGGAGGGGATGGTGTGGGCCGCGCCGGAGCACCCCGAGCACTCCTCCCTCCCAGCCTTTGCCTCGGCTCGGCCCCTGCGCCGCAGCAGCCTGGCTCCCCGGCTCTGCCCCGTGCCCTGCGCCAGCTGCCCGGGGCTGTCACCTCAACCCGCTCCCCGCAGGACCCCCTTTCTGCCCGGCGTTGTCCTCTGGCCCCCACGAAGCCCCAGCAAGCAATGGAGGGAGATCTCACCCTGCAGCTCCGCATCTTTGACCTCAACTGCTGGTGAGTCCAGAGTTTGCCAGGGCTGCGCAGGTGGGGACGGGGACATCCGCACCGGGAGAGGGGTCCCACCTTGGTGTCACATTCATGTCCCCTTCTTTTTGGGGTGCACCGCTCTCCCAGCCCCAAAGGGTTGTGAGGTGCTCGGCTGAGCAGTGCCCCATGTCCCCTCTGTGCCTTCTCCCCCAGAAAAGGGCCCCCCATTCGCACCCCAACCAGCTGCCTCAATTTTGCAGGCAGGAAAAGCTGTCCCCAAACAGCCTCCCTGCACATCCCTCTTGTCCCCATGTCCCCACATGGCCCTTTCCCCCTCCCATCTCCCCCAGTCTGCATCCTGCCCATACCAGTTCTGGGTCCTGGTGTGCCCCGACAGACCCTATCACCCTGTCCCCCCCAAGTTGTGACCGTCACCCCTATGCGGCAGGGCCATCCGCTACCTGAGCAAGCGGCGGCAGGAGCGCGTCCAGCTCATCGGGGACATGCTGCGCCGGGAGCGCTTTGACCTGGTGCTTCTCCAGGAGGTGAGGGCAGCCTGTGAGCTGAGTGTGTCCGTTCTCAGCCCATGAGCCGAGTACGCCTGTTCTCAGCCCATCCCGCTGTTCTCCAGGTGTGGAGCGAGCAGGACTACAGCGACCTGAAGGCGAAGCTGGGAGGTTGCTACCCCTTCTCCCATTATTTCCGCAGGTGAGAGGGGCCTGGCCAGCGCCCCCACCCCGGGGCTGTCCATGGGGCAGTGACAGGGCTGTGCCACATCCTCAGTGTTTGTCACATGGAGAGACTGGTGTGGGTGCTGCAGGTCATCTCTGTGACCGTGGGAGACTCCGCGCCTGGAGAGTGGGATGCTCATGGGAGCGTACTGGGACCCAGGCATCCGGGAAGCCCCCTTGGCTCAGGGCTGGGGGGAGGCAGAGTTGGGGGGAACCACGTTTCCTAACTGTGCTTTTCCCCTCCTGCAGCGGGGTGATCGGCAGCGGCCTCTGCGTCTTCTCCAGGTTCCCCATCCTGGACACCCTCCTCTACCAGTACTCGCTGAACGGGTACCCCTACATGGTGAGTGGGGCAAGGGGTACATGGCACGGCAGTGCCTGGCCCCATGGAGCCTGACCGGTCCCGACCTGCTCCCCTTCCCCTCCGGCAGCTCCAGCACGGGGACTGGTTCTGCGGCAAGTCCGTCGGCCTCGTCGTCATTAAGATCTCCGGGATTCTCTTCAATGTCTATGTCACCCATGTGAGCACCCTGGGGAAGGACCTGGCACTGGGGGGGTGATGATGGGGAGGAGAGGGACAAGTGGCCGTACCCCTCCTTCGCTGTCCCCTTGCTTTAATCATTGCTTTGCACCATTTCTCCTGGGACTATGCACTGATTTAATTAAATACTGCTCTGGAAAGGGGCTGGGGAGGGAACAGGGACCCATGACCTGGCTGTACAATGGGGTGAGCATCCCAGGTGAGGTGAGATGAAGACAGAGGGGCTGGCCAGACCCCAAAGGGACCATCTAGAGGGGCTGGGTGGGTTTGCAGGAAGCCTTGGAGCTGGGCGGGTGCCGGCATGGGGGTCACAGCCGCTTTACCCCCTGCCTCTCGCCAGCTGCATGCTGAGTACTGCCGGGAGAAGGACGCCTACCTGCCCCACCGCCTGGTGCAGGCCTGGGAGCTGGCGCAGTTCATCCGGTGAGCAGCCGTGGGGTGTCCCACGGGGTCCCCCCACCGCAGGTCTCTGGGGCGTGCACGGTCACCCCTGCCCCGGGGGCTTGCACTGTGCAGAGCTCCTAGTTGCACCAGTCCCAGTCAGGAGTAGGGCTGGGGAGCAACCGGGGAGGGTCCCAGTTACCCCAGTCCAGTGCGGGGCAGGGTGGGGAAGGGGGTTAGCCATCCCCATCCCCGCAGACACACCTCGAAGGCGGCTGACGTGGTGCTGCTGGGAGGGGACCTGAACATGCACCCCGAAGACGTGGGCATCCGGCTGCTGCGCGGCTGGACGGGGTTGCGGGATGCCTTTGCCGAGGCCACGCGCTTTGAGGTGAGCGGCAGGGGGTAAGCGGGGTCCCGGGGCACACCGAGAGCCCCCCCCCAACCGGGCGCTTGCTCTCAGGGCTGCGAGGACGGCTGCACCCTCATCCCCAACAACTGCTTCACCGTCAAGACAGAGCTGCTGCCCTTCCCGCTGGGTATCCGCATCGACTACATCCTCTACAAGGTAATGGGGGGGCCCTCAGCCACCGGCCGTGGGTGGCAGCGGGGGGAGGCACCCGCGTGACCCCCCCTCTCCCCTCTCCCAGGCCATCTCCAGCTTCACGGTGAAGTGTGAAGAGCTGAAGACCACCACAGGGACAGCCCCGGGCATGGACATCCCCTTCTCGGACCACGAAGCCGTGATGGCAACGCTGCACATCCAGAGGCAGGGACAGGCTGCGGGTGCCACCCTCGGCACAGCTGGTGAGGTGGGGGGGTGCTGCTGGGGTCCCCCGTGTGCAGGGGTGGGGAGGGACTGGTGGATGGACTGGTGGATGAAGATGGAGTTTTTGGGGATATTTCCCCTTGCTTAGGGCATCCCTTGGGGTCCTGCTTGTGGAGGGGTGTGGACAGGGCAGAGCAGTGGGGATGGGGAGAAAAAGGGGTACGGGGGGGGGTCCCACCTCACCCTGCTGAGCCACCCCTGTCCCCCCGCAGAGCCGATGCTGGCCGACGTGGTGACGGAGGCACGGACGGAGGTGGGCGTGGGGCTGCGGGCAGCGCAGCGGCAACGCTACTCCACGGGCAGGATGGCCGTGCTGGCCCTGCTGCTGCTGCTGCTGCAGGCAGCGGCCGCGCTGGGCGCGCTGGCAGGGCTGGCTGCCGGACAGCCCTTCCCCAAGCTCTCTTTCTCCCTGCTGGCCTTCCTCGCCATCGGCGTCCTCCTCCTCGCCACCGGCCTCCACCTCTTCCACACCATCGAGGTGAAGATGCTGCAAGGCACCGAGGAGCAGATGCGGATGGCGCTGCGGGCGCTGCAGGAGCGTCCCAGCGATGGCTGAGCTGGGGCCGTGGGTGTCCCACGATGTCCCCCCCGGATCCATCCTGGGCCTTTTCGGTCCCTTTTTCTAGTTGACTTCTAGTTTTAGGTGAGCAGCGCTGCGGCTGGCTCGGTAGCGCGGGTTCGACAGCCGCCTCTCTGGGTGGAATTAAGATTTTTGGGGCAGAGTCGTCATGTTGACCCCTGTGGGAACCATGACGGAGGCGGGTTTTAATTGCTGGGTTTTTTAATACACTCTTTCTACCTGGAGGGACCCACTGGTGTGGGTGGGAGGCTCAGCCTCCCCTTGCCTGGGGTGGCCTCAGGGGCTCCCAGTGAAAGCTGGTGACTGCTCCGGCAACCAGATTTAACTCATATAGAAAATAAAGATGGTATTTTAGCCCTTGGCACCAGGTCGGGGAGGCTTTATTCGAAGGGAGGGGGGGTTGCAGCAGGATAATAGGGCTGGTGCAAACAAAAGGCAGACGGGAGGGTTTGGGGAGGCACTGAAGGGAGCGGCAGGATGAGGGCTGAATGTGGGGGGGGACATCGCTAACGGAGGAGCCCGGGCCTGGGACCTTCCATGCCCAACATGGCTGGGGCTGCTGTAAGCACCATTTGGCCATCGAGGCAACCCTGCAACAGCCAGGGACCTGAGAAAGGTTGGAGAGGTCTGTGCAAAGGCCAGTTCAGCATTGCTAAGCAGGAGAAACCCCAAAGCGGCAAGGAGGACACGAACGCCAGCATCCCTTGTCCTCAGTGTCACACAGTGCCAGCCCTGGGCACAATCCCCTCGGGGAGCTGCGGGAAAAAAAAGCCCCTTCCCTGGGCCTGGGGTCTTGCAGGGGGGTTTCTGATCATAGGGATTCCTGCAGCGGCTGGGGAGAGCGTGGATGTGGCACCCAAAAGCAGTGATGCAGAGTGGCAGGATCAACCCAGTCTGTCTGGCACTGGCCCCACTGGTAGAGCTAGATGTCCCAGGCTGAGATGGATGTCCTGAGTTAGGATGGATGGCCCCGGTGGGATGGATGTCCCAGGCTAGGATGGACATCCTGGGCTGGATGTCCTGAGTTAGGATGGATGTCCCAGGCTAGGATGGATGTCCTGGGTTAGGATGGATGTCCCAGGGTGGCTTCCAGGGGCTGGTCCTGATGCTGCCCCTCCACATTTGGCATCTCCACTGTGAACTGCCTGTGGTGGCCGCAGTCTCATCCTCGCTGCCGGGAGCGAAGCCCTTTGGTGCCCAGGGCATGGGGCTGGCTGGGTGGTGATGGACCAACCTCTCCAGTAGCCGGTGGTACAGCTCAAGCATGAGGGGCTCTGCCAGACAAAACACTTTCGATGCCCCAGCCAAGCCTCGGGGAAGTGGCTCCTCGAAGGGGTGACGGCTGTGGGACCTCCTGTGCTGGATGAGACCCCGCTTCCCTGTGGGGCTTCTCCTGTAGCAAACCCCAGGCAGAGCCGCTGCAGCCCCCGTGTTTTGTAGCCTCCTGCAAATCTCATTTTCAAGCAAGCACAAGGCAAAGGCAATCCAGCCAAGCGCGGGGACGCCCCCTCTGCACCCCAAAAGCTGGGGTGCTCCTCGGTGTCTCCCCATACAGGCATCCACCAGCAGGTCTGGCCCCTCCACGGCAGGCTTTGGCAAAGCAGGGAGCTGGATTCGCCACGGCAGCTGCCTGTGCCTGTGGGCAGCTCAGGCATCACCACCTTCAGAGGCAGCTCAGGGTGATGCTCAGCCGGGGGACACACACCGCTTGTCCCCCCCAGGGAGGAGCCGGTGGGTCCCGGGGCCGCACGGATCAGGCCCGCAGCTCGCTGAGCCGCTTCTCCTCCTGGATGTGGATGAGGACGTTGCGCTTGTTCACCACGTCCAGCAGCTGCACCAGGATCTCCTGCTCGGCCACGCGCTCCTCGGGCGTCTTCAGGGATTCTGGGGGAGCAGGGGGCTGGAGCAGGGCTGGGTGGGCCACAGCCCCGGCCCCGCTCCCCCCGCCGTGCACAGGGACACCCCCCGGCACATGGCAGTGCTCACCCTCCCTGTTCATGTAGCACCGGAGCTTCTGGTCGAGCTGCCACTGCTGCTCCTCCAGCTTCAGCTCCTGCACCCTGCGGGGAGGGAGGGGGGGTGCTGGGTGCTGGGCTCAGGGGGGGGCTAGGGTGAGCTGAGCCCCCATGCTGACTGGGAGGCATCCCCCCCGAGCCTTACATAATCATGAGGTCTGACTCCTCGGACATCAGGCTGTTCTTCTTCTGGACCAGGTACAGCAGCTGGTTCATCCACTGCGTCTTCTGGTCGGCTGGGGTGCCTGCAGGGCAGGGGGGTTATGAGTGGGGCGCAGACCCCCCTGGTCACAGGGGTCACGGTGCTCCATCCGCCCTGGCCTTACCACCCTCATCCCGGAGTAACTTCTCCAGCTTGATGCCCTGCTGCTCCAGCTCCCGGAATGTCACCTCGATCTCCTCCAGCCGCCTCTGGATGGCCTGCGAGGGAAGGGCAGTGCTCGCCCGTGGGCCGGCACCTCCCGGCATGCAGCCACCACCAGTGGGATGGAGGGGACGGGGGATGGCGCTGGGCTGGGGACCCGGCTTTCCCCCGTGGGGCTACCTGGGCTTTGCAGAACCGCTTCATCTGGGCTTCCCTGGCCCGGCGGGTCAGTGTGCGCTTCCAGGTGGGGTATTTCTCCTCTTCGCCCAGGTCCAGGCACTGTGAAGGGATGGTGGCACAGGTCGGGGGGGTCAGTCCCCGCGCCGGGCACCTCCTGCCCCGGCAGCCCCGGCAGAGCCGGACCCAACACCTCTGTGAGAGGTGACACCGGCAAGAGCCCCGGCCACCGCCGCTCGGGGAACGCGCTCACCCAATCTGCCATGATGCCAAGGTCTGTGCCTTCCTCCTCCTCCTCCTTCTCCTCTTCCTCTTCCTCGCTGTCACTCTCCTCCAAAGCTGCCCCAAGGAAAGAGCCATTTTGGGCCGGTGCCTCATGAGCAAGATGTGGGGCACGGCAGGGTACTGGAGGGACCCAGAGTCCTGCTTGGCCAGAGACTCCAGGTTGTAGCCACCTACCTTCCTCCACAGCCATTTCCTCCTCCTTCTCCCAGGTGCCTTGTCCCTGCCACAGGGCAGGGAGGGCCTCGGGTGCTGCTTGGAGCCGCAGACGAGCCGGCTTCGGCGGCGGCTCGGGCTCTGCTTCACTGGTGAGGTTCAGCGTGGACAGCTTGAGCTTCTCTAGTGGTGTGAGGACGATCTTCCTCCTGCCCCCGCTCTCCTCACCCTCCTCTGCTGCCCCTTGGGGCTCCGCTCTGGGACCTTCCTCCTCCTTTGCATCCCCCCCGGGCTGTGCCGGCAGCTCCTGCTCCTCCATGTCACCAGCATCCTCCGCATCCTCTGCTGCCCCAGGCTCTCCCCCTGGCTGTGGGGGACCGGGTACCCCCTCCCTGGGGGACACGCACGGGCTCCCAGCATCCGAGGGCAGGCGGGCAGCAGCAGCATCCTAGGGCAGAGCCAGCAGCAGAGGGGCGATGCAGCGCGGGGCCGTGCCTGAGCATCCCCCCTCCACCTTCTGCCCTTCCTCCATCGTCTACGGGGATTTACGGTGACTTACCCCATCGGGCAGGGCCAGGGGCTCATCCTGGGGTAGGTCCATGCCAGGTGGATTGGGGTAGTGAAGCGAGCAGTAAAAGTGACCTGGGGGGGGGGGGCCCAAACCCATGTGACAACCCGCAAGGTGGAGAAGCCTTGCCCCCAGCATCCCCTCTCCCCAAAACCCGCCTCACCGTCCTCCTCGTTGAAGGCGTAGTCGCCCAGGCGCAGGGTGGCCCCGCACCGCCAACACTGGAAGCAGCCGCGATGGAAGAAGTGTCCCTCGGCACTGGCTCGCTCCAGGATGTAGACACGGCGGCCGCAGAAGTAGCAAGCGTCGCTGCTCTCCCCGCGGGCCGGCGGCTGCATGGGAAGAGAACGGGCTGGGGTGGCACCGAGGTGCTGGCACCCACCCTGTCCTGGGGCTTTGCTGGCGGCCCAGGGGGTTCGGGGAGGGGGGGAGGCTTTTCCCCTCTTGCAGAGGTGGGTCTGGGTGCTCGGGATGGGTTTGCTGGCACCAGCAAGGGAGCGGCAAGTCTTGGCTCTGGAAAACCAGTTGGGTCAGGAAACAGGCAGGGAGGAGCCGGGAGCCTGTGGGCGTTCGCTTGCACAGCCCCGGTCCCAGCCCTTGGCTCGGCCCCACCAGCCGCCGGTGCCCCTCAAGCACCCACCCACCCACAGCTGGACTCCCTCACCCCGGGGTGACACGAGGACCGACCTGCCCTGGGTCCGTCGGGGCAGTTTGTGGCGGCTCGTGGGCACTGTCCAGAATGTCTCCATCCAGCCCTGTGTCCAGCTGCGAGCAACCCAAGGGGAGGGTCAGCCCCCCACTCTCCCCCCGGGGTCGGCTGCACCCTGGCAGAGCATCCCTCGAGACACTCAGGGTAGACCCACCTCGGCGTCCCTGCGGCTCCTCTTGGCCTCGGCATCCTTCTGGGTACCGTCCTGCAAATGCAAAGGGGGTGGCTAGGATGGGGAGGGGGGGCATGGTTTTGGGGTGGCACGAGGGTCTGGGTGGGCGTCCCTCACCTGGGCACGCTTGTGTGTCAGGTTCCAGCTCTTCTGCAGCTTGCTGAGGAAGAGGATGGCCCCTCGTGTGCCGCGGGGAGACAGTGGCTTCTTGCTGACCTCCTCCACCTCTGCACAGAGGGGACACGGCCATGCTGGTGGGACCCACCCTACAAAGGGAGGGGCACCCACCCAGCCCCTATGGGGCTCAGGATGGGATAAACGCCCCTCACCAAATCCCGTACCTGGAGAGGTCTTGAAAGCTTCATAAAACTGGCTGAGGTAGGTGATGAGCCCCAGGCGGTCGGGCTCTGCCATGGTGGCCATCTCGGCACTGGAGAGGACGGGCTGGATGCCCAGCTCCTGCTCTGCCACATCCAGCATCACCTGGTGGGTCTGGATGGGATCCTGGGCGTCCATGGAGTCAAAGTCCCTGCAGGGAGACACGGGTGCCGTCAGGGTGGGCTCCGCAGGGTGGGTTGTCCCAGGGGGGGTCCTGGGCACTCACACCAGGTCGGGGCGGAACCGATGGATGAGGGCGCAGAGGGCCAAGCCGCTGGTCCAGGAGGTGGTGAAGTCGGTCACTGCCACGCCGTGGTACCCGGCCGTGCTGGCCTGGCACCAGCTCAGCAGTTCTTCATAGGCATCTCCAGAGACCGCTGGGAAGGCAGCACACATGTCCCCATCCCAAAGAGGCAGGGACACCCCCCAGCCAGCTCCCTCCCCAGCATCAGTGTTTTAGTGGGGAAGGGGTCCCATGGGAATGATGTGAGACCCCCCCCCATGCAACCACCCCCTGCAAGGCTCAACAAATGGGTTGATAAAGCATCCATCAATATTTCATAGCTTAGCATCAGTGCGGGCCAGAATGAGGGGGACAACCCCCCCCTCAAAGGCAGCTGGGGTCTGTGTCCCCATGGGGCCATGGGCAGAGGGAACGGAAACCAGTGGTGCCACTGGGATGGAAACACAGCCGCTGCTGGGAGGAGCACGGCAGCCAGCTGGACACCAGCCAGGGCTCGAGAAAAGAAGGATGGGGATGAAAATCAGGGCAGGAGCTGCTCTGGCATGGGCTGCCAGGAGGAACGGGGGGTTCTGGCGCCAGGGGGGCCGGGGCAGGACTGGCTTCTCCTACCGGTGCTGAGCCGGTTGTCACTCTTCCTCTTGTGGTCCACCTCCACCGTGCCCATGAGGTAGAGGTCCCGGACCTGCCGATGGGGACATGCCGGTGGCAGGTCACCCCCTGCACAGAGCCAGCAGCACCATGCAGGGAGCTTGCCCCAGCAAGGGAGACACGTGGACCCCCCCGCACACCTCCCCAGAACCACCTGCATCCACAACGGGCAACGTATTAAATGCCCTGGGGACCAACAGCTTCAGCTTCACACCCTTTGGGGACAGGGGACCGTGCAAACTGGTGTCACCCTGACCGCTGGGGAGGCTGGGCTGGATGGCTGCCCCATGGCAGGACCTGGCCGGGTACCTGGCTGGCTTTGATGGCCTGCAGGTTGATGTTGGGGTAGCGCGTGGCTGGATCGATGCTGTACTGGCTGATATTCTTGTTGGTGTTGTCCGGGGAGGTCTGCGAGAGGTGCTGGTAGATGCTCTCCCTGGGTACAAGGGACAGGGCTGGGCTCAGTGCCACCATCCTCACCCATTCTGAAACCAGCCCAGCGGGACGGGGACACTCACCTCTCGGCCAGCACCTCCAGCGGAGGCGTCCCGGCCGCCCACCGCCGCACCATCCACGCCGCGTCGAAGGCGGCGAGGAAGCCCCTGGCCACGCCGGTGCCCAGCGGCCAGAAGGGCTGCAAAGGCAAAGGCAGAGAGAGATGGAGCTGGAGCCGCACGGCCGGTCGGGGCGGCTGGGAGGAGGCTGGGAGCTGCCGGGCTTGGCCAGGGATGAAAGTGGGGAGCGGCGGCAGGACGCGCAGGGAGAGGATGGGTGGCTGTCTCCTCCCCGGCTGGTATGGCTGCGTCTGGGGAGGAGCTGGGCTGCTCCTCTGCCTTGAAACCACCCCAGATCTCCAGTGGGGCTGGGGAAGGGGATAACCCCACCAAAGCATCCTGCTACTGGGACTTGGGGAGCCTGCTCCCGGGGATGGGGTGCACCGGGAAGCTGGGGCGAGCAGCGCTTTGGGAGGGGGAACGTATTGCAACCAACGCATCTTGCAGGGAGAGGGGAAACTGAGGCACATAGTGGTGCTGCAAGGGGGACCCTCACCTCCACCAGGCAGTCGCCCACCAGCCCGAGGAGCAGACGGGCCCCGTTGTGCTCCCGCACCAGCGCCGCGTTCTCTGAACGTGTCATGCAGGTGAAGTCAAACATGTCGACATCCGGCAGGTCCCGGTGGTTGAGGGCAAACTCCAGTTCGGGCAGGCGGTAGTTGGTGGAGAAGTTGGCAGCTTCTTTGGCATAGCTGAGGAGGGCGTCCCGGTTCACGTTCTCCGGGGACAGGAGGCTCTCGATGTCTGCTTTGTCCTGTGGGGATGGGGTGAAGCTGGTTGGGATGCGGGAGGAAGCGTTTGCCCCCCAGCCTGGGTGCAGCCAGCTCTGGGGTGAGGCTGTGCCACTGGGCTTGGGGCTGTGAGCCCCCCAAAAGGATTTTTCCCCCGGCACAGGCAACGGCTGCTGAAGCCCCCACCATCCTGGGGGTGCACGGTCAAACCAGCACCTATGATTTGCATCCCACCGTCCAGGCTTTCAGCCACCCATTGCTATGGGATCCCGGGGCCAGATCCTGCCCTCCTCACCTGGAGGATGACCCCCTTCTTGAGCAGGCTCTGCTTCTTGGCCGTCATGACAAAATAGTGAGTGTCGTCCTTGTAGTAGACGATGTTTTCCAGGTCGATGCCTGGTGATGGGGAAGGAGCTGAGCTGAGCCCCAGGGCAAAGCCAGGGCCACGGGGAGCCCCTGCACTGGGTTCAGCCACCAAATGTCCCCTGCAATGGGGTACCATGTGGGGACATACATCCCATCACAGAGGGGACATCCTGGGGCTGACCCTCCAGCTGCACCAAGAGGGGAGAGGGACCCCCAGCACCCCCCATGCCGGGGCCAGGACCACCGACCCGTTTTGTTGTAGAGGTTTTGGAAGAACTTCTGATTGTAGATTCGAGCCACGCCGCTGATCTCGGCCACCTCCACCTCAGCCCGGCTGTGGCGGTTGATGAAGTTGGTGGTGATGCCGATGGCCAGCTTCCCCCGCGTCTCCTTCCGCTTGAATCCTGCGGGATGGGAGAGGTGTGAGCCCCCACCCAGCCCCCCATACCAATCCCGGGGGTGCAGGGACCCACTGCTGTCACCTTCGGGGACAAATTTGCCGCCACCAGCCGAGATGAGGACGTCGAACTCGTAGTGGCTGAGGGGAGAGGAGCCGGGCTGCAGCACAGCACGCCAGCCGCCTGCGGGGAGAGGGACGGTCACGAGCATGCTGGGTCTCAGCTGGGACCTGCTCCGGGGAGGGGGAGAGGCTTGCATCTCATCCCCCCACCCCCAGAAAGGCATGCCCCAGGCTAGCAGAGGGACTGAGGGGCTCAGAGCGGCCACCTGCAGCCCCGTCCTTGTCCCCAGGGATGCCACCCCCCCCCCGCAGTGATACCTTACCCTGTCCGCCCACCTTGCCCGCGGGGGGGACAAGGCCCTTGAACTGCACGTTGATGTGCACCTCCACCCCCAGGAGCAGAGCCACCTTCAGCAGGATCAGCTGGAGCTGCCGGATACCTGGGAGAGGGGACACTCAGGGCTGCACCCCCCCATCCCTGGGCTCCCCACAGTGAGGGGACCCCCCTGGGGGTGCAGAACTTAGTCCCCCCCCAAAAAACTCACTGATGTGGTCCAGCGTGCCGGTGCAGAAGCGCCCATAAAACTTCTTGGCACCCAGCGCCCGCAGGTCGTGGATGGTGAAGGGCCAGAGGTGCAGGACGTTGTTGCGGGAGAAGGAGTCCCGCTTCTCCAGCAGCACCACGCGGGCACCCAGCAGCGCCAGTTCGATGGCCACCCGCAGCCCGCAGGGGCCGGCCCCCACCACCAGGCACTGCGAAGGGGATGGGTAGTGTGAAGGGGACGGGGACCCCCCCAAAATGGGGGTTTGGTAAACCCCCAGGGAGCTCAGCGCTGCCACAAGCAGCATCTCTTTCTTTCTCCGGGTCAGGATCTGGCCCTCCCCACTATTTCCTTTTTCTCCCGGGCTGCAAGTACTGCTTCTCCCTGCAAAGTGGGGGGCCTTCTGGGGTGCCCCCCCCAGCCTCCTCGCCTGCCTGAACCTTGCCTTTGCATGTGGCAATGGCAGCAATTAAAGCGCTCGGTGAGATAAGGCGTGCACGTCTCCTGCCTGCTGCGGCCCGGGAACGGGGAGATTTCACCAGCAACAGGCTCAAAACCAGGACTCGGGTTTGATCTCCTGCCAGCCCCTGTGCAGGGCTGGGAGGACGATGGAGCACCAGCAGTGGGGACAAAACCTCTGGGACAAGGGGACAGAAATAGGGTCCCCAAGCCCCAGGGGGATATCCTACCCCGACATGCTCCTGTCCCCCAGAAAGGGCTCGGCAGGTCCTTCTGCCCCTTTGCAGCCCCCATGGGATGTTCCCAGCAAGGAGCAGCCAGGAGGAGGAAGGACGCCGCTGGCTGGGTGGCACCGAGGTGGCATCACGCCATGGGGAGGGGAGTGGCGCTAATTAACATCCTGTCCCATTAAACTCTGTCATCCTCCTGCCCAGCACATTCCACATCCTCCTGGGGTGGGGGCCAGGGTGCCCCAAGGGATGCTCTCACCCCGGGGACAAGGATGCAGGGCACGGAGGGACCCAAACCCCGCGCTCCATGTCCCCGGTACCTTGGTGCTGGCACAGGCTGTGCCCTGGTCGTAGTCCTTGTGCCCGGCTTTCTTATCCAGCTTGCTCCACAGGGCCTTGGCACTCCAGTAGTTGAGGGCAGCCTTGAGGCCATGGTAGAGCTGCAGCCCGCTGCCCTGCAGCCCCAGCTGCTGGCACAGCTCCCCGAAGCAGCCCAGCACCTCCCGGCACTCTCCGGCACGCAGGAATCTCTCGAAGATGGCATGGGCCGGGTTGCCCGGCTCATCGGCCGGCACACTCATCCCGCTTCACCCAGCAGCCTGGTGAGGGACGGCAGAGATATGTGTGGCGGAGGGACTCTCCAGGACCCCCACCCTCAAACCCACCCAATACCAGACCTGGTGTCTCGGCACGAGGTTTCCCAGCCGGGGGTGCCGTTGGGTGATGGTGCTACCAAAATCGGGGTCCTTTGCAGCAGCGGCTGGCGGAGCCTCCCCCGGGCGCTGCACCCAGCGAGCCACGGTGTCACCCTGCTGCGGTGACGTCAGGGGAGGGGACGGAGAGGGCTGCAGTGGCAGCAAGCGGCTTCCTCCATACAGTCTGTACCTGCAGCAGCCGAGAGCAGAGCAAAGTGTTTTGGAGCAAAGATGCCACTTCCCTCCTCTTCACCCTCAGCCTCGCTGGGGGAGGGATGAGGAGAGGCGTCCCAGCCGCAGGGACAAACCACAGTTCCCCCAAAAACCAGCAAGACCCAGCCCTGGGGCAGGAGAGATCAGGATTGGACCCATCCCACCAGCCTGGCTTTTGCAACAGGAGTGGGGCGACTTTCCCCCCCCCACCTCCGCCTCTGCCACCCCCGGAGTGGGGCGGAAGCAGATTAGCACAGAGGAAACACTGGTGGGGAAATGAGAGAAAAGCTAAACCACCGTACGAACGGCCCCGTCATACCAGGGAACCCGTGGGCGGAGGGGTGCAGCACATTCCCCTGTAGGGACCCCAACCCCCCCTACCCCTGGCATCTCCCAGGGGACCAGCACTCCTTGCATCCGCCTCCCACTCCTGGCACCGTCCCCCCAGCCCCGTCCCATGCCACCCTCTGTCTTGCCAGCCTGAGCACTAAGCACAAAGCTTTGCCCTTTCCAGCCGTTGTCGCCAAGCCCCGGGGGCTGGAAAACCCTCCCCCAGCCTGGCAAAGCAGCTGGCGGAGACGGGCACTGCCAAGGAGGAACCGGTGAAAAGGCTCGGTAAACTGGAGCGCTCCACCTTTGAACCATCGCTCTTTGCCCTCTCGCTGCTTGGCGTTACCGGTGGGCACACGGCAGCACCCCGAAGCCCCCAGCAGGATGCCAGAGGGGGAAGGACACCAAGTCCGAGCCAAGCTGCCCTCAATTGGGCAGGGGAAAGGAGGAGTTTATGTTTTGGGCTCGAAAGCCCAAATTCTAGCTGGGTTTCAAGTTCAGTCTCGCTCCAGCAGCTTCCAGACACCCGCGTGTGCTTTGCAAGGCCAGCTGGAGCCACAGAGGATGCAAAGCACTTCTGCAGGTCACCTTCCCTCCCCAGCATCACAGCCAGGAAATCCCGGCATTTTAACCTTTTCCTTCCTAGGCAGACCCGAGGATAAAGCATCCAGCTGGGCTGGGAGCAGGAGCTGGCACCCACCAGTCCCCACAGTAACAGCATGGGGACAGAAGACACGACCACTGCATTTGTGGCGGGGCTGTGAGACGTGGGGACAGATTTCTGCTCTTCCCCTGAGCGCTGCCATTCCTCTGGCACTGCCAGCGGGACAGAATGAGGAGCCTGGGGAAACTGAGGCAGTGCTGCAAACCTCACCGGAGAGTGCGGGCATGCTGTCCCACCGGCCACCCACCCTCCTCCCATGGGAGGCTGCCCAGGCAGCCGTGCTGGCTGGCCGGGCTCCAGTGCCCTGTGCTGCCTGGGCACAGTGGGTTTTCCCCCGGGGAGCTCACATTTCTGCACTGGCACCTGCCAAAGCCACCGCACAGCAGCCCCAGGGCGATGGGGCAAAGGCAGCTGCCCGGGCTGGGAGCACCCACTCCAGCATCACCAGCCCCTGGCTCCAAATAAAAACCATCTCAAGGCCTCAATTCCCACTGGACACGATGCCGGGGGGAACATGCTGCCTGGGAAAGCTTTCCAGTCCCAGCGCTTTGGCAGGGAGGCTCGGAGGAGGCAGAACAACAAGCCTTGTGTTACACCAAGTTTCCTACGGAAACGATGCTCGTGCCGGCACGTTGCGTCCCATTTGGCACTCTCAAATCCCCCCCCCAACAATTGCAAGCAAGGACAGAAACCCCCATGGATACTCAGTTCCTGCAGGTTTGATGAAAATAAACAGCTTTCAGCCCACAAAGGCCAGTGCCAGTGAAGGAGGGCACAGGGCTGAACCAGAGAGCCTCTGGCTCTGCTCTTCCCATGAACACCTTTTGCATTTCTTCCCTTAAAACTGCTCCTGCACGGAAGAGGTGGGGGGGGTTGGAGCCAGCCCTGACTCAGCTCATAATGTCTCTGGTTGGGGTGGCTGCGGACATGCCTACGGGAACATCGCCCAGGACCGGCACATGTGGAGCATCCCTGGAGCCCGGACAGCCTATCCCGCTTTGCAAGTCGGGGTCTCCCCCCTGCCCTTGCACGGAGAGAAGAAGCCCATTGGGAAATGGTGGGGGGAGCTGGCCCAGGGGTGCTGGGCCGCTGGCGAGCTCACGTGTCTCCCAGGCACGTGGAAATGGGGTGGGAAAGGACACGGCTCCATACGGAGCTAATGAAAGCCGGGAGGATTTCCAGCAGCTGCAGATCCCCTTCCAGCTGAGCCTCTCGCCTCGGCCGTTGCGCCAGCTCCCAGCACGGACCAGGCTGCTCCGGGTTTGGGATCCAACCTGGAGGCCGCTGGGCCAGGCTGCTGAGCTGGGCTGGACCCCAGGAAAGTCCTTCCAGCAACCTTGGGGATGGCCCCAAGGCCGGTGGGCAGGGTGGAGGGTTTCTTATGGCTGTCCAACAGCTTGGCCAAAGATCCTGCTTTTTTTACTGCTGCCTGAGCTGGGCCGGTGCTGGGAAGGGGCAAAGGCAGCGGGTGCTGCTCTTGCCGGCGTTATTGTGCTCAGGAGAAACATCCCAGGCGTGGGACCGGGCAGGGAGATCGCCTTGGCCGACCCTATGGAAACCTGCCCTAATTTGGCTGGGTTTTAATCCTTGGAGGGAGGGGAAGAATCCCTGTCGGCTCCTCTGGTTTGAGCCAGGGATGTGGGTGCATGGGCACGTCCCGGCTGAGCCCCCCCCTTAGCAAGCCCCCAGCGTGGAGCTGTGGGGAGAAGGGCTAAGGAGAGGGGACAAACCTGCCACCAGCACTAGCGAGGGCAGAGGCTGGCAGCTGCAGGGACAGTGTTGCGGTGGAGGGGGTTCCCTTTCAAGGGTGCATAAATCCCCCCTGGAAAGCACATGCCAAAATCCCCCCTCCGAGGTGCAGGACCCAGCCTCAGCTCCTGCAGCTGCTGACAGCAGAAGTGGGCACATCTCCGGGGCATTTTGGTGTTGCCCTTTGCAGGGGGTCCACAAGCCACAGCTTGGCCCAGGGAGCCCTTTGGCAGAGGCAACATTTGGGGTTGGGGGGAGCAAACCTGCTCCCCCTATTTTGGCTGCTCAGCTTTGCCCCCTCTGCCCAGCACCAGCCCCACGGAGGGAGCTGCCTCTTGCAGCCTGATTTTGGTGCAAGGGGAAACTCTGCTCACAGCCAGGCTTTGCATCCCGCATCCTTTTCCTCCTCTCCCACTTCTTCTTCGCTCCCACCTACAGTCATCCCCGCAGGGTCAGCAGGAGACGTGTCTTGGGGTACGGTGGTGAACACCAGGTTTGGTTACCCAAATGTACCGGGGCCTTCATCCACTCCAGGCACAGAGGCTGGGGAACGTGTGCCCCTGACTTCAGCCCTGGGATGGGGTACAGCCCTGAAACCCCAGCTGGGGCTCACTCCTGGGGGGCCATGGAGCATCCCTCCCCCTGCACCGGGTGGAGAGGTTGGAATGGGGGAAAGGCGCTTAGCAAAGCTCTCTCTTCCCACCCCATCCCACTTGGAACTGGGAGCACTGGTGGTGCTAGGAACCGAGTCGAGGAGGAGGAGCAGGGTCTGCTCTCTTTTCCCTTTGTCCTGGAGGGAGCAGAGCCCAGGGGCTGGAGGGGAAAAGCAGCGAGGACAGGGTGGGGGCACCCCGCTGCCCCCCAGGAGAGGCTTCGGGGAGGGGGCAGCCGGAGACAAAGCGCTATCCCGCCTCCGAGCATCCCCGCTCGGCATCCCGGGGACACGCAGGACACGGGCACGGCGGGGTTGAGCGTCCCTCCCCAGCACCCCAAAATCACCCCTCGGTTTTGGCAACTCCTCCCCCCCCGCCCCAATCCCCAGCTTGTGCGGCAGGGCGGGGCCCGGAGCGATGCTCTCCGCGGGCGGAGGGGACCGGCCGGCGGGATGCTGCCCGTGTGTCCCCCCCGGCTCCTTCCCCGCATCCGAGCGGAGGGACACGGGGGGTGGGGGAGGCAGCAGAGCCCTGACACCCCCCCCCCACCACCACCACCCCCATCCCCAGGGATGCTCTGCCCATCCCCACCCCCCAACTCACCTCCAGAGCCTCTCGGAGGGGGAAACTGAGGCACAGCCCCGGGGGTGGGGAGGGGCTCACGGCTGCTCGCAGCCGGGTGAGGACGAGCAGGAAACGGGCTCCGGCTTCGCAAGCAGCTGCCGGCTGGTCCGGCCTTCCCCTCCCCTCCCCTCTCCTCCTCTCTTCTCCCCTCCCCTCCCTTCCCCCACGGCCGGGGGGACCCAGGCGTCCCAGCTGCTGGAAGGCGGTACTGGGAGCAGCCCAGCTCCTGCCCGGGGAGGGGGGCAGCCCCCGGGAAGCTCCCGGCTTTGTGCTGCTGCGAATGTTGCCGCAATTGGGTTTTTCTGTAGTGCTGGAGGCTGAACTCGTCGTCGTGCCCCCCCACCCGCGAGTGGCAGCCCTGCCCTACGCCGCGGGACGGGGGGGATGCGCAGCGCAACGCCGGCTGGTTTTTTTTTTAATTTTGGGGTGAGAAACTGCTCTTTTTGCAAAGCAAAAGAAAAGATACGGGTGATGAAACTAAACCGCTTCGCTTTCCGCCCCGGCTCTGGCCACCGCACCGTACTTCCCCCCGCAGCCAGAAATAGAGGCCAGGAGGGAGCTGCGGGCGGAGGGGGGGGACCCGCTCAGTGCCAGACCCGGACCCCAACCTGTGTCCCAGACCACCACGACCCTCGTGGAAACTTTTGGGGTGATGTTTCCACCTGGGTCCCCCAGGTGAGAATGGTCCCAGTGGAGTGACGGTACCTTGGGGCAGAGGATGGAGCCGCTGGGGTCACCGAAGATCGCTCCTGGCCAGGTGCTTTTTGGGGTTTTTCTGGCCGCGGTGTCCTCGGGGTGCTGCGGGCCGCTTGCCACGGGCCGGGGCGGGCGTCATGGCGAAGGGGCTCGCGGGCCAGTGACGCACAGGGACAACCTGCCACGAGGCTGGGGACGGTGACTCAAGGACACGGGGCGAGCCGCCGTACGGGGTGGGGGTTACGTCGACGGCTGCCCGTGAGTCACCCGTGGCACTGCCGGCGGCCACGGCGAGTGGGGCCGGCCAGCCCAGCACCTCCATCCCTCCTTCCCACAGCCCCCTCGGGCCTCTTCCTGGGGGTCCTGGTGCAGGACCCCCCACCACAGCCTCCCTCCCAGCTCAGCCGGCGTGTTCTGAGCCCACCAGCCCCCTGCAAAGCTGCTGGGTGTGAGCATAGCAGAGCCCACCCGTGTTTTGGGGCTGTGAGAGGCCAGGGCGGACACGGAAACGGGACGTCTGCGTCAAACCAGGCGATTTTCCCAGGCGCCGGAGCGGTCGGAAACAGCTCCCTCTGTTTGTGAGCCTTTTGTGGTGCCATGGGAAAGTCTGAACACTGACCCGCTCCTTCCAGCCCCAGCTTTGTCCCCCGGGCAGCAGCAAATGAGCATTAGATCTTAATTACAACTCCCCAGGCAGCAGGGACCGAGGTCGTGCAGTGGTGGAGGGCGCCTGGCCAGCACAGTGGGACATGGCTCTAATGCAAACCCGCTGGCTGTGGGCAGCCCGGTCTCTGTCCCCAGCACAGGGAGACAATACGGTGGCATCCCTGCACCCCTTGGTGTGCCGAGAGAACAGGCAAACTCACAGCATTGGTGAGGGCTGCCACAGCTCCCTGAGCCTTTCACGCGTGTAAGGAGGTAAGGATCCAACCACAGGATGTTCCCCCTGCTGCAGCATTACAATTCCCCCATTTTTCCTCCTATTTTATTATTCTAGGGTTTTGGTGTTTTATGGCACGGGGAAGGAGCAGCGATGGAGAGCGGGTGCCTCCCAGCCGCCTCCCCCTCCCTGCTCAGGCTAGGCCTTGGGCGATGCCGCAGGCTGCAGCCGCTGCAACTCCAGGAGGCGGACGAGGAGGAGGAAGGCGATGCTCAGGAGAAGCAGCCAGAAGAAAACCCAGTAGTGCTGTGGGAGGAAGAGCCACGGCCGCCACAGCTCTGCTGAGGACCCCTTGGACCTGGGGAGAAGGTGACCGGGGACACTTGTCATGCAGGGGAGGAGAGCAAATCCCACCTCCTCCCCAGCTGGGGAAGAGGAGGGTGTTTAACTCAACCCCAAACCTCACTGACTCTTTTGCAAACCCAAATGCAACAAGCCCGGGGAGGGCACAGGTGACCTGCAATGCACAGGGGGAAACTGAGGCAGAGCAGGGTTGAGCCGGGGCAGGCAAGCAACATCCCAGCCTTCCGTCACCAAATCCCCCAGCCCATTTCCCATGTGCTGGCCACCGTGGGACCACAGAGAGTCCAGCAGCCGCAGGAGGAATGCTGGGCACACTCGGGGTGCTGCTCACGTCAGGCCAAGCTGCTCCAGCTCTTCGTCCCCTGCACTTGAGCCTCTGCCATCTGCCTCAGCCGCCGGCTCCCCGGTCATGGCACTGTCCTGGCCCTGCGGCTCCAGCTCGCTCCTGGGGAGGGAGAGGAGAGGGTGCTGTGCCATGCTCCATGGGCCAGCAGCAGTGGGTGCCGTGGCCTCCCCTCCACCCGGCACGGTTACCTCAGGGTGCTGGGCCGGCGCTGGGCCCCCTCCCTCTCCAGCTCACTGGCCAGGGCTGCTCGGCTGTCCAGGCTGGCACCTGGCTGGGCACCAAAGGTGGGAGCATCAGTGGGGACCCAGACCCCCAGTAGCACCAAGCCTGGGGACACACGACAGCGGGGCACAGCTCCTGTCTGTCCCCCCTGCACGTGTCCTTACCAAGAGCTGCTTGGGGATGACGGCGATGCTGACTCTGCGGCGGGCAGACCCCTGCAATGAAGGGGCTGGGGGTGAGCACCGTGCCGGCTGTCTTCCCGTGCTCCCCATCCCCTTCCCTCCCCATTGCCTCCCCAGCACAGGCAAGGGACACTGAGAAGGGACACTGCCAGCCTCCCACCGGCCCTGGCGCTAAGGGGGGAAGCCGGAGAGCTGGTGAGATGAGGAAAGGTCAAAGCCAAGAGGTTTGCGCCTGTCCTTACTGCTTCAAGCCGTGCTGGTGGGGCTGCCTAACCCCCTCCCCGAGCGCTCCCCTACCTCTTGAGCTGTAGGGGAATCAGTGCCGAATTCGAGCTGGTGCTAGAGAACAGCCAAGCCTGCGGCTCTCGCGCTATGACCCTGCAATGCAGAGGGACCTGCCTGAGATCTCCTGGACAAGCAGCCACCAAGCCCGGACACCCTGTCTCCCCAAACCCGGGCACCCTGTCTCCCCGCAGCCCTCTGAGGCTGTCCCTACATTTTGCCTCATCCCCAGCATTTCTAGCAGACCTTGCCCGCAGCAAGCAACTGGCAGGAGTGGCATTGCCCGGGGACTAGTGGGTGCGTGGGGACCACCGGGCAAGGGAGAGCAGCAGGGCACAGGGAGGTGGTGGCTCCAGGGCCACTGAACTGGGGCCAGTTACCTGCTGGAAAGTTCGCATCAGGGGGTGAGGCCTCAGCCGTGGCTCCGCGTCATCTGGGAGCAAAGAGAAGCAGCCTTACATCACCCCCCAAAGTTAAGATGTGGCTCACGCACAGACAGTTGCAAACTTCCCTCCCGTCGAAAGCTGTCCTGGCCACATGCTCTGTGCTTGGCACAAGTCACAGGAGTGCCTCGGCAGGGGGACCTTTTTTGCATGCACAGAGATGGCATGCGTGGGGTTTGGCATCCAGGGACAGAGCGTCCTTTGTGTGTCCCGTGCCCCCCTGCCCCGCATTCCCAGCTGGGCCACGGGACGATGGCTCTCTGGCCACCACCACCTGCTCCCACGCTGCATCTGCTGTTACACCAGCCCCTCGCATTTGTCTTTGGGTCCCAGCTGTCACCTGCCTCTGGTCCCCAGCTCATGCAACCCACCGGCTCTGCAGCGTGGGGTCACACAGACCCCCCGGAGAGGTTCGGGACCAAATCCCGCAGGGTCACCCCGTGCAAACCCCACGCAGGCCCCGGCGGCAGAGCCCACCTCACCCTGGGTCTCCGCCAGCTGCCGGTTGCGGGAGTTTTGCTGGATCAGGCGCTTCATCTCCTCCAGCTCCGCGTGCTCCCGCATGTGGTGCCGTTTCAGGTTCTCCACGTGCTGGACCATCACCTCCGCCGCTCTGCTCATCCGGGCCTCCTGAGGCCGGGCAGGATGGGAGAATCAGGCCCCCCATCTCCTGGTCCATAAGGACCCACGTCCCTGCCAGTTCCTCACTGTGCATCCCACAGTGCCTCTGCCCCGGGGGTGCAAATGCATCCCCTTCCTGCTCCCAAGGGCGAGCAGATCCCTTGCACCCTGGTACGTGCAAACATGAGGTCAATGCCAGTACCACGAGGAGGAGGGACAAACCCCAGCAAGCCCAGGGATGGATCCCCAAGCCCAGCCGGAGCACCCTCCATCTTTCCCAGCCCTGGCAGGAGTCCCAGGCTACGCACAGACCTGATGTACAGCCCCCAGCTTCTCCGCAGCACTGGTTGCCCGCTCAACAGCAGCTTCCAGCACGGCCAGGCTGTGTTGCAGCTGCTCCAGCGTCTCCTTGCAGCCCGCATCAGCGCAGGATGGGCCCAGCCTCTGTGGAGGGAGACGATGGAGCTGCAGGAGCCGGGGCTTTAAGTTGTGCAAACCCTTCCAAGGCTGGATGTCCCCAGCAGATGCCAGCCCCCTGCCCTGCTGCCCACCTACCTCCAGGGCAGCCCGGCACTGCCCCAGCTCCTCCTGGATGTTTTCCTCCGCCGCGTCCCGCGCCCGTTTCTCCACTTGCACCCGTTGCCGCAGGGTGAACATGTCACAGCGAAAAGCCAGGGCAAGGTGGGCAAAGGCTGCCTGTGGGGTGGGAGGGCAAGAAGTGGAACACAGGGCTAAGGGGAAGCCACCAGGGCCATGCGCTGCTGTCCCCAAGGCACAGACAGACCTCCCTAGCATGCCACCAAGCAGGGCAGTGCTAAGGATAATTAGCGCTTGCCTTGCCCCAGCACCCATTAGGCTGCTGCACGCTGGGGACAGTCCCCATGAGATGCCAGTATGACCGGGACACGTCCCCCAGGCAGCCGATATCACTTGGAAATCCAAAGGCCTCCTGGCAAGAGCACACGCCGGGCAGACGCCAGCCTTTGCTGCAGGTCCCAGCTGACATCAGAGCCTGACTCAGCCCTGGCACTCGCAGGAAAATTATTTTTATTAGCACGGCTTCCACCAACTCCCCAGCTAAGGGCGCTCTCGGCGAGCTGCAGAGCACTTTGTGGGATTGCCGAGCGTGCAGAGGACGGACTCATCTTGCTGTGGAAATGCAGCTGCCTCCGAATGCCAACAGCATCACCGGGAAAGGGATTTGTAAGGCGGCTGCCAGAGGACTGCGGTGCCTGGAGGACAGCCAGGAGCAGGGCACAGCCCCGGGACTGTGAGCCAGCAAGGCGTCCGTCCCTCTGTCCCCCTTCCCCACCCCACCCACGGCCCCCAGCAGCCCTCACCTCCACATCCTGCTCTGTCAAAGCCACCCTGCAGAAAGAGAAGTGCTGTCAGGGATGGAGGCACCATGGAGCACTGCAGGCTAAAAATGCCCTTGGTCTGCTCCCAGGGGTGCCAGCCACCACCAGAAGTGGGGACCCAAGTGCCCCTCACCTGGAGAGCGGCTCTTGTGCAGTAGAAAAGGAGGGAAGTCCAATCCCTAGAGGACACAGTGCCCTGGGACCCCCCTTGTCCTGTAGCCCCTGGAGGGACACAGGTGCTTGCTGGTCTTACCTGTGCAAGCCCAGTCTCTCCAGCACCGAGACCTCACTGGGGAAACTCAGCAGCGGCTCCTCTGGGGTTTCTGCATCTGCAGGGAGGCAGTAATGCCATGGGAGAGACCACATGGAAAGGCTTTTCCTTGGCCTGTCTTCCTCCCTCTGCCCTCCTGTCCCGGCAGGGAGCAGGTGCCTATGGTGTGGGACCATCCCAATCCTTCCCCCAACATCAGCCAGGCTTTGGGTCCCCCCAGGCCAGTCCCCCCTTGCCCATGTCCCCACCAAGGGACATGACCCCCATCAGGCCCTGCTGTTCCCATGCTTGTCCCCAGCTACTTCAAGCCTTCCGCTAAAAGGACCCAGCTGGCATACGGGATGGGGACTCACCCACCTTCCTCGGTCCCATCACTGTCCCTGGTGCGCACAGCCAACTCCTGCCTGTCTGTGCCTGGCACCTGGGGGGGCACAAGGGTGCCGTTGGAGCAAACCCCTTCCTGGTGCTGGACGGCATCCCGAAAAGAGCAGCATCAAGAGGCTGGGGGTCCGGCTGAGCCCAAGGGGCTGAGGATGGAAGGGCCACCCCCAAACTGTCGTACTCCCCTCCCTCTCACCTCGCCGATGCACTCCACGTTCTGCTCGCTCCCGGTCAAAACCCCGTCCGGGTGCCCCTGGGGACTGCTCATACTCCCTGGGGACAGAAAGGGTGGTGGGAGCTGGGCAGCAGTGTCCCCTCCCCAGTCTGACACCACGTCAATGGAGACCCCCAAAAACACCACTGGTATTTCTGCAGCCTGCAGGCTCCCAGGGGGCACAGGCTGGCAGGTGGCCCCCAAAATACCCTTGTGGGGTTAAGGGAGCTGCAGGTAGGCTAGGCCAGGGCAGGGGGAGGAGGGCGAGGGATCTGGTACAGCAGGTGGGTTACAGCTGGCAAGGCAGATCCAGGGGACAGGGTTGGGGTCCCAGGGCTAGAAGGGGTGTGGGGTTGCAGGCAGGTGCT
This sequence comes from Buteo buteo, assembly GCF_964188355.1. Lineage (NCBI taxonomy): Eukaryota > Metazoa > Chordata > Aves > Accipitriformes > Accipitridae > Buteo > Buteo buteo. The sequence continues at coordinate 5,226,639 of NC_134193.1, read as the reverse complement.
GCCAGGCCAGGGGACACCCTCCCGCTGGACCCATGTAATGCTGCCCAGGGAGGGAGGATGCAAAACCCACCCCTTTCCCCCCATCCCCACCCTGAGCTGCCCTTACCTTCATCCGGAGACGGGGGAAGCTCGGCCAGCTCTCCCTGCTGCTCCCTGCAGAGAGAAGCCTGGGTAAACCCCAAAGAAACTCCGGCAGCAGAGGCAGCATCCCACCCCCTCCGCCCTCCCCCAGCCGCCACAGCACCCCTTCACGGGATGCTGCTCTGGACCTGGGTCCTTTCCGAGCATCCTCTGCAGCCTGCTCCGTCCCTCTCCCTGCTCTCCCTGGCACGGGTGCAGCAGCCCCCTCCGCTCCCACAGCCGCCGCAGAGCCGCCACCGAGGAGCCCGCCGAAGCCGTTTCCAGCCAGCAATGAGTCACCGGCCCACGGCCGTGCTTCTCTTCAGCACATTATTTTTTCCTTTTTTTTTTTTTTGCCCTGACTGCCAAGTGGACCTTGCTGCGAGCCGGCCTCTTCCCAGGCACCACAACAAACCCTGCTGCCGGCAGAGCCCGGGCGCCATCTCACGTCATCGCCACGGGGACGACAGGCCTTAGCACACGCTCTTGCCCCCCCAAAAGTGCACCGGGATGGTCTTGCCACCCCAAAACCTTGTCCTGGGTGCAAAGAAGTCCGGCAGCTCTGTAGCATCCCTGCTCGCTGGGGCCGGGGATGCTGGAGAACGCCAGGAATGGCAGGTCACCTGCGCATGGAGATTCAGGGGCTGATTTGCAAACAGCCCTCTGCGGCCTCATGCTGGAGCTCAGCACCCATCTGGGAAAGGGTTTGAACCCCCTGGGCTCTGGACAGGACTGCAAAAGGCTTTTCCCTCTCCTCCTTGCAAGCCTGGGGGTCGTTCCCCGGGAGCAGTGGCCACAGGAGAAGGGGCTGCCGTGCTAAAATAATGCTTTGTGCCTCAGAGCAGGGTGATGCTCCAGCCAGCATCCCCCCTTGCCTGGCACCACCGTCCCCGTCCCATCCTCTCTAGCACCCCGAGAGCCGTGGGGTGAGCCTTTCGTGCACATACCTCCGAGGCAAGGGGCTGGGTCGGCAGCTCGTCCTCTGCCGCTGCCACCGTCGGCGGCCCTGGGTGAGTCCCTGCGCCTCCTCTTCCCCCTCTCCCAGCGAGGTCCCTGCGAGCGGCTTCATTTGCAAAGCGCGGAGGCTCCAGGACCAGCACACCTATCATGAGAGACACATATTAGCTGCGCGCAGATGGGAGAACGCCTCTAAATGTTATATTTTTAAAGCATTTTCTCACCCAGCAGGAGCTCCAAGCTCCTCTGCTTAGCGTGGAGGCATCTGTGGGAAAAGAGGTGGGGAGGCCCGCTGCGACTCAGGAGGATGCTGCTGGGATTCGGGCGGGCACAGAGCGAGGCGAATGAGGAATTTAATACAAGCCCCATTTCTGTGCAGCGCCGAGGGTGGACTTTCCCACTCGCCGCCCCCGTTTCCCTCCCACAGGACGATCCTCGCCTGGGGCTCGTGCTGTGGGTCATCTCCGTGGGGGGAGATATGTTTGCACGCACCTACCAGTGCCAGCACCCAGTGCAGAGGGGGAGCAACCTGCTGTACCCCAGGCAGCAGACAGTCCAATCCCTGAGCATCCCCATGTCAGGCTGGCTCCCAGATAGACAAATATGAGATTCCTGAGTCCAAGGGAGCTTGGACATCTCACTTAAGCTGTTTTGCAATGTTTAAAAATCAGAGAAAGCCAGCAGAAAGTCCACAGAGTCCCTCTCCCAGCCCAGGGTAAAGTCACTGTGCAGAAGGGACTCTCCTGCAGGACATGTCTCCTTGGGAGCTGTGCCCACAGACATGCAGATATGGGGCAGAAGGAGATATTTTTTTTGGCTGGGACACAAAATACAGCAGAGATTGCAGGGGACAGAGAGCAGGGACTGGTTGAAGCCCCACATGCCTGTGCAAAGCCTTAGCCAACGTCGGTCACCCCAGCACTAATTGTGGCCATCACCCATCTTGCCCCAGTGCCGAGTGGGGCCATCACCCATCTCTCAGAGCCTCCTCAGCCCTGATGGAGGTGTAAAAGCAAGCAGCACCTGGCATCTGTCAAAACAAGGCCATTTCATGCCTATACACTGGAAATTGTCCCCAACACCTCTTCCCAGGGGCTTGGGAGCCCCCAGCCACTAACCATCAGCCAAACTCATCATCACATCAGTGAGCATCAGAGTTTTCCCGAGAGCTGGTCCCTGCTGCAAAGCACTCACTCCATAACAGCCACAGCAGACCCTGCAGCCTGCTGATTTACCACAGCTCAGCCAGCCTTACAGACACTCGCTCCTTATCGTTGTTTTACGGATGGAAATATGGATGCACACAGCTTGTTTGCCTAGCATGGCATAAATAATCCCCCGGGAAGCCAGACCGAGCGCTTTCCCTCAGCTCGGTGACTTTACCAAACGCTCCCCGGGTCATTACCTGCCTGAACTTGTCTCAAGCGGCTGAAGATGGACGCTGGGGCCACCCCGCTCGGACGCAGCACTCAGCACTGTGGGGTCCCCGGCAGACCCAGGAGGAGGGTCAGGGGACGCGACGTGGCTGGCAGACGGTGGGTCGGGGGGTGCCAGGGCCCCACACGGTGCAAGCTGCCGGTGGCAGATTCTCCCCGGAGGGGAGAGTGACTGCATCTGCTGCAGAAGGATCTGCCAGGGAAGAGCTCGATGCAAGAAGGCCTTTAAAGGACATGAACAAGAGCAGCTGGGAGCTCCCTGTGTGGGGCCGGGGCAAGCTGAGCAGTTTGCAGGTGGCCAGGCAACCTCTGCTTTCAGTGCAGGGCCAGATCCTGCACCCACATTTTGGAAATGAGAGCTGTTACCCAGAGTTGGGAGAAACCACGACTGCTCCCTCTGTGCCTGGTGTCTGCAGAGCGGAGCAGACCTGAGTCTCAGCATCTCCCTGGCAGCAGGCTCAGGGCAGGGCAGTGGCACTCAGGACTTCTGTGGAGATGGGGGATCCCCCCATGCCTTCATGGGGGGTACAGCACGAGGCTAAACCAGGATGGCTGACAAGGAGCCCCTGTAGCATTGTATTTGATGATGCAGGGAAACCACTCTGCCCAGGACCCCCATCCCTCCTGCCCCTCTCAGCAGCCCCACTTTCCCCCCAGCCATCACCCCCACTGCCCCTTCCCCTGCCCAACTTCTTTGCTCAAATCCGTCATATCCTCTAAAGCCTCTTTCTTCCCCTAATGAGCTTACATGGAGTCAGACTCGATGCTCAGCACTACAGAGGACCAGGCTGCAGGCAGGCAGCTGCTGTTAGCCCCCCCATGCCCAGGGACCCTGATGTACCACAAAGAACAAGGCAGGTCCTTGGGGTCTGCAAATCTCTTAAGCTCTGAGAGGTCAGCCAGCAAACGGCACCTCCCAGCCCCGGGGCAGTGCTGGCCCAGCTTCATACCCATCTGCCGAGAATAAGAGCACAGGATGCGGCCTCAGGGCTGGGAAGCAGCCAGGGAGGGCTGAGAGCGCCCATTTGCAGCTTTGAAGCAGGAGCTGTGCAGTGCCACGATCGGATGAGGTTTTGATGAGGCCATCAACAATGGTCCTCACCAGGTCAGGATTTCAAATGTCCTTGAACCTTCAGGGATGGGTTTTCGCCTCTTGGGACAAACACCTCCTGCTTAGACCTGACCCAAAAGCAGAGCTGCTGAGAAATCATGAGTCGTCTTAGGGGAAGGATAGCCCCAAATTCCTGTCCTGTCTTCCCTGTAACACACTTACCTAGCAACACAAGCTGTGGCATGCATGATTAGCACCAATTAATGACAGTTAGCACATCATAAGTTCACACTGCCAGCACCAGGAAGGCACAGGACATGCTGAAAGGCAGACTGGCACTGTCATCCTCTGCCTTATAGTCATATATCCTCTGCCTTTCCTTAAAAATACCTCCCCCAGGATTTCCTCTCTTCTCCAGCCCTTTTTCTGTCCATCTCCATGAGTTTCCAGGTGCAAGGGCTGCTTCTTTTTAGAGAAGGATTTGCAGAGACACACTTCTTGGAGCTAGAAAGTCACCTGGCCCAAGCAGTGAGAGGATGCTCAGGGCTTGCGATGGCAGGATCCATCCCACAGATGAGTACATCCATGCATGTCTGTCCGGAGGCAGCTGAGCCCTGGGTACTGTGCAGCAGTGGTAAACTTGAGCAGCAGATCTTCCCCCTGCCCCTTACCCCCAGTGCTATCCCAGCAACTCAGCAAGTTTCCCAGCTGGCTAGTATCTCAAAACTGAGATGAATTCTCCAGATATGAAGTCAGGTTTGCATTAGCACCACCAGTCCCATCACTGGGCTAACGTGCCTCTGGGCACCTCTTTGTTTCAGAAAGGGGAGACCCAAGCAGATGAGAAGACCCTTCCTTTGGGCTGAGATTCAGCAGATGGAGCCCAGTGCCTCATCACCCCGATGCCATTCCCCTCCTCGAGGACCTCCCCCTACCTGCAGAGTCTGCTTGGGCATATGGGTCTAAACTATTTATTTTATTGTTGAGTGATTTTTTCTAGCCAAGCACAAGGTCTCTCCTCAACAGAGCCTGCAGTCAAGGCTCCTGTAGCAAGACATGGAAGGAAAAGTACCTTCAAAGCATGATGCTGAGCAGACACAGGGTACAAAACCAGAGGGATGGAGGACAGACACCTTTGCATATACCAGTGCCTTGCCATCAACACAGCCTGGTCCTGCTGGCCCCATCCCCACAGAGACCCTGCTTCCTCCCCTGAGAGCAGCAGCCTGGCACGAGGCAGGCAGCAGATCAGGCTCCGTAGCCTCTGCTTTAGTGTCCTGGCAGGTCTGCAGCTGCAGTAAGTTGCTCTGTGGGAGACACAGACCTAAGGACACCATCACGTTGGTTCCCCACACCAGAATAGAACTTTTCTGCTCAAAAATTCCTCTATTCCCTCCCATGCACATGTGCTGAGGGGTTCAATAAGAGGCAATGCTCCTCTTTGCAAACCATCCCATTCAAAGAGCCTCTAAAAGCATTTACTAAAAGTACCCAGGGATTTTTATGTATTCCTATTTTTAACCTGGGATCATCGTGATTACAATCTAGCTATTGTAGGGCCTCGAACAAGCAAAAGCAGCCCAGCTCCCCATGCACAGACCTGTTCAGCGGGGATGAACAAGACGAACAAGACCCTGCTGGGAGATCTCCAGCCCAGAGAGGTGAGCAGCAGCAAGGGGCTGCGGGCTCTGGCTTTGTCCCGTATCTCCTTCCAGCAAGGTCCCACCGGCGACGCAGCAGCCTACTGCGATGGCACGTTCCTAGGGCTCCTTCTGAAGCTGAGCTGAACTTGCAGCTCAGATCACAGAGACTGTGGTCATCTGGATTATCCACTTCTCGGAGGAAAGCTGCTCAGACCAACACTGGCTGCTACTGCTGATGCGGCAAACGTGATTTATTAGGTCTGTGCAGGGGCCCCAACCATAACGCAACACCCCAGCCCTCCAGCAAATTCATCTTTGTGTGGCCCTGGTCTCCCCAGCTGACAAGGACCTGGCAGCCACCAGACTACCCAAGGGAGAACATGATTTTCTTACTATGATTAAAAGGTCATAGGCAAAAAACAGGTAAGAAAGAGGGTTTTGCTTCTTTTGGTTCAGTTTTAAATTCCAGGTTGGAAAAAAAACAAAGACTGCTGAGCCTTCCCCAGAGCAGTTCAGCCATACATCTGGATGTCACAGCCACCAGATTTCAATGCAAAACTGCATCAGCATATTGGGGATTACACGCATGTGATTAACAGGGTGTCACTGAAACACAGTTACCTCCAGGGAGAAACATGGTGACTTTATCAGCTCCCAGCATTGCTGCAGGAGGGGACACAGCAACTAGGTGGACATGCCTGCGGCTCCTGCTTGGAAAGGGGCAGCCCCTCAGGGGATGGAAATGGACCATTTTCAGGGAAGCAACTGAGTTTCAGCCCTTTCCAACAAGGTGTTGCATGGACCAGGGTAGACTGGCTCCTATGTGGCTCTGATGTCTGCTATGTAACATCCGTGGATGCAGCATTTGCATACCTCTGCCCACCCAAAGGAGGTTCTCTGCTGTCTGATCATGGCACCAAGATGCCACTTGGGAAGCAGAGATGTCATCTTATCATGAAACTGGTTCAGAAATCACTGTGGGAGGAGGAGGAGGCAGCAGAGCAGAGAGATAACCCATGCAATTGCATAATATTAATTTCCTTTAAAAACAAACAAACAAACAAGCAAACCGTGAGGCCAAAAAGGGAATTCCCCTTCATACCATGAAGGAAGTAAATCTCTACAGGAGAGGAAGCAGATAAGTAACTACTACCAAACATCACAAGTAAAATGGCTGAAAATTATACACTGCCTTCTACATACAGCCTAGGAAACGTCTAAGACAAAGCTTCAGACCTTCCCCAACCCCAATCCCAATCAGGACAAGGGCAAACCCAGGCCTGGCTCTCCCTCCACTCCTGAATAATGTTCTGCTGAACTATAAAACCTGACTGATGTTTTATGCCACATCCACCTCTTTGTGCTGTCCAGGCTGGATTTTAAAGTTCTTGAGAGGTCAAGAGGAGTCAAAAAGTAAAGTTTTCCATGTGGGTGCTACCAACCACCACATAAACAAGCAGTCTTCCACCAGCACATCTAGTGTTTCCAGGGTTTGCTTCCAGTTCTCCTAATATGACTGTTATCTCACACATACACCCCAGAGGAATCCATGGTACCTGATAAGCTGCAGCCAAGAGCAAAAACAGGGCTAAGGCGGCTCTTTCCACAAGCCAGCATAATGCTTCTCAACAGAACAGTAACCCCTCTTGCAGTTTGCAAAGCCGATCCCTGCCTGACTACTGTTTCTTGCAAAAACCACGTAGGCTGGCCCAAAATGCAGCTCCCAGTATGTCCAGATGAGTTGGAAGCGCAAGCTGCATACAGCACGTAGCAGCCAAGAACAGCCTGTCAAAATGAGACCGTTGCCTAAAGAAACCAGTAAGCAGTTATAAAACCAAACATCCATCAGGGAGGAGATGCACACTGTGGCCAGATTTCAAACCCTTTATTGCTGCCCAGTCCATGGAGGTGCTGGGGCTTCCCCACGGTGCTCTAGATATACACAGCATGCGCATTCTTCCAGTTCTTCAGCAGGGACACCAGGAAGCTGACGACCAGGTAAATTTTGGAGATGAGTTTGTCCTCCGTCATCTTCATGTGACCATCAGCCACAGCCAGACTGAGCACTGGGGACAATGACACCGAGGTCACTTCGTAGAAGCTTTGCAGGGGAACTGTGAGGACCGCAGCCTGCTACCTAATAAAGCCAGAACAGCAGGCTCAGACCTTGATGATCAGGGCACAATTTCTATTTATGTCGTATTTTGGGCAGCCCTATGATAGCTTCAATATACTCAGCCACTAACTCCCTGGTATGCAAATACATCAACAATTTGGCTGCCTGGAGGTTTCTTTCCTCCAGCTAACATACTTTGAAGCCTCATCAGTCCACTGTCACCTAAAATAGCTTAAGAGATTCTTACTATAAAGAAATCTGTGCTCTCAGCATTAAGAGCATCACTTAATGCTTTGGTTTCATTCCTCTGGCTGGATCTAAACATTAATGAGCAAACTTGAACCAGTAACATGTCACACCTACATGTTTTAAACCCTCTTCTCCCTTTGTAGATGTAAATGTTTATGAATTTTTAAATAGTTCCTGAAATACGCAGTGCTTCAAAACCTCCATTAAAACTCTAGCACTACCTCCCTCGGAGTCCATCCACCCTCTCCCATCCTTATCTTTCCAGTCCCCCAGTCAGAAGGTGCCCAGATGAGGTTTCCAGTGGGTGTTTTCAAGGATACTGGAGAGAAATCTGGAAACAGTCATGCTATAGAAGCACTTTCTATTAGTGTATCATTAAATACCTTGCAATGACAAGTGTCATCATTGCCATGTGGAAAACCAGAAATGTGACACAGAGCAGGGCCGCTTGCAGGCCCCAGGAAAACAGAAAAAAAAAAAAAAGGCAGATTTAATGTGGAAAATTCAAGTTTACCAGTTCTTCATCTAAACCCTGCTCTTCTGCATCCTGAGATTTGTAAATCTCAGCAGACCAAATAAACAGATCATTGCTGCATCACCTGAAAATCAGCTTAGCCGTCAGAGAGAAAGGCCAACATGCACAAAACATACCACTTGTGCCTTGCCTCCTTTGAGCCAAGACAAAGTCATGATGGCCAACTAAGCCTAGTCCAGAATTATCATCTTCAAACAGCCTCAAATCAGTTTATGTCTTGATTCAGTGGCGTTAAGGGCATTAAGAACTAAGTACCTATGAACTCCACCATGCAATATTGCTTGCCAGGTGCTCTGGGCCACCACAATGTTGGAAAAAACACTTGAAATATAAAGGTTTTGGACAAGATGACTCTGCCTTGGCTACCAGGCTGCCACTGTGAGGAAGGAGGGAGGTCTGCCAGCTTTTGCAGACCAGGAGCCAGGAAGGAGCAACCTGCTTCATCAAGGGCTGACACTGGGAAGACATTGTACTTCTCAGCCCTGAGAAACAAAACAAGGGTGCAGGTACACACAGGAAATATTGCAGCCGTGTTGCTCCATTTTTAACCACGAAGAGGATATAGGTTGATTCAAACAAGTAGGGACACCTGCAAACCAGACTGGTGAGACACATGGATGCTCGATCAGGCTCTTCAGATTTACAAGTCATCAGAGATGCTGGCACAGGATAGGGGACATCACGTCATCCATACTCATCAAACCAAAGGGGACCCGAAAGCAGAGAAGGGCTTCTGCTTCTTCTGTAGCTTCTTGCTGCCCAGTCTAGTAACGTGGGGACCTGCTCGACAGAAAACCCTTTTTTTTAAGGGCACATGCAGGCAAAACAGGCAACCTTTCCTCTCTGAGGGGAAATGGCAGCTGGCTCTGGCCCAAGATCGCTGCAGCCCACCTTCAGGCTCTCTTCAAGTACTTGAGTGCCAACATTACTCCATTAATAATGCAAAAATAATGGATTTTTTGTTTTCCTGATTACAAAAAAGCCACCTTTTGGGCACTAACCATCTACAAAAGAGTCACCTTTATGCAATTACCCCCCTCCAGGCTATACTCTGCCCAGCCACCCCTCTCACCCGTGGGCCCAGTGCCAACGTGGAGCAATCCAGGGCTTTGCGGTGCTAAAAAATCACCAGAAGCCGAAAAATCCTTGACTTAGTATAAAAACTACTTAGCAACAACTAAAAACATCCCTGTGTTGTCAACATTATTCTCATACTAAATCCAAAATATATACACTATACCAGCTACTAGAAAGAAAATTAACTCTAACCCAGCCAAAACCAGGACATGCCCACAGCACTGGAGGTTGGGAGAGGGAGAAGGGAGTCCCTGCCCGGAGACATCCTGCAGCCCGGCCCCTCCACAGCTCCTCCTCTGCCGCCATCTTGGGACAGGCAGGGAGGGAGGCGCCATCTTGAGCGTGGCAGGGCGGGAAGGCGGGAGCTGCCATCTTGAGTGTGGCGAGGCTGAGAGGCAGCCCAGAGAGCAGAGCAGACACAGAGATGACTGAAATGTATTCATTGTTTAACCAAGAGAACCTTCATCTTCAAGCCTCGGGGCATGCGTGGGGCTGGGATGGCATCGCCCAGCAATAGCCCACCTCAAACCAGGCCAGCCGAGCACAAGGCACTGCTGCAAGGCCCCAGGCAGAGGTGTGGGCGCTCGGTGTGCCACAGCCCATGCTTGCTGGTGCTCCATCACGCTGGTGGTGAAACCCCGTGAGGGACTGGGCTGCAGCTACCACCACCTAACGAGCATCCACTGCCCAAGGAAGCCATCGCCTTGTGGTTCCCTTTGGTGCTCACCTGGGAGGAGGAGAGAGAAAGAAGAGAAATCAAGAAAAGGGAAACCCACCGCCAACCACGCTCCGGCACAGCTTCTGCCAGCACTTGCTGGTTTCCTACCACCTGGGGCAGACCAGGAGCATGTAGGCTGCCATCCCCCTGTGGAAGAGACTCCAGCCCAGCCTGGAGGGCACAGGATCCATCTCACCTGGCTCCTTCCAGCACAGCCTGCAGTGACTTCTTCAGAGCCGCATTGCTCCGATCCAGAGCGGCAGCCAGACTGCTCCTGTGGGCTGGGGTGACCTGGGACAGAGAGGAGCAGGGAGCTCAGAGAGCTGCACTGCCAGGACCCCACCTGAGACCTCTGGGCCAGGTCCTGGGTCAGCTGCAGCTCACCAGCTGGTCTGCAGGACCCAAGCCTGGTCTTACTCACCTGGTTTTGGTACATGGTGAGCACTGCCGTCACCAGCTTGGCATAATTCAGCGACGTGGCGAAGGCCGGAGCCTGCCGGCACAGAGTCATGACTAGGAGATCAAAGAGCTTGGGGGGGAGCACCTCCTGGAAGAGAGCCACGAGCAGGGAAGAGAGCTGGTCCTTGCTCCAGTGCTGCTGGAGCCATCAAGGAAACCTGGGGGGGACAAGAGGGGGTGCCCTCACCTGCCGCTCCAGCACAGCCTGCAATACTGGCAGGAGCTTCTCTGATAAAGGCGCCTCCAGGACTTGGCTGCAAAGGATGTTAAAGAGGAGATGCAATGCTCACACGGCCTCGCTGGTGCTCCTGAGTGGCTGGAGCCAGCCAGACCCATCAAGGAAGGCACGAGGGCCAAAGCAGACCTGTCAGCCCTGTAATCTCTTACCTTAGCACCAGTTGGACACAGTCTGGCTCCAGGCACTCCTCCACAAGCTCACACACAAGCTTGGTCTGCTCAGCACCTGCAAAGGCAAAGCAGAAAGGGGAAAGCCTCCAGAGGCTGCCAAATCCACGGGGATGTGCCTGACCCCTCCTAGCACCCCTTCACACAGGGGTACATCCCAGTCGGGACACCCAGAAACCAAGCAGTGCCCCTTCTACTGTTCAGGATAATCCAGCTTCCTTTGCCCATCTGCAGCAAGCGTTTAACTGGCACCAGTCCCTAGGAAAAGAGAATACTACTGTGGCAGGGATTCATGCAGGACCCTCTTCTCATGCCAGCAGAGCCACGCTGGGGCAGTTTTGGCCCCAGCATTAGGAGTTGTCAGGAATCCTCAAGTCCATGGAGGGATGGCAGCTGTCCTTTGGGAGAACTGATGCTGGAAACCAGCCTGGCATCCCCTCCCTCTCCCTCTCAGGCATCTGTAAAGCCACCTCCCATCCTAACTCCCAAGTGTTCACCTGCCCAGATAAAACCAGCACCATTCCTCCGTGGTTCCTAACACATATTTTGGGTGATAAAAGACTCCCAGGAGACAGCACTCTGCAGCTGGGGCTTCCCTTCCTGCTGGATGCAGCCCACAGCCCCTCTCCAGCTCCCTCAGCTGCTCCCAGAAGAAGCCATGCCTCCTGTGAGCCCATCGCACCTTCCCCTGGCTCCTGCAGGACTGCAGCCACCAGGACTCGACAGAAGGGCTGGGAATACTTGGAGCAAAATGAAGCAAGGGCAGCCATGAGGTGGCGAGAGGGCGGCTGGGCAAGGGACAGGACCTATGGACAGAAAAGGCAGGAGATGGGGATGATGGTGAGGAAAACTAGGTGCAGGAAACCTCTGCTGCCCTCACACTTACTCGCTGGAGGAAGAGCTGCTCTGCCAGGATGGCTGCGCTGGTGTAGCTGAGGTCGGGGGTGAGAGCCAGCAGCCAGCTGCAGAAACGCACCAGGAGGTGCTCTGGGCATGTGGAGAGCTGGAGGAAGGAGCACAGCCCCTCGAGCTGGGGACAGAAGGGACGGGGACATTAGGGACAGCAGCAGGCCCTCCACGACACCAGCAGTTGCAGCAAGGATGCTGAGGCTCACCTGGCCGGGAGAGCAGTTGTTCAGGACGTGCAGCTCAGGTGGGACACTCAGCTCTGAGTGCTGCAGGGAAACACGGTCCTTGAGTAATACACCAAATACAGCAATCCACAAAATACAGCTCCAGGGCTTTTCTCTTCCCTACCGTCCCCCACTTCAGCCAGCGCTGACCCCACAGGCTGCCCATCATACAGCAAATCCCTGCGAGGTGGAGGCAGGTATTAGTACCCGAGCCCAGAGGAGGTGGCAGCAGGGCTGTCTTTTTATCCCCCTCTAGTCATCCCTGTGAAACCCACCTCATCTCCCATCCCTTCTGGAGGCCCCAACATGAGGCTGTTTAGACCATCAGCTCCAGAACAGAGACAGAAGCAACCACTTACATTGGACTCCTTCTGCAGCAGCATTTTCAGCCTCTGTCCGTGCATCTGAGGAAAATGAGATGAAGGAACAGAAATCAGACTGTAAAGGCTCACTGGCTGGAAGGGGAAAGCAAACCCTGCCCGGTACCTGGAGAAAGGACTGGACCTCTGCTGCCAGCTCTGCCTGGGAAATCTTCCTGGGCTTCCTGGCTGCATCCTGCTGGGAGCTTTCTGGAGCAGCTCCAGCTGGGCTCTCAGCAGATCTGTCCCCTGAAGGCTCCACAGGCACCTCCTCTTCCACCCCTGCCACATCCCCACTCTCCTGGGTTCCCAGGGGGTCAAACGCTGCCTCCTCCAGCAGCAACCTCTTCCTCTCTCTCTCCTCATCCAACTCCAGGCTCTCCTCCGACACTTCCCTGTGCTTCCCACCTTGAAGCACAGAGTCAGCCACATCCCCAGCGGTACTGGGCTGCTTGCTGAAGCACCAGTTCAGTTTTCTTCGTCCCTCTGGTTTGTTCTGGGCAATTTTCTGGCACAGGCACCTAAGCTGCTGTTGGCATGCAGAAGACAAGGGAGTGGGAGGTGGGGAGCACTCCTCTCCCCCTGATCCCTGCCGGATCAGATCGCCCAGCGTCCGCACCCAGGGATCCACATGGGAATCCTGCTCCAAGGCTTGGAGCAGCTGGCTGAGGCAGCCCCCTGGCACCACGGCTTGCACCACGAGGAGCAGGGAGAAGAGGTTTCTCTGGCACACAACAGGAAGCAGCAGCAGACGTGGTTTGCTGTTAAAAAGGGAGAGGTGACAAGTCAGAGCAAAGCCCTGAGTCCTTATTGCCAACCTGCCCCGTGGAGCAGGGTCTAACGGGACTAGGAAGCGAGACGAGGCAGCAGATGCCTTTGCCAGCTTTTGCAGACACAAACTGGAAGACTGGCAGGTCCCCGCTATGATCCTGTCTTCACGTACAGACCGCTGCACCAGAGGGAAGAGGATGCACGGTGCCGAACTGGGCACCTGATGCGCCAAACCTCCCACAAAACACCAAATTTTGGAAACGCGGCCAACTCACACAGCCAGGGCCCCCTCCGGCCCCTCCAGTGTGGGCTCCTCAGCGCAGAGAGCTGTGGTGAAGGCCTGCCAGGGAAACGCCTGCCCCGGTCCCTCGTGGGCCTGGACCCGCTGCAGCATTTGGAGGGCGGCCAGCACCCCGGAGGAGCTGGAGGCAAGCGTGTGGAGCAGGAGGCGGCATGGCTTGTCAAAGCTCCGCAGCCAGGGCAGGCAGGGGGGCTCCATTGCTGCTGGTGGGGGGGAGCTTCACAGCCGCCTGCAACAAAATTGGGGAGAGCCTGACATGGGTCACACCGAGAAAGGTGCAGGGAGGATCACTACATCCAGGTCCTGGCCAGCTGTGCTCTGGAGCAAACCTTGGAGTCCTCCCTCACCGGCTGCGGTTTTGGGGGGCTGCCCTTACCTGCGCGCGGGTGGGGGGGGCATGATTATCCTCATCACCCGAGGATGCAGAAGCATTACAGAGGATCACAGCCAGGCCAGAGGACCGGGAGCTCCTCAGAGCCCTCGAAAACCCCTTCACTCGCAGCTCCCCTCGCTGCCCTCCTGGGGGGCCGAAAGGGAAAACCCCCGAATGCTGCTGGCGGTGATCCCCCCACCCCACTACGGCCCCCTCCTCCGGGAACAGACCGGCCCCGGCCCCGCAGCCACCGGGCCCTGGGGCTGGCCGTGCACTGCCCCGGTTATTGCGGTGCTCGGTTATCAGCTCCCGTTCCCGGGCAGACACTCACCGCGGGGAGAAGACGGAGGGCAGGGTACCCGCTGCTCCCCCCCGGGGTCTGCCCGGTGCCGGTGCCCGCCCGTACGCACTCCCCGCCCCGGGGCCGGCAGCGCGCGCCACTTCCGGCTCCGCCCCTCTAGAAAAGCCCGCCGCGTATGTAAATGAAGCCCGCATGCAAAAGTTATGCATATGAACCCTTAAAGCCAAACCCTAATATTCCCCAACTCCAGCCCTCGGGGGGTGGTGTATTCCCCCCCCCCCACCCGCCCCAGCCCCCGGAAGGAGAGCCCCCAGGCAGCGTTGCATCACACGGACCACTTTATTTCATAATTTCCAGATTTGGCTAAAAGCAGTTTAAAAGAGTGCCCCACAGCTGCCCAGCTCCCTGTAGCCCAGCCCCGTATGCATTAAATCCCCCCACTGCTGCCCCAGCAGCCAGCTCAGCACCCCCCCGTCCCGACCCCCCGAGGTCTCCCATGGGTGCAGAGTGCTGCACTGCCAAGGAAGTGAGGGCAAGAGAAGGGGGGGCTGTGCCCCACTGCCCTGAGACCCCTGCAGCTCTGTCACCCCCCCGCAGCTTCCTGGGGGAAGCAGCAATGCGGGACCTGCTGGGGGTTCAGCCATCGACACGGGGGTTGCTGATAAACACCAGTCAGACTATTTTGCCATCCGACCCCATCCCTGCAACAGCCTGCATGCCTGGAGTCCCCCCAAACCAATGCCAGGAGCAGCCGAACACATCAAAAGCAGATGCTTCCCCCTCCCAGAAGACACTTCTTTGCCATCAACAGCATCCAGGCCCAGTAGGGTACAGCGTGGCTTAGTTGGAGTTGCTGAAGTTGAAGAGCATCTCATAGCCGTTACGTGAGTACCGAAAGTCTGCCTCCGTCAGGGTGACAGCCCATTCAAGCACACAGATCTCGTCATCCTCCTCGTCAAAGCTCTCCAAGGAAGGGCTGAACTCCTGCAGCACAAGAGAAAGGATCAGCCCCGGCCCTGAGCCATGTTGCATGGCCATGCCATGCCCCAGCCCCCCAGGATGCACCACCCCACTTACGATGGGTATCCTTGGCAGCTGGCCAGCAGGCAGCTCATGCAGGTAGATGCAGTCTGACTTGAATGGGCAGTGGCCGTGGTTCTGGACAAAGAACTTGCACCTCATTTTCCTGTGGGATTCAAAGCACAGTTGCAAGCACAGCTCCTGGAGCAGCACAGAGCCTGCAGCGCTGCAGCCTGCAGTGCCATGCACTCACCCCGTCCGCGCCTTGAAGGTTTCGATGAGCTTCTCCTTCTCACCCGCATCTGAGATCCAGTATTTGTGGGGGATGTAGTAACTGGAGGTGACCCGGCACTCTGGGCAGGCCCTGGGTGAAGGTAATGGGTGCAGGTGGGTCTCCCGAAAAGGGAGAAGGGAGTATGGGCTCAGGACCCATGATGGGTGGTCCCACCGTCACAGCCTCATCCAGCATTCCTGTCCCCATCACAGCTCCCAAGTGCCTGTTCCCAAAGGAAAGTTGCTCCAATCCCAAAGCCACATCGCCAAACCGAAGGAAGGATTTTAGGTTGCAGAAGGGGTGACGGTGACCACCCTGCCATGTCCCCATCCGCACTCACTTGATGACCGTGCTCTGGAAGTCCCGGCTGCGACGCCACTTGCGGATGCAGCCCACGCAGTACGCATGGCTGCAGTTTGGGAGGATCCCAAAGAACCGCTCCTCCGGCAGTGGCTTCTCGTACACCCGATCCATGCAGATGCCACACACCACGGCCTCACTCTGGGTCCTCAGTGCCACGGTGGGGACCAGGGCTGCCGCAGCACCCGGCTCCGTCAGGACCTGCAAGCAAAGCAGCATGGCGTGGCAACCCCCCAGCTCCATCGTTGCCTCAGTCTAGGGGACCGACACGGGGTGATAGGGACTGCCTGGCTGCAGGAGACCCCCAAGCCCACCTCTGCAGGGTCAGTCCGTGTAGCTGTCTCCACCACTGCCTCTCTGGGGTCAGAAGAATTTGGATCCAGCCCTAGGCCTTGTGGTTGGGAGCCTGCAGGCAGGAGAGCTCTTAGAGGGGAAAAGCACATCCTGCTCCATCATCAAAGAGGCAGGCTGGCTGCTCGGAGAGCACAGGCTTAGCAGTTAAGGTCCCCACCCTAAAAAAGCTGCTAGGAGAGCTTTCCACAGCCCCAGCTGGGCCTTGCCCAGAGATGGAGGGAGAAGGATTTGGGTCATGCACAGGATGCTCCACCATGAGCGCCCCAGTATCCTCAGCACCCCTGGGCAGCCTTGCACCTACCTGAGGCACCCTGAGCTTGTGCAGGGACAAATCCTCCACCGATGGCCCCACGGGGGATGTTACCAGGTGCTGTAATATTCTCCTTGTTTTTCTCTTCCTCCTCAACCTTCATACTTGCAAACTTGAAGGCCACGTGCGTCACAGTGGGGACAGGGTGGACCAAGCCACGCCGGGCTCCCCCCCAGCCCTGGGCTGCTGCCACAGGCACACGGCCAGGCTCCGAGCTCCAGCGGCTGGGTTGCACGGTGGGCCTGGGGCCATAGAGGGTCCCCACTGGCACCAGCTCCTCTTGGATGTGCTCATAGCTGGAAGAGCCCAGGGACAGACAGACAGAGGGTCCCATGAGCCCAGCATGACACCTCCTGGCTCCCCGGCCCCTTCCTCACCCCTTACCTGCACTGCTCTCCGTAGCTGCAAAATCCCCTCTGGAAGTACTTGCAGATGTGGACTGACTTTCTGTCATGCGAGAAGCGGCAGCTCTGGCCCCATCGACAGGATCCGCGGGCAAAATTCCTGCCAGCCAGAGAAGCCGCATGGCTGGGATCAGACCCCCCTCCAGCCCTGCTCCACCGGCCCCGCGATCCCCCTGGGTCCCAGCTTTGCCTGGATGGGGCCATATTTTCAGAGCCCCCACGCTGGTGTCTGGGCTCAGGAGCCATCACAAGGGCAGAGCCCAGTGGGGAGCCAGGGCTCTCTCTGTCCAGCCTCATCTCCTGGCTAATTGCAAAGCAAATGAAGCGCAGGGCTGAGCTGCTGCACAAATCTGGGGGCTCTCCCCGGGGCTGGGGGAACGTGGAGACAAGCCGGGGCTATGGAGGGCTGGGGCAGCCCCCCGGCTCCCCGTGGGGGCATGGAAAGGGGCAGGAGCCCTCGGCTTGGGGCTGACAGGGAGGGGGTGCCGGGACGGGGTGCTGCCGGGGACCCCCAGCTTCGGGGGGGGCAGCTGGATGGACAGGCTCTGTCCTCTCCAGCACCTCACCCTCCAGGGGAAACGGACAGGGAGGGGGTTCAAGGGCATCACAAACCACTCTCTGCCCCCCCACAGTGGGGGGCTCACAGCCCTGTCTCCAGCCTATCTCCCCCGAAAGCTGCTCCCAGCTGCCCGCCTCCCCGCAAGCCCTACCTGCACAGGGGTCTCCGATAGCCCCCCTGGGCCCTTAATGCCCCAGATGCCACCAGCGAGCCTGGCTCCATCTCCTCCCCAGCAGCCAAGAGGGCTGGGCAACCTCCCAGGGCTATTTATGGCCTTGGATGGTGTCGTAGTTTTGGCTGGGATAGAGTTAATTTTCATCCTAGTAGCTGGTACAGTGCTGTGTTTTGGATTTAGAAGGAGAACAAAGTTGATAACACACTGATGTTCTAGTTGTTGCTGAGCTGTATTTACACTAAGTCAAGGACTTTTCAGCTCTCTGACTGCCCTGCCAGCCCGGAGGCTGGGGGTGGGAGGGCACAAGAAGCCGGGAGGGGACACAGCCAGGCCAGCTGACCCCAGCTGGCCAGAGGGGTATTCCATCCCATGGGATGTCATGTGCAGTACATAAATTAGGGGGGAAGCTGGCCAGGGGCTGCTGCTGCTCGGGAACTGGCTGGGCTTTGGTCAGCGAGCAATTGCATTGTGCATCACTTGTTTTGTATATTCTAATTCTTTTACTATTATTGTGAAATGTGTTAATCTGATTTGTGTCAATATAAACAATGCTAGGGCCGCATAATAAAATGTGACCCTCACTGTATATGTAATCTTTAACCATTTTGTCGGTCCTCGTATAACTGCAGGCCGGGAGGAGACATATGATATGTATATAGTTCTTTTTTGCCAGCCCCAAACCGGTTTCGTTGTTAACTGCACAGTGTTAAACAAGAGATCCTAGGGGAGAACTGAGGCAGTTATCGTAGTATTAAGCGAGGTTATGAACAGGGTGATCTTTAGTATGTATAAATAGAGGGTGTGTTGAAATGGCAGTGTATGAGCAATTTGTTATATGCATTTGGTAGGGGGGAGGTGTCTGTTGTGAACTTGTTTGGGTTCTGGTGACAGCAGCTGGTGCTGTGCAGGTTGTCGGCTGTTGCACAGGATGTCTGCTGTGGGCCCGAGCAGTGGGGAGCCTGGTCGGAGATACACGGTATTCGAGAAGTTTCTGGGAGAACTACTGCACCTGCACAACCAGGAGGTGGAGAGTCTTTTGGAAGGACACGCCTAGTATGAATATGTAACTAATGTTAGACTATAAAAGAAGCTGGGTTGTTTTTCACAGCGCGCATCCTGGTAGAGCAGAGGCTCCTGGTGCGCTGAGCGCTGTTTGCTTGCATTTATTCATTTAATAAATTGTAAACTTTGATTGGAATCCTGTTTGAGACTAAATTCATTTATCACAATTATTAGAATTATTATTTCCCCTTTCTTTTCTGTCCTATTAGACTGTCTTTATCTCAACCTGTGAATTTTACATTTTTTTTCTGATTCTTTTCCCCCATCCCACTGCAGGGGTGAGTGAGTGGGCATTTAGTTGCCCACCGAGTTAAACCACGGACAGGCTGGTGGGCTCAGCCTGGTAACTGTCAGGCAGGCACAGTGGCTTAACCCTCACCCTGCTGCTCCCCCCAGCCCAGCTGGGAGCCTTAGGGCTCTCTGTGCCCCCAGATGCCTGGGAAAGGCTGGGGGCCTTTGTACAGCTTCCCCTGGGGGCCCTCAAACTGCGTGGGGCAGAGGGGAGAGGGAAGCCTGGGGGTCTGCAGCTGCTCCCTGCAAACTCTTGGGTGTTCAGACCCGGCCACAAGCAGAGCCCGGTGCCAGCGCGTGGCCAGGCTGTCCCTGAGCCCATCCTTGCCCATCTTGGGGTGGCTATAGCCGGCCTCAGCTCATTGCCCAGCTTCACCCCGCAGCAAGCGCTACAGCAAAGATTTGGGGCAGGGAGCGCTTGGCTCTGAGGCTGGGACCTGCTGGTGCCTGGCTCTTGCTGCCTTTAGGTCTGATGGCAAATGCAGGCAGGAAAACCACAGCAGCTGCAAGACCTGGGAATCACAGAGACCTGGGAATCATGGCAAATCCCTGGAAATCACAGCAAATCCATCAAATCCCATTGCCTCTGCTGGAAACCCTCCCAAGGACAGCCCCCCAGGGGCCGAGAGAATCCCACAATGAAAGGCTGGACGCTAAAGGGTTCTTAAATATTTAGTTCAGATTTATTTAAAGTCAAGTCAGTTTGTGGACACTATTTATATTATTAAAAACACTTGGAGGTTTGTACTTCTAGCAAAAATATACATTTCAGTTTGAGGGTCGTTACACTGTCGCGGAGGGAAGAGCAAAAAGTTCCCCAGGTGATGAGCACGTGAGTCCTGCATGCCGGCTATGGTGGGGGATGCCACCGGGGGCTTTGCATCCCCCGGGCTCCATCCAGCACACGCACATCTCTGGTGCCTTCCCCAAGAGGGCTTCAAAGTGCTTTAGAAACGGTAATTCATAACACCTGTGCGAGGTAGGGAGGGGAAGGGGCTGGGTGGGCAGAGGGCAGGGAAACTGAGGCACGGCAAGAAACCGGAGGGCAGTGGCAGCAGGGGCAGGTTTGGGACCGGCCAGCCCTGTGACACAGAGGGGAAGCCCAGTGCTCTTCCCCTTTGGGTTTTAAAGGAATTATTGCACCAGGGAAATCTGCTACCCTGAAGAGGAGGAAAAGAAAATAAAACCAACTAATTTGCTCCCACAACCCCTCCTTGGGAATATCAGTATTTTAATAAGGCTGCTTGAGACACACGGGACCATGAGCTGCAGATGGGTATGTGCCACTTCTCAGGTCAGACACCATCATCCCAAGAGGGGACCGAGCCCTTCCCAGATCTGTCCTCTCTCCCAGAGCCCAGGTGATGCAGCGCCCCCCCCACAGGGGTCCCATCCCAGGCACAGACAGCACTGTGGCATTTCACTAGAGCTGCGAGATGGTGTGAGGTAAAGTCCCAGAACGGCTCTGGGCTTAGGCAGACCCCGAAGCCTGGAGCTGTACTCACACTTGGGACAGTGGCAAAGGAGGGCAGGGCAGCTTCCCTGACCCAGCCACGCTTCGCCAGGAAGCTCCTGCTCATTGTGAGCATCCCACCCTCTCCCTCCCCTTTTATAAATACTTGGCATTTATACTGTGTTTTACAGCTGCAAAGCTCTTTGCTAGCAATGCGCTAGTTAATCCTTGTGCTCCCCCTCCGAGCAGAGAGCAGGTGACAATCTGGCTCCCTTTCACAGAGGGGAAACTGAGGCAGGGTGTTAACAGACAGGTCAATGCCCTTTCAGCATCCTGAGCACTGTGGGCTGGCCATGGCTTTCACCTTGCTGGTGTTGCTGAAGGCTTTGCTTGCTCTGGTGCTCACAGGAGCCATGCTGCTGGGAAGCCTCTGCTGCCTGCACTGCCCTGCAACACCCCCAGAGCCCCCCCAGGGCTGGGCAAGGGAGCTGCAGGACAAGCTGCAAGCCCTGCCACCTAAACCCTGACCAGTCCCAGGCCTGCCCCTGGCCCTGCACAAACCATTTTGGTAACTCACATCTGTGCAGAACAGCCTGGGGAAGCACACAGATTCTGGCCTCTGCTCTGAAGATGAATTTTTATGAGTCAACCCCTTTCCCTCCCACCTCCCCATCCCTACCTCTCTCATACTGAGGGGCAGGCTCTCTCTGAAACGGGGGTACCAGGAGCAAGGGCTCCCACACGGCACTCGGGGGAAGGCAGAGATCACACAGTCCCTCTGGGAGACACAAACACGCTGCACAGCGAGGGGAGGCTGCAGCTGAGGGTCTCTGCTAGGACAGCCTTACCCGTCTTCAAATACTCTGGCTTTTCTTTGGAAAAGAGAGAAAATTCCTTTCATTACACTGTCCTAGACTTCACGGCTCAGGACTATGTCTTCAGAGTGCAATACGAAAAAGAAAATAAAGACACGCTGTAAGTGCTGTTGCTGGCCCCACCGGATACCCGCACCGTGCTCAGGTCTCCTAATGACCAGAGCATCCCCCACCGTCCCCAGGCTGCCACAGGAACCCCACCGTCCAGACCATGTAAACCGGCTGTCCGCTTCAGGGGCCCCAGGGAGCAGCTAAAGAGCTGGGCCGTAGTAACGGAAACAGTAGCTTATGATTTGCCTTTGTAAATTTGTTAGTGTGTGTTAACGGAAGCCCTGGCCTAGCAGGTGGTGGCTGCAAAATCTTACGGCATCTTGCCCTATGTACCGTACGTCAGGGTCACGTAGAAAAGAGTTTCCAGTAGAAGAAATGGAAGACATGGGGAAAGGTTTTCTTTGTTTCTTTACAAAGAGTCTTGATGGGAATCCATGGCTTCATTCTCATAAATAACAGGTCCTTAGTACATGTCCTTGTAGATCTCCTGCAGAAGTGGGTGCAGAGATGTCTCCGTCTCTGTCTTCTTGATCTTCTGCACCAGCTGGGCGTGCTCCGTCACCAGCTGCCGCAGGTCAGCCATCTTCTGCAGCAGCTTGGGGAAGAGGTACTGGGCATCCGGGTGGTTGGACTGCAGGTGAAACTCCAGCGCTTGCAGGATGTTGTCTTGGATCTCCTCCACCTGCTTCACGTTCATCAGGCCAGGACGGTCTGTGGAGAGGAAGCATGGTAGCTGTAGTGTTATGGTGTAACCCTCCAAAGTACATGCTCCTCCTGGGGAAAGGGAGATGGGGACTGTAACCCACCCACCGTGACTTCAACCTCGTCAACTAGGCAAGGGGAGAAGCGTGCCCTTGGACAAAATATCCCACAAGCAGCACACGAGAAGGAGATGCCACTTCTACGCTTCTTGTTCTTGGTCCAAGCTTGCTAGGCATCACCGCCATGGAGAAGCTTTGGTTTCACTTCTTCTCTCATCCCCCTAATACACCCCTGGCTGATCTCAGGGCCAGCTGCAGCTCAGCTCCCCCAGCCCACTCCAAACCACCTCTAAGTACAGGAGGACTCTTCCTGACACTTGCATGGCCAAGGGTGCCCGCTCACCTCCGCACAGGATAATGGCAGCCACAAACAGAGACAGGTCACTGTCATCCAGCTCCAGCGCGTTGAACTTCACAGCAAACTCAAATTTGGGCTCCATGATCTCATTGAAGGGCTTCCGCAGGCTACGCAAGAACTCGCGGGTCACGAAGCCGTTCCCATTGGCCACCAACAGCCCGTCCTTGTTCATGATAGAGGCCAACATGGCAAAGATGGCCTCATGCACCCCGTACTTCAGCAGAGTCACTTGGTCATTCAAGTAGAGGCCTATGAAGCTGGGGATACTCTTGGCGAACTCGGTGAGCTCCCGCACAGTCTCCACTGTGGTGCACTGGCAGCGGTAGAAGACGTGCACCCCGATCTCCTTGTAGGGGGGAATGCCGTTCACTAGCTGTTTCCACACCAGCCCCTTTTCTGCCTGCCACAAGGTGTCCATGTCATGGATCACAAACGGCTGCTTGAAAAAGAAGCAAGCAGTTAGCAACCTGCTGCAGGGACTCAAGATATCAGCTCTGCCAAGGACACTTGCATTTGTCTGCCTGTCCCTTTGTTGTTCTCTCCCCGCTGGAGCTGACAGTGCCGGGGCAATCTGCACCCCACCCATAACAGCACAAGTCTGCAAAGCAATGGGAATTTTACCAGCGAGGGGCAGAATGTGTAGAGTCCACCTGGCTGCAGCTGGGAAATGGTGCATGTGGAACAGCTACAGCAGGAGGGAGTTGAGCAGCATCTCCCAGAGAACAGCACCCCCCGCCCCCCCCATTGGTCATGGCCAACCCCACCTGCCCTGGGGAGGGAACTTACTGGGGTGCTGCTGGCCTTCCCGGTCAAGATACCTCTCGCCTTCTTTTTGGTCATGTTGAAATTTTTCAGGTAGGCGTTGTAGATGTGCTTGGAGAAAGCTTTCAGGT
This sequence comes from Buteo buteo, assembly GCF_964188355.1. NCBI lineage: Eukaryota > Metazoa > Chordata > Aves > Accipitriformes > Accipitridae > Buteo > Buteo buteo. The sequence goes on along the minus strand of NC_134193.1, from coordinate 5,203,435 downwards.
CAGCCACCTGTGGGTTCTGGCAGCTGATTTCGCTCGCCGTCAGCCCCGCCACCAACTTCCTTTTCTCTGCCTCCGGCATGCGGCCAAAGCGGATTGCTGGGAATGGGGTAAACCGGTGGGTCAGGACACTGGGGACGACCCTAGGAGAGGCATCCAGGGAGGCAGCAGTCTACTCTGCCACCGCAGACAGAGGTCTGCTGGTGAACACCTGCAGCTATGCAACACGATGCTTCTCCAGGGCTGCAGCTCCTCCAGCACTGACACCTTCATGAACCATCCGTTACTGCCAACACAGCCTCACACTAAGCTCCCATCCCCACTCCTCTGGGCTCTCACACAAACCCTGCTTCCCACATAAACACCTTTGCTTGGCCAGGAATGAGATGGTTACACCTGAAGTTTAAAAATCCCAGCACAGAAGAGCAATCTGTGTGTCCAGTTCCCTCTGGGTCAACCCGTAAGGGACAGCCATATACCAACAGCCAACCTGCATGGTGGGAATGAACAGCCCCTTCTCATACAGAAGGGGATGAAGAGTCAAAGGCTCAAAGCACTGGATTTGAAAGATGATCCCCTAGCAAGAAGAGAGCCATGGAATAAAGCAAGCTATATACAGCCTCCCCGTGTGAATCCTTCATAGACGGGCAGATGGCCCTGTGGCACCCAGCCGACCAGGCCTGTGGACAGCAGTGACACTCACCATTATGTGACATGCCCAGCGAGAGGCATTTCTGGAAGCGGCAGTACTGGCACTTGTTTCGGTTCTTCTTCTGAATCTTGCAGCTCCTCTCACACTTCTCGTACTTCAGCTTCATGCGGATTGTCCGGCGGAAGAAACCCTGCAGGCAGGCGGCACAGAGGGGCAATGCAGAGCAGGAGGACAAGGGAACAGCAGTGTTAGCACCTGTGGTTTGCGACCAGGCTGATTTATTATCCCCAGGAGCCTCATGGAGGTTCAGACGGGTGGGGAGGAGGAGCCCTGGGTCTCTTTGACACAAGCAGAGTCTCTGTCTCAAGGAGAGGTTGTGTGGTGGGAGAAGGGGGCTGCAGAGGAGGAACCGTGGAGGGCAGCCCACGGTCAGGTGCTGGAGAGCTGTGTGTGTGATACTGCAGGCAGCCAGCAGGGAGGGATGGAGGAACAAGCTGTGGGCCGGCCTCAGCCTGCAGGAATGTCTGGCAGGACCTGGGCCACTAACGCAGCCCCGCTGGCATCTGCTGTGGGGGAAAGAATTTCAGAGGCACATCCAAGCTGCAGCCAGTGATCCCAGGGGGATAAACACACAGCTCACTGCTGATCTGCAGCACAGAGAGCATCTTTAAAAGCAAAGCCAGGGTCCCCATGGGGATAGATGGATTTGCCTTACCAAGTAAAGCATGACGGGGCAAGATTTAGGCCATACGCATCTCAGCTGCCTCTCCCAGGACGGTATTTGCGTGTCTGCCTGTACTCTTCACACTCTCTGGACAGGTTGCAAATGAGTTTTTTACAATCACTCAATCCCACATCCCTGTTTTGCTGCAAATCTGCTTGCCTGAAGAGATGGCATGGTCCCTGGGTCTAATCTCTGCTTGGCATTGCTGAACCCAGCCCTCCCCAAGGTGTACATACCTTGCAGCCCTCGCAGGCGTGCACGCCATAGTGAAACCCCGAGGCTTTGTCTCCGCAGACCCTGCACTCCACGTTCAATGCTCCTGAGGCTGCCTCCTCACAGCCCATCTGCAGTTGGTCCGACAGGGAGGGAGAGGAGCTCTGCGAAAGGTCTGCAAACACACAAAGGGATATGTACCTTTCTGTAGTAGCCACAAGCCCAGCGTTGTGCCTAACTCCTCCAGCCATGGAGCTGACGAGGGATTTCCAGCACTGTCCCAGCCTGCCACTGGCATTGCATCTAGGCAGTTAACCTCTGAGATCAGGCACTGGCTGCAGGCAGATGCCATGCACAGAGCCAAGAGTGCCCCCAGCAGCTGAGAGACTCCACATCAATGCTGATTTCTTCCCTCTGGCTTTCATGTCTAGGCAATGAAACCCAACCAGCAAATTTTATAATCCCCAGTTGGCAGGCGGCTGGCACAGGGCTGCCCAGCTGGAACGCCCGGGGCTCTGGAGGAGCCTCTTCAGCAGCAACAAACCTTCTCCCCCAGCTCCTACAATCGGTTTGCCCTGAGGACTTCAAGAAGTGGCCAGGGAAGCATCCTCAGGCACCCTGGGAGTCCCCTCACTCTGGGGCACAATGTCACCTGCCTGTCTTTTTAATTTCCATCTCCCAACCTGCTGCCAACAGCTGTGCAGTGACCACAGAGGAAGAAATAAGCGTCTCCATTAACTTGGCTCTCAATGCATTATTTCACAAAGGGAAGAGATTAAAACAAGCCAAACTCCACTCACAGGCACGTCCTCTGCCCTTGCAGCTGAGGACGCTGCCCAGGGGACGTGGATACCTGGACCCTCCAGGGACAGACAAGCTCCCGTGGCTCCACTCACCTGTGTAGCTGCTTGAAGGCAGCGAGCTGTCTGGTCCTCCACTTGCGTCCGAGGCTCCGCTTGCCACCATCACTGCCTCTTCCTCCTCCTCTTCCTTGACCTCAGGTACTTCCTCCTGTAGTTGTTCCATAATTGATCACCCCTCAGTGCCAAGACTGCAATCCCTGTCATAGCTCTGGCATCATCCGCGTCTATCCGAGATGGACCCTACCAGGCTGTTCCTGCTAGCCTGCGGGACAGAGGGAGAAACGCGCAGTGTCAGCTCTGAACACCCACACAGAGCATCTCGGCAGCAGGGCGATGTGTAACCATGCTAGTCCTGCTCTGCTTTCTCTCCTTATCCAGGGAGACAAGTAGAACCCGGGGCTTTTTAAAGGCCACTTGGCACTCTGGTATAAACACCCTGTAGGACTCGGGAAGCAAAAGCTCACTGGAATCGTATTTAAAGCCCAGCAGACAGAGTCCAGACCACAAGCCAGCCCAGATGCCACTCAGGGACCTGCATTCCCCAGCTTGCAAGTCCCATAGCAGAAACAGTGCCCCAGACAATGTCCCCCAGAGTCACTAGCACCCTGGGATGTCACAGTGGTAGTCAAGGCTGGGGTTTGACAGAGCCAACGCCACCAGAAAGATTAAGGTAGGGCTGGCTTCACCCTCCATCCCCACCCAGCCAAAGCAGAGCTTGGATTGATAGCAGAGGCTGATCAAGGTGAAGCGGCTCTGTGCCCGTGGGTGGGAGATGCTGGGGGAGCAGGGCTCAGTGCAGCAGCAGGCAGTGGCTGAAAGCGCCCGGCCTGTGCGAGCCATCCGCAAGACCGATCGCTTCCTGCCGGCCCCTGTGCTCACGCTCCTTCCCATTACAGCATTGCCAGTCACAGCATTTGTGTTTATTTTCACTCGTCATGTTGTAACTGGCCCCAGCTCCTCTGCCAAGAGCCGCTGGGTTGAACGTGTTGCTGTTGCTCCGTGCAGCTGCTGGGCCGTGCTCAGCCACGGGGTCCAGCAGTGTGATCGCGATGGCCACACAATCCAGCTAGTGTCTTAATCCTGGGTTTCCTGTGGGAGGAACGGCCCCATCCTCCCCCCGCGCACTTCCGCTCCTTGTTTGCCTTAGTCCATCCCAAACAGCCCACAAAAAACTCAAGCCGTGCAAGCGATGCATCACTGGTACCATGACCATCGCAGAACCGTTCCCACCTCCCTCTTACCATGCCGGATCTCGCCTGAGTGTCCAGCTCACACTGTGACATCCCAGCATGCATTTACCTCCAGATCTTGATTCCTAAACTGACTCTTGCTTGAGTAACTAATATCTCAAGCCCAGTTTATGTAGAGTTGCATCCAGCTCCTTAAAGGAGCTATTTTTAAGTGGAGAAATATCCATTAGAAAAGCCACTGAAATCCAGCTTCCACCAGGAAAGCCTTGATTTGCAGGCACAAGTTAAACTGATGCAACATCTTCAAGCCCGCATCAGAGAGAAGCAAGCTACTCGCAGGGGACTCGCACAAGGGCAACCCCCAAGCACTAGGATGGTCTGGCCCATGCCCAAGCCCATGCCACAGCACAGGGCTTGCTGGGGGAGGGCAGCAGTGACCCAGGACTCCCTGGGCTCATTTTCCCTCTCGCCACAGACTTTCACGCCTGGCACTTCAAACTTGAGCCACAGCCAGCTCCTTGGATTCGCTGGAAAGCTGTCAGTGCAGAGCAAGGTCAGAGCTCCCTGCGAGATCAAGCAAGCAGCCGAGGGAGAGGACAAAACCTGCAAGCGGGAGGTTGAATGCAAACACATTGCAAAGCCAGGACTCAAGTCATCCCCTGCAGCTTACGTCTCCTGTGGGCAAGGGGGCCTTGCTTTTTGCTCTCCACGCTGGGAATTCAGACTGCAGGACAGACAGTTTTGTTTCAAGGAGAGGTACGTTAGAGGCAACTTGCAAGCACAACTGCCCTGCTCTCCTTTACAGCAGGAGCAAGCAGAGGGGTGCTTAAACAAGGGCAGAGCACTCCCTTCCCGTGCCTCCGCGAGAGCACTAAGGGACCATTGAAGGGCTGTGTTATCCTTGGCCTCCTCTCACACATCCCGCGTGGTGGGACATGGCACACAGGCAGGAAAACCTATTCATTGGAGATGGAGGGTAACGAGCTCGATCATTTTGAAGGCTATATATAAATGAATGGACAAACATCAGGAAAATGCTTTTGCCTGGAACAGCAGTTAGTGGGGGAAGCTTGTGGCAGGAGAAACTAGGCTACAGTGGAAAATACAACCAGCAGCAGCTTAATGAGCTTCTTATTAGCTCTCCTTTGTCTCTGGCATCCAGCACAGGCCACTTGCTTTAAACCCAGTGCAGATGGAACCCTCTGCTTTGCGCCAGATGCCTCATGGCACGTTGCCGTTGCAGTAACGTGGGCACATTCCTTCAGCTGCATCCCTGGCATGCTGTTCTCCATCCACTGGGTCTACTCAGGGCCATGTACTTCCCGGGTAGCAACGAGTTTGTGACACGCAGCTTGCTCCCCAAAACCCACCACAGCAACCCCAAAACTGTGCTTGGAGTCGGTCTGGCTAGAGACAGGTGTGCAGGCCCAACAAGGAGGAAAGCAGAGGGCGAGATGTGCACAGACAGCAACACCACGCTCCAGCTAAAGTTCCCCATGTGCACGCAGGCATTAGAGGAAGGATAATGGTTCGGATCCCACCCTTCACGAGTGGCTGGAGAGCCAGAGAGAGAAAAGCTTTTACCAGAAGGCTCTGAACGTATTGTTTTAGTATCTCCTTGCAGGCCAAGAGTACAGGGGCTTGGGCAGAGGGAAGCTGTGAGAACTGTTTGCACACCTGCTTTTCCCTTAGCTATTCCCCTGTTTTCTAAACAACAGAGATAGAGGGAGAGGAGGAGGGAAAAACGGATTGATTTCACACAGGCTGCACCCCCTGCCTTCAGCAGATGAAAGGCAGGGCATGGGCTGTGCCTGCACACCCCAGTGTGGAGCAAGCTGGCTTGGCAGGGCCCCCGGACAGATGCGGACCCCCAGCCCTCCCCTCTGGGCCAGGGCCAGTGGCGTGGCAGCATGCAGAGACTGTGGAGATTTGCCGAGGTTTCACACATGGCTCCTCCATTCCCCTGTGAGCCTGGTGGTTCAGAGTGGGGTAACCTGGGAAGCTGGAGCTCCCCAGTGGTTTGTCCGAACTCTGTCCCTCTAAGCATGAGGAGGAACCTGCCCTGCCACCACAGCCATGGGCAGGGTCATCACAGCCCTGCATCTTTGTGGGATGACACCAGGGATGGCTGCGTGGATGGCAGAGGATGGCCAAAGGGTCCATCTCAACCCCAGGACCTCTCCACCCGCTTGGTGCCTCCACATCCAGCTGCTGAGCAGACAGGGCCTGAGGAGGGATAACTCGGTCTCCTCTCCTTGGCTAAAAAGCCACCCGCCAGAGCATACAAGCTTTAAGCTGCAGGGAGAAGGGCAGAGATTCCTGCCTGGCATAGCCACCCCCTTTTTCTCTTCAGTCATCACAGGGCAGCGACAGAAAGAAAGGCTGGAAACAAGGACAGGAACCATGCATTCCTTCCTAAGCTTCTCCAGAGAATCCAGCAAAGCTGTTTCCCTTCCTCTTCCCACAGGATGAGAACGAGCAAGAGGGCAAGCATCTCATGACTTGCTCTGCCCTTGCCTCAATCCCCATTCCAAGAAGCTTCAGTAACCCTGGCTGTGACAGCAGCCTCCCTCCTGGGAGCCTGCAGACAGCGGAGGGTGCGTTTGTTTGCTGGCTCCAGGCTTGGGCAGATGCCTGCTGGCTGCCCTGCTCCCACACTGCAAACAGCACGGGCAACAGGTTTATCTTTACTAGAAGCAGGGGCTGGCATCTATGCCAAGCTAAACCATACGGCAAGTATGGGGGAAGAGATATGGCACAACAGGAGGAGGAAAAAAAAACAGGAATAAAAATTAAAAGGAGACAAATCTTCAACGTGGACCCCTGCAAGAAGGCAGTACTTCTTTGGAGCTGACCAAGATCCAAACCTCCAGTTCATCAACCCACAGCTTGTACACTTTTGTCCTGACAGCTCCTCGCCACTGATTAGCATGTAGACCTTGGAGCCAAGTTCAGAGAAGCAGAAGCTGACAAACCGGCGAGGAAGCGCCTGCTTCCCTGTGGTCTGTGGGCAGGAAGGGTGGCAGGACGATGTGATGGAAAAGCCCAGTTTCTCACCAGTGTTCGAGTACTGCATGAGAGCAAAGTGTCACAAGAAGGGGACGTGCATTCCAACACAGACACCCAGGCGCTGGCAGCCAGACAGCCACAAAATGAGAGCAAGGAAGTGCTCGTAATTAGAAGGACCTCATCTTCAAACCAGGTGTAGTTTCACTGGTGGTGAGCTCAAACAAGAGGTAATTTCAGTGTGCTCATGGGGGTGGAGGGAGGATGCCTGCCCCCATTCCCCTCCACAAGAGCATACATTTGTTTCTAATATATTTATACAGATGGGATTGACCAAGTCCCTATTGCAGTCTGGAGTGTCACCACACGAGATCCCTCCCTGGAAGATGGGAGTTTCCAGGCAAAGCAAAATGCTAGAAGAAGGTCCAAACCTCCTCCAAGGGCCAAGTCACAGAGCTGATCCGCTCAAAGTAGTTGTTCAAGTTACTGTAAAAGAGGTCACCAGGAATTGCGAAAGGAAACTAATTTACCATGGGAGCACTTCTGGCTTGAATTTTTATTCCTTTGGACAGAAATATTAGCCAAATTCAGAGTCAACAGAAGTGAATCCTTTTGGAAGGGTCAAGATGAGAACTCAGCCCTCTGTACGGCAGCACATATTGAATCGACAAACAAAAACTGAACTGAATCCATAAAAAAATGTGATTGCTGCTTGTTGGCCATCAACTGCAGACATCCCTTGGGTTGTGTCACTGCTTCCAATATCTGCTGATCGAGTACCAGCTTCTATTCCTCCTCCTACACGTCAGCTACGACTAATAAAAGCCAAATAAAAAAGCTAAGCTGCAATACAGGAAAGGTAACTAAGCGCACAAAACAGGAGACACAAACATTGAAAACATGTTTGGTTTTGTTCCTGAAAGATCAACGTAGCCCCTCATTAGCTAATGAGATCTCAGCAGCACTTACTACCCAAGTGCTTCCTCCCTTATTCAGTCTTGGCCGCAAGGCAGGCTACATGCAGAAATAAACTAACTACTAGAGCTAGCAAGGAAGAGTCCTTCCACACAGCCCTGGCCAGCACTGACACTCAGGGCAGATTTTCCCCTTGAAGCATCTGCTCAGACATTGTACCATGACCCAGTCCAGTCCTGTGATCTTCTCTCCAACACTGCTCTGTGCAGGCTATCTGCATTTCACCAAGTACAAGCCCAGCCGACTAAGCAACAGGATGCTGCCAGAGCTGCTATTACCGTGTTGCTGCTAATTACTCAGGAACATGTGACAGAGGGTGCAGGAGATTCCCTCGCTTGCCTTGAACAGCCAGGCTTGCCAAAATGCATCACACATCTACCACATGTTTTAACTCGCCTACTTCCTGGACACTGAGGGGAAAAAAAAAGTTAAAAAGGTTACAAAACTGGCCGGATTCTTCTCTTTTCGTACCACAACGGATGCTGTCCCCAAGACCAGATCACGGCATTTTGCTCCAAAAGGAACTTCCTGCTTTCTTGCCTGTGTTGGGTTTCTTCAAATAGCAAGCGGTATTGCAGAAACAGAAGCAAATCAGACTTTGGGCAGTGAACTCACAACCACACGCAAAAGGGTGGTCTGCTGGGCTGCTCTTCTCTTTCAACTCATTCTCCAAGCACGCATCAGATGTGCTCCAAAATCTTGAGATGGCAGATACTGGGAGAGAGGTAATACTTCTACAGGAATCATCCCTACATGCCTTTCCAGTGGAGAGACTCCTTGCCCTCTTCAGCCTTCGATGAGCCAGCCTCCATAGCTACCTTTTGCAGAAGGGGTAACAGCAGGGCAGGCAGTGAAGAGCTGAGCAGTTGTTAGCTCTTATCTGAAGTCCTGCTTCATGACCTTCAGCAAATCCTGTCAACCCCCATACCTCCATTTCCTTCATTATCAAAAAAAACCCCAACCAAACTCCACTAAAAAAAAACACCCCCCAAAAAAACAAATGCAGGACTTTAATAGTGCTTCCTTCCTGATCCTTTCCTTGCTGCATTAGCTCACAGAGACGGCATGTTTTGGAAGCACAGAGGAATACATCAGTGCCAAGTGTCATTGTTTATTCCCATATTACGGATTTTGACACCTGTTTGCAGTCACGCTCTCAAGTCTGGCCTCCCCAGCCCGAGGTCAGCACACCACACCGCTCGTGACCATCTTCTCCCATTGTACATTCCTATACAAAGCATTTCCAGGATTACTTTCAGCAAATAAACCGGCACGTCTCGTCCTGGCAATCTGTGTTTGCTCTGGGCTCAGGACAGCCCAGAGCACCCAGGCGCAGAAGGGACACGTGGGTCTGACCCGCTGGAATGAGGACCGCAGCCAGGAAACAAGCAGGTACCAGAAAGGTGACACCACTGGGGCTTCTCAGAGCTGGAAATGGCATAGAAGTGTTGCTATTTGAGAAGATCATTAAGTCTAGTAAGGGGAGAGTATCATCCCCCCCGCACCCCAGAGCACAGCAGAGGTGGCTGTGAAGCTGTGGCAATGCTTTGGGAACACGTCTGCAAACCTAGCACACGTGCTGCTGGGAGAGAGGCACAGGGCAGCTTGCACAGGGCTGCAGAGATCGTTAAGTGTCCACAGGGGACGCTGAACCCACGGGCCCCGCTCCCATCTCCTGGTAGGGATCTGCCACCCAGCACAGCATCTCCTATTTGTGCTCCTCCAGCAGCCTCTGCTGCTGCTCCACAAGTGCCAGCTTTCACATCCCTGCTTCTTCTCTGAAGTGCCAGAGAAGCTCTCTGGCATATATTCTCCTTTCCTTTACCATCCCAAAGGCAAGGAAGTTGGCAGCTCAGGGAACCCACCAAACCACTGTAAGCTGATGCTTTCTGAAACTCCTGAAGTCCTCTCGCGCTTTACTCCAGGGCACTCTAGTTGCCTACAAATCCCTTGTCCTCCTGAACCTGGGCAGGACACGTGGAAGGATCTGGTTTCAGGAACACCAGTAATTATAGAACAGCGCTGACGAGGGAGGAGCTCATGGGAATGGCAACAACACTTCCCAAGGCAAACAGTGGGCACAGGGTGTTACAGACTCAGAGCAGCATTTAAATGGAAAACCAGGAAAGCAGCAAGTGGAACAAGCTGTCACTGCAAACAGGAGCACTGCTAGCAGCAAATAAGGCTGTCATTTGGCAGCACTGTGCATACCAGGACCCATCTTAGTTTTCCTCAAAGTCTCAGTGTCACTGGGACACCAGCAAGTGTCACCCCTGCTTTGGATGGGGCAATCAGCTCCCCAGAAAAGCAATGAGGTGTAGTAAAGTAGCACCAGGCCAATGCATTGCTCTGGATCATACACAGGTGTGTGCAGCCTGCTGTCTGGAACCAAATACCCAGCAGGCCAGTAAGTTTTATTGCTAGGCTGCCAGTGCTTCCAGACCCAGTAAAATGCCCACAAAAGCAGTAGCAAGCCTTCTCCTCTTTGCAGTGACAGAGATTTTTAGATCCCATGGGCTAACCAGGGGAAAAAAAAAAAAAATCCGCCAGCCTATAAATTTTCTTATGCTTACACTTGCACTCCCAGAAAAGTGCTACCGATTTTGTAGACCTTAGCAAAATAACCTGGGCACCAGCCATGCCGCTCTGATCCCAGGAGGCAGCTGACAGTGAGCGATTATGCCCAGGCACAAGTTCAGATGATTCAGCAGGGCTTGGGAACATACGCACCGGAACGGTTAGAACAAATCACCATGTTCGTTTCATCTCCATTTCAACCACAGAGTAGGAAAAAAGAGTCTGATTTTGACTGCATACTCCGTACAGAAAACTCCAGAGAACATTAGAATAACTTTGTTACACAAACTAGTTCAACACCCTCTTAGGGAACTAGAGGGGAATGATGTTTCCTTACTATTTTTGGCCACATTCACACAGCAAGAGCCGACTGGAGGAACAGAGGTTTCCCTGTGTTTTCAGCAGTGATACGAGCAGCAATCATGTCAGCATGATCCTGCCAAGACTCCTCTGCCAATTAGAGGATTGCAGTCTGCTCTGACCATTTGGATTTCCACCTCAGCCCCTAGAAAACAAAAACACTTGAGCAAAGCATTAGCGCCTTTCATAACATCCTCACGTCTTTGGCACAGTCTTGGGGGTACGGAGAGAGCCTCAGAGGTACAGAGTGAGCCAACAACCACCACCTCCCAACATAGCCAGCTGCTGGGAGCTCAGCGGGCTCCACCAGCTCCAGTCCCAAGCTCATGCTCACCAACAACCCTTCTCCAGAGATCCCCATGTACCACAACGTAACACCTACCCTATGGGTTCTCAAACCCACAGATTTTTTTTTTCCGGAGATGTGTGTCTCTGGCCATCAGCCCTGTGGGGTTAACAGCTTTCAAGGTCCAACAGCTCTAGCAGAACCCATATAATCAACTTAAAGGTGAAAATCAGATTTGGGCATTTTCAGAAATATTCCAGATTTGCATTAAGATGAAATCAAGAGTTGCATTAAAAAAAAAGTTTGTAAAAATTCAGGCAGGATAGGGATTTGAGCTTAGGTTCCCATCACCGAGGTGACTGCACAAAACACTGCTTATTTTGAAGCCATCTCACCCATCCTCTCTGTAGCCTGACAAAGCTTTTCCTAATGAGACATTCATTAGGCAGTAGTGTGGTTCATAGCAAAGTTTGTCTTAACAGACAGTTAGAGAAATGTTTCCCTATCAGCTCAGGTAGGAAAGCTCACCTGCCCTTTTAAACCACCAGAACTGTTCCCTGTCTCCATCCTACATCTCCATTATGGGGTTGAACGTGCATGTTCTGGTTTTTGCTATTCCAAGTTCCAGTTCCCAGACCAGGGCAAACCAGAAAATGCAGCATGAGGGCAACGATTCTGGTTAGCACAGACATTATGTGGCTGTTGCTATCCACAAGCCTCAGAGATGTGCTCTGGCTTGACCCAGCACCACAAGAAATGTTCGTGTTTCTGGCCCGTGCTTTCATCCTGCCACCTCCTCCCCTGTCAGGATTCCCCTGCAAACCACAGCCTCTGCAAAACCCAAACCTTTGAGCAGAACCTGTCCACGGGGATCCCCAGGGAAGCACCCAAACACACGCACATACCTCGGGGCTCTCTGCAAGGCCCGTTTGAAAGACCTGACCCAAATGATCTCAGATGTTCACAAGCTCTTGGCTAAGCCTTGGAGGACACAGACATTTTCCGGATGCAGATCATAGCAATGAATATTAGAGCATTTCAAGAAGTCATCCTGAAACTAAGATACAACTCAAATGAGTTCTGCTCTGAATCCTTCTTGCAACCAAGCAGGGCTGCAGTGAATGCTATCCCAAAACACACATTTGGGGGAAGATGCATTTCACAATCTCCTTGACCAAAAGGCTTTATATTAGCATTAATCATTCCACTGTAAACCCTGCTTTGGGAAAGTAATTTCCTAGGCATTCTGCCAATGCAAGCGCATTTCAGAGTATAATATTAAAAAAAAAATTAGTTCTACAGAAAAATCTTATTTGTACTCACTACGGAAATCACTTCTGCTTGTCTAGACTTTCCCAGAGTCTCCAAAATTATTGCAGCAGTGATAAGCAGTAAATCTCTGAATAGCAACACTTCTAGAAAAGCAAAGATTGCTCTGCAGCGCCTGATGAGAAAGCAGCTACACAGCCTGACAAATCTGTGGGTATCAGCAAGGGCAGTTGTTCCTGCTATAAAGCAAGGGAGCCAATACAAATCACAAAATAAACCAACATCTCTAAAATTTCACAGTCAAGGCAAGCCAGGCTGGGTTCTGACAGAAAATAACCTTTCAGGCATAAGCACTATAACATCATCTCACCCAACTAAAAAATCATTTGCATGCCAGGTCCCACTGCACGAAGGAGCCCAAGAGTCTCTTGTCGTGCTAATTCCTCAGTCTCTAAGATCATTTGCAGATTTCCAGTTCATAATTCAATAGCCGCAGATGAAATATTCCCCGAAAGGCAACAAGACATACTGTACAAAAATACATATTTGTCAACAGGCAACACGCTAGAGAGATGGAGACCATTAACATCAGTAAGCAATTCTGTACAACAATGCTCTTCTGATCAGCAAAGCCTCATGTGGCTCATTACAAAATCCTCTCTGCACGCTGCAAAGATCCTTGGAAGTCCATGTCTCGAATGCCAGAACAGAGACAGTACAACAGTTGCACAAACTTGACACACAAAACCACATCTCTGTCCAGCTAACCACCTTAGATGTGTGCTGCGGCAAAAATAAATCCACCCCCTACAGCCACAGCACGATTAGAAGCTACATGCAGCATCTGGGTGCCGAGTGACCACAGTGAAGACTTTTGGGCATCGCCTCAGAGGGCTGCGGGCAGGACAACAGCCCGTGTTGACCACCTCCTCAAAAACTCTGTCACAGCTCTGCTGTAACCTGCTCAGCTTTGTCCGAGTAAGGCAGTTAGATAGCGACAGACGGTATTGGTACTGCTGCCAAGATCATGTGTCCCGATCATTAAGTGATTGGTTACCCAAGTACGATCCCTGACCTCATATACCCTCCCCAATCTACAAGAGCCCATTTCAGTCATAAAAATCAGTGAAATAATCAAATGTTAAGTCGCTATACTTTGATGGTAACAGTCAGCTTAGAAGAACAGGATTAGACCATGACACTCACAGCATACTACTAAGTGTAATCCATAAAGATTGTATTCAGAAACTGAAAAAAACAAGGCATAGAGTTTAAATTTTAAAAGAAACTTAAGAACATTTAAGCTCGTGGACAAAAGCGAAACTTGCTGAAAGCAAGCCTCACTTCCTAGGCTCTTCCCTTTCCCAAGTTTTTAAAAACATATGTAGGATAAGTGCTTTGGTAGATCGCCCGCGTGCGAAAGGGAAGGGTTACCTCTCCGGAGCAGCTGTCCCTGTCTGCCTGTCGCTGAAAGCCACCCTTCAGTTACCATGTCAGCACGGAGAGATGAAAACCGAAGTAATCTGCAAGAGAACACAACACGAATTTCCACGACTGTGCCGAAGGCCAGATATTTATGCCGCTGGGAGAACTGGGCTGGATCCAGCGACAGCTCTGAAGTTTAAACACACACTCCCTCTACCGCATGTTGAAACCATAGGCTGGGGTGACTCCCCTCGTGCTGTGGGGAGGCGGGGAGGCAGCCACCACATGCAATCACAGCTGTCTCCCCTGGGCTCCAGTAGCTGCTGCAAACCAGGAGGGTAGAGCAAACCCACGGGTGTCCCAACAGAGATGGCCCCAACCCCTCACCAGGCTTTGAGCATCAGGATGTCACCTTTGCCTCATGTCACCCACAGCCAGAGGCTGATGACCCTGAGCTTCTATGACAATGCATGAAGTTGATGCTAGAAAAGGTCTATGGTGGCCATAAGGTGGCTTGTTTACTCAGCTTGCTTAATCTCCCTTTAAGAGGCTGCCAGAAAGTTACTGCAACTTTAATGAATTTCCCTCTCGGGTGGTTGAAACTTAAGGATTCGACAGAGTTCATTCACTCTTCTTGGTTTTCCTGATAACTTTGCAAATAGCCTTGTATGAATTTCAGGCTCAGGAAAGCAGCAAGAGACCAACGCTGGAAAAAAAATGGCTTGTGAGGCTTTGAACTAGAGGACTTGGAGAAAATATGTTCTATTTTTAGACACAGTTATGCAGACTAACTGGACTAACATATTAAACAAAGATGTTGTGAACATGATGCTACTTGAACCCATGTACCCTCCCTGACATTACCCAGGCTTAGCTGCTCCTCAACCTCAATGGAAAAGCCCCGTTTCGTATTGCTACCTCCAACATGGGATGACTTGCGAGGCAGCCAAGCACTGGCAATGAACCCGGCATCGCCAGCCCCCAACCAAGAGGGGGGCAGCTCGGCAGGCAAGCTGGCAAGTTCAGGGCAGGGAGCGGATCCCACCCAGTGCTGCATGCATTCCTGCACCTCCCAGGTCTGACAAGGCACCGGGAGCTGCAGCTGCTGAGAAGAGGATGAAAAAAGAAAACAAATCCCCTGCTCCAAAAGCCGAGGCTCTCTGCACACTAGTGGGAGTGCGGAGGGCGTTTCCTATGTTGCTGAGCAGCCCGTGTACATCCAGGGGAGGGCATGAGCGTGAGCTCCAAAAAAAATAACCCCAGTCCCTTGCATTGAAGCATTATTTGCATCAGGATCGCTCTTTCTTGCTGTCAGCGATATAAAAATCACAGCCCCCCTTGAAGAAAGCGATTGCCCTCGGTTTACAGGCAGGGGGGCCGAGACATCAGCTGAAACAAGCCTGCCCGAAGGTCAGGCAGCAAGGGAAGGAGTGCAGATCCAGCACCTGGGCCTTTGCTTTAGTGGGAGCCATAAAACCACACTCAGTTACTTCACTTTCACAGCAGGATGTTAAAGCTACACCAGGTTTCTCATCCCCTCCCTCCCAAAACAGAAGGTAGTTCTTCTAAACAGCCCAAAGTTCTTCTTTAACCTTCCTGATGAGAAACAATAATAAAGTCATTACAACCCCACTGGCACATCAGGAGCGGGCTTTCTTCATCTCCACCAGCAATAAAGCCCGTCCCTGATTCAGTAACAAAGTGTAACGTTGACGCTGTCAACGAGGACATGAATCACACGCCAGGAGTGCACGAATCACACCCTGAGCTCTTTCCCATCACAAATCAGAGTGCTTTACTGCTGCTGCTGCCAGAGATCTAAGAATTAAAACTAAATTACTGGCTCACCTCGTCCTGCTCACAGCTAAATGCCAGGGCATGCCCCATCACCATCACACACAAGGCAATACTTGCACCAGCTCCCGAAAGCTTCCTCTTGTATCCCTGGCTGACACATGATAAGTCAGAGAGAAAACTCCCACCTCAGCACAGCCTGGAGCACGTTTGTACCAGAAGGGGAAAGGGATTCTCCGCTGAAGGTAGCAAGGCAGCTTGCACGAAGAGAGACAGCAGGAAGAGGGCCAAGTGGAGCAAAAACGAGAAACGGGACATGGGCTGCTTCAACCCACAGGTCACTGGTTCAAGAGATCAACATTGCTACCAGCCTTGGGACCTTGATTCATGGGGTGGCCACCTCTGCATCCTCTTTCCATGCTCAGATTCCTCTGCATCGCCACGATGGACGTTGCCCGGATCCTATGGCACATCCAAAGCCTGCTTGCTCCTCTGCCCACCCACAGCCTGTTCATAGGGGCTTTCCCAACACATGGCGGCTCAGGCGACCGATTCCCTCCAGCAAGCACAATCGTCACTCGCGTGCAAGAGGCCTCCCAGGACAGCTGTTGAAGGGGAAGGTGGCCAGGGCTAAGATAAGTTACATGAGGATGCTGTTTGAAGCCATGCAGATACAATAGGGTCGATGACAGACAGATGCTTAGGGAAAAGCATAGATGGGATTGTCACAAAGTGTGTGTATTCTCTCCTGCTCCACTGACAAGCTGCATCTTCAGCCACTTTTCCTCTCTGTGCCTTGATTTTCCATCTGGGTGTTATCAATTAATATGTATAATATGATTGAAATAACCAGGGAACTGCTAAAGTCCTGTATACAGCCCCCATTAGTTAATATTTAAAATAGGGAAACGATAACTAGACATGATTTAGGGTTTAGAAACTAACTACTAGACAATGGGGCTTTATGTTTATGTCAGAAAAGGTAACGGATTGTGGTCTGATCAACAAACCTTGCAGAAATGCTTGGAGCTGCCAAGACAGAGTAAGAAGTAGGTAAAAGGCAATTCCTACAGGGGGAGATCACGACCACCGACTCATTGACCACCTACTCAAATGATACCACCTACTCAAAAGAAGACAATGAAGGAAGACAACAGAGTCTGCACACTAATTTACATGAGAGGTGAAGAAGTAAGAACTGATCATTAGGGGAAATAATAATGAATATGTATTACTTAAGTGTATAAATGTGGGAATTTTTGAGACAAAGGTGTGCTGTCTTGAGACAGGCACCCATTCATGTGCATCAATGAAATTAATTTGAAAATACCTCGGTTCTCTGTGTTATTGGCTTGCACACCGGGTAAATGAACCCCATTTCAGGGACAACACAGGGACACTAAAACACACCTACCTTGTAAACAGGCTTTGAACCTTAATTCACTGGCTTCCGTAAATAGGTTGGAGGCTCTCTGATCATAAAAAAATAGGGCTGTTAAAACACCACTTGAGGTGGAGTCAGTGCACACAAACTTTTGGAAGTATAGCAAGGCCAAGAGGCCTTTTGATCACACAAAAAAGGAGAGGTCAAAACTCATTTGGGGAGGAACAGTTCAATGCAACAACAGGATCCTAGTTGGTTATAATTACAGAGCTTGGAGCTAGCCAACAAGGAAGGAAAAAATGCAACAGGTTGGTAGAATAAAACAAAGGACGGAAGCAGGAGGTGAAAGAAAATTAGGTTTCTTGCTTCAAGGTCCTGCCACCTACTTCTGCATGCTTCTTTACCTTTCACCTAGGAGTTTTTACAAGTGCTTTTAAAGACAATTAAGAGTTACATTCAACCCAGCCAGCATGCAGGTACCACCTTCCTCCATTCGGTTACGAGCACTCGCAGCACGGGACAAGTGACCTCGTGCAGAACTCCCAAGTACTTTAGAGCCACTATTTAATAAAGGCGGCAGTACCCCTACTTTATAGGTGGAAAAAACACGGCACAACGAGTAAACATCTTTTATCTGGGATATCAGGGAAAGCAGGAGCAGAACGTGGAGATAGGAGGGATGAGAAAAAGACTCTCTGATCCTTTCTGCTCAAGCAACCCTTCATCTGATGCACCACTGAGGGACCACCCTGACCCTCTTGCTTTTCCTCCTTCCAGCCCCAGACCCCCACACAGTGCCCCTCACTGGTACCCTAAAACCGCAGGCCAACTCCCCCTCTGCCACCCCACCTCTGGGAGAGCAGAAAGGCAGACTGCCGCCCCCCAGCCTCCCCCATTTGGGCCACATTCCATCCTCCGTCTTCCCTGATTTCCCAAGCAGGAACGAGAGCCTGCACCCTAAAGTCACTGATGTGTCCCTGCCCTCCTAGCCCCCTCCAAATCACTGCCCCCCCAAAGTCCCCCCCTACCTCCTCGACGCTCAGACCCGTGCACCAGACCTCCCTCCCCCTTCCACCCCACACCCCCAGAACGCCCCCGCGTGCCACCTCCTCAAACCCACACCCACAGAGACTCCCCCGTCCCCAGCCTCATCCCCCACCCCCCCGCTCCTCGTTATCCCCCCATCCCGCAGCACAGCCAGCCCCTCCACCCCATACCCTGCCTCCTACCTTCTGCCCTCTCTACGTTCAAAGTCCCGCACCCCATAGCCCTGTCCCCCACACAACCCTGTCCCCCCCACCCCCGTCATGTCCTTGTCCCCCCCCTCCCCACTGCCCCCCACCCCGTCCCCCCATACCCCTTTCCCCACTGCCCCATAACCCTCATCCCCCCACACCCCGTCCCCCCCATCCCTGCTGCCCCACAACCCCGTGCCCCTGTCCCCCCCCACCCCATTCCTCCACACCCCCACCTCCCCACACCGTGCCCCTGCACTCCGCCTCTCCCGTCCCCCCACCCCCCCGCGCCCCCTCCGACCCCGCCCCGTGTCTCCCCACAGGCCTTGCCCCGCTCACCTCCCGCGGCGGCTCCGCTCCCGACCCGCCGCTTTCCCCCCTCACACACACGCCGGCGGCGCCCCGCTGCCCCCCACCCCTGCACGTCACCGCGCCCGCCCTGACGCCACCGCATACCCAGCACCCCGCAGCCAATCGCCGCCGCCGGGAAGTCGTTACCGCATCACCACGGCAACGGCCCAAGCCCGCCCCGCCCCGCCCCGCCCCGCGGCGCCCCCTGGCGGGCGCGGATCGCACTTCTCGCCCCGCCTCCACTGGCCGGCCCGGGCGGGCGCGGGGCCTCATGGGAAATGTAGGCGCTGCTCGCGGGGCATGCTGGGTAGGGAGAGGGAGGGGGGGGTGGAGGCGCAAAATGGCGGCGGGGGACGGGGATGGGCTGGTTCGTTTCTGCCGCGGGCTCCCGCAGGGCCGGGTCTGCTGCGCGCAGGGTGAGCCTGAGTAGTCCCTGTTCCCCCTCGGCGTCACGGCCACCCTGTCCCAGCGCCTGCGGGCTGCCCCGCCGCGGCTAACCGGGACCCACCGCTGGGTCCAGGCCTTCCCCCTGAGCCCTCGCCGCCGTGGAGGGAGAGGGGGCCGCGTCCGTGCAACGCGGGATTGTGGGGGGGCAGCTTGTATCCTGCCTGCAGACGTGAGGGCAGAGGGGACGGCAGCCTCGCCGGGAACCTCCCCACTAAACCCTCTCGGGTCAGGCCAGTCTGTGGTTGTAACTGGGGACATGTCTGGGAGAAGAAGGCTCCGGAGGTGGCACCAAGCTTTGTGTGACAGGCAGGGTGGCTTATCTGGAGGCACTCACTATGGCAGGAGCAGGAAGAGGGGCCAGGGACGTGCCACTGAGCCCTTAGCGGTCAGCCCTGGGCAGGAGGCCTGGCAGTAACCAGCGTGCTTCAGCTCATGCTGTGCTGGAGTAGGGAGGGAATTGGGATTTGTCTCAGGCAATGAAACTGGGACCTGAGGACCAAATTGCTGCTGGCACCAGCTCTGCCAGGCCAGGTGTTTCTTTGGATGCTGCGGGACCGTCACGACGCACCATTCCCAGTGCCTGCGGGAGCTCTGGGGCTCTCCTCCCCTTCCTGATCAAAGTCCCTCTCTGCTTTCCACCCTCCCCAGGGCTAGACCAGCTGCCTGCTGCAGGTGTCACAAGCTTTCTGCCGTTGGTGCCATTACTTGAGGTCTGGGATGGAGCTAATTTATACCTTCATACCTGTGCTGGTTTTGGCTGGGATAGAGTTAATTTTATTCACAATAGCTAGTATGGGGCCATGTATGGGATTTGTGCCGAAGACAGTGTTGGTATCACAGGGATGTTTTTGTTACTGCTGAGCAGTGCTTACACAGTCAAGGCCTTTTCTGCTCTTCACCCCACCCTACCAGTGAGTAGGCTGGGGGTGCACAGGAAGTTTGGAGGGAACACAGCCAGGACAGCTGACCCCAGCTGATCAAAGGGATATTCCAGAGCATATCATGTCATGCTCAGCATATAAAGCTGGGGGAAGAAGAAGGAAGGGGGGGACGTTCGGAGTGGTGGCGTTTGTCTTCCTAATTCACTGTTAGGTGTGATGGAGCCCTGCTTTCCTGGGGATGGCTGAAGGCCTGCCTGCCCGTGAGAAGTGGTGAAGGAATTCCTTGTTTTGCTTTGCTTGTGTGCACAGCTTTTGCTTTACATATTAAACTGTCTCAACCCATGAGTTTTCTCATTTTTACCCCTCCAATTCTCTTCCCCCATCACACCAGGAGGAGTGAGCAAGCGGCTGGGTGGGGCTTGGTTGCTGGCTGGGGTTAAACCATGACAACACCCTAGGTAAACCATGGCAGTGGCTAATCTGGTAAGTGATGTTATGGTTAAAAAGCACAGGCCCTGTTCCCACTGCAGTTACTCAAGGAGCAGTACAGAGCTCAGATGATGCTCCTCGGTAATGCAGATGTACCCACGATTAGGATTTGACCTTCCTGAAAACATGGAGCCCCAGGCCAGTGCACCAGGACGGCAGAGTTTGGGCAGAGCTGTGGGTTTGGGGCTGCGAAAGATTCATGTAGACAGCAGCAAGGTTTGCATCTGCTCTGCAAACGCTCATGCACGTGATGTTACCCCACAGAGAGCTCCAGAGGGTTTCCTACAAGAGACCTCCACGGGCGTGCAGACCCCATGCACACACGTGGTGGTGCAGGGGCGGAATGGTGGGAGCAGCAGAGAGTTGCTCTTTCCCAGCGCCTCCGTGAGCTCTCCTTGTGATCCTGCTGCAGGAGTTTATTCTTAGTTGGAAGTGCCGGGGCGCACGCCGATGATGCGCCATCAACTGCTTGCTGACTTAGGTAAGCTCCAACCCTCGGTCGGCCGCTCCGGGAGGAAGAGACAGATCTGGGCACATCCAGACTTGGTGGTGGATCAAAGGCAGGTGCTGACACTGGTTCCGGCTGTTCCCTCCACGCCTGTCCTTGCCTGTGGCAATTAATGTATAGCTTTTTGCCGCGTGGGAACTTGGCTCTCGGGAGCAAAAGCAACGCTCTGGTGAGCTGCTTTAAGGAGGGACGATGCAGTCCCAGAGTTGGTGAGAAGCGATGACACTGTCACTGGCAGGGATGCGGGGCTGTGCACAGGATGAGAGAGGCCTTGTGACAAGGCTGTGGCATGGAGCCACCGAGACGGGTGGAGGTGGCCCTTTTCCTCCCTGCCTAGATGTGGCGTGGCATGGCACCTACCTGTCCTGATGCCTGATGAGATATGAGATTGAGCAAATGAAGCTGACAAGGGAGGATGCTGTCTCCCATCAGTGCATTTCCACCCAGCCCATTTCCTTCCCCGCAGATACCAGCGTTTGGCACCCTCCCTGTTCTCGCTCTGCCTGCGGATCGCATGGAGCAACGAGCAGCTTTGCCAGGGTCACCCCGGGAGGCTGCAGCCATTCATACCGTGGCCCCCATGCTCCTTGAAAGACAGAGCCCCAGGCTCCGGTACTGTACGTTGGGAAGGTCTCGCTCCACCAGAAAACCTGTGCACAGTGGAGGGAGCTTGCATCCAAGTGGACCAGCCAGGATGGCACAGGGCCAGACAGGAACCCCAAATCTGCACGGGGCTCTAGGGGACACACCGTGGCTCAGGACAACCCTGCTACATCCCAGCGCAGTGGGAAGGAGGAGGAGAGGTGATGAATTTGACCTGCAGCGCCTGCAGGGCCAGGGCCACCACGGCCATCACCACGAGGGCTGCAGCCACCCATGCCCTCCCTGTGCGTCGGCGAGGCTGCGTGGGACCGGGGCACGGGGCCACCCGGTCACCCTCATGGGCACACAGAGCCACTTTGTCCTGGGGCAGCCGTGCTGCTCCACTGGCACCCACAGAAATGGTCTCTCTCGCCGTCAGGCACAATGAAAAATAACTGTAAAAAAGAAACACTGTAAAAACTGGGGGGGGTGTAGAAGAGCTGTGTGAGCAAATGCTGAAAGCCGCAGGAGTAGGAAACAGATTGTAATCTCCCTAACGAACTGCAGTTAATCAGCATGAGCAACCATGAACTGGGGTTTGATGCAGGGCTTGCTACCAGTGCCTGTTTCCAGAGGGGACTCTTAAGTGATCTGGGGCTCTGCCCCGTACAATAAAGACCCCAAAGTCACAGGGGAATGGGACTGTATTTAAACTGAGGTGCTTGGAAAAACTAACCCCCATGTTGGTGTGGGTTGGTTTTTTATTTTCTGTGCAAGGAGGTTTGCCAGCTGACTTGGCTTTTTTTTTTCTCAGTTTTTCAGGGAGCAGGAGACAGGCCAGGCCAGTGTTACTGAAGAGGGCTGCCACATCCACCGGCTCCCAGTTCAGATGGCCCCTGGGAGTCTTTACTATTGCCTTCTGTAGGCCTTGGACCACTCCTGAAACAGGGAGTCCTGCAGTCCAAGGGCAAAACCTAAATGAAGCCCAGAGCACTGTTACCCTCCTATACAAGCACTTAATTAATCATATAAAGGTGTTGGCCCTCCGAGATGTTACCCCTGTGCTTGCCCTCCCACCCAGAGGGGAGTTCATCGTCTATGGGCAGTTCACCAGCATCTGTGCGTCCCTCTTGGCCCTCCACAGACCAACCCAAAATCCACTGGTGGAGCCCCTTTCCACGGGTGGTGTCTGATTTCTTTTAATGGGCTCTTTTCTATAGTGGGAATCAAAACCCCGCACTGCCGAGGAGGGACATCTGGTGCCTGCAGGGCCACAGATGTGCGGGAAAGGAGGTCTGTGGGCCAGCAGCTCCAAAAGCTTTATTGCTTATTGGCTTCTGCTAACATCTACGTGACTCCAGTGACTAACAACCACCTTCAGGGAATGCACGTGTTAGTTAAGGACACCCTGGCCTTTCTGTGGGGGTGGCAAGAAGGCACCGCTCAGCCTGCCAAGGCTTCCCTGGCAGCTGCTGTTGCAGGGCCATGCACCCAGGGGTGCAGCAGGTGATGCAGAAGGGTTGCTGGTAGAAACCAAGGGGGAACTGCGGCCCTGGGCCACGTGGTCCAGACCCATTGGTGGCTTTTTTTTTTTTTTTAGGCAGGGTGGAAACCAGAGTCTGGGGAGTTGAGTCCAGGTCCCACACCTGGGCAGCCCAGAGGAGACGGCCCTGCTGCCTCCTCCCCAGTTTTGGGCTGTCTGAGCCTCCCGGCAAGTCATGGCTGCAGCCCTTTGAAGAAAATGGGAGCATCTCTGCCTTATATGTAATCACCTATAGGCTCTGTGCTGGTCCCCACTTGTGTCCATCCAGAGATGGCCGTATTGACTGTCCGCTTGGAGGGATGTGCTGGGCCCTGCAGTTTCCTGCTGGGCTCTGCCATCCTGCCGGGCTAGTTGGTGGGCTCTGCGGTCATGGTGTCTGCATCCGTAGACGGCGGCATGTCGCTGTTCCCACCATTGCTCACGTTTTCCTTGCTGTTGTCCCTTGTGGGGCTGCTGCCTTTATCCTCCACTTTCTGCTTGAGTTTGAGGGAGGAATCTCTCCGGGAGAGGATGGGTTGGTAGCCAGTGAAGCCTCCACTGCTCACGTTTGTACGCTTGTCTGGAGATGGACAGAAAAAGAGGATCGTTTACCTTTCAGCTAAGGAAAAGGGTTGCGGGGTCTCTCCTTGCCAGAGGTATTGGGGAATCTTCTCTGAAAGCCCACGGATGCCCCTAAAGAGGGGAAGATGGGTGTGATGGCGTCTCCTACCTCCTGGCCCGATGGGGTGCATCAGTCGGTTCATCTGGACGTTCCAGTGCTTGACGTTGGTGCTGGCCTGTCGCAGCTTCCGCTGGGCCGCCTGGGAGGGGATGGAGGCGAGGGGTGAGCCAGCTGCCCGACAGCCCCTGTCCCAGGACCGTGGGCAGGAGTTTCCCTCCCCTGAGTAAGCCTGGATTGGAGGCTCCCTCTGGGATGGAGACCCAGTTCACCCTCCTCTAGGTCTTCTGCTCCTCCTCCAATCCTCCCCCCTGCGCACACTCCCACTGTCGACATTGCTCTGGACATCAGCGCTGTCCCCCCCGGAGCAGGACATGCTTGTCCCATCTCAGCCACTGAATCACCCTGTGCCTGCATGTGGCACAGCTCAGCAAACCCCCGAGGCAATGCCAGCTTGGTCCCCAAAGCTACTCAGTCCTCCCTAGTGTGGAGGTGACTCAGGGAGGGCTGGGAAGTCCCCCGGGGCTCGCAGCACGAAGAGATGTGGCACCGGTGTGATGCTCACCATGACGTCTTGGTCCACTCGCTGCCTGTTCACTCTCACTTCTTCCAGCTGCTTCTGCGCCTCTTCCAGACACTTGTTCTTGTTCTCCATCTCCTGCTTGAGGACTTGCTTCTCCCGCTGAGTTTTGATGATATATTCCTCTTGCTCCTCCTTCAGCTTCATCAGCTGCTTCAGCTTCTCCTCTTCCTCAGCAAGTAGCCTGTCGACAAAGAGCAAAAGGTGAGGACGTTCCTCTGCCACTTCTTCCACCAGCTTCCTCCATCTCTGCTGGCATACTGGGAAGTCACCAGCACATTCCAGTACCCCAGGGAGCATTGCGTTGCCCTGGGGAGCATGTCCCCATGCCCAGCTGCTGCCCTGGGAGTGGGGCTAGTCGAGGAGGAGCAGGGATGCCCTGGTCCTACCTGGCCTGCGCGTATCTCACGGACTCCTCATCCTGCCGTGCTTTCACCTCCTGCTGCAGGGCCTCCTGGAGACGCTCCTGCATGTCTTCCAGCTCCAAGATGCGCTTGCGCTGACGCTCTGCCTCTGCCTCCTTCAGGACCATCTCTGCCTGCATGGAGGCACGAGCCTGCGGCAGGGAGAGGAGCTATCAGTGTGGGCGGGTGGCAGAGCCACTGCGGCCATCCCCAGGGCCCCCTTATCTCCGCATCCCTGGGTGGATGGGGCCAGACATCTCCCACACCAGGGAGAACCCATGGAGAGAGCTCCAAAGCAAGGTTGTTTCCCTGCTAAGGAGACACACCACATCATTTGGAGTCAGTACTGGCTGCAAGGTCAGAAATGAGCTCCTTGGCCATCCTGGCACTAGCACTTGCCTCTCACCTGCCCCCCAGCTTCATATACCTCGGGGCAGGTTGTCCTCATCTCCTGCTCCTCAAGTATCTCGCGCACGGTGGTGCTGACCCCTCCATCCCTTGTCCCCGGGTCACATACAGCCCCCATGAGCCCAGAGGTGATGAGTGGCAACAGCGTTATTGCAAGAGTGGGATGGGCTCCTAAAAGCTCCTCCAAACTCCCTGAGCTGCCATGGGCAAGGGAAGAGGAAGGAAGCACCCACCCCATGAGTGACGCAGCCCTATTGCAGGACACGCCATGAGGATGCACCTACCTGCTCAGCCTCCCGCAGCTGGATCTCCAGGGTCCTCTGCATCTCCTCGTGCTGCTGCCTCCGCCGCTGCTCCTCCTCCTGCAGGAGTATCTCTGCCTGCCGCTGGGCCTCCTTGAGCAGCTCCAGCTCCTGCAGCTTCCTCTCCTTCTCCTCCTGGAGCTGCTTGAGCCGCTGCGTCTCCTCCTCCTTGGCCGCCTTGCGCTGCTCCCGTTGCTCCCGTTGCTCCCGTCGCTTCTGCTTCAGGTCTTTGTGCAGGGACTTCTTGCCCTCAGCCTGCAGGCGGATGGCCGTCTGGATGGCTGGGGAGGGAAAGGGACAGTCAGTGGGGACACGGTGCGGGGGCACGGGGAAGCTGGGGAGGGGGCGCAGGGGGGACACGGACCTAGCGTCCACTCCTGGCGCTGCCGGGTGTCGGAGGCACTCATCTCGTAGGTGCGGGAGGAGGTCTTCACGCAGAACATGCACCTCTTCCCATCCCGGTCGGGCAGCACCTGCAGAGGGAGGACACTGGATGGCGTTACCCGCCCCGTACCCCACCTTATCCCCACTTTCTTCAGCCGTAGGACTGGCTCTCCCATGCTCATGGATGTGAAACTGTGTATTCTTGGGTTCCCCTTCCTGGGGTCCGAAGGGGATCTCCTGGGTCTCCTGTCCCTGAGCTGAGCGTGGCGCGGGCTGTACCTCCACGCAGCAGTGCTTGTCCAGCGCGATGCTCCCCTTCTTCTCCTTCCGTTCCTCACTCATGTAGTAGGACAGGACACTGGGCTTCAGCGTGAACCACCGCTCTGACCAGTTCCTCCTCAGCTGGCCTTTCTTCCAGAGGTAGCCCTGCGCCCGAGAGACATGGCGATCAATAACAGGGTGGGGGGGCAGGACGGGGTTTGTGCCCCAGGACATGTGGGCTCCTTGCCTGTTTGAGCACATCCTCGATGACCTCCTGGTACACCTCCTCCACGGCCATGCTGACAGCCTCCTGCTCGATGCCTCGCAGGAACCGCCCCGAGTTCACCATGTCCAGGAACTGCCAGACCGTCAGCCCCCCCTGCCCCTGCGGCTCCTGGGAGAGGTAGTCATCCAGCTCGCAGGAGTTCAGCTCCACGTTCATGGCCGTGCAGATCTTCTTCAGCAGGTACTCCACCTGTGGGGATGGAGAACTCAGCGACAAGGGAAAGCGAGAGCTGTCCCTGTCCCACCAACCCATTTTGGAGAGTCCAAGCCCACATCTCTTTCCAGCCTGAGATGGAGGACCCTTATCCCGGAGGTATCACCCCTTATGAGGGTTGATGCTCATGGCTGAGGTGTTCCAGGCAGCAGGCAGGCTCAAGATGTCATTGGGTTAGAGGTTCACCACTACTGTGAGGTTTTTCCTTTCAACCACAAGGCTGAGATGTTTTTGGCTTCTTTGTCTGCAGAGTGAGAAAACTGTGCAGAAGTCAAGGGCCTGAGGGAGAACAGACCAACGCTGCTGTGCCCCAACACCCAGCCTGCAAGGCAGGTGTCTCACACCATGGCCCTGACCTCAGCACCGCTCTGGTTTGCAGCTGGCATCCTAAAAACACTGGGGAGGAGCAGGGGAAGAGGTCCCTATGAAGGAGATGAGCGTCATTTTGAAACTGTAAATAAATTGCTTTAAAAAAGAGCTAAAATGGTTGACATGATGTCGGGAAGACTTATTCCAGCTCAAGTTGTGGTGCCAGCTCTCCTCTACCCACGATCTAGGCACCAAGGAGGGTGGGTGACTGCAGAGAGCCACGCAGAAAGGTGAAACACAGCAGAGTCCCCGCACCTAGCTGGACTTTTTCACATCACCTAATTAGGAGAAGGGCAAGAATTTAATGTCGTTTATTTTTTCTTTTTTTCTTTTTTTTTTCAAGCTTAGCCCAATAAGCAGAAACATGATTCAGTTTGTCATGGTCTGGGGAACAGGAAACATCTCTCCTGGGGAGCAGGAAGTGCGGTTGCCCTCCTACATCTGCGCAGCACTGCGCTGCTTGTCTTTTTTTTGCCTTTTTTTTTTTTTTTTTTTTGGCTTTTCTGCTGATCTCAGGAGGTTGATGGTGTAGAAGCAGACGGCAGCTGTTTGCCCAGCTGAGCTCCTTCTGGCGAGGCTGCTTCACTTCTGAGCTCATCCCTCCTCCCCAGATCTGCCTACCTTCTCATGGGGGTTTGATCTGACCCCCGGAGAAGGGAAAACCTCCCCCTCCAAATGCTGGGTGGAATTTGGAGATTTGGAGATTACTGCCAGCAGCTTTGCTGCACCCGGGTACCTTGCTCTTAACTCTCCAGATGCTGGGCAGTGGGTGAGTGCCTGATGGCAGCGGGCATGGAGAGGGACAACTGGGTCTGCTCTGCCACTGCCTTCACGGTGGCACTGGCTGTAAAACAGCCCAAGAGATACAGCCCCATCCAGCCTGATGGCGATTTCACAGGGAGCAACCTCCCATTGCACCAAACTTTAAGGGTCTCTTATCGTCTTCTCCTTCTCTCCCTTGAAAATCAGGAGGAGTCCTCCAACACCATGTTCTACTCAACCCTTGGGTGAGATGCAAGGGCTTTAGGCAAGGGACCAGCTCCAGGAAGAGCTGAGCTGTCGATGCTCCTTGGTTGGGGCTCTGAGAACTGGCATGTTCATTTCACAGCAGGCAAAAGAACTCGTTGGCGTAGGCTTGGACCATGGAAGAGCAATATGGACCAGCCCACACCTCATCCTCCAAGACATCTGTATGTGAGACGCTTCAGCATTTTGGAGGGGTCTTCCCAGCTCCTCCCAAGTCACCCCCTTCTCCCTGGGCAGCAGGGGTGGCCGTGAGCATACAAGGGGGTGCCCAGGGCAGACAGCCCCCTCCTCCCACCCCTGGCCTGCGCTCTGTCACATGCTGGAGCACCACATCTTGCAGGATGTGGTGGGACATGCCAGGAAGCGATAGCGGGATGTGTCATCCCCAAACGGGGCTCTGCCAGCACACAGAGCCCTGGGAGGACGGGGATGGCGGGGGGAGAGGCAGGTCCTACCTCGTCTGGCACCATGACGAGAGGGTATTTGTCTTCAGACAGAAAGTTGAAGAGACACCAGAGCTTGAAGGCATCTTGGTGGGATATAATGCTATTCCCGTTCCGGTCGGGCTTGTAATTCTTTTTCGCTGTCAGGGTCCAGCAGAGCTCATCAAAGTTTTCTTTGACAAAAGCACCTTCCTCCACCTGCAGGCAGAAGTCAGGGGGGTGAGCGTGGTGCTGCAGGGCTACGGAGGGGGTTTCTGGGAAGGGAAGCACTGGAGGGGAGAAACCCTCACACCTGAAATCTCTTGTCCCTGCCAGTGAGAAGCACGTGGTGATTGATACGTGGGACCCACAACTAGAGTGTAAGTGGGCACTGACCTACGATGCCAGAGTACACATCACCCACACAGGTCCCTTAGGCAAGCAAGGTGTCCCGGCCCGGAGAGAAGACGCTACGGGACCACTGCAGCACCTGGGCAGTGTGGCACGGCCACGGTGGCTCAGCCATGTCCTGCCGGGCTTTGGAGCACCAGCAGGAACCCCGTGGTGAAGCACACGCAGCGTTGTGGTGATGCTCTCCCAAGCCCACCTTCCCAGTGCCTCCCTGGCTTTGGGTCATTCTCGTTATCCCATTTGACCATAAAGAGGCACTGAGGCTCAGCGAAGGGAAGTGATGTCCCACAGGCAGGTAGCAGTGGAGGTAGGAATGACACCTCCATCAGCCTCAGCCCCGCTGCCTGTCCATGAACTTCTGTGACCACTTGCCCGGCAGCGTGAGACGCTTCATGCGGCAGTTTCGGTGCGGCATTGGTGAACTGCGATGGGGACCAAAGGAGCCTGGCTGCATCTGGCTCCTCCATCCCAGCTGTGTGAGCTGCACGTGGCCAGCATGAGGGCAAACTGCAGCCTGCAGCAGCAGAGCTGGAGAAAAACCTTTGGGTGGTGGAAAGCCCTTCTTACTAGGAAAACCCACTTCCCCTTCCCAGGCTGCCTCTGGGATTTTATCAGCCATGGCGAAAACAGAAAGGGGTTTAAAGGTCATTTCCCAAAGAACCACATGGGAAACGAAGCATTTTGGCTGCTCTGTGATGGGGAGATTGGGCTGCGCTAACCTGGGGCGGCTGCCTGCCCTGGGGGCAGAGGGTGCTGGGGAAGGGTCTGGCCTTGCTCGCTGCAGACCAGATCCCCGCAGCTGAGATCAGCATCCCTGGACCAGGCTGGGCAGCTTCTGACCAGCTCAGGGCAAGGCAAGGACCGGCACGGAGACTGGCACAGAGCACCGCACACCGGGGAGAGGCACACCTCGGCCCTGGGAAAGCGGCAGGGGAGGGAAGGGTTACTGCACCCAGGTCTGGGCCCCCCCTTCTTTCGAGCACACAGTGGAAGAAAGTTGTCAGTCATTTTTCCTCTCCTCACATGCCTGGAGGAAACAAGCACCCAGCCGCAAAGTCTCGCTGTGCCAAACAAAGGTGCCTTTGAGCCACGCAGAAAAAAAAGGGAGAAAGCCCCTGCCCACCCCAAGCTCTGGTCCTGCCCCGGCACCTCGTCCTCCTCCCTCTCCTCTTCTTTGCCAAATGATGTCACACCTCAAATTTGAACAGGGGTGAAGAGGAAAAAGGGGCTCATTTCTCTCTCTGAGCTCTTTAGGAAATGTGGGCAGAGATGCACCTCCATCCAGAGCCTTAAAAGAAAAGGCTGACTTCATTCTTGCCAAGGAGGTGTTGGGTATTAAACATTTCTCACTCATTTTGGCATTCACCTGAGTGCTCCCCAACCCTCTGTATCCTTTTTCCACCCATCAAGGCATGGGATCTCCAAGAGCAGAGGGGAGTGGAGCCGTGGGGCTGCTACGGGATGCAGGAGCAGACCAGGCACCGTGGTGTCCCCACCTGAGACGCAGCAGGTCAGGGGGATGCCCAAGGGGCTCACCTTATCCAGGATGTACTTGTTGAGGTACGGCATGTAACCCTGGCTGGACACCGGCCCGTCGTCATCGTCACGGAAATGCTCTTCCAGCGCCACGGGATCGTGGGGGATGCACAGCACCGTGTACAGGTTGTGAGACAGCACCTGGCCGAGTACAAGGGACGGGGAGAAGGTAAACAACTTCCAACCCTGTCCCGGCACATCCCCACGGTGCCACCCACCCACCCGCGGACTGTGCCCCTCCCTACAGCCACAGCATCGAGACATGGTTTGGATTTGGCAGAAGGACAGGGGAATATTCCCGCATTTAAACCTTAGAGAATCATTTAGAAACAGGGAAGAAGTGAGGATTTTTCCACATTCATTTCTTTTCCTTCTTGGCACATGGGGAACTTTTTTTTTTTTTTTTAAAAAAGGGCTGTTTCAAACATTAGAGAACGAACAGGACATGCTTTGATCTAGAAAAGATGATAAGCCACCCCAAGTCATGCCGTTTGGCAGCTGCCCTTAGCAATTTCTTGAAAACATAACTAACGACGGCGCCCAGCCTGGCAGCGGTTGTTTTCTGCCAATGGGGCACAGAAAGACGCAAAGATGAAAATAAGAAAAGACTTATAAGAAACTAAGAAAAGGTTTTGTCTGGCATGGAAGCAGACAACAGAGATCGGGAGACACCATCTCTAGAAGCAGTCTGCAAGCGTCACCAACCAGCCCATTTTTGTTCAAATCCCCCAAAACAAAGCATGTTTTGAAGCTCCCAAATTTCCCACATGCTGGAAAGCCCACGCCGCTGCTGGGCCAGTGGCCAGAGGCCAGAGCAAGGCTGTCCATGACCACCACCGGCATCTCCGGCTCACGATGCCGGCCAGGCCGTTGTCTCCTCGTCTTCACCTCCCAGCAAGCAGGAGATGGTCAAATGAGCATCCCAAACTGATGCCGTCCCATTGCACCAGGGTTTGCAGAGATGGCTTGTAGGGTCTGCAGATGCAGTTTGCCAAGGTTTCAAGAGAGGGGCTGGAGGAGATGGTGTGCAGCATCTCTGCTCCTCTCCGTGCAGGGCTGGAAATTTCCTCCCAGCAGGAGAGGAGCCGCTGGAGGCGATGCTGGCTGCTGCAGCTGGAGATGGTTCTTGCCTAACCAGATTTTCTTTCTGTTTTTCACCCTCGGGACCGATATTATCAGCAGGACTCCACCCTGTGCTCAAACACCGAGCGGGCTGTAGCCCTAAGCGCTGCTGCTATGGCTGCGCTTCTTGGGGTTCAGTGCAGCCCCAGGGTCTGCACACGGGTGGAGAGGGATGGAAACACCCTGGGCATCCTCCGGGATGGCTAACAAATCTATCAGGATGGATGGACCGTTTGGGAATTGCATCTTGTTCCCTGTTTCCAATGTGGGGCCTCGTCCCCATCCCTCGCACCTCCTCTCACAGCACCCCAAAAAGCCCTTGGAGGTCTTGTGTGTGCCCCTGGCTGTGGCTGGCACCCCGAGCCCCTCCATCCACCCCGGCACGCTGTGAACCAGAGCCCCACTGCTCGCCGGAGCGGTCACCTACAAAATGAAAGTGGGTCAGAGTGGAGAGGAAAGCCCCGGGCAGGTCGATGGCAGGGTGCGTGGGGCTGGGGCTGCCCCAACCCCACGGAGAGAGGAGAGGTGGGAACCCCCCCACCCCGGGCTCTGAAACAAGGGATGGGGAGTGAAATAACCAGGGGGGGAGAGAAGGGATGCTCTGAAAGTGATTTGGTGACAAAACCTTTCCCCTGAGGTGTGCAGGGGATGGCCAGGGCAGGGGCAGAGGTCTGCCCGACACCCCTGAGCATCCCAAAATCCCTCCGAGCACCAGCCCTAATGCTGTTCTCCACCCTCTCCCCTCCTCTCCTGCCCCCACTCCCACTGCTCTGCAGCCACCCACAGCTGCTGCCAACGCCAGCCGGAGCTGGGGGTGGAATATTTAACAGGGCTGGAGAATGGCAGCCCCTCTTCTTCTCCCCCGTGGGAGATGCCGGGGGCGATGCCAGGGCTGGGGGTGACCTTTTGGGCTGGAGCCTGGCTCCCTGTGTTAAACACAAACCCCTCTGGCCCTGGCGGGTGGGAGCAGGGGGATCGGGGCTCCTGCACCACGCAGGGAGTGTTGTTGCTTCCTCAGTTTCCCCATGTGCAAGCAGACCGGCCCTGCTGAGAAAATCAAAGCTTCCCCAGAGCTGGGGATGCAGGGAGTTCTGTCCCAGGGGATCCCCAGCGCTGGGAGCCTTTGCCAGTGGCAAAGGTCCCTTGAGCTGCCCGTTTTCTGCAGCGAGGAGGACACGAGGGGGGACAGCTGCCTCGCCACCCCCTCAGCCAGGACCCCTTGGCTCAAGCCCAGCCCCAGGTCCATCAGCTCCTGACATCAGGGAAGGCTTTCCCTGCTGTTTGAACGGAGGAGCTGCTCTCAGACCTGTTATTGGCCAAACTGGGACCCACTGGTCTGTGCCAAGAGCCTTTTGTGCATATAACAAGCAGAGGAGCTTTCAGTTCAAGGCAGGCACCTCCCTCCTGCCCCCGGGGGGGTCCATAACCAGGCTGTGCTGTGCTAACCCACCCCCTGCCCAAGGCACCAGTTAGACCCAGAGACCTGCACGGGCTATGGGCTCTTTCTCAAAAAGCGAGCAAGAGCCACCTCCCCTGCCATGTGCACCCGGAGTCTGCAAACCCATGCAGTGGCTGGGGGATCCCAATGCCCCCTGACATGCAGCCCTCGCTGCCCCCCTGCCTCCTCCTCTCCACTCCCCAAGGGCTTTGCTGTAGGAGGCAGCCTCAGGAGACCAAGTTCTTGGACCGCTCAGCAAACTGCTCCTCTCCAGAAGGGGGACAGGAGCGGAGCAGAGGTGCCAAAAAGCACCAGGATGGTGCTCAGTGGCTCCCACCCGCCTGCCCCAGCCGGGCTCAGCTGCCCAAAAGGGCTCAGCTCTGCCCTGCCTGCGGCAGCCGCATCCCACATCCCAGCCAGCATTCACAGAGACGGGGAGTAGCTCCCCCAGCTCAGCCAGGGAGGATGTGACGGCACGGAGAGGATAAAAGCTCATCCAAGAGCAGGGCTGGTACGTGCCCACGCTGGGAACAGAACTACCCGACATCTCTTGACGTGTAGCACTCAACCACAAGACTCTCTTTCCTTCCTGTGCAGATACACACCTACACTCACATATACATATGCACATGGTTGCTTGCATAGGAGCGTCCATGCAAAGAACTCAACTACTGAACCCAGCAGCTTCCCACAGCTTTGCCATCATGCTTTGAAACGCTGCTGAATGAAATAAATTGAAACGCTGCTTTACATCTGGCTGGAGAGAGGTCAGAGGAGTTGAGCACCCAGCTCCCACCGGCATGCTGCTCGTCTACCAGCAAAATCCCACCCCAGCTCCTGGAGCTGGTTTTATTTCTGTAGGTGCAAATGCTGTGAACACCGGCATTTCTCCTATCTTTGTTCAAGACCCTTCTTGCAGCAACATGCCTGGGTGAAGGAACAGAGTGCAGCCCAGCTCGCACAACCCGGGAGGAGTTTGGAGAGGGCATGGCCACCATGGCTGTAACATGTTATTGCTCAAATCTGCGAGACCCTGGATTTTTTCTGCACTGAACAAGCAGAAACACCGCTGCTGGCTTGTGTAGGCTGGGGCAAACCTGAGCCAGTGTTTGGCAGCAATGGGGGATGGAAACGAGCTCTCCCCAGCCTCGAGGCGGGTGGAAAGTTATCCAGAATTGAGCTTCGTTGTGCAATGGCGCAGCCTGACCTGCTGCCGTCCCGTCCCATCGCTGAAGGTGGGTGGAAAAACAGCGAGCGGCAAATGTCCCTTCCCCTCTGAAATGTCACCCCGGGCAGAGCCACTGCCACCGGCCCCAGCATCCCCACAGCCCCTGCACGAGGGTTTGCAGCTCTTCCAGCGCCCCTGCACAAACTCTCTAGGAAATTGCCGTTAAAATTAGGGTCTCTGTGGCCTCAGCATCTTCACCGGTGATAAAGATCTTGCAAGACGAGCGCTGCACATGTTCAGCGCTTTTGGGGCTGGCAGCACGCCTGGGCTGGGTGCAGGACCCGGGGCCTGGGTGCAGGGGATGCTGCGAGGGGAGCACAGCAGCCCTTCTTTGGGATTAGTAAGGGGAATTAGGCTCTGGCCTACTTTGGGATTTTCCTTAATTCCTTCAGATATTTCTACAGTTTTAAGTAGGCGAGCGTGGCTCACAGGGCTTACGTGCAACGAATTTCTGGGGAGCAGCCGAAGGCTCTCGGCTGCAAAGGCAGCGGCTGATCAGGAGAAGCCCGGCTCCTGCTACTTCTCCTCCAGACCCTTGCAAAAGAACCCTCTTGATTTTTGGGCAAAACATGCCCCCTCTGCCAAGCCCAGCACCTTCCCTGCAGTCTGTCCCGGGGGAAGCCCTATAAAGCAGAGGGAATAGAGGAAAAGAAGTTTCTTCACAGCATTTCACAACTGATTTTGCAGACTCGCAGCAGCTGCCAAGTCCTGACGCAACAGCTCCCTGTGTTTTGCATGTTTCTAGCTCAGGTCTTTCCTCTGCATCGCAGCCCCCTGCTCCAACCGGCATTTCCAACCCTAGCACCAGCCTAAGAACCACAATGGGGCATTTACACGCCAACAAAAAAGGAGTCCCATCATTTGTAAAGGGAAAAAATACAAAATAAGAACCAATAATTATTGTCAAAGCCAAGGTACAACCTGGCGGATTTGACCAGACCCTGTCCCAGAGGGAGACAAAAAAGCTTTTAAAGCCACAATGGTTTTGATGAACGGCTGAACATAGGGGCTTTCTACAAAGCTGCTGAGGAGGTGGGGGAGAGGGGAAAGTAGAGATTTTTTTAACAGTGCTGTGTTATTTCTGGCCAGACCGCCAAGGAGTTTTAGTTTAAAAATGGTCTGCCTTTACCTACAGACCCGCTGGCTGAACAGGAAGCAGAAACGCGGGTGCTCTGGCAATCAAGAAAATATAAACTGAGTTTGGGCTGCTAGTTGGGCATAAAAAAGCATAAGAAACTGAAAACTAAAAATTAGATTTCTCCGCATTTTCACCTAGAAAATACATTTCAGCATTAACTCCCCCCACCTTTTTTTTTTTTTTAGAGGCAGATGAGGCAGAGACAGAGAACTTCACTAAAACCTGCGTGGAGGCAACAGCAAGATCTTATTAATCTTAATAGTTAATAATTCCTCCGTGGAAACCCAGGGGGATGCAAAGCATCCCTGGACCCGCTCTGTCCCTCGCAGCCCACCCGCCAGCCCTACGCCGGGGCCGTCCGAGCCTCCCTGGGGACTCACTTTGAGCTGGGATTTGGAAACCTTGCCGCTCTTCTCCACGTCCAGGGCGGTGAAGGCATACCAGATGGACTTCAGCAGCTCCGCTCGCAGGTCCATGGCTACAGGCGGCGATGGCAGAGGAGGTTCTGTCAAGGCCGGGGATCCGGTTCCAGGAAACCGCCTGCCTCGACAGCCTTGGGCGGCGGGGGACGCACGAAGCAGGAGCGCCATCTGCTTGGGTGCACCCCGGAGAAGCCCACGGTCCCCATCTCGGCCCCGCGGTCCCGTGGGCTGCAGGTCTTTTCCCCCTGCCCCGCCACTGACAGATCCCCCGCGCCCAGGGAAGCAACAACCCAGGGCTCACCGGAGCACAAACAGGACAGGGACTCGTAACCCTTTGCTAGCTCAGCCTAGAGATCAAAAGCTTTTTCGGCATCTGCGTTCTGCGGAGAGAAATCCCCTCCCTGACTCAAATAGCAGCTTCCTCTTCTGGGATTTAAATGAAGAGCTTCCCCTCGCAGCAAAAGCACGGGCTGTGCCTTTTGGACAGGCTCCAGCCCTGCTTGTTTTGGGATCAGTCGCACCAAGTAAGGCGAGCAGAGATCAAGCCTGCTGCAGCCCTCCCAGGTTATGCCCATTCCTTGCCTGCAGAAACCTCTTCCTCCGCAAACTCCTCTGGTATATCCGAAAAATAAACCACCTGACTTGCTGGGAGCCTGCCCTGATGTTAGGTTTACAGTTGGACTCGATGATCTTAAAGGTCTTTTCCAACCTAAATTATTCTTTGATTCTATGGTGCTCTCTACGCTGGTTCTGTCCACAAACTGCCCCAGGCAGAGGTACGCAGCAGAGGGGCTAAGGTTACTCCTGCCGGGTCGAGGAAGCCAGCCCAGGTCTCTCTCCCCAGCTCAGAGGGTTGTAGGATGCATTCACATACACATTTTCTTGTATTGACACAATTCCCTTAATCTAGGTTTGCAGGAGTCCTTGGAGGAGTCAAGGCCTGATCTGAGATTCAAGAGACAGCTCTTAGCCCCTCTAAGACACATGCTGAGAGCTCAGAGGCTACAACTCATCTTGCTCGCATCACTCCTCAATGCTGTTTTTGGATAATCGCTGCACTTTTGGTGAAGTCAACAAATTTCCAGAACTTCCTTAATCCTTACATCTGCAAAACAGTAACATCCCTCCCACCCTCTGCCAGCCACTGGCCCCAGAGACTGAAAGAGAGAAAGGTGTTTCTTTTTTTTAAAAAGAAAATTTTTAATTTGTTTTATTTTAACTCAGTATTTACATCCAAGTCTAGCTCAGCCCCCAACAAGTGCTGTTTGGCTTCAGAGGAGGGAGTGCTTTGCTCTGCGCCACAGTGCTGAGTCTGCCAACAAAGTTTGCTTGAGAGCAGAATGTGATAAAGAGATGGGAGAATTACTGTCGGAGCCCATCCGGGTGCTCGCTCCAGCGTCAGGAACTGGTCACTGCTCCAGACGCTGAGCCCAGGACAGCCTGGGCTTGCTTTGATGGGGCTTTATTGCTTCTGTGCATATGCTGCCCGCTTGTCCCTTACCTGGAGGGGTGGGCAGGAAAGGGGAGCTGTTGGACCATTCCTAGAGGGAGAGGGCAGGAAGTGCCTCCCCCAAAAAATTTTGTACTCCCAGAGACTGCTGAAATCTCTGTGGCTCCACCCCTGCTGCAGAAGATTCACAGGTCTTGGAAATCTCAGCCATGAAGAAATAAATACTAGAAGACACAATCTGCCATCTCCTCCAGACAGAGGGAGTCAGTGCCCAAGGCAAGGAGCAGGGAAATTGCTGCTCAGAGCCCAGGAAAACAGCAGAGCCTCCAGGAGAAGGCAGCAGCCAAGAGTCTGACATCCCTCCATGGAGAGAAGAGCCCTTCGAACAGCGTCACTCCAGTAGCCCAGTGCTGCTGGCACCAGCTCTCATCGCCTGCGCAGTGCACTCGCTGGCCGCTGGTCTTGGACACCTTCCCTCGCTCGTGTACCGCACCTCTTCTGCGCGCCAGCTGGCCCGGTTCCTGCTGCTCCCGACGCCCCCGTAGAGAACAGGCTTGGGCTGCTGGCTCTCCCTGCCCGGGAGGCTCTGCAGGGTCTCAGCACCCATTCTCAGAGACGGCTGCCTCAAGTGTTACAGGTTCATGCTGGATTGCTGCTGCAGCCATGCTGATGGCTTCCTCCAGGCTCTGCTGTTCTTCTAGCTAGTGGAGGAAAGAGAGAGATAACATCGTCCTCCCAAAAGGTGGGCTCGGGAGGTGCGGGCTCGCTCAGAGCAGCCCCCAAGAGGACAGAGGTGCGAGGGATCGGCAGTGGGTGACACAGGTATGAACCAGAGAGGCAAAGCAGAGACAGAAATGGCTACAATGGGGAAAGGCTGTTTACAAAGGAGCATTCTGCAATCCGAGGAGCATGGCCCTGCTCTCCTCTATACACAGGGCATCTGGGAATTAAGGAGCAAGCACGCCAGGCAAGAGGCAATGCAGCAGAGTGAGAGGGCAAGTGCTGAAGCCAGTGGGTAGATGGGGGCAAACAAAAGGGAACATGGCAGGAGCTGTGTGGTACCTGCACTGCAATGTGGGTGCCGTTGGCAGTAGCCAGCAATGCCACCTGCTGATGACGGAGGGATGTGATGGCTGATTCTTCAGACACTACTGCCCCAGAAGTGACTATGGTAACCTAGGAAAAGTTAAGATGAAAAATGATCATGTTTTAAAAGAAAACGCAGTTCCCTTCTAGCAGGCTGTTTCTCCACAGGGAAAAGGGAAGGTCCCAGTTTTGTCTGTACCGGCTGCGTCTCGGTGCCAGCAGTGTTGGCCACAGTCACGGTGTGTGTGTCATCACCCGCCAGCTCTTCCTCAGGCACGGCGAGGGCACCGCTTTGCGTCACCATGCTGATTGCACTGCCCAGGGCCTGCAGGTCTTCCTGTGACAAACTGACCTGGGCGGGATAACAGCGGATGCTCTCAGCCAGGATGGCTTCTCAGGAAGCCTTACCCAACTCTTGAGTTTAGCAACACAAAGGTCTCAGTAAGGATGAAATAGTCTCTCCTCCTCTGCATGCAAGACCTATGCCACAAAGAACTCCAAGGACTTTGCCCAGGGTCATGGACAGAATCGATGGGAGAATTCACAGACCTCAGGTCTCCAGTCCTCCTCCTTCTACCACACCTCCCCCTCCCATTTAGCATCTTCTCTCCAGGCTTTGAAGGGACAGTGCTCTGTCCTGTGCACTGCTGCAGCAGAAACATCTCAGACTAAGAGGAAACAAGCATTACTCGTGGCAGCTGTTTCCTTTGCCCCATGCCACAGAAGTGAGTTTTTCCCAGTCAGCACAAGAGCAGCTGGTGGAGGGAAGTACAAGAAAAGCACTGCCATATACAAATGATGAAAAAACAACCTCCAAATCCAGCCTGTGTCAGCAGAAACTGGGAGCTGCCTCTTGACAGCTGTCCAGGAGGCGAGCGCTGCCAGGCACTGTGCACAAGTCTGGGCAAACACCTGCAAGACCCCGTCCAGCAAGAAGGCGAGCTGGGGACCAGAGACCCATTCTTTACCCTCCACATCAAGACTGCAGCAATGGGATAAAGGTGTAAGAAGGGAGCCCTCATGACAGACAGAGCCCATGAAGGCCCAGGGTCTGTTTTACACTGAAAAAAAGCCTTAAAGAGAACACCAAGGCTGGGTAGAGGCAGAATCTCACTCAGGTAACTTGTTCTCCACACGCTGGAGGGTGTCAGTGTCCATACCTGCTCTGTCCCATCTTGAGAGATAAGTGAGACCTGCGTAGGCATACCATCTTCCTCCTCCTCCTCATCTTCCTCCATCTCTGACAGGAAAGCAATATGCTGGCTTTTCATAGGAGAGTCTCTGTCAGCAGCGGCAGCTGAGTCAGGGAAGGGGAAGAGTAAAAGGGGTGAGAGAAGCACTGATCAAAGCGTGAAAGCACACGCCTGACCCCGGGACCTGCCTGTTGCCTGAAGGGCCAGCACAGAAGTGCACAAGAAGAAGGGTCTTTACCTCTCCATGTACTACAGAATGGGCAGGAGTCTGTTCCTGACCTGTGACATACAGCGAGGACCATGGGGAGCCCTTTTCTCTCATTTGACACAGATTTGGGTTTGATGGGGGAAGGCAGGAGGCCACAGCACAGACCTGGGTCTGAAAGAGGGGACCAGCTGCAGGGTCTTGCCGTCATCTCTCTCCCCTTTGCCGCACGGCCTGACCCAAGCCTGCTGCAGGTGATGGGGCAGTGGTTGCTCACCCTCCAGCTGCTGCTGTTCGTAGAGGGCCTGTTCGCTCTCCTCCGTGGCCTCCAGCTCGCCGTGGCTGCTGCGCTTGTGCATGGCCAGCGTGGAGGTCTGGCGGTAGGTCTTCCCACAACTATTGCAGGTGTAGGGCTTGCAGTGCGTGTGGACCACGTGGTGCTTGTAGAGGCTGGAATACTCAGTGAAGCGCTTTCCACAGCCTGGCACAGTGCACATGTACGGCTTCTCTCCTAGGGCAGAGGCCACAGAGCAGAGCTTAACCCACTCACCCTCCTCATGCTCTGGGAAGGGATTCCCCATCAAGAGGGAATAGCTGGAGACAGACCAGTGGAACAATAATCAGTCCAATAAAGCAATTCCTATTTCCTTTAGCTCCCTGGCTACCCCCAGATCTACCCCTGCAATGCCTGGCCTGGAAATGAGCATTTCAGTCCCACAGATTTCCCTGCTGCCACAGGCTGTCAGTGCAGCCAGCTGACTGGGGCGGAGCTGTCTGCATTTCACCCTCTCCTCCTCTTACCTGTGTGGATTCTCATGTGGTTCTTGTAATTGGTGGCACTGGTGAAGCCCCTTCCGCAGTTGGGCTCTGGACACATGTATGGCCGCTCGCCTGTATGCGTTCGGATGTGAACCTTGCGGATGTTGGATGTGGTAAAGGAGCGGCCACAGCCCACAAAGGGGCACTTGAAGGGACGCTCACCTGCATTGACAGAGTAACGTGGATGAGAGTCCTGTTACAACACAGCTACCTGGAATGCCCTGGACACCTGTATCCCTTCACTCCTCCACAGTA
Organism: Buteo buteo; assembly: GCF_964188355.1. NCBI lineage: Eukaryota > Metazoa > Chordata > Aves > Accipitriformes > Accipitridae > Buteo > Buteo buteo. Next base: position 5,163,068 of record NC_134193.1, on the reverse strand, counting down.
TTACAACAACAAGACCTCAAATCAGACCCAACTGCTGGCACATTTCCTCTAGCAACATTGGCATCCCCACCCTTTTTGCTCTGCTGTTCGTAACTGAGTCGAGAATCCCTAGTACTACTTCTCCTATCCGTCTACTTCTGTCTGAAGACAACTTCAGTTCTGCGTTGCTTCATGCAAGATACAAAAAGGCAAGTCCTGGACAAAGGCTGAAGCAGTACTTTATCTTGGAGACCCTTTCAATGGGCAGCTCAGTTCTCTTCCATCACTGCTCACCTGTGTGTGTCCGGATGTGTTTCTGTAGATCGCCAGATGTTTTGAAGGCTTTGCTACACACGTCTTCCGGACACTTGTACGGTTTCTCACCAGTATGTGTTCTCACATGGCTCTTCAGCCCATACCCTGTCCAGGAAAGAAACCACAATTAATTTTATAATGAGAAGGAAGTAATATGGCAAGCTGCGTACTACCTCTCAGTTCATGCATTTTTGAATGTCAGTCCTGTGTCTGCAAAACTGAAGGGGAAGAAATATCCAAACAGCCTCACAATGCCACTGACAACTCAGCTTCTTCCTGTAACTCCTTTAATCTGTCCATAATCAATCAAGTCCCAGGCAGTCTCCAATGCTGCAATTCCTTCTCAGAACGGTTTAAAAGCTATGCTCATTGCACTCTGCTGGAAAAAAGCCAGGGCTGATACTCAAGAGTGGTTTGGACTGGACAGAAAACAAAATTTGCTCAAAAGAGAAATTGTCACCTGTAGCAAATGCTTTCCCACAGCCTGGGAAGTCGCATGTATATGGCCGGTCACCTGTGTGAGCACGTTCATGTACCTGGAAAAGAAAGAACAGGTCCCTAAAATGAGGTCCAAGACAGGGAGGAAGGAAAACAGTGTGAAGAAATCTATCTGGTGGAGAGAATCTGAAGTTCTGTGTTAGATTTCACCTTGGCCAATTAATACATCTGGATCTCTCGGGGAGCCCAGCACACAACTCAGCCTTTTGTATAGCAGCATTCTGATCTGGCACTGTAACATGGGGACATGTCTGGTCTGCACACTGCATGACTGCATGTTACCTGCTTTACCTTTAGATGGTGGGCAGTGGTATAGAGGCGGCCACAGCCTTTGTACCCACAACGGAAAGCTCTACTGCCAGCCTGCTGCCCCTTCTCATTGCTGTGCACTTCTTCCTCCTGCAAATCCTGCTGAGAGACATATGGAAATTAATTCAGCGAGCCACTACAGCAGGCTTCGCAAAGCCCACACAAATCATTTCCCTCCTTGCCATACATATGCACTCCTTCAGTTATTCTCACAAAAATATGTTCCTACAAACACAACTTGTGCACATATGGTAAAACCCAGGTGACAGGGCAAGGGTCTAGGAACCAGCATTTCCCATTCCCACCTCCCAGCTCACTGGGTGTTCTCAGGCACGTAACTCACCTCTCTGTGCTTCACTTATTTAATTTGTAAAACTTGCAGCTAATATATTTGCTAACCTTGCAGAGAAGCCACAAAGCTTTTTTAATTACTAGCTGGCAAAGCACTCTGCATCAAGAGAAGTTCGGCCTAGTTTCAGAAATACATCACTGAAAAATTCAGACCTGGGAAGGGATGTTGCTGGAGTCCTCACTCTTCATACGGCAGGTGTCTGTCACTCCCTCCTCTTCCTCGTCAGACACCTGCAAGTAAAGAAGCACAGGCACTGTTCATGCAGCAACCCAAGCAGGAAAGCATTCACATCAGCAGTGGCACTCCCCTCTTCTCCAGAGAGCTAGGGGAGGCTGGTCCTACTACAGCAGAAAGGTCTCCACCAGCAAATCTTAATGCTGCCCAGCTGAGCACTGTCAGCACACTCCTGGTAGCCCCTTCTCACACACCACCATGAAGATGGGAGAAAATGGTAGCACCCAAGACATTCAGATGGGGCACTGCAGTGACAACACATTAGGATCTGAAGCTATTTTGGTTTTTGAGGCCTTTGTCAACATGGGGAACAGTGGCCATAACTTAGCAACTCCTGATATGTAAAAGGCTAGTCTCGATCTGCTTCCTGAATCATCTGTGGAAAGGAACATCAAACCCACGTGGCATTATGAGAAACCCAGGCAAACAGAAAAAGAACACCTACAAGGAGGGACATTTAAAGCAAGGAAAAAAAAAATCCAAGCTGTATCACAGCAGCTCTCTGCTCTTCACAAATCTGGGCCTGCAGCAGGTTAAGGGTGGCAGGTCCAGAACTCTGTAGGAACTAGCTAGAGGGTCCAGCAGGAAACTGCCCCGTTCTAGGTCCTTAACTGTCAGCCACCTGTCAGTGGTGGCACTCTCACTGGAGCCCTGTCCAGTTTCTCTTCTTAAAGCTGGCACTGCTGAAAAACAAATATACAGAAGTACTAATGAAGGAGGACACTTAAACCCCAGGCCAAAGGTGGACTACACCAGCCCCTCAGCGCTGCTGGCAGACCATGAAAGAAGTGTTGCTTCCTCACCTTACTGGCGTACTGCTTTAATGCATTAATGGTCTCAACATCAAAGGCATCGTCTGCCTCCTCTCCAGCCAACTCCTCTAGCCCAGTTTCTGCCTGCACTTCCAGGATGGTGCTGCCAGGTGGCATGACAACAGGACGATGTATGTAGGCAGTGGAGCCATCCTCCAGCTGGATAGCCTCGAAGGTGCTGGGGTCATAACCTTCTACAAGAGGAAACCAATAAAATCAAATGTAAAAGAGCTGCTGAGTGCAAGGCACGCTTCATCTCCCTGGACTACCTACAGCCTTGGAAATCTGTGACACTTTAACAGCTTTTACTCCAGCTGCCAAGGGAAGAACAGGGAACACTCTTTACCTTTAGCTGTGTTGTGTATGTAGGCCATGCTGCCATCTTCCAACACCACTGGCTGACCGTCTTCAAAAGCCACAGACTCTAAAGGAAAAGAAAAAAATTCACCCACCTTACTGGAAGACTCAGATGGGATGGAGGGGATACGGCATCAGTTCCTGAACCCTACAGTATTCACATCCACAGAAGAGGACACAGCAGGGCTGCCTGCTTGCACTGAAGGTCAACCACAGCTATAAGTTTTAAGACACCATTTGAGCCCTTCTGACATGAATTATGAGGTTTTTAAGGCTTCATGCATAGATTCACCACACTTCTTTAGCTCATTGGGGTAATGCAGTATCTCACCAATTCCAAAATGCCAGACTATGTCCTGGACAAGAATGACAGCTCTGGCACAGGGGTATGTAAAGGAGAACACAAACATCCCATGGCAGCATGGGGGAGAAGGAAAACCCATCTCACTGTGCTTGTGCATTTGGAGGCAGGGAACAGGATGAAGGGAGGGAAGGGACATAGCCAGGCGTACAAAGTGGGTTTCAAGCAACTTTTTAAGAACAGAAAAGGGAGGTGGCATAGAAGTTGCTTGGGAGGGTGAAGGAAGGACTGCACAAAGCAACAGAGGTTTTTCTACTACCTGCCCTTTTACATTTTATCATGGTCTGGGAGTATTTCTCTGTGCCACTCTGGTGTCTCCCACATGAAATGAATTCCCATCACCTCTCAGATTAATTAATGTCACCTCATTTCAGAGGTGACATTGGCTGATGGGTCAATGACCAAGGTGGTATTGCTTCCAACAATCCCCACCCTCCCCTGCCAAACACCTATTCCAGAAGTAATATACTATCTCACAGTTCAGAGGAAATTCCTGTCCAACTGCTCCCACGTGAAACAAACTTTGTTTTGGCTCTATAGTTGGCACAAACACAGCACACAGCTTACCAGCCTTGCTTGTAGACTTGTGATCTGTCAGACTGACAACTGTGAGAGAGCCCACAGGTGAAACAACACTTAAACATTTGCTCACACCACCAGCAAATTCGCCTTCTTGTCAGATTGCTAAAAACTTTGCAGGAAATCACATGTTCTATGTCCTTGCTCATTCAACCTCAAAACCATGAGCAAGAAAAAACCCCCTACACCTATAAGGACTTCTTAAAGCTAATAAAGGAACCCGACTGTTGGAACACAGACAATTACTGTTACATCTACAACATCCTTCTAAAAAGAGGTGAATTTATGGTCCTCACCTTTCTGAACTGTCACCTGATGGATATAAGCTGTGGTCCCATCTTCAAGTTCAATGACTTGCCCTTCAATCAGCTTTTCACCTGAAACAGTTAAAAAAATGCCATCAGCACTGCTTGCAGAGTCCAGTCTTCCTGGTCCCATGAGCTGTCCCCTTTGCTGCATCTTTGCAAGGAAATCTTTGCACGAAGACAGCGAAACTGTTACTTATAAGCTGTTATTTATCAAGTTTTCCCCTGAATAGCCATAGAGGCACTTAACTTCCCAGAAGTGCTGGAGCTCCCCTTTCCTAGACAGGAGGATACAAGACAAAGAACCTCAGTCATCACTTGCTTACAGGCTGCCCTTCACAGCTCTGTAAGCCAAGAAGCAGAAAGAATGATGTGTGCTAAGCTTTTTGGATCTAAAGTAGAGAGCAATTACACTTGTGCTGGAGAAAAAAAATAAAGCGGGAGCTTTTACTGGCATCAGCAAGGGCCTGAAGATTTATTTTCTTCTGCTTTGGTGGAGGATGAACTCTTGAAAAAAAATTACAGGACCCTTGATGGTAGACTGGACTCTTAAAATAGTGTAAGTCTGAGTAACCCTGTAATAATGTTTAAGTTAGCAAATTATTTGATGCAGAGAGAACATTGGTCTATCCCCTTGAACAGAGGAATCCAGGTTGCTTTCACCTGGTGCACAATGTTTGGGGGGGGTCACAAAAACTTGTGGTTTTCAAGATAGTCCAGTTCCACACATGTAGTAAACTTGCAGTGAGTTTGCACAGAAAAGAGAGCAAGAAAGCAATCCCTAGGACATGAAGCCTCACAACTCAACCATCCTGTTCCACAGGCTGGGAAACAGTGTGTTCCTTTTCTCAGGAACAGTGGGTGGTGAAGGAAGGAGCACCTCACAAACACCAAAATAAGGCCAGGTGTTGAATTTGGCACTAATATCACTTCAGTTAACCAATGTCAAGCTCAGCACCCCTTTGAGTGAGAAAAGCACTACTGTGAACCAAATTCTATTCATCTCAGTGAAGTAAGTGGTTAGCTTCAGGTGAAGTTTTGGCTGAAAAGGGTCCTGCAGGCCATAGCGTGAACTCCCATTTCCCCAGTTACCCTGGGGAGAACAGGGCTCACTCTAGTCTGAAGAGAACCTTCATTTTCTACAGCAACAGCTCTCCCATCTCCAAATCTTTATTTCCAAATGAGAGGCATGTTTTACTTCTGCCATCTCACTCTTCTGTGCAAATCTAACAGATAGCTGCTAGCTTCCTGTACCAAGCAACCATACAAGATATATGAGAGCTCACTTGCCACGAGGGCACTTTTGATAAGTCTGACTAATTTCACAGTGTCAATCAAGAGACTTTTAGATTTTGCAGCCCAAATGAACCATTACCTTTGACAGCCTGCTGAATGTAGGCTGTCGTCCCGTCACTAAGGGTCACTGCTTGCAAGCCCAAGCTCTCCATCCTGCCCTGATGACTGGTCCTCAGACATGAATTTCACTTTACTCAGCGTGCTCGCAGAGAGCACTGGGACCCAGAGCAAGAGGTTTGTGGAACAGCAAGTTGTCTTCTTTGTTGCAAGCCTTAAATAAAAAGAACAATTCAAATTTTATCTTTTCCCAATATATGTACACTCACTTTTGCACATTAAGAAAGATTTGAATGGCAAACTATTTTGGAGATTATAAAGGATTAAACTGGACAAAAGATGCACCCCTTCCCATACTGATGGCAGGCAGGGCTAACAATCCATTCCACAGACAAATACAAGATAAAGCTTATCAAGCCAGTGAACTGACAGACTCTTTTTAGAGATAGTGCAAATGCCACATTCAAGCCTTCCCACTCCCCAAATGATCTGCAGGAAAGGTTTCCGAGTACTTTATAGTCTGAACCTACAGGCTGCGGGTGTCCTCTACTGCAAGAGACAGGGGCAGGACGATGAGCTTTGTCCCTGGAAGCATCCTCATTCTCTCTTCCCTTTCCTGTCTAACTCCCAGCCTTCTGAGGAACAGAATTTCAGGCTATAAGCAGATGATGTTAAAATATCCACACCCCCATGAGAACATTTTGCTAAAGAGGCACTCTGCTGATAGGTTATCTTTAAAAGCAGCTGCAGTGGATTCTTCATGAGTAATCTCTGAGATAGCCTAATATTTTATCATTTTGATTTCCAGGAACATGTCTGACCGCTCTGTCTGTCACTGCAACAGCCAGGGGTGAAGCCAGGCTTTATGCCACGCTTAGTGCCCTCTAACCCGAGTGCTCCCTACCCCCGACAGACAGCTCCTCTCCAGCTCCAGCAGATTCTGCCCGCTTTTAGGGCTGACACCTCTCGAGAGGCCTTGCAGCTCGTTTCCCAGCAAAGGCTCCTTCCCAGCAGGGTCGCTGGGCACCGCTGGGGAATCGAGGCCCCTTTGAGCTGCTGTGGCTGCCATGCAAACTGCTGTCAGTACTGCGACCCCCTGGAAGAGATGGGGCAGGCGCTGCCTGAGGAAAGCCAGGTGTAGGCTGCGGTGGGAAGCCACCCAGGGGATGACAAGGGACGTGCCTCCCGCGTCAGGGCGGGCTGGGGACAGGGCAGGGCCGGGCAGGGCCTGGCGCCCTGAGGAGCAGGACGGGGCCTGGCGCCATGGCGAACCCTGAGGGGAGCGCCAGGGCGGGACAGGCCCAGGTGCCGGCGGGGAGACACGGCGGGGCTCCCCCCGTATTGTTAGCCGGGGGGGTGACGGCAGCAACTCGCCGGGGCCCGGCTGCCCCTCGGCCGCCATCTCCCCCCCCCCCCTCCCCTCAGGCCTCCCCCACCACCACTAGCACCGACCTGAGGAAACCCGACGGGACCGAGTCCGCCGCCTGACCGCCATGCACCGGGGCCCGGCCCCTGCTCGCCCCGCCCCGCAAGCCGCATAGCGACAGCGCCCACCGCCCCGCCTCAGCCTCCGGCATCCCGCCACCCAGGTTCCGGGGCACCGCGGCACCGCCCTCCCCCCGGAACTGGGCTGGCAGGGCCGGTTTAGGGAGACAGAGCCGCTGGGCGGCCAACATGCGCCCAGCTCGGCAGCGCATGCGCCGTGCCGACATTGAAGCCGAAAGGCACAGCCTGCCCTCAGCAGCCTTTGCCCTTCCCAGCTGGCGGGCAGCGCGGGCCTTCAGCGAGTCTCTGCCCGCGGAAACTTAATAAGGAGGTTTAATAGCACTGAAGCCCGGGAGGGGGAAGGTGTCCCAGCAGCAAGGCGTTGTGCCCCGGGAGCTCCTCCCGCAGGGGTTGCGACCCGTCTCCTTCCCGGCGGCTGCTGAGGGCAGGCTGGAGCTCCGGGGTTGCGTACCCTCATCGCTGCGCTGTGGCCTGGTAGACTGAGACAGGAGGCAAAGAGACCACAGCCGTTCCTTTAACAACGAAGGGGATACGGACGGGGAACTGCCCGCCGAGGGAAGCCGAGAGGCGGGGAAGGCGGCACGGCTCTCCGGCACCACACTCCGCCGCTCCCAGTATGGCGGCCACACGGTGCCACACTCCGCCACTCCCAACATGGCGCCTACCGTGCCACACTCCGCCACTCCCAGCATGGCGCCTACCGTGCCACACTCCGCCACTCCCAACATGGCTGCCACACGGTGCCACACTCCGCCGCTCGTAACATGGCGCCGAGCCTCGAGACCGAATCTCGCGACATTTCCCGCCTCTATTTATAGCGCTCAGGGTGGCAGCCCGCCCCTTCGGTCCCGACCAGCCGCCGCCATGAGGTGGGTGCCGGCTCGCCGCGCCATCCGCCGCCATCCGCGCCGGGCGGGAGGCTGCGGGGCCGTCCGGGCGGTTAGCGGGGGGCTGAAGGGGAGCGCGGATGGGCCCGGGCGGGCTCAGGGGCTTTGTGTCCCCTCCTTCCCCCTCCATCCCCGCGGCCCGCAGGAGGCCCAGGCGGGGTCAGCCCTGAGCCCGCGTTGTCTTTCTCCCCCCCCGCAGCAGCAAAGTCTCCCGCGACACCCTGTACGAGGCGGTGAAGGAGGTGCTGCAGGGCAGCAAGACCAAGAAGCGCAAGTAAGAAGCCCTGCACCGTGACGGGACCGGGCGTGTGACAGGCCCCGGCGCTGGACCAGGGTCTCCCCGCCGGGCCCTCACCTGCACCCCCTTTCCTCCCTCAGGTTTGTGGAGACGGTGGAGCTGCAGATCAGCCTGAAGAACTACGACCCGCAGAAAGACAAGCGGTTCTCCGGCACCGTCAGGTTCGGCTTCCTCTTGCTCCCACCCAGCCTTCGGCCTGTGCCCCCCCCGCCGCCGCCCCGGTGGTGCCGCGGGAGGACGCAGCGCTGAACCGCTCGGGTAGTTCAGAGCACCCCAGCTAGGTGGGTGCGACTGGACGGACCCCTACCCTGGGTCTTAAAACATGAGGGGAGGTGTGGGAGGCCGCTGGGCTGTCCCCACCGACCTGCTGGAGAAGGCAGGTTACAAGCTGTGGAGGAAGATTGCCAGGCGCTGTGGTAAGGTATCTCCGTGATGGATCCCATGGAAGTGTGCGTGGTGCTGGCGGTTCATAGTAATTTGGACCTTCTGTCCCCAGGCTGAAGTCAACTCCACGGCCCAAGTTCTCGGTCTGTTTGCTGGGGGACCAGCAGCACTGCGATGAGGCCAAAGCGGTTGACATCCCTCACATGGACATAGAGGCTCTGAAGAAGCTCAACAAAAACAAGAAGCTGGTGAAGAAGCTGGGTGAGTGGTGGTGTGGATCGGGCTCCAAGTAACCTGGCTAACTTGGGAGGGCTGAGTAAGCAGGATGGTTTTCCCTGTGCTTGGATTTCCATGTCATAGTTAACTGCAGGGAATAGAAAGCTGACCAGAGTCAGCCTGAAGTACAGAAGGTTGTCTAAAACTACCCAGAAGAGCAAACAACCTGTTAGGAGTGCAGCCCTTCAGAAGTAAGGCTGATTGCTGTCCCCCAGAAGGAAGGGGTGTAGGAAAATTGTTTCTGTCTACCTGAAAGTTTCACCCTCAGCTGGTGTTCCTCACTTCAATGGTCAAGGAGCTGGAGTGCAGCAAAAGCTGAGTAAAGTTGGAGGCGAAAGTTTGCTTTAGTCCTGCAGTGCTTAAATGGATAGAATGAAATTTGCTGATTTTCACTTGGTAAGGGATAAAATCCTTCCCTTCCTGCAAAGTCAAAGTTATTTTGACACATGTCTTAAGCAGACAAGAAAAACTGCCCACTCAATCCATAATTAGCCTTGGAACTATATGTAAGTAGGAAGTGACATAGGATACCACAGCTGCTAGCTCTCCGAGATATGCAATCCGTCCATCTACGCATGCATAGGCTGCAGTAGGAGGCTCCTGGTAGAGCTCTGAGTTCAGCATCTGTCACCTGTGGCTCGACAGATGCCAGTTTCTCAGGGAAATGAACTGAAATACGGTTAAGAGTATGCTGTCAGAATGTGAAGCTGGATTCTAGTGGGTTTGGCTGTTGTGACAGGAGTAATTTCTAACATAATGTTACTAAAACCAGCTTGGGTTCAGCTAGGCAGGACTCTGAGAACATTGAAATGCACATGTTGAGGGAAATTGAGCTGTGCAGCCTCAGCTGAGCCATTAGTTTCAAGCTCAGTGTAGGAGCTGAGAGTCCATCCTTACCTACATTGGTTCTCTCCTCACAGCCAAGAAGTACGATGCCTTTCTGGCTTCCGAGTCCTTGATCAAGCAGATTCCTCGAATCCTAGGTCCAGGTTTGAACAAAGCCGGCAAGTTCCCTTCTCTTCTCACTCACAATGAGAACCTGGTGGCTAAGGTTGATGAGGTCAAATCTACCATCAAATTTCAGATGAAGAAGGTAAAGCGGGGCTTTCCTCACCAAGGCAGCTACATACCTGAAGGTTATTTGTGATGGGTGATCACTTGTATGTGGCTGCGATCTCTAGTCTGGGCTGTAGGTGTCTCTCGAGCATCTTCCTAAAACAGCAGCCAGTGACATTCTTCTCTGCAGCAAAGGAGCATTCAGCAGCTAGCTGCAAAGGAGGAGTAATTTATCTGTGGCTGAAAGATCTTTGAGCACATAATCAGGAGATGAATTTGGTGTTTCAGTGCTGAGCACAATCAGTCATAATTAATGCTTCTTACAGTAAGTGGGTGACACTTGCAGGGTGGGGCCAGGCATGCCCCCGTGGGTCTGTGCACGCAGCAGTGCTTTGCCAGAGGCGAGTTTGGGACCTGACTCTGCAAGTGAACTTTGGAGCAGCTTTGCGGATATTTGCTCTTGCTGTCAAAAGAGATGTCAAGGCGTGCTGACTCCCTAAAACCAAAATAACCCTGTTCAGGCATTTTAGTCTTGTGTCAGCGGTCTAAATGTGACTCATGGGTATTATTCAGAATTAACAGCTCTGCTCGCTGAGGTGCATCCTTGGACTCCAGCTGATCTGGGCCTAGGGGCACAACAACTGGGAGAACACAGCAAATGTGATAGTTTGCAAATGCTGGAGCATTTTAAGTAACTGAGCTAATGATGTCTTGACACTTGGCCTGTCAGCTCACTCGTAAATTCTTTTGTCTTCAGCCTGTGGGGAACATTGACTTACAAGCTTCTCTGGAAGGCTGGCAGGCAGCGGCTTGGCCTCTGTGTGCGTTATGTGCAGAAAGAAAAGGGCTGGTGCCCAAAACAAAAAGTGAAGCTGGCGCCATGCTTAGCAGTGAAGTTTGGAGCTAATAGTCTGTACTGCGCCGGGTTAGTGGTTTGCAGGGCACGTGCCAACGCTGCCTAATGAGCAGGGTGTGGGAGCAGAGTTAAACCAGAGGTCTGCTCCCGCTCCAGCACCAGTTCAGCACAGCTCGTGACACGTCCTTCCCGTTTCCCCATCTCGGGGAGGCAGCAGTGCTCCCTGCCTCCTGTTAAGACACCTTTGCACTCTGAGGAAGCCAGACCTACCCAAGCTGCTGTTCAGACAGAGATGATGTCCAGATGCTACCAGACATGTTCATGGGAGCTGCATGCCAAATATAATGAGCTCTGTGGAAACACCCATGGATAAGCTGGAGAAGTCATGTCCAGCTGACAGAACATCAGATAATTTGATAGCCTGATGAGTTTAGATCAGCACTGTGCTGTTTTGTCAGTTGCTTAGCTGTAATCTTTGATTTCCCTGCAAAATCTCTACCTGCATGAGTAACCTTCGTGTCCGTGTCCCCCAGGTGCTCTGTCTGGCTGTGGCTGTTGGTCACGTGAAGATGACAGAGGACGAACTTGTCTACAACATCCACCTGGCCATCAACTTTCTGGTGTCCTTGCTGAAGAAGAACTGGCAGAACGTGCGTGCTTTGTATATCAAGAGCACCATGGGGAAGCCCCAGCGCCTGTATTAATTGGGCAGCAATAAACTTTTAGGAAACCTACAGCTGTGTGCGCGGTCGTGTTCCTCCACAACTTGTTGGGAAGGGTTTGCTAAAGAGCAGCTTGCTTTCTTGTGGCAAGAAAGGTCTCAAATGCTGTGTTGATCTGATAGGAACATGAATTCAAGTGGAGCATCAGACTGCTAGAGCTTTTGAGGGAACAAGCCTCATCATCCTGCATTCAGGGCAGGGAGGGAGAACAGCTCCACTCACATCCAGAACAAGAAAAACAGGTGGCTACTGCAGCTGAAGGAGTGTGGTGCAGGCAGAACTCTAGCAGTCATGCTTTAGCCCAAGATCCCGCACTTCACCCACAGAGGGGACCCTTACCTTGTGCTGCAGTTGTGTGAAGCCATCCTGTGTGTAGGACTCTGCCCTGTCTGACAGCCTCTCTACTCTGGGGGGGTGGGGGGGCACTTGCATTTATAGGTTTCTGCTGCCCCCCCCACAATCAGTGACAGGCTACAGGGACCTGCCCAGCAGCAGCTCATGAGGACTTGATGGGTGTTTTCCAGCTGGCCCCTGTTACCTACAGGATCCCGAGGAATGGAGGGTGCTGGGGGGGTGTGTGGGGTGGGAGCTACAGCTCAGCAAAGAGGTTGGGGCCAAGGTAAAGAGTATTTTCCAACCCCTCTGAGTTAGTGCCTGTCCAACTCCATGTTCTGGGCTAAAAATGAGATATGTTGCTTCTAATTAATGTATATAAATAAATACATTGTATAAATACATTACTGGCGAGCTTATGGAAGTGTGTAGGATTTAAGCTTCTGGGGGGGAAAAAAAGCCCTATGCCCTTGAAAAGAGCTTGTCTTAGCATCCGAGGGAACAAAACAATGAAAATAGCTTTGGATCCTGCTGTTAGAAACCTTTAAAAATAAGCATCAGAGCCAGTTTTTGAAAGATCAACACAACACCAAGAAATTCCATTTAATAATTAAAAAAAGACAATACAAAATGCAAACATTTCTTTTTACAAAGTTCAGATACATTTTTTTTCTTTTAATCAAGTGCAAATAACTTCATGAACTACATCTTTCTCATTAATCATTTTTGCTGGAAATGGTAAGTTGTGGCCCACTGCAAAAGGCAGATATAAATATTCCAACATGAAAAAAACAAAATAACCAGCAACCCTTATTTATGTTCACTGCGTCAAAACATTCAATACATCTGAGAGGTGGCTTATGATGCAGTTTTCAGCCTTTCAAACCCTTTCTGAGTCGTGGATGTGGGTGAAGAGAGGGACTGAACTGCAGTGGGGTGGTTCTGGTGGCCTTGTGGACTTCTTTGGGGGTTTATTTAATATATTTGGTGAAAGGAGGAGGAGGAGGAGATGTTATCAAGTGACTTTGGCCATTGCAGCAGGATGTGCTGCCCACCTCACCCTTCCAAAACTGCTTTAGGGGAGCAGAGGGGGTCGGTGCAGTGACAACGGTGGCAACCAGGACACCCCGAGGCTCCGGGAGCCCCAGTGCCCCACAGGGCCAGAGTGACAGCAACCCCGCTGTTAAATCACAAAAGAATTAACGAACTCCTCTGTGGGCACGAGTGGCTGCATCGCACCGGGGCCACCGCAGTGGGGTTAGTCATTCCTGGGTTATTTTTATTTTTGCTGTTGGTTTGGTTTTTTTTTTCCTTCGAAATATGAAAGACCCTTTCAATGGTCACTGCTCCACTGCAACTGCCCCAAAGCAATAATCCCCCCCGCCACCTCCAAATCCCTACAACAGCTTTTGTGCATCAAAGCAGCTGCTTTCAGACACCAACCAAGTGACAAACAGCTCAGCCCACAGATGTCGAGCTTCCAAACAGGCTGGGAGCCGGGTGGCAGGAGGGGTAAATCCACAGCTGGGATCAATCAGGACAGACTTTTCCAACCGACGCATCTTGGGGACAAACCTCAGCCCCCTTTGCCAGCGCTCACCCAGCCCGCAGCCCCTAACAGAGCCCCGAAGAAGCTCTGGAGCAGCACGGATTGAGGAGGGAAAACACGGGTGAGCAGCTGCCTCCCGATTTCGGCAAGGACTGGCCCGGGGGAACGTGCAGAGCAATAAATAATTGGTTCATTAAGAGCAGGGCTCGCCCCAGATGCGGTCAAAGGGACAGTGAGAGACAAGCGGGGACAGGGATGGGAGAGGACCTGCCAAGAGGAAAGCTGTAGGCAAGTGGACCACATTTAGTCCTGGCAGCTCCAGGTCTTCGAGAGGATGAAGATGGGGATGAAGGCATGGGGAGGTGACAGCGAAGAGCCGGTGGCAGGGCTGGAAAGGGAGAGAGGCTTGGGGAGGAAGAAGAGGGATGACCGCTGGCAGCGGTCACCTGTCGCTGGGGGTCCTGTCTGGCCACGTGGAGATGCCAGGGGGACAAACCCACTGGTGACATCCACCTGGCCATCGTCCCCAGCCGTGCCTGTCTGCGAAGCTTGGGGAATGCAGGTGGCAGTGAAGGGGGGGTGGCAGGATGGGGTTGCCCCCCCAGGATCCGCAACCTGCTCCCTGGGGAGGGTCTCCCGCAGCATCCCAGCGGGACGAGCACATGCGGAGAGAAAGAGCCAAAAGCACCTGAAGGGACTTGGAAGCACAAAGCTTCCCCAGAGCTGGGGAGGGATGGCTCTCCCTCCACAGATCTCCACACCTGGAAGAGTGATTTTGGGGCTGAGCGGAGGGGCAGCTCCCCTCTCCTCCCAGCATGCCCCCCCCCCCCAAACCCTGCCTCGGGAATTGCCCCCGGTCTCCCCCCAGGGTCTCAATTCATCCCTGAGCCCCTGCAGGGAAGCAAAATGGTTTGTGACAAGCAGGTGATGGGGCTGAGTTTTGCATCCTCCTTGCAATGGGGTTTGAACAACCCTCAAACCATGAAGGATCAGCCCAAAAGCACACAGCCACCCCAGCCACTCCATCTCCTCCATGGACGGACCGAGACACCTCGAACCCCCTTGCAAAAACTCACCCCATCACACGCCGAGCAGGAGAGGCACCATCTTCCCCTGCCCCTGAACAGGGGGTGTTATCGGGGATAAATGCGGCAGAAAAGGTTGCAAGACCTGAAAACGCCATCCTGCCGGTCAGTGGCAGCCCAGGGCTGGGTTTGCTTTGGGTGGATGGTTTTTCTTTTGTTATAAATGCACATTCTCATTTCTCAGGCAGGTATAAATATTGTCGTTTCTAGTAGAAAAAAAACACTTCCCTCTAAATAATATAAAGAAGACTCAAATGATTGCACTTAATACATATGAAAAAGGTAGAAAGTAGGATATCCTAGTGCACAAACATTTACTCCTGCTCTTCACAAAGCTTGCTTTTCCGAGTTACTCTTTGGCAGAGCTTGTAAGAAAGTCTGGTTTCTTGGCACAAGTGTCTGGGGTGGGGTTAAAAAAAAAAAAAACCAAACCCGGCTGAAAGTCCTTCTCCTTTGCTCCCTGTTTTCTCCCGTGCAGCCAGACATTGTTCTCCGGGAACGTGGCTTGGCTGTGCTTTCCTCCCAGCGCCAGCGCGGCTCTCCAGCGGGACGGCCACTGGAGCCACCACGGTTGCCGTTCGCTGGCGTGCTTTGCCGATCTCTCCTTTGAATTTTCTTTTTAATCAAGTATGCTTTTTTAAATTCTTTTCCCCCGATCTCTGCAAAGCGATGCCGATACCCACGACCCAGGCGCTGCGATAAATACGGCGTTATCTTCTTGCACTCCTCTGTGAAAGGGCTCGGTGGGGCTGCAGCCGGTACCAGCTCCATGGGCTGGAAGGACAATGACCCCCCTGATGTCCCGGGCTGCTGGTGGCACCGGGGAACGGGGACAGACCTGGCATAAAGGAAACCAAAGGGAGGACAGAGGATGGCGAAAGGAACGGTGCTTCTGTTTCCTAAAACGAAGAAGCTGCTTCGGAAGAGAGGAGCGGCTTCGCCGGCAGCTGGATGAGACCGGAGAATCCCCCCCCAGCTCGGGGCACGGCTCTGTGGGGAGCGGCGGAGAAATCGTGGGGGGACGTCTGCGGGGCGAGAGGTGGCAGTCCTGCCGGAGCCGAACGGAGGAAGGAGAAAATCGGAAAGGAGAAGGAAGGGAGAAGAGGGTTTCCTTGGCTGCGGGGCGGCCTGGGGGCGGCGGGGGTGCGGGGGGCTATTTGTAAGGCCGGAGGAAGCTGGAGACTTTGGAGCGGAGGAGCTTGATGAAGGAGCGGGGTAGCATCTCCTTGTGTTTCTCCGTGTACTTGAAGTAGTTCTGGGGGTGCGCCAGCACGTCGAAGAAAGCTTTGATAAGCTTCTTGTCCTGCGGGGAAGCCAAGCCGGAGGGAGGGTCACCATCTCACCCTGTGCTCCCCCGTGGCGGCTCCGAACCGAAGCCACGAGCGCAGGGAGGGCACGGGGGCACATCCGAAGGGAAGGATGCTCCTGCATGCCAGCATCCCCCGGGCAGCGAGGACCGGGTGGGGACACGCTCACCTTGAGGATCTCCTGGTGGTTTTCGGAGGCGTAGAGCCTGCCGTCCCGAACGATGTCCTCCACCAGCTGCTCATAGTCCTCTGCAACACCCAGCCGAAAAACACAGTCAGGGCATGAGCTGTCACTTGTCCCCAAACCTCTGGTCCCCATCCCTGAGTCTGCTCCCCCCCAAATACATGGGAGGTGTGAATTGGGGGTGACCTGGGTACCGCGCTGGTCGGGGAGGCACCGGCACACCGGGATGGCGTCCGCCTGTGCCCTGTGCTCACCGTCGTAGGTGACGTAGGGGATCTGGAAGCCCCGGGCACTGTTGGCTTCGCTGGTTTTGAAGTTGATCCACAGTTTCCGAGACCGGGCGGTGAAGGCGATGGGCCTCTCGTAGGTCTGGCATGTCTCGTAGGTGGTGATGGAAGATGGGGAGGCTGTGGGGAATGGCGAGGGGATATGTGATGCTGGATGCCCGTCTGCAGAGCTACCCCCAGCCTTACTGTGCTTAAATGCTCAGGGCGAAGAGGGGCACCAGGGATGGGGGTCGTCCGTGTTCGACAAGGCTGAGTCCCCCCCAACCCTCATGTTACATACCAGGGATGTTGTCATTCCTTCCTTGCTCTGGAAAGCTCCAAATGGGGCTTTTTTTACCCCCAGAAAGGAGTGCTGAGACCTGGGTGTGCAACCCAGCCCACGCTTAGCCCATGCACATCCCCCTGATCCAGCAAGACACCAGGGCAGCAGGGCGATACCAATCCCCCCGCTCACCCAATTCCCAAAAATCCCCTCCTGCCACGCGGGGACGCAGCTTCGTCCCTTTGCACAGGGCAGCTCTGCCAAATCCCAGCCTTTTCCTCCCCCGGCTTCTCCCGTGAGCTCCGCAGCACGCTCGGTTACCTACAGTTTTTCCGCATGACCAAGACGTCGCCGCACTCGTCCTCAGAGGGGAGGAAGATCTCCGGCACCACGATGAGGATCTTGCGCTTGGGCGGCGGGTTGATGTTCCAGGTACACTCGACGTTGGCAGGGTAATTCCCCGGGTAGTTGGGGGACTCGATGTAGCCCGTGTACTCGCCCAGCTCCCCCCCGCATTGCCGATCTGCAAGGCATGGAGAGGCGGTTCAACTGGGAACCAGTGGCACGGGCACTGGGACAGGGGGAGGTTTACTGGGCAAGGGGGGGAGTGCTCTATTAGCACTGCTCCGTGCATCCCCCCCATGCCTGCCTGCATGCATAAAGCACAGAAATGACCCAAAACTTTATTTTAAGAGACTTTTAGATACTTTTGAGGAAAGACCCCAATTCATGCCATGCCTGTCCCCCCCCTCCACTGCACCCCAGCTCGCCTACTTTTGCACTGGGACACGGAGGTAGAGCCGTCAAAGTCGGTGGTGGTGTTGCCAGGACAGGCGATGCAGTAATTCTGCCGAAAATCGGGCTGGTAGGTGCCCACGGCGCAGCGGATGCAGCGGTGGACGCTCGTGTTGTAGTAGTGCCCAGGGGAGCACTGGACTGGGGGGGGGACGGATGGTCAGAGAGCAAAGGGGGCTGCGTCAGCCACCGGCACAGCCCCGCTGGGTGCCCCCATCCCCAGGGACCGGCTCCGACCTACCTTTGGTGTCACAGTCCTGGAAGGAGAGGGCTCCCTCGTGGCGGGTGGTCAGCCCCCCGCCGCAGGGGAAGCAGAGTGCCCGACCCACCTCGGGCTGGTAGGACCCACGGGGACACGGCTGGCAGGGCTTGAAGCCATCGGCTGAGTGCTGGCCGGGGGGACACTGACCTGCGGGCACAGGCATCGCTCAGTTCTGGCATCCTGCATGCCCAGAGCTCGCCCACCCCATGGCCCTGGCTCCTCTCCCTCCCCAGCCTTGGTAGCATCAATATATCCAGAGCAAGCGTTGCCCTTCCTGCGGTGCGCCTCTAATTGATAAATGCCCAAAATAGCAACTTCTGTGGGTCCTGGGGATGCTCAGGGTTTTCCCCTCTTCTGGATGCGGGCTGACAGCTGATGGTTGAGGTTGCAGCCCTGGACATCCCCCGAGTGTGCCTCCCAGCCCCTCTCCGTGCCTCCCCCTTACCCGTGCAGCCGGTGATGTTGGTGGCTCCCACCGGTCCGAAAGCATCACCGCGGGGACACAGGTCACAGGAGAGCTGCCCTTCCTTCTCCTGGTAGGTGCCGGGGGGGCAGGGGACGCACTGCTCCGTCTGGCCGTGGTAATACGTTCCCTGCGAGCAGCTAACTGAGAGCCGGGGGGGGACGTCAGTGATGCGGTGGGTGGGAGGTTGTCACTGCCGGGGGGGACGCGGACGGTCCCCCCGCCCCGGGCACCCCACGATGCTCCTTACCACACTTGCCACCCAGGCGCTGCTGGCCCGGCCCGCAGCTCTCCTGCCGCTCCGGGGCCACGCTCAGCTTCCTTGCCACCTCGTACTCCATCCCCGCAAAGCGGAGCAGGAACCGCTCCTGGTTGATGGATTTCTTCAGGGCTTTGATGGCCGACTTCAGCTTTTTCTCCACTCTCTGTCGCAGGCAGTGCAGGTTGCAGCTGGCTGGGGGTGCGGGGGGGGAATGGGGGTGCAGGGGGAAAAAGGGATGCAGTGAGAAAGGAGGGATGGAGAGGGAAACCCAGCAGGATTAAAACCACCTCCCACATGCTCAGCTGCAAGAGCTGCCCAACACATCCCAATCCGGTGCGGGGTGAGGACTGGTTCGGCTCTCCTTGCTGCATGGGGATGGCACCGTCCCCCTGGTCCCACCATCGGCCATCCCCCTGGTCCCACCACCCCTGCCTGCACCCGAGACGGGCCAAGCCAGTGCCGTGCCCACCTGTGATCTCCTCCGGCTTGATCTCCGCCTCGAACTCCAGCGTGATGCGCGTCACCTCCTTGTTGGAGGAGTTGCGAGCCCGGCGGCCTTTCCCCTTCTTGGACGAGTCGCACTTGAGGTTGACGAAGGCGACCTGGCAGTCGGAGCAAGGTGCCGAACCGCCTGCGCCTGGGGGGACATGTAGTCAGCACCCCATCCCTCCTGGGGGGACGGGCATCCCTGCCACCCCCCTGCCATCAGACCTCACCTTGCGCCCCAGCCTTCCCGGCCTCATCCTGCTTGCCCTTGGCCCGCGGGTGCAGGTGGCACTTGGCATCCTTGATCTTGAAGGAAGCCTTTTGCTTGATTGGCGCAGCGACAGTCTCTAAAAGAATAGGCGGGTGCTCAACAACCCCGGCGTGAGGCAGCCTGGCTAGCGGTGGCCATGGGCAACCTGGGAGCCCCCTTACCGAGGCACTGCTGGCTGCCATTGGTGGGTCTCTGCTGGCCGCCCTGCCGCAGGACGGGGGTCCCACAGCTCACCGTGTAGCTGCTGTCGGATTCTGCGGGAAGGAGGAACGGGGGTCAGGGGATGCTGGAGCGGCTGCCCGGTCCCCACGATGTTCTGCCGGGGTGATGCAGGGAGGCACAGCTGCGCCGCGGGGGGATGATGCCCAGCATCCCACCATGGCTATCCTGCACCAGGGACCCATCCCATGGGTCTACACCCAACGATGAGCCCTCCCGAGCAGCCACCTCCCTCCCTTATCCCAGCCACTACTTGGGTGCTCTGCACCCCAGCCATGCAGCCACTCCTCTCCCCCTCCAGTTTGGGTCATGCAGGGAAATGGGGACTCCCCCTGCCCGTGCCGGTGGTGGCACCGGCGCCGATACCTGGCAGAAAGTGGGCCTTGGAAGCGCAGGTGAGGGCACAGCTGTCCTTCTTGCCCGTCTTGTTGCAGGTGAGGGTGGCCCGCGGCGGCACCGAACCTGGCAGGCATTTCACCAGCTCTGAGGGACACGCGCCGGCTGGTGACGACAAGCAGGGATGCCTGTGGCTGGCACAGCCCAGGGCCCCGCGAGGGACCCCTGCACTCTCCCAGGTCACAGGGGGATTCAGCGGAGAGGAGACCGTGCCAGAGCACGGCACAGGGACCCTGGATGAGCATCCCAACCCCCCCAGCTCCTCCTTGGATGTGAGATGTGACTGCTGGGATTTCAATTTTTTTTGGGGGGGGTTAGTCTGTCCTCAGTGAAGAGGAGGCAGTCGAGTACTAGGGCATAGCCAGAGCCAAGAAAACAGCCCCCGGCCCCTTTAGGGACATTTACTGGTGCAAAAGCTCACAGCCAGCCCCAAGCATAGTTGAAAAGGCAACGAGATGACCAAGGTCAGAGGGAGCAGGGCAACACCTTACAACACGTCTCATCCAGACCCATGCGGGATGGACATGGGGCCCCAGCCAAAAGCAGCCCACCCTGGAGCATCGCTGCACCGGGATGCCCCAAAACCTCTGTGCTCCCCCTGCCCTGACCTTAATCCCAACAGCCCCAAGTGTCGGAGGGGCCGCGGGGCATCGGGAGCATCCCCAGCCATCGCGTGTCCTGCCCCGACGTACCTATACAGTCCTTTTTGTTCCAGTGCAGCTTGCAGCCGGCGGGACAGGTACACTGGTAGCTGCCGGGCGTGTTGATGCAGCCAAATTTGCAGCCCCCTCGGTTGATGCTGCATTCGTCGATGTCTGCGGGGAAGAAGGGAGAGGAGGTGGGCGAGGGGCAGCCGGACCCCCCGCCCCAGGCTCCGACACCGAATCGCTGCATTGTCTCAGGGCTGTGATTTTGGACGGATAAATTGCATGACCCATGCCCAGCTGGAGATGGGGGACGTACACCCCAGGGCACTTCAGCCGTGCCTCCTCCCTGCAGCCACGGGGACAAGGGAAACCCCGACTCTCGGTGTCCCCAAGGGCCGGGTGGTGACGGGTGCAGCCCACCCAGGCTGAGCCCGGCCCCGGCCCCGCGGCGGGCTGGGGAGCTGTGGGGGGCAGCAGACGGAGCCGACATGGAAGCACTTAGCAGCCGAATTCAAAAGGCAGCTGCTCAGCAGCTCCGGCCCCTCTCTCCGCAGCGGGGACCCTCCGCCCCAGCCCGAAACTGGGGGTCAATCCTCCAGGTCTGGCATGAAGCAGGGGTGGAGATGGGGAGCGGTCAGCGATGGAGCTGCCCCCCAAACACCCGTCCCTGCCCGGCTCCCCCTTATTGGGAGCACCGGTGGGAGCCAGCGATCCCTCCGCCGTGGGGTCACACCGAGAGCATCCCCGGGTCCACGCTGGCTCACGGCGGCTGCGTGTTTCGGGAGCAGGAGGAGGGTCGCCCACCCTCGCCGGCCAGGCAGCGTCGGAGCACCCGGCCTCGTGCCACCGTCTCCCTGGGCCGACGGCACCGCTGCCGCGACACGCTCCAGCAACCCTCCCCAAAGCGTGTTTCATCTGCCTCCCCGCTTCCCGGGGCGCTGCACGCCCCCGCCCTTGGGAGCTATCTGCCTTGTGAAACTTAAATCAAACCCTTTTGATGTTTCCCTTCCCACCCCGTCCCAGCTCCCTGCCAAAAACGCCGGGGATTTCTCCCTCTCTCCCGCTGCAGACAAGTCGCAAATTGTTCCTGTCGCTCCGTTTGAAGTTGCAGACACCAGCGTCTGGCTGCGAGCCCCCTCCCTGCCTGGCCCCAGCTCGGGGTACGTGGGGAACCCACCGGGTGAGCGGTATCCTCAAGGGTCCCACAGCAACCGTGCCGTGGGGCTGCCCCATCCCTGGGTGCCCCATGTGCCTCCCTGGGACCCAAACCCGGTGGGGTGATGGGCTCCTCCTGCCAGCATCCAGCCGGCC
Organism: Buteo buteo; assembly: GCF_964188355.1. Taxonomy (NCBI): domain Eukaryota; kingdom Metazoa; phylum Chordata; class Aves; order Accipitriformes; family Accipitridae; genus Buteo; species Buteo buteo. Next base: position 5,141,510 of record NC_134193.1, on the reverse strand, counting down.
CTACCTCCGCAGTGGGTGAGCCCGTAGAGCGTGTAGCCCTTGTTGCAGAGGCACTGGAAGCTACCGGGGGTGTTGATGCAGAGGTGGTCACAGGTCCGGTCGAAGGAGCACTCGTCGATATCTGGAGGAAAGGCAAGGGGGGAAGGTGAGGGCTGGTGCAGCGGAGGGGCAGCCCCCGGCACAAGGGCTGTCCCCTTCCTGCTCCACCTGCTCCAGCAAGCTGGGGGCTGCACTGGGATGCTCCAGGGATCCAGCACGGGATGCTTCAGGGATCCAGCACTGGGATGCTCCAGGGACCCTGCACTGGGATGCTCTGGGATGCAGCACTGGGATGCTCTGGGGACCCAGCACCAGATTGCTCTGGGGATCCAGCACCGGGATGCGCCGGAACACTATGCTCCCATCCTGCCTGCCTCCAAGCTCCCTCTTCGCCCACTCCAGCTGCTGCTACATGGAAGCAGCAGCCCACTGTCCCAGCATCTCCCCCTGCCCTAAGCTCCTGCAGCCCCTCTGCATCTCAAACGGGCCAAACAGGGCCAGCACCGTGCCCTTGGCACGGGGTGGCTGTGAGAGCCCCTGGCTGTGGCCCAGCCAGGGCACTGCCCCGTGCCAGGGAGAGATGCTGCGTGGGCAGATCCTGCCCCGGGGATGGTGCCAGCGATGTCTGCTCAGCCCCGCGGGGCACCTCGCCGGGGCAGGGAGGCCCTGGCTGGGTGGGTGAACCCACCCTGGCGGGTTTGAGCATCATTTCATTGGCTTCATTAAGTTAATTGCCGTGCTCACGTCAAACTCCCAAGAGCGTGGAACCTGGACGGAGATGAAAGCGGTCGCAGCCCCGGAGCGCACCAGCCCCCTCCTTCCCCGGCCGCGCGCTTTTGGGAGGCAACACTTGGGCTCACACACACCCGCCGTGTCGGCCTCGGCCGCGGGCTGGGGGGGCAGAGCCCCGTGCTCCCCGCGGGGATGGCCCAGTGACCTGCCAGGTCGTTTAAACCTGCTGGGTTTAGGTGGGGTGCGCAGGAGGACTTCGGGACAGGGAGAAAAAGGTGGGAAAAGCAGCGCAGAGCAGCCAGCTCCCTCCGGAGCAAGCTGGATGCATCTTCCTGCTCCCCTCCTGCCCTCCGACAGATGGGGAAAGGAGGAATGCTTTTACAAAAGCCACTGAAATCCTTGCTCTGCCTCGATGGTTTGCAAAAAATGGTGCATCCCCGAGCAGGGCACGATCCAGCCCCTGCCACGGGGTGGCTGGCGGCGGGGGAAGAGGCAAGGCAGGACACGTCCTGCTGCTCTTCCCGTTATCCAGCCCAGGAAAACGGTGTCCTCTCGAGAGGGAAGCAAGCAGCCAGTGCATCAGTGTGTGCACTTTAGCAGGGAGCTACAGTCGTGCTGCTGCAGGATTGCTAGCAAAAACTTTGTGCAATAAAGTGGAGAAGCTTGGGAGAAGCCCAGAAGTGCCAGGCTGGGTGCTGAGCTCAGGATGCCCTCCCAGGACTCATGGGGTGCTGGTGGGGTCCCCAGTCCCCTGCCACGGGTGGTCCAGAGCAGAGCCGACAGCTCTGGGCTCAGGGTGTGCTCGCTGCCAGGGCTGCCGGCAGGGACGCTCCCTGTGCCTGGACAGAGCTGCATCCCAGCTCATGGGGCTGCCGGGAACATCATGACCGTCATCCCAGCCCTGAGTAAGGCCAGAGGATTTCACCTGGCATCTGCCTAATTGCTGGCTTTAATTCTGCCGCGAGAAGAGCCCAGAAATCCCCAACTCGGGAGCAGGGCTGGGATGGCAGCCCAGCTCTGCAGATCAAAGGGCTAAGCCTCAGACCAGAACCCAAATCCAACACTAATCCCCCGAAGGATCTACGCGGTGCAGAGGAAAGCAAAAAGGAATGAATAACCGGGCCAGCGCTCCTCCAGCAGCAGCTGTGGGAGGGCTGAGAAACGCCGGAGGGCAGGGAGAGGTGATGTCCCCGGGCAGGGCAGGGTGCCAGGGTCTCGCTGCCCCTTACCTTGGCAGTTCCTCTCGTTGATGAGCAGTTTGTAGCCCTTCTTGCAGCTGCACTCAAAGCTGCCCACCGTGTTCCTGCAGATGTGGTCGCAGCCGCCGTTGTTGAGCCGGCACTCGTCGATGTCTGGTGGGGACAGGGGACACGGCGTCGTACCCCGGCTGGGCTGCTCGGCTGGGAGAGCGGGGTGCTCCCCTCCGGACCCCATCCCCACCAAGAGCCGGCAAACGGAGGAAACGCTTCGGGCTCTGATGGTCACCGGAGGAATGTGGCTGCTGGTTTTATCTGGGTGTATTTGGGGAGCTGATGCATGACACTGGGGAAGGCCAGGGCTCCTGGGCTCAGCTCCTCTTGGAAGTTGTGCAAAAGGCTTAATTTCTGCAGGTCTCAGCATCCCCCGGAGCAGAGCCGGGGCCAGGGTCTCTGAAAGAGCCTCGCAGCTCAGGGAAAGCACCAGATCAGAGTCTGCAGAGTCACAGGTTTGGGCTGGGGGCTACTTTTGGGGACCAGGAGCAGCAGGACGAAAGAGCAAAGCAGGAGGGGACACTCCCTCCTTCAAAAACAGCCGCTTGACAAAATAAATACTTTTCAACCCTCACCTCTCTGCTTGCCATCTCCTTCCTGCCATAAACAAAGCTAAAAATGACAATTACTGCGAAGAGCCCCAACAACTTGGAAAGAGGCTGGGACTTGGTTATTTGGTTGGGTTTTTTTCCTTTTTCCACTAATCACAAAATTTACTGCTAGGAAATGACCTGTAAAATGGAAGGAGACCAGGAAGAGGCAGCCGCCTTCCCCATCCCTCCATCCCCCAGCTGCCAGCGCCAGGGCGGCAGCTCTGCCTCTCTGGGGCTGGGGCTTTCTTTTTATGACTGCAAAGGAGCGAGCTGTAAACCAGCCCGCAGCCGTAATAAAACCCCCAGACACAGGGGACGTGGCTCTGGGTTATTGCACGTTCCTGGAAACTGCAGAACTGGAGAAGGGAGGGGGTATGTTCTGATAAAATAACAGGGGGCAAGGGGTTTCTGGAAGCAGTCAGCAGGTAGACAGGCAGCCGGCAGTGGGACAGGCCTGCCTTTCAACCGGGGTCAAGTTCCCAGAGCTGCCAAAAGACACAACGCAGGCATCGGCCAGCCCCGGGGTCGCGGCGTCCCCTTGCCCGTGGGGGTGGCAGGTTTGGGTGGCTGGGGTAACCAGTCCGGACTGTTCCCCCTTGCAGAGGCAGGTAGATGGGGATGTCGGTGAGTGCGTGCAGAGGCACGTGGCATCCCATAGTGTCCTCCCCGAAGTGGGACACAGTGCTTGGACCCATCTGGACAGTGACTGCAGAGAGACTTATGCATCTCAAATTCCCAGAGTGGGTATGGATTTCCTGCACGCCTAGCCCTTACCCATGGGGAAACTGAGGCAGCGGGGTGGAGCAAGGTGGGATGGGACCCTCCAGCCCCACAAGTACCACGCCATCACCTCTGACTTGACCTGACTCCCCTTTCCTCCTCCCCATAGGCTTCCCGGGGGAGCAGGGCCGACCGCGGTGCCTTTAGCAAGGCGGCTGAGTTCTCGTGCCTGGGGGTGATCCCCGTTCCCATCCCACGGGTGCAAACACCAAGCAAGCCAAGGCTGTGGCCAACGTCAAGCCGAGCTAAAACTGCACCTTTTCTAAGGGCACCGAAGACACAAGGGGGGGTCTGAGGCACCCACGGGCGAACACCCCGGCCCCACTCGCACTCACTCACCTTTGCACGTCTTCCTGTCGGGCTGGAGCATGAAGCCCATGGGGCAGCTGCAGTGCACGCCCGTGGCCGCGTCGTGACACTTGCTGTCGCAGCCCCCGTTGTTCACAGCACACGTCTCTGCACGGAGAGGGGAGAGAGTGGCCGGGGTGATGGACCAGTGTTTAAAAGTCAGGGGGGGTCAAGCCACCCAGATGTCCCCATGCCACCCAAACATCCCCATGCCACCCAGTTGTCCCCACACCACAGCCTGGGAGAGGCAGCAGGTACAAACCTCCCTGCAGAGCCCACCAAAACCGCCCTTGGCTTTTCACACAGCTGTTAACAAGGTCACAGAGCCCCCCAAATTAATAAACACCCCAGATACAGAATGCGAGGGCCGGGGAGGGTAAGGCATTAATGCTTGGCGATCCCGCAGCATCTTCTGCCTCTGCAGATGACCCAGCGCTTGTTGCCTTCCCATCACACCTGGGTGCTGCTTCCCAGGGATTTCGGTGGTGAAATAAGGGCTCCTGTGATTCATCCCACGTTGCAGGCAACACTAAGGCAGGAAAAAGCCCCCAGATTTCCCGGTTCCCCGTCCAAACCCCTGTGCAACCCTCCCATCTTCCAACAACCTGGTCTTATATACTGGGTATCTGCATTTAAGGCAGAGAGGGGAGTGGGGACAGCCCTGTCCCCTCGTTAGAGGATGCTTTATTAATTGCAGGCAAGCAGCAGAGTAGCACCCAGTCATCCCAGAGAGGACAGGGTCAGGGACACAGGCAGGGACGTGCAGGCAGAGCTGCTGCCTGTTGCGAAACAGCCAACACTCAGGGCGCTGGGAAAAGCGGAGGTGGTTCAACAGAAGCTCTACGTTCCCGAAACGCATCGGCCTTTCAGCTGACGAAGGGAAAAGCGGCTCCATGGGATTAATCCCGCCATGCTCAGCCCCCACGCTGGCATCGGGGCTGCGTGTCCCCCGAAAACAGGGTCTGGTGGGGTCTAGCTTTGGCAGTTCCAATGAGGAGGAATTGAATTTCTAAGTGACAAAGTCACAGCGCTTGCTGTGCAAAACACAGCCAGAGCCAGGTCTTGCCAGGGGTGCCCAGGCTGCGGCTCCCCAGGGATGCAGGTGCGCAGCCCCGGTCCCCTGGTGAGATGGCAGCGGGGGGGGGTCCCATCCCCCTCGCTACCACCACAGCCACCATGCCACAAAGCCACCAGTGACCCCCCGCACCGCTGGTCCCTAACCGTCATCCGCCGTTCGGGCACACTGGCCGGTCCAGTGTCACAGGCTAATTTGGGAGACGCTTTGTATAATTAGAACACACACACACACAGAGGCAGACAGCATCAGTGGAAAAAAAGTCCAATTTTTTAAAAAAAATCTAATTATTTCAGTATTATCAAAGTCAGCTGTTGCTGGTAGGACTAGAAGGGACACTAATTTAAATGGAGCATTTTCAGCTTGACAGCTTCCCTGTGAGATCAATCCTCAATTTCGGTCCTAACCACCAGAACAATGGTTTGAAGTGCATTAAGTTGTTCACAAAGGATAATAAAATATTCCTTTCAAAAGGATGGTTGCTTGGATAAATGAGGCATTTGGGCTTCAAGGAACCCAAGATGAAAATGCCTTGAAGAAATTCCTTGGAAAGAGCAAATCCCAGGTTCTCCCACTCTTTGCGAGCGCCGCATGGGGTGGGAATGACTGAACCATCCAACCATTTGCTGCAGGGCGAGGGAGCTGGGATCGCTCTGTGCTCGTCTTGCCGCTGCTATTTTTATGATGTCCCATAATAAGAGAACAAAAGGGACCATTTTATGAAATTAATAGCCAGCACAATTACAAAACCTAATGGCAAGGGAGGGATTTCTGCAGATATTATTCCTCCAGCCAGGTCCTTGCGCCACATGCAGCCTGGCCACGCCGGGACCGTCCCCCCCGCTTCCCGGTGACACCGGGGCAAAGAGCGTGGTGTGGGTGACGCCATGCCAAAGGGAAGGGAAACTTTCTGGAAGGCCAATGAATTATTTAATGCCAGCCTTTGTTTCAGCAGCTGATGCAGGAGCAGCCCAGGGAGGATTGATTTAACAGGGTTGCCACCGAGATGAGATGATGGGCTCGGCGCGGGTGCTGCTTTTGGTGGGATCAGGGAGCCGGAGAAGCGGCTGCACCGGGGAGGACGGGGCTCTCTGGGGAGCGCAGTGCTCTGGGCATGCTTCACCATGCTCACAGCCTCCTCCAGCGCTGCGGCACCCATCTCCCCTCCCGGCCCCTTTGCACCTTCAGGAATTTCGGCTGAGACATAAAGCAAGCCTTACCCGCCATCCCCTGCAGGATGCGGCCGCTGCCTGGGGCACGCATGGGGTGGGAGCTGAGCCGGCACGGCTGGAACACCACTGAAAACCCTTTTGTAAAGAGGGGCACCATGTCCTAGGCTTGCAAAAAGCTCGGAGGGGGCTGCTGGGGTACCTGCGAGGCAGCCGAGGTGGGGTGGCGTGGGGCCAGGCACTGGAGCGGGGCCCCGGGAGAGCGGCATTGTTCGGCGGTGCCGGCAACCCGGGGGCTGCTCCCAGCCTGGTGCGAGCCAGCGTGACTCACCCAACCACACAGGGCTTTGGCGAGGGCCTCCATCGCTCGGGGAGGGAGAAGACAAAGCAGCTTGCGCACACACACACACACACACTCTCTTTCCCACCCTCCTCCATCCCAGCTCCAGTCTTGTTTCCTGACCACCGTGCCACGGAAATCCTCACCCCACTTGACACCCTTCACCGCGCCGGCCGTCACCGGGGTCCGACGGAGCCCCTGCCCATGCCCCCGCAGCACCCTGCCCGCACACGCTCCGGCTTCGCCTCCACCTGCCGGGAAGCGGCAATCGCAGCAGGATTGCGATCCCACAAGCCTAAGGAGATAATTGCGCGGTAATCGGAGGGATTACAGCCGCGTTGGCTGGAGCAAGGTGACGGCACGGAGCTGGGGTTCCCCCCTTCTCCCACCCCTGTGGGAAAGGCTCTGCAGAGCCCCCGAAAGCCGCGGTCGGTGCTCCCTGTCACCCTGTGCACCCACAGCTCCTCCTGGATGTGCCAGGAGTTCGCATGCACCCAGCACATCCATGAACAAGATTCCCCACCGCAGACAAGTCACTGCACCTTCAGACTGCCTCGGTTTCCTTGTTGGCGGAGCAGAGGCATCGCCTTACCTTCGTGAAGGGCTTAGAGACCCGACGGGGGTTGCAAAGGAATCCTCGGGGAAGCAGCCGAGGTGCCGAGCCCAATAAAGGGTCATCGCAGCTCTGCAATTTGCTGCAGCTCTGGGCTAGGTGCCCCTGAGCACAGTTAGCAGCTCTCCTGGGCCAAACCCTGGGACACCCTGAATGTCCCCGCACCCACAGAGGGGACCGTCCGTGAGCGGGTGGGCTGTGGGAAGGGGCAACTTTGGGAGCACACAGCGCAGAGACGGGCACGAGCATCCCCCTCCCCATCACGCAGCCGCCGGCAGCCTCTCGGGCTTGCTTGTCGGCGGTGGGGGGGGGTGGATAACCGTTGCCGCAGCCACTGGAAAGCGGATTATCACCCCCTGCACCGGGCTGGATCGATCAAAGCAACGCGAGAGCCCCCGCCTCATGCAAGCGCAGCCAGGGGAGGGTTTCTTTCTCTGTCCCCAAAAGCAAAGTCAGCCTGCAGCCCGAGGCCAGGCTTGCTCTGCAGGGTTTAAAAGCAGCAGCGGGGGACAAGGTTAGTGAGGCATGCGGTTAGCGCGACAGCGCAGCCCCCCGAGCCCGGTTATGATCTCGAGATGAGAGACCGTCTACGGTTAGACCCCTTTGTAGAGATAGAGAGAACAAAAATATTTACCATTAGAAAACGTCTCAAGGATAACGTGTTGCTGGAAGTGTCTCTCCCCTGTTTAACATTATAAAAAAGTGATTTAGAAACAGTGTCCAGCAAGGAGCTCGGTTGGTGTCACACGTCAATGGGTTTGACTCCGCTGCCTTTCCAGCCTGGTGGAAATTGTCCCTTTGGGTTTTTTCTCCCCCCCACCTCCCAAAAGAGCCAAAACCCAAGGTTTGTGTCCAGTGCTATCAACTCCTCCATCACCCTGTCCAAAGCATCCCACGTCCCGCAGCCTCTCCAAACCCCCTCCGGTTTCGTGCTCTGTGTTGGGCTGGCTGGAGCCCCATGCGAGAGGGAGGAAGCGCGTTACGAGGAGCGTTAGTGCAGCCCGTTAGTCTGGGGAATCGGGTCCTCGTCCTTGCCAGAGCAAAACCAGTGTGTGCTGGGGTGGCTTGCAATCCCCGAGAGGAGCTGTACGGACGCTGCACAGCCATGGTCTTCGGGAAGGCGATCGCGTCCCACCGGTGGCACTTGCACCACTTGGATTTAGCAGCCAAGCTGGCGGTGAGCCCAAATTTTGGGTGTGCTTGGGCTGCTCAGCCTCACCCGTGTGTCGGTGCGCCTGGGTGCAGGGAACCCTGGCAAGGCACGGCACAGCCCCAGGGTGCTGAGTTCCTGAGGGAGTGTGTGGGAGCCTGCGGGGGGGACAAATGGCCAAGAAGGGGCTGAGAGCAGCCTGGGCAAAGCCACAGATCCCAAAATCGGTGTTAAAACACCCAGGGATCACTTTTGGGGATTGCGCCAGAAAATTAGCTTGACTTTTGCCCTGCAAAGGAAACTCTGCCTGGCACCACCCATCCATGGCTGGGAGATGTCCCTTCTTCATCCCAGTCATTCTGGGAAGGGGACGAGGCACCCCAGCACCTCTTTTTGCTCCCGTGTGGGGACAGAGCCCCGTGGCAGTGCTGGACCAAAGCCGGAGAGCCCCCGGGTGAGTGTGGGGCTGGGGTGCTCAGGGCATGTGGAGCCCATCACCCACGGGACCGAGGGGAGACGAGTGCATCCCTGCTTAGTGAGAAACGACGCCGGGTCCGTGTGGAGGGGAGGACGGTGGAAGGGGAAAAGAAGGGAAACGCAGCCCCCGGCTGTGCCTGTGCTGTCCCGGGAGGCTGAGGGCAGGGATTCAGCAGATGGGACACGGGATGCTGAGGCTCTGCAGGGACCGTGTCCTCCTCGGGGAGGTCGATGTGTGCGGAGGAGCATGCACGGCATGCCCACGGCCACCCGCCTCGTGTCCCCGTGCCCTGCTTTCCCCTTCCCAGAGCCCTCCTACGCCGCATTCCCTTTGCTCTAGTGTCCCCGGCATTGACCCGGCAGCGGGGTCCGGTGCAGCCCCTGCTCCCGGCACCGCTCCCGGCACTGCCGGCTTCACAAAGCTGGGGAGCATCACCGGTGCTGCTGCAAACCGCCCGGGTGCGGGTCAGGAAATCGGCCATAAAACTTGAGCTGGTTTAGTTTCCTTCTCCATCTAATCGTATTTCCTCCCCATCCACCACCTCCTGCTCCGCCGGTGCTCGCCGTGAGCCGGGGGACAGTGATGGCCCTGCTGCACCCCAGATATCTGTTCGAGGGAGCTGCAGTGATGCCCTGGCTTGCAAATCTTCCCGGCAAGCCTAAATCCGCATCAATCGCCACAGCCCGGTTTGCATCTCCCTGAGGGCGCTGCACCCTGGGCTGCTGGAGGGTGATTTTATGTGCTTTTCTTTTTTTTTTTAAAAAAAAAGGCTGTTTTTTGAGCACAAATATAAATACATAAGGTCATCGGCCTCCCCTCCCGGCTCCCCCTCCCCCTCGAGCCTGCAGACATGTTGGGAGCCATTAGGGCTGGCCCCGCTTTGCTCAGAGGCATGTTATTCATTATCTGCATTTTTAAAAGCAGCAATAAAAAGCGGAAAAATGAAAAACACCGGCCGTGGCCTAATGAAACTGTCATTCAAAGGGGCTGATCGTGCTTCCTGCCGCGTGGTGTGATCTGAAGGGAACCTGGACCAGGGGCCTGTCCCGGCAGCCCATCAAACGCACCGCGTACAATTTCAAAGCCCATGGCCCGGGGAGCGAGTTTGCGTTTCCCCTTGCTGGAAACTTTATTCCCCTTGAAATGATGAAATATTTCAGAGGAAATGGGGAAGGGGCGGCGGAGGGAGCGCCGGGGATGGGGGAGGGCTGTTTGCTGAGCCCCAGCTGTAAAACAAGAAAGGGTGGTTATAAATATCTGAGCAGGTACCTCGGCCGTAAATCTGCTGGCCGGGCATCCCTGTGGGGCGGCTGCCGGCTCCCAGCGGCCGGAGCACAATCCCACAGTGTTCCCGCGGCAGGGCTGGGGGGCCGAGAATCCCCTGGGGGATGCGGGAGGCAGGCGGGCCCCTTCCTGCGGAGAGGGGGCTGCAGACCCGAAAGGGATGAGAAAGGCACGGCAGTGAGTTTTGGGCTGGTGCTGCTCCTAAAATCCTCCATCCTGGTGTTTGATTTCCCCCAGGAAGGTGGGTGAGGGAAGAGCTTACGGGGATGTACCGGCTCTGGTTGGGGGATGCCTCCCCAGCAGGTACGGTGCACGGCATGGGGGTGAGAGGGGAGATTTTGGCCAAGGCCATGAGAATGAGCAATTTTGGAAACCCCCAAATCCCACCCGCACAACTGTGGCACCCGGGGTCCGAGCGCTGAGACCCTCTGGCAAACAGACCCTCTCGAGCATCCCCCAGATCACAAGATGCTTCAGAGAGCTGCTCTCCCACCCCCTGCACCCAGCAGGTCAGGACCATCATTTCGGTGTCAAACTTCCCCGAGACCTCTCACCAACACAGACATCACACGCGCAGGGACCTCCATCCAGGAGGAATGCACCAGCTGACGCACCCCCGGGTCCCAAAATCCCTGTCAGAGGAGCGCTCCCCACCCCGGGCACAGCAATAACCCCACGGGAAGGTCCTCAGCGGGTGGGATAGGATGCAGCGGCCGCGGGAGCAAATACGAGGACGGCGCGGACAAGGGGCTGCAGTGCGAGCGCCTGCCAGCAGCCAGGAGGGACTGGGATTAATCCTGGAAGCGGGCTGGGTGACAGTGGTGACGTTAAGGTAGCAGGCAGCCGAGCTGACAGGCAGGAGGGCTTTGGTGGGGGCTCAGCCCCGAGCATCCCTCGAGCTGGTGGGGAGCAGCCGAGGGTTCGGGGGGCTCCTCCGCCACTTTCCCTGAGGACGGAGCTGTCTTTGGAAAGCGCAGAGGGTTTTCTGTTCAGGCACAGCGGAGACATCAGGAGCCAAAACCTCTCTCTTGCTTTCAATTCCTTTTCCTCTTTTATTTTGCAATAAGAACTCAAATGTCTAGAGCAATTTGTGGACTTAATCACTCCCTGAATGTAAGAGTTTTTTAAATCAAATCAGCTGTTAAACAGCACAAGCATATGAAACCAGTAAGACTTCTATCTCTGTTTGATGTTTTACAATTTGAAAACACACACAGGAAAAGAACAATTCTGGGGGTGGTTGAGTTGTCAGGTTGTTGGGGTTTTGGGTTTTCTTTGCAAGACAATTGTTCCTGAGCCGAGGCCCCAATGCCAAGTCAGAACAGATCGCCAAGGTCAAATCTGTCCCCTCCATGTCCCTCCCGAATGCTGCCAGTGACAGTAACAATTTCTAGCACGGGGACATCCTCACCCCTCTCTCTCCAGCAGAATGGAGGCAGGCACGGACCCCTGCCCGCACCCGGGCACAACCGATATGTCCCCAAACGTCCCCTCAAGCATCCCTGCAGCCACTTTCGCTCCCCATGGTTGAGCAGCGACGCATCCCTGCACCCCACAGGTACCCGCAGCATCCCTCACACACACACCAAGTTTCTCTGATCTCAGCAAAAGGAAACGCCGCATCCCCAAAGCTTGAAAAAAACCCCCTTCATCAGGCCAAGAGCAAATTGCCTAGGGAGGAAGACAAGCCATCCCATACCCCGACCCACGTCCCCACGGCCAGGTGATGACTCGCACCTACCTATGCACGTCACCCCGTCGGAGTGCAGCAAAAACTTGACGTGGCAGCCGCACTTGGGTCCCTGGTCGGTGTCGTCGCAGGTATGCTGGCAGCCCCCGTTCCCATAGTTGCAGGTCACTGCGGGAGGCAAAGCACCGGCTGTCACTCAGAGCCCCAGCCCTTCTCTTCCCTGCCCAGCATCCCCAAGCAGTAGCATAAAGCCAGCTTGGAAAAACCTCATCTGTACCCTCGGAGAGATCCCTCCCTCCTGGATAATTTCTAGAGCCCTTCGACTTTCCCTGCAGGATCTTGGCAGATGCAAACTGTTATGTGGTTTCTCGCGTCTTCCCGTTTGCATATCTGCTAAATGCCACCGGTGGAGCCGGAGCAAAGGGGACCGATGGGCTGGTTGCCCCTGACCCTGGATCTGGTGTTACAGGGAAGGGTGGGACTTTCCCGAGCTCTGGAATGACTCAGGTGCTCCTGGGAATCCCTGCCAGCCCTCCCCGGGGGGCGAGGCATATTGTTCATTTAGCTTGGAGGGAAAATAGGCTCATAGGATTAAAACTCCATTTCATCAGCAATTTTACACGTTTGCTGCAGACAGCAAATGAGAAACAAAATAAAAATAATTGCATAAACATGTACATATCTATTTAATAACCCTGGCAGTGCCAGCGAGATGCTGGCAGGAGATCAGACAGGCTGAGAGCACCACGACCCCCAGGGAAAGGATTCCTGTGCTCCTCCTGTGCCGATTGTACTCTCCCTGTTCATCTCCCCTTGGGAAAGCAAAACAGTGGGACGGGGGATGCTGCGCCTCTGGGACCCCCTTTAGCTGCCATTTCAGCCTGCTCAGTGTAAGGGCACGATGTCTCATGGGGACATGGCAGAGTGGGATGCCAGAGGAAAATGAAGCCAGAGGGCTTCAGGCTCGATAAATCCACTAGTACCATGAGGGGGTCAGGGCTTTGCAGCAGGGCCAGGAGGGGTCTGTACCACTGGGACAAGGTTAGGGGTCCCCCGGAGGCCGTATCCCCGTCCCTGGAGCATTCCTTACATTTGCAGTCGCGCTGGTTCTTGGTGAGCTCAAAGCCAGGGCGGCACTCGCAGGCGATGCCCCCCTTGGGGGTCTCCCGGCAGATGTGGGCACAGCCATGGTTCTTGTTCATGCAGTTCATTCCTTCTAAAAGAGAGAAGGAAGCAAAGAAAAGCTCCAGAAGTTTGCCAGCAATGGTCCACGGCAGCAGAAGGATGTCTGGGGCGGGACAGGGATAGGGAGATGGGGGCAATGAGGGGAAAACCTTGCAAAGCTAGGACCTTAGTGGGGACAGGATAACCCCATGCAGTGCCTTGAAGGGCAGCACCTCCTGCTGCAGAGCGGGTCAGGAAGGTGGGCAAAGCCACCCTGGAGCCTTGAACCTTTGATTCCCTCCCATTGCCTTGGGTGAGACCCCGCTCCCACACCTCGGGGCAAGCAGCGGGTGTAGAAGCTGCTGCTGCCCACCAGCCCTGCCTGGCATCGACAGGATGGAGCGATGCATCTCCTTTTTGGAAGATGAAGAGGATGGGATGAGCATGTTTGTGATTACAGACCCCCGGGTGGGCAGTTGTGACATTGTTCAGCAAAGCAAGGAAGGGTTTGGGGGGGCAGAGCTGGCTGCTGGTGGGGAGAGCCATGGAGCTGCTCCACCAGGATGAGCGCCGGGGCATGCCCATAAGCTATGGGATGCCTTGACAGCTTGGGAAGGATTCATACGCTGGCTGCCCCTGGGAAATGAGGGTTTGGGGAGCTGCTCGTTCCCATTATCAGAGCTGCCATTTCGCCCTCGCTGACTTGTCCACAGCCCCCTCTTCCCCCAGCCTCTCCTGGGACATGGGGACAGTCAGCTGCAGAAAGCCAGGTTCAATGGATGCCGAACAGGGCATCAACAGGAATTTATGAGACATTTAACAAAACCCACAGCAAGCCGGGGATGGCCCTCCGGGAGATGCAACCGCCTGCTCAGGGCATTTTTCTGGCAGAGGGAGGGGGTCTGCTCCTTTCCAGGCACCCAGGGCTGAGCCCACCATGGGGTAAGCAGTGCCAGCATCAGGATGGAGGACGGGGCAGAGCTGCAAGCCTGTGGGGTGCCAAGAGCCTGGGCCAGAAGGGCAAGGGAAGATCCTTATGGGGTCGGGGCACCTTGAAGGAGGATGCTGAAATGCACCAAGCATGCACAGAAAGGGTTAAAAACCACAGGCTGGAGCCTGTGGGTGTCCCAGGTAGCTCCCCATCACCTGCCTGGCAGATCCCGCCTGGCTTGGCTCCAGGACAGGGCGATCATCTGTAATTGCAGTGGCAGTCGAGCCCTCTGTAATTAGAGCCTTCCGTCTCCGACCACACCAGCACTTCCTTCCCTGGCCTCCATGCTGGGAACCCCCAACTTGTGGGGAGCCACACTCCATCCCCCCAGCACCCTCCAGCCTGTCCCAGGGCCAGGAAGGTGCTGTGAACCCCTGCACTCCATCCAGCCCTGCCCTGGGACCCCCGTGGGACATGCAATGCCTCAGGGATGCAGGGGACAGCCAAGCGCTCCCAGCCTCTCCGCTGAACAGCAGCTTTTCTCTCCTCCTCCTTTTTATTGCTGCTCTTTACTACCTGGCAGCATCTCCACGGCGTCCCAGGTACCACGGCAGACACAGAGACCTGCGAGGCTGACCCTGCCCTGCTGCACCACTGCTCCCCTGGAGACACCACCTTCCAGAGAAGCCAGATCCCGACAGCCAGCAGTCTGCAGGGATCCCCCGGCACATCCCAGCAGAGACACAAGCTCTGGTGTCCGTGTGCCCTGGCTCCCATCCAGGCCGGGACGGCCACACACTGTTTTCCTAAGACTCCCCAGATGATTCCACCCGGGCACGGCACCCTCCTCCGCTGCACGACACCAGAACACAGCAATCCCTCAGTGCCTACAGCCACCACCCAGGAAGGGATGCACCCCCTCTAATTCGTCCTCTCCGTGCAGCATCGTTATCTGCTCTTGCACCAGCGCAAGGACCTGCTCGCTCCTTTTGCTTTCAGTGGCTCCGCTCTCATCGTCGGGCTGAGCGCGACAGGGTTTAAAGGCACCGATACACAGCAAGCCCCAACCCTTGGCCTCTCCTTACTGGGAGGGACTGGCTGGTCCGAGGGAGAGGGTTGTGGTGCTGCAGGAGGAGGGTCCTGGGATCCATCTCCCAGCAGCATTTCATCCCCTCTGCATCAGGAGGGAGAGAGGAAAGCAAGAGGGAGATTGAGAAACAGAGAAAGAGCAGAGGAAAAGGAGAAAGCCTCCTGCGAGGGCAGGAGAAGAGAGACAAGGAGCTGGCAAGGACCCCAGAAGGAAGGAAGCAGTCGTAACATTGAGGTTTAGCTCTCTAATACCAAATGCTTCTGCCTTGGCAGTGCCCAAGGAGCCAGGAATAAAGTCAGAACAGGCTTTAACATCGGACCCCAACTGGCCTCAGCTCTCCACTTTTTCCAGGCTCATAGCCCGGGGACCAGCTGCAACCCTCCCAGCAGCCGCTCCTGAGCCTGAGCTCAGGGACCATGTAGCAGCTACGAGAACAACCTCGGGGTGCAGAAGCAACACAGACCTCCCCAGGCCAACAACACTGCAGACTTTCAGCTCAAAAAATCAGCTCAAAAACCAGCACCTGCATCCCTGTCCCCAGCGGAGGCCACCCACTGCGTCACTGGGATGAAGGAGCAGCCAGCTCGTCCCTCCCAGACACACAGGGGATGGGGACATGGGAGATGCCACCGCGGCCACTGAGCTGTCCTGGGCTGGGCGAGATCCCCCAGGGAGCTGGAGGGACCGATGCAGCTGGGAAGGGGGAGGGAAGAAAGTAAAAACACTCAGCCGGCTTTGCCAAGCAGCAGAGATAAAAATCAGCAGAGATGCAAAAATCTCTCATTTCCTCTTATTTTGGCTAAGAGATTGCTCCAGACGGCAGCAATTTAGAGCTGATATCGAGACTAAGGGCTTGGTGCTTCGCAAGACCTGGGAGGAGAAGATGAGTCTCACAGGGTGGTGTGAGGATCTCCGGGTACCTTTTATTTAATAAAACGCTCTGGATATAGGATTAACGTCCTCCGTTTGGTATTATTGTGCTTGATAAAGAGCCCTGCGAGGATTTTGTTATGGAGATGTTTATTAGCCCCGTAGTAGCCTCTCCCAATGTGCTCATAATAAATTTGCTTTTAAATTTGCAGCACCAAGAAGGGTCATGAACCAGCACCAGCACCCAAAGCCAGGCACTGTGCAGGGATGGCCAGGGATAATGGGGGACAGACCTGCCTGATAAATGCAGGGGATGGAGGGTGCCCCGCGGCAGGGAGATGCCATGCACTAACCTTCGGGGCGCTGGATGCAGGTGTGCTGGTTGTCGCTGAGGAAGAAGCCCTCCCGGCAGAAGCACTCGTAGCTGCCCATCATGTTGACGCAGGTCTGCTGGCAGCCGCCGTTGCCCTCCGAGCACTCATCCAGGTCTGCAAAGTGAAGGTGGCAGGGGGTGAGCATGGCACGGTGGCACGCCGAGGGGATGGGGAACCGGGTGTGACAGATTTGCTACATAGCAAATCAGTTCTGCTTTACATCCGTGATCCCTCAGCTAGAAGAAACGGGGATGCTTTAGGGCTGCAGGGGATGAAGGCAAAACATGCCAAGGGGTGGGTTGCAGAGGCCATACAGCTTCCCTGGCTGATGGGCAAAAAAGGTCTCATTGTACAGACGGGAGCACCAAACCACAGAGAAAGGGATTTTCCTTGACCTGGGACCCCCAAGCAAGCTGTGACCCCTTTCCCCAAAGCACCCGGGATGCTCAGCCGGGATGCCGGTTGCAGCCGCCCCCTGCTCCCAGCCCCTCCAAGCCTGTCGCCGGCTGGGGATGCCTGCACTTCATTAGGGGAAGCTGGGAAACCTTAGCCCAGAGCGGGGATAATTACTTGTAAGGAGACTCAAATCCCCGGCAGCTCTGCTGCCCTTGTGCCTGTTTTGGTTTAACAAACCAAGACTGGAAGGGGCTCGAGATGTGCACCCCTGGCAGCAGCAATGCCCTCGCCCCGGGCTGCTCCTGCTCCATCCCTGCAAACACCTCGTTTAATGAGGAGCCCGTTGCTCTCCCCAGAGGGTTTTTGGGGACCGTGGTCCAAGCTGAACCCACCAGTGCCCCAAGGTGCCAGAGCAAGCGGGATGCTGGGCTCAGGCAGAATGGCAAACCTCTGCCGTGGCCACCCCTGCCCCCTCCGCCCGCGGTCCCGGGGCCGGGCAACGGCGTCGGGCTGGGGAGTGAGGGGCCCCGTGCCAAAGAAAACCTCCCGTGAACTCGAGCGTTGCAGAGCCGGCAGCCGAGGGGAAAGCTGAGCCCCGCCAGCATCGGCCACTGGAGACACCGGAATAGCGTTTTGGTGACGGCATGCGCCGGGGGGGGGTCCCAGCCCTGGCCCCCCCCAGCACTGCCCTCCTCCCCGAGCAGCACAGCATGTGCCAAAACCTCTTGCTTTTGGGCAAAGAGATGGATGGACGGATGGACGCCCGAGCAGCGTGGGTGCCTTGCACCATGCCCCAGCTCCAGGCAAGCCCTGGGGGATGCTGCAACCCCAGGGGATGCTGCAGCCCCGAGGGATGCTTGGAAATCAAGGCAGGGGCTGCAGCTCCAACTGGAAACTGCTGCAGGAGCAGAGCCAGGAGCACCCCACAAACCCGCTACCTTGGAAAGGAGATGTTGAAAACATCATCTTTCACCTGGGTGCCCGTGGGGCAGGCTAGAGCTGACAGCCGGGCTGCAGCCAGACGCAAAAGGGACGTCTTCTATGATGGCAGGAGGCTTGCAGCTCCCTCCGAGGCTCATCCCAGCCAAGCTATGTCCTGCAGATGCCAATAACTCTCCTCAAATCCCCCCGCTTATAACAAGGGCTTAATGTCTTGCGACTTCTCCTTCAAGCTCCGCACAAAAATGAGGAGGCAGCCGTTCAAACCCAATGGCTGAAATGAGACTCTGCCGCTCTAATACCTGTTTTATTAAATACAACGGAGATGGGCAGAAGCCAGCAGGGCCCACGTCAGGACGGGGGCTCGAATTCCTGTCCTGGTTCAAAAGGTTGCCTGGGGTGGGTGACGGGGGGGCCGCTGGGCTCTGGTGGTTCGACCACTGCCCATGGCACCAGCAAAGCCTGAGCATGACCCTCCACTTTGTTCTGCTTCTCTTTCTTTTGGCTAAAAGGGGATGCTTGCAGGCTGGGCAAAGCACAGTCAGGATGGGGGGGGAAGGACGATGGGAAAAACCCACTGGGGTTCATCCCTGCTGCCCCCCGAAAGCAGCCGCTAAGCAAATCCAGCCGGAACACAGAGGGTCTCAACATCCTCATCTGTAAAATGGGTTCCAGGCGATAAACCTGCCCCACCCCTACAGCGAAGCAACACGGCCAAGATGCCCCACGGAGACGAGCCGAGGAAGGGCTCAAGGGGGGAGCTGGGGCTGCCCCCACCCAGGTCCCCCCTCACCCGGCTGCTCCCCAGCCACCTCCATCCCCTCCCGTCCAACTCTGTAAACACATGACGTCTGCGGCTTGCCGAGCCCGGCTTTCCTTTCTTCTCCTTGGGCTCATCCTCCCCCGGGAGAGGAAGGCAGAGCCGCCCGCCCGCGCCTCCTCCCAGCTGTGTAAATCTCCCCCCTCCCCAAGGAGGCTGCAAAGATCCCGGTGATGGTGGTTAATGCAAAGCGTATGTGTCCATAATCCCTTCCCCCTCCTCCTCCTCCCAGTGATGAGCTCATTAATGACCTCTCTGCAGACACTAATTAGAAAATAGCATGAGCTCCAGGCGGAGGGAAGGCGGGCGGCCCCGTGCCCCAGTGATCCCACCCGCGGGTGCTGCGGGAGGAAGCGGGTGCCGGGGAGCGGGAAGCCCGGCCAGCCCCGGGGCTCTGCCGGGAGCTTTGGCTTTGCCGCAGCCGGATGGAGTTTGGGGCGGTGGGAAGTGGCAGGGAGGATGCACGGCCGCTCCGTAGGCAGATGCCGGGTTTGTCTTGGCCCGGGGATTATTTACCCAGTCCCTTTGCTGGTTCCCATCCCCACCATATTTGCTATTAACTCATCTATTTTGGCAGGTGCAGGGCTGACCTCAAGCACGAGCGGAGCGAGCGGCAGGGCCCGGGTGAGCCCCGCCGGCTGGTCCTGCCTTCGGCAGCGGAGCAGAGCTGCCGGCCCGGCCGCTCGCCGCAGCAGGATGCGGCCGTGGGGAGGCTGCGACTCACGCCCAGCATCCCCAAACCCAACCCTCCCAGTCTTGCCTTACCCCAGCATCTCCCAGTCTATGGATGGACTCATGGAACAAGTTTTCCTCCCAGAACGGGGCATCCTGCCCCAGCATCACCCCCGTGCAATGGGGAGCAATCCTGTCCCCCGCAAGCCATCATGGTATGTGACATATGTGCAGCCAGCTTGCTGCCCTGGGAGTGCCACCATGGTCCCCTGTCTCTGCAAAGGGTCTGGGGGGGTCAGAACTCAGGAGGTGCCCGGTAAAGAAAGCCAGCAGGCTGGTCCCAAGGTGTCGAGTGGCTGCAACACACCGGCATCCCACCCCAGTGCGTGCCGGGGGCCCGTCCCTCACCTAAGCAGTTGTGGCCGTCGTGTGCCAGGCGGAAGCCGTCGTAGCAGGTACAGCGGTAGTTGCCGGGGATGTTGACGCACTCGTGGACGCAGCCCGCATTGTCTTCCCGCTCGCACTCGTCGACGTCTGCGGAGAGAGGAGGGCAGGAGAGCTGTGGGGCTGCCCTGGCTGAGGACGGACAACTCGCTGCAGGGGTGCTGCTCCCCATCTCCAGCGTGTTTGCGACCTGGCTGATATTGTGCCCTGGGCTCTCTGCTGTCTCTGCTTATTCCAGCAGGTCCCCAGCTCTATTATTACCTACAGCATCCCTCCACACCCTGCAAAAACATCCCCATCGTCCCCAGTCTAGGCCCTGGACTTCCAGCTAACCCGCTGTCTTAAAGCCTCGGCACAGCGCCGTGCGCTGGGAATCACACGGGATTTCCCCACAGTGGTGGGCAGAGCAGCCCGTCTCCATGGCAAAGCCTTGCTGTGCCTGGAGCGCGCTTTAATCCCTCTGCTATTTGTACTCAGCCCATCCCAAGCCTGGACCCGCTCCGAGCAGAGCCGGGAATTTTTCCCCTGCCCCATTCCTGCTTTCCTGCTGCTGCTCCTCCAAGAAGCCTGTTTTCTTTCACTCAGCTGCATATACCTGTATCTATATCTATATCTACATTTACATCTATATCTATATCTACATCTACATCTATATCATCTGTATTTCTATATCTTATTTTTAAGCATCTCATGTTTTAGCTGCTAACCCAGTTCTGCAGCCTCTGGGTTGGAAAACCTTCAGGAAAAAAACCCCCAGCTTTGTTTAAAACAAGCCCCAGGTGATCCTCCTGGGCCTGGGCAGCCCCAGCCTTGCAAACATGGCTCTTTGCAGAGCAGGGGAGGGAGCACGACGGCTGCCACCGCCACCAGCAAGGACAGTCGCATTCCTCTCCGTCCCCATGCACTGCAGTGTCAACAGGCCGGGAGTTTGGGGCAGAAAAGGGGCAGAAAAGGTTTGCAGCAGGCTGGGGTAAACAAGCAGCCTTTTTGCAAGGGCAGGGGACGTTGCCGATGAGCCACCGCCTGCCTTTGACCTGCCAGGGCTGTCACTTGTCAGAGGGGCTCCAGCTCCGGTGCCGGTGGCGTGCCCCTACCTTTGCAGTGCTTCCCGTCGCCGGTGTAGCCGGACTTGCAGATACACTTGTAGGACTTGGGGGTGTTCTGGCAGATGGCATCGATGTGGCAGTTGTCGGTGCCCTCCACGCACTCGTCGACATCTGCAAGGGGAGAGGCGGGGGGAGCGATGGGGAGAGCCGGGGGGAGCTCTCCCCCATCTCCCCACGGGAGCCATCGCTTGAGGTGATGAAACCAAGCAGCCCTCCGGCTTTTCAACCAGCCCACGAAGCAGAAAGGCTCGAGGGAACAACGCTGCTGCTTTGCTCCTTAGTGGCTTTGCCGCACCCAGCCCTGACGCAACGGCTGATGGGCTCGCTGTGGGACACGGTGAGCCGCTGACTCCAATCCCGAACAGCACTACCTGTGTCCCCGCTCCCGTACAAGCCACCCTGAGACTCCCCGACCCTTTCACGTGTCTGATGATAGCAAACACCGCTCAGGCGCCCCTAGTCCAGGCTGGAGCCAGCCCCGGCAGAGGTGAAAGTCTCTGTCTCCAATTAGCTGTTTCCTGAGCCAACCAGTCACCCAAATAATCGTCATCGCTTTCTATTCTTAGGCGCTGAGGAATGTGCACGAATTAGCAGGGACCGCACGAAATAAACCTGGGAGCTGGGAGCGGGAAGCAGGAGGGAGAACTGGGAAAAACACCAAGGCTTCCTCGGGGACACAGCCAAAATCCACAGACCTCCCATACCCCCTTTGCCCCTCAACCCACTTCTTCGGGATGCAGTGCCGTGGTACCCGGGACATCACGTCCAGAGCACCAGACGCCAGTGATGGCCTCAAGAGGCGATGCCCAAGGGTTTGCCAAGGCAGGAGGCTGCAGGAGCGGAGGTTTTAATGGTATTTGGGAAACAGAGAAGCCTTGAGTGCATGGGGTGGAGGTTTGTGAGCAAGAGGCTGCTCACCTGGCTGCTCTCTGCCTTCTCTGGGCAGGCAGGAAGGGAGACGTGGTGCCCCGGAGCGGGCACATCCTCCTCTCTGGCTGTCAATGCCTGGCAGCGGTGTAAGGCAGCTGGGTACCCCTGCAGGGGAATCGGGGGCTGAGCATCGCCCGCGGCCCCTCGGGTACGGGCAGGGCTCCCAGAGCACCCTGGGCTCCCCACTCCGATCCCACGGGCACGTGGGGAGCGTCAGTGCTGCTCCCGGGGGGGAGGTTCGCCTCCACCGCCTCCCATGGGGATGGGGGGGGTCTCACCAGGGAAGGGGGATCTGAGGGTCCCGCCAGCTTCCTTGTACCCCATAAAGAGGAGCCTGAGGCTGCCTTTAAAAAAGCTGCTTTTCAGCAACCTCAAGAACAGAAGTGCTCCAGAATGTCTCCAAAGACATGAAACATCCCTGCAAGCCGCGGGCGGGCAGGCAGCCCCACCAGCCCCACCGGGACGGGGGCCACGGCCGCGGGAGCGCCGGCCCGAGCCCTCTCCCGGCCACCCCGGTGGTTTTTTGCCGGGAGATGTGAGTCACCCAGCCGGGGGGAGGAGAGCTTTGCCTTTGCACCAGGGAGGCGGCACGTGCCTGCGCATTGTATAAATATTTACAGCCCGCATTCATATTTGTTATTTGACATTAGCCATGGCCCGCGGCCACCACGGCCTCCCTTGGGCCATTAATCACCGGCTGGAGGCTGACCCACCACGGCGGGGACGACGGAGGGATTGCACGGGAGACCTGCACCCCGCTCCTGGCCAGCACAGTCGCCTCCGGCACCCACGGCACCGGCCACGGTGCCGCCACGCCGCGACCACCCCAGCACCCGACGGCATCCCCGGGGAGAGGCTCGCAGCCTGGCCCGTGCCAGGGGTTCCGCGGGGGCTCAGGGGGGCCGGTGTTCCTTCGGGGAGCTGAGCGTGGCTCGGGTTCCGTTCCTCCCCAGCCAAACTTCACATGTGGCTGCAAACCCCATCCCTACCCCAGGGCACGGCCGCCCCACCACACCCCTGACCCACCTGCAAAGGCCCCATCCTGCAAACCGAAAAGCACGTGCGAATAATCACCGGTGGAAAAAAAACCTGCAAAAGCCACAGGAGTGCAGAGCTCACTCCTTCCCAGCCACGTTTTCAGGCTTAAAGAGCCTTTCGGCAGAGGAGGAAGCGCCTCCATCGCTGGCGAGCGCCGTTTGGCATCACAGCGACTTCGCCTCCGGCTCCAGCATCCCTCGCCGGGGCTCTCGGGTGGGTGGTGGGAGGGATGCGGCACCAGAGCGGGGGGACACGTGGGGGACGTCGAGCACACGCTGCTTCGCAGGCAGCGGTGGGTGCGGGGACTTGACAGCAACGAAGCCGGTGCTGAACCAAAGATCTACTGAATTTGCAAATCCTGGTCCTGGCCCTGCATGGTTCGGAGCCCTCGCTCGGCTCTTCCCCCTCCAAGTTATAAATCACATCGCGACGCTTCGAGTCGACAGTCTCAAGGTGAGAGCTGCTGGGTCCCAGCACCCCGGGCACCCACCCTGACATACAGGTGGGAACCAGCACCCAAACAGTACAGACCATCCATCAGCCCCTATCTCCTTCCCCTAAAAACATCCAAAATGTGAAGCTTCTATCAGACATCACATCATTGACATTTTCCCAGCCTTTTGCCAGAAATCTCACTTTTTGGGGGGGTTTATTTTCTATTTCTTTTTCCTCCTGCGCCCTCAAATTCAAGACAATGAACAACGTCTGCGCGGCACTGAACACAATACTGTGCCTTTCCCACTTGCACATGTATACTTTTTTTTTTCTATCTTTTTTTTCCATTCTGTAACTTCAAAACTTCTCTAACTTTGGAAAGATTACACAGCAGCAAAAGTACAAAAGAAAACATTATAAATTTGCCACTCTGTAATTTTTCCAAAGCTGGAGACATTCTGAAAGGTTACAGGATTATAAAAAAAAAGGAAAAAAAAGGGGAAAAAAATGTGTGTGTGTGTGGGAAGAGTGAATAAATACCCTCCTCGGCACCCCAGGAGCCATCCCAAGATTGGCAAAGATCCTAATTTCAGAATGCTGAAATTTTGGCTCCTAAGAAGTATCCTTCAGAAATGATGTAGTGAATTAAAAAAAAAAACCCTCTGAAAAACTAAATTTTTGCATTTTTGTCAACGCAAGCAGCATTTTCCCACGAAAGGGAAGGTTTGCTGTTGGGACAGCCCGCTTTTCCTGCAATGAGAATTTTCTCCATCCAAAAACATGCCCGTGGCTGCGCTGCAGGTGCTCCCAGCCGCCGCCAAGGCGCGAGGGATTTCATTTTCAAACCAAGCAAAGAGAAGACTTAAAAAAAAAAAATCCTTATTGATGTTCCCGTCCCTATTTTCTCTTGCAAAATCCTTGCTGGAGTGTGCCCTGCTCACCCCCCTGCTCGGGGGGATCTTTTGAATTCCAGGTCCCAAATCCAGGTGGGTTTTTGGGGGGGGGGTTGCCAGTCAGGACCCCCTGCAGACCTGCACAAATAATCAAAGATGCCCTTTTTCACCCAAAGCTGCCTGAAATGGGCACAAACCGGACGGCGCAGATGGGCGCATCGTGCCCCAAATCCTCAGAACCAAGGGATTTTGCATCAGGCAGGGAATATAATTTTGATGAAGATGCCAAGTCCCATCGGGGACCCAAGGTCTCACCCATGTCCGGCAGCGCCCGCTCCCTGCCCAGCCCCACCTCCCCATCCCGCCACACTTTGGGGCTAATTAGGGCCCGTCAAAGGGCAAGAGCATCCTCGGCATCGCCGCCACGCCATGCCGGGGGGTTTGCGGCGAAGGGCAGGAGGCTGCGGCACTCACCCCGCGCCTCGGGCGATGTTTTTTATTCCGTTGTGGGTGGGATTTTCCAGCGCTGGCTGTTGGGCCCCGTTCCGCTCCAGCTGCAGCTTTATTCTCCATTTCAAAGGCAGCAGAGGCAGACAGTTTCAACGCCACTGCCATTTCGAGCGTGCCAAAAGCGGGGGGACCGCCAACCCCCCGGGACCGGCATGCACCCACCGGGGAGGTGAAGGGCTTTGACCGAGGCCGGTGGGGGACGCGGTGGCGGAGCCCACAGGCACCCGGGTCCCATGCTTGTACCCTGCCCTGTGGCGTCACGCCGCCGGCAATATGCGACAGCGAGTGGGGGAATAAAGCAACAGCTTGTATATTTTTAGAGCCTGGATTGAGGCTCTTTCCTTACTTCCTTATTTTGTTTAAAAAAAAATAATAGATGATAAAAGATGGTTTTATCCATAGGCTCAAAGTCCCAATACAGTTGAGGAGGGGGCCGAGACAGGGCAGCAAAAACACACCAGAAAACTCCTAAACAAACAAAACCACCATCCTTTTTCTCTCTTCTGCAAGCGCTTCAGCTTTTTCTTTCAAATTAATTTTATTCTTTATTTTTATATAGGCATATATATTAACAGCCTGTCTGTATAGGGATGTGTGTGTAGCTGTTGGCAGGCACATGGAGTTTCCACTCGGCCTTAATGCCAAATTAAAGCTTTATAACTTCAGTAGCTCTTTTTACCAGGGTATTAATAACCACCTCAGACACTGTGGTGCAGTTTATTAATCATTTGTTCACCCAGGGAGCTCACAAGGGCGACTCGTGCTGCGCCGTGGCAGGATGGGCACGGGGCACGGCTGCGGGCGGTGATATCCCACCGGGAGGGGATGGGGGCCGGGGGCTGGCGAGAGGGGCGGAAGGTGTTCTGTGGGGTGGCTTTTTGCAAATTGGCCAAAGATGCATCATCCGAGCTCGAGATCCTAACTCAGGTGCTCGGCGTCGGCTTATTGCCGTGCCGGGGATGCCGTGCCAGGGATGCCGTGCCAGCGGGTACCCGCTCTTGGGTTGGGTCAGAGGGGATGTCTGCAACTCCGCATCCCACTGCAGGAGCCCAGTGCCCCACACATCCACCCAGCTCTCCCAAAAGCAGGTGGGACCCGGTAGCTGCAGCCACAGCGCTTGGCCCTGCTGAATGATGAAGCACAGATGAAGGACAAGGAACCACAAGTTGCAGCGAGGATCTGGGGGTGTTTCCAGCCTGGTGACCCCATTGCCCCATGGCCAGACCCTGCTCTGCACTCCTCACCCTGGGTTTTGCTTCTCTAAAGCTGGCAGCACCCCAAAAGGGGCTTTTTTTCCCCCCATCAATGCTTCCCACTCCCATGGGGTAGACACAGGTTGAGCTTTCCATCCCCTGCACCAGCCCGGGTCATCCTGATGGATCCCAGATCCACCACCAGATTCGTCATCCCCTGGGATGGAAACGCTCCCTCCATCCCCATCCCACCTCCTTGTGCCAACACCAGTCGCTTCGGCTCAATTCGGCCGCGATTTCTCCAAGGAGGGTTTGATACTCCATGTCAAGGGCGTGTTCATCTCCCCAGGGAATTGTCATTGCTGTTGTTCCTTTGGCTTATCAGGCCAACCAAGCCTTGCCTTAAAAAAAAAGTGTTTGTTTGGTTTTGGCTTCGGGAGCAACAATCACAAGAGCTCCAGTGGGGAAGACGGCCTCGCCGAAATGCGGCTGGCCGGGCTTCCTCCAGCGCCGCAAGACAGAGCAAACTTTATTTGCCATCCCAGGCTTCTCCTAAAGCCTCTCGGGGGACTTATAATTTTGAAAGTGAAGGTTAAGGTTATTCATGCATATTTTTTTCCTAAATGGATTACTCCGGTGTGACCATCTGCAAAGGAAAAATCTATATAAAAATAAAATAAAAAAAAAACCAGCTCCTGAGCAGTTTGGAGACAGCAATACATCTCCGCACTGGAAGACTCAAGGTGTCTGAATATTTATACTCCCGTTGGCAGTTACAAAAAAACTCTTCTTCCCTCCTTCCTACCCCCCCCTCCCCTTTTTAATCTCGGTACAGGCATGTTAGACGCCCTCAGTCAAAGATCTCCTTTGAACTGCTGTATGTTGAAATGTTTACAGTTTTACATTTCATATTTCAGAGGGGTGGAGGGGACAGGCACAACAGTCGCACACTGTGAATGCATGAGAGGGAGGAAAGCAGAGGCCAAGGGGGAGGAGGTTCGGCGGAGATGGGAGGGGAATCAAACAGCATCTCCACGCTGCAATTGGAAAATTTTAGACTCCTAAAAAAAATTATAAAAAAATAAAAAAATAACCCCTGGCGGCATAGGCTCTGCAGGTGCATCCCCATCGAACCCAGCCCCTAGCACGGGATGTGGCTCCGTCCCTGGGCGGCTGCACGGCACCAGCCAAAAGGGCTGGTTTTACCCACAGGTGACCATCGAGCTGGGCTGGGGCCGTGGGCCCACTCAGGACCCCAGGCTGGGTGGGTGGCCAGGGCTATGGGAGTGCCAGGGGCTGCAAACTGAGGTGCTGGGGTCCCCCAGGGAGATGCTGCATCTCCCTGCCAGCCCCGTTCCCCAGGCACCATCCGAGGAGACGTGCAATTTGGTTGCAGGAAAAAGTGGTGAATCCAGGAAAAAGTGGTGAATCCTGCGACACGGCTCCCATTATGGGGGTGCTGCCAGAGGAGCGTGGCAAGGCTGGATCTGGGCGCTGACTGGTACAAGAGGAGGGTGCAAATCTGCCAGCCCCTGGGCTCCATCCTCCCCAGGGCACAGGGAGGGACCGATGCCGGCTGACGATGGGCAAGGGCACTGCTCCGCTGAGAGCGGGAGCTCAGGACAGGCTCTTCTGCCTGACAGGCTGTGAGATGAGCTGATGGATAACAGGATGGGACTAGGGGTGGCATTACCTGTCCAAAAAACAGGGGAGCTGTGGGTATGGCAGCAGCTTGGGGCTGTTCGGGCAGCTTGGCATAGGGAGCGGGGGGAGACGTCATCCCAGCTGAGTGCGTGTTGGGACCCTCCCCAGGGTTATTTGGATTTATATTGTCAGTTCTCCTCTTGAAAGCTTTCCTAGCCCTAAGCTGACCCAATAAACCCTGCAGACAGCCAGGTCCTCTGGCAGACACCCTCCAGGCCCGGCGGACGGCTCTGTAAATCCTTCCTTCCCTACAGACTAAACTTTCCAGGGTAATTCAGCGGGAGAAATGACCCAGCAAGCCCTACCCATGGCGCGATGTTATCACAGCAAAACAAGCCCATCCGATGGGAGAGGAGCCGTCCCCAGCCCGTGGCAGTCACCTGGCAAGGGTGGCTGTCCCCTGAAAGGGCAAAGGCTTCGGTGAGGGTGGAGGGGTGATGTGTACCCCATCCTTGGGCCACCACCCTGCAGATGCAGGGGATGCCTGATGCTTTTCGGAAGTATCCTACTAAAACATGCCCCAGGCGCACAGGTTGGCTTCGAAGGGCTCAACGATGCTTGTGCATGCAGCAAAACAGGCGGTAGCGGGTTCCTAGGAAAAGCACAAGTTTTATCTGCCGTCGGTGATGCCGGGTCCGAGAGTTCAGCCTCATCCAAAAAGGACCATGTCCACGCCTGCCCAGAGCCCTCGCAACCCCATGGGCATCATCCTTCACCCCTCTGTGGCCGCTTCCCCCTCCCCAGCCCGCAGAACCCCCCAGCAACAGCTTGGGGGATTAAATCTCCACTGCAAGCCCCCCCCGGCTGCAGAGCGGCTGGACTCCCTGGGTCTGCTCGGTGCCTTCGCCGGGGGCCAAGGAGGAGCCAGCTCCATCCCGGGTGTACGGCGGGCGATTTACCCCGGCGCAGGATTGAGCTCACCTCTCTCCACCCCCACTCCACCCCTCTACTTCCCCGAAGGGATCTGTCAAGTCTCTGCACGATGGAATTTTACTTTGCTATTTTAATGCAATTCTGGCTCAGGCTTAAATGGAACTGGAAACCAAAAGGCCTTAATAAATAAATATTATGATAAGAAATGAAAGCAATGCATACACTCAAGATAATTTGAGGGGGGATAAAAACCTAAGCATTCCTTTCTAAGCCTAAATCATAAAGCTTTACGTGAAGCTGGACGCCTTCTTACCAAACCTTTGCCCTGGAAAATCTCCTCTGTGCTTGCCCAGACTGCCCTCCTGAAAAGTCGCCTATTGTTTTAAAAACACTTTAAGCCAGATAAGACAATAGCCTTGAAATTCCTTCTAACTTTGTCGGTGACAGTGCTCGGGGCGACCATGTGCGTGGCTGAAATATGCCTATTACTAATGCCTACAAGAGATCTTTAATTATATCCTGCGCTCCTATATTTCATTCACACTCTATTTAATCTCGCTGTACGCATAAACACGCAGCTACTACAATAGCAAGAGCCAAAGCTGGTTTTGATAAATCTTACATACTGTTAAGGGCTATGGAAAAAAAAAAAAAGAAAACCCAACAGATTGTATAGATAGTGGTGAATTAAGGAGAAAAAACCCCTTCGAGACAGCCAACAGGATCATGCACATAGGGCTGTGTGTGTTTGTGTGTGCGCGCGCGCACTCCTGCGCGTGTGTGTAGAGAAAAATCCGAGCTAAATATAGAGGTGCTATAGAAAAACTAAGGTATAGATAGCCCATACATAAAGCTACATGTGTACGTTTGTGAACGAGAACCTCTGGCTCAATACGGGAGTGGTGAAACAGAAAAGCCTGAAGTTGATAACGACGGGACATACCTCTCTTTTCTAGAGATAGGGAAAGAGCTCCAGTATTTTTCAGGCTTTGCTGTGTTCAGCTACCCGAAGTTTTGTGCAGCCCACACCCCTATAGCACAACATTTGAGATTCAACCCCCGCCTATGTAAAACACACAAACGCAGATACAACCTCCCAGCATTACAGATACCCACTCCACCGTCCCTTCCCTCCAACCCAGCCCGAAACAAGCCCTCCTCGCCCGCACCGCCGTGGGTATTATCCCCATCTCACAGACACTGCAACCCCAAAACCAGAAAAGCCCCCCAAGCCCCTCCAAACAGCAACATTTTCCCTGTGATGGGTGCAGACTTGCTCGCACCCCCTCATTTTCTGCCTCTGCACCCCCTGCCTTGAGATAAAGAGTCCGAACCAAAAATAATAAAGTGTAAGAAATGCAACTTATTGAAGAGTTTACAAAAAACCAACCCCAATCAAAGGGAGCAGTCAAGAATATCTGCAAGCAACATTTAAAATCCCCTCCACTATTTTTTGTTATTGCTGCTAATTTCTCCAGCCTGCATATAAAATCCCAGATCTAAAGACGAGGTCCGGCTGCCTAATACACACATCAAACAGCAAACCTTCGAGCTGGGAAGATTTTCTCTTACCTTGACTGGCTTTATTTGCCAGCGTGTTTCCAGAGTGGAGGAGAAAGAAAAGGATGGAAAATCCAGCAATCTGCAAAGCTCCCATTGCAATCCCAGTCTGCATGGAGGAGTGGGGGCAAGAAGGGGGGATTTCTAGTGCTTTAAAGGAAACAAGAGGCTGAGCATGCGAAGGGAAATCAAGAGGAGGAAGGGGCTCTCTTCTTGCCGTGTGTGAGACAGAGGGAGGGAAGGGAACTGAACTGATGGAAAAAGCTGCTCTGGGTTCAGTTTGGGGCTCTTGGTGTTGCTAAAGAGGAGAGAGTGAGGGAAGGAGACCCAGGGCAGTTGGAGGAAAGTGGACTCTATCGCCCTCTCTCTGGCGGCTGCTCTGATCCCTTCTCCTTCTTTTTTTTTTTTTTTTTTTTTTTCCCCTTAAATTATCCCAGCCAATTCCAGTTTTGCAAGAGAGCAGCAGCAGCAGGAGCAGTAGCGCTGGAGGGGGGAAGCAGGCGCCTTGCCCTGGTGCTGGGGACCTGAGAAAGGGGAGTGGAAAGGAGAGCCCCATCCAAGCAACGCCCTTTTTCTCCCAGCCTTTCTTTCTTTCTATTTGGCTTTGGTTACTCCTTCCCGGCTCCCCCCCTCGCACCCCCAAGGCTGGGCTTTGCCTGCAGGAATTTACAGTCTGCGCTGGAGGAGAAGGGCCAGTAGCCATGGAGACTGCTTCCCTGGGAGCAGGGAGGTCAGGCGGAGACCATGGGCGATCAATGCATCAATGCAAAGCCCCCCGCAACCCCCAGACCCACCCCGCACCTCACAGCCCCTCGGCCAGCCGAGGGCTTGGGGTGGTGGCAAGGGGAGGGGGGGGAGCAGGGGGAGGCGTATGGCATGGGAAAAGGCAATGGGTGGAAAAGAAAAGGGGAAGGAAAAATATACATATATATAGCTAAGGAAAAAAAAAAAAAAAAGAGTTTGTAGATGGCACGACCTGGCTGGGCTTGGCGGCTGCAGGAGCGTCTTGGGGTGCTGGGCCCATGGAAAGCGGGACTGGAGAGCAGCTCTGCTGTTTGCAAGGGAGAGGTGGGGAAGGGGGGACTGGAAATAAGGGGGGGGGAAGACCTTTCTGAAATATTCAGGGTTTTTTTGTTTGCTTGTGGGAGCCTCTTGCAGCCTGGCCCAATGCAGCCAGCATCCCAGGGGTGCAGGGGGACCCTCTGCTACACCCTGTGACAGTCCCTGCACTGGGAGCTGCTGGCGCCATCTCTCTTCCAGGCTGTTTCTGCTCCCTGAGTCAGGGGAGGCATTGCCAGCCAGGAAACTGCAGCGGGAGAAAAGGCTGGGAGCCAGGATTGGGACCGGGAGGAAGATGTGCAGTCATCCCACCTGTCCAGGGACGTGGGGTCCCACAGCCTCAATGGTCACCCTGCCCACAGGATCATCCTGCCCACGGGGTCCTCCCAGCCCACCGTGCTGCCCCTGCAGCCTCTCGTATCCCCTTTTGTCCTATTAACCCCTAAAGATACAATAAAGGGGGCTGGAGGTGATGTCCAGCTAAGCCAAGGCACCCGCTGCCATCACGCTGTGGGGAGGAGGGGAGGGACCGCAGTTGGACAGGAGGATGCTGAGGAGTCCATGGGTCTAGTTATGCTTTCCCTACAAAAACACATAACCCTTGGGCTGCCTTCATGGGACAGGGACCTTTCCTGATGGAGGAGTTTGCAAGAGCAGGTCTGTTTTAGACAGGACAGATGCAGTGTGGCTGGCCCAGGAGAGCAGCACGTGTGGAAACCAGGAGCTCATCCGTATGCTGGGTCTTTCCAAAGGCAGAGGCCAAGGGCAAGGCCCTCTCTCCTGGCCCTGCGGAGCTGTCCTGCACCCACGTAGCTCCGCTTGCTGCCAGCAGGTCACGCAGGCAAAGCGTCAGGGTCCTAAACCCATGTGGGAATCGACCCCTTCCAGGGAAGCAGGAGACCAGCATCAGCTGAAGGACAGATGCACAGGGCAGCTTCCAGCCCATCATAGCTAAAAGGGGTTTCTCCACAGGGACAACTGGCTCTGCCATAGCCCAGTTGGATAAGAAATCCAGCAGAAGAGCACTTGCACCAACATGACCAGCCCCAACAACTCACAGGACATCTTGCTAAGCTATATTGACTCAAACCAGTAATGCAAAACCATCCCTGGCCCAGCCATGCTCCAGGGCAGCCTGGGAAGGGGCAAAGGTGCAGAAATGATTACTAAAGCTGTAAAAGAATTTTATATATAAAAATATGAATGCAGAGGTGTCATCATTAGGATGTATCAGGAGAGGACCATGACCCACCAGCGAGAATGTGCTATCCCGCTTGACGCTGCCACTGGAGGAGGCTTCTGGCTCTCCTGCCAGCCCCAGTCTGTGCCAGGAGCTCTTGGGGATGAAGGCTGCTCCTCCTCATATGCGGTGCAGAGCGGGAAGAGGCTCTGGTCCTTGCAGCCCGTGTCCTGGGACAAGCTGAGAGCATCACTAGTGGGATGCCACCACCTTCCTGTGAGCATTGGCTTGGCAGCTGTGGCACCACTTTTCATTCCAGGCTGGGATTTGCCATGTCAACACAAGTCTCACTTATGGCTGTCGTAAGAGCACAGCCAAAATGGAAACTCTCCGCTTGCTTATGCCAGCAGATCCCTGTGCCCAGCCGCCGCACCTCGGAGCAGGACTTGCTCGCATCCCTTCCTGTGATCCTTTATCATTATAACCAGAGGAAAACTAAATAGTCCTTTTTTCTTTTTTTTCTCTAACCTGTCTTCTAAATCTGGAGACTGATCTCAAGGCATGAGGGACAAGACCTTCAGCAATGTTGATTTATAACTGAGCTGCTAAATTACAGGTTTACACATTAGTATAAACACCCATAAACCAGTCTTAAATACACAGTATTGTATGTAATCAAAATGCCAAAACACTGGGCAGTCATGTGACAGTACAGGGGGACGAGCAAGCTCCTCGCTCGTGCCTGGACCGCCTCAGCGAGGATGGGTGTCTGGCCAAGGGCTCCCAGTTAAACCAGTGCCTTGCACTGGGGGAGTGGATCTCGCATTTGAAGGCGAGTCCTTGGCCAATGGCAGCATCGCTCATGCCATGGGGAGCAAAGGGGCTGAGCCCCATGTCTCATTCCTCCAACTGGGTTGCAAAGCACCACGACAAGTAGCGGGTTTGGGCTGAGCTGCTGATGTTCAGAAACTCCCTAAAAATGTATATTATCCTGCTTTCTTCCAAAAGCATGCTGCCTGGTTGAGCAGAAGAAGGGCCGATGGAGGTCCCAGGGCTGCGCATGCCACAGTGTCCCTCCGAGCGCAGGGCCGTCCTCCTGCCCGATGCGCAGATGGGAAAGTCAAGCAGATGGAGATTCCCAAGATCACACAGGGAGTCTGGAGGAAGGGCCATGAATCACACTTAAATCGCCTGCAAGACAGCCCCACGCTTTGGCTGCGATGGCTCCTTACCAGCTCCTGCTGCCGCGGTGCAGGGATGGCATGGATCGTCCCTGGGAGCTCTCTCCAGAGTCCTTCAAAGGCTTTGGGACAACCCTGCCAGCCTGAGCCATGTGTGCACACATGTGTATGTGTGTGTGTGTGTGTTTCGGGCAGGGAAGGAGGTGGCAGGACTCTCCTCCCCGCTGCCTCCACTCCCCGTCGTGCACTTCTGGGCAAAATCCATTTGCTTTGGCTTCATGTAGGGCCAGAAGATTCGGTCCATTGTGCTGCGGCGCTGAAGAGCCGGCGAGGAATTGTCAACCATGCTGAAACGGTTACATGGGGAGTAATGAAAATTTACTGCACCCTGCTCCGGTCCCTAGCCAAGAAATAAAAGCAAAAGATCACAACAGGCGTTTTTTTAATTTGAGGCAAAATTAAAAAAAGAACGGATCCGCACTTAGAAAATAACAACCACATCCACAGATCAAAGCAGCTGTTCTCCTCTCATTCGGGGTTTTAAGAGGTTTCTGCAGCTACAGGGATGTTTACACAGGGAGAGAGATACATACATTGTGCTGTCTTGATGCTGCCTCTCCCCCCTTCATCTGGCAAAACATTCCCTGGGAGGCGATATGAGGTCATTCCTAGACCCTGCGTTGTTTTCCTCAAGCTGCAAGGCTTCGGGGCAAGAGGCAATTCATTTCCCATTAGCACACACACATTTGCACTTGGAACCCTCCCATGTACATTTTGCCGGGAGAGCTCCGGACGGATGGGGGACCAGCCCTCGCCAGCTTGTTATTGCGTTCCCAGAGGGAATTCCAGCAGCCGGGGCTGCCGGGAGGGTCAGCGGCTCCGGCAAAGCCACTGGGAAGGGACATGGAGCCGGGAGGCAGGCTGGCATCTTCTGCAGACCAGCATCTTCTGCAGACCAGCCGTAATGTTTTTGTCGCTTCCACCACTTTCATTACGAGAAGGGCTGAACGGCTCTGGGGAGCACTAATGGGCTGTAAAAAGCTTTTTCCCCTCTGCCTCCTTGGCTCGAGCCCAATTTGGAGTGGGAGTGAGCCCTGCTCCGGTGCTCGCGCAGGGACGGAGGTCGCGGGAACGCGCCGGGGCAGTCTCTCCCTTCACCTCTTGGCATCAGCATGTTGGTCCATCTGCTCCGTGGGCAGCGCCCACTTCGTCAAAGCGGACAAATTCTGGCTTGTGAGCCATCCTGCACTATCTGTGCAAGTGAAAAAAAACTTTGAAACTAGACCTCCCCATCTCTAGCATGAATTTAATGCCATATGCTACGAACGAGCCACATCTTCAGCAATGACCGTGCATATTTGCATGATGTTGGAGCCAAAAGGGGTTTCTGAGACTGCACAAGAAGTTGCTGAGAAGTAACAGGCAGAAGCAAAACTCCCGTAAAGGACCTTAGGGCTTGCAGAAGAAGCTATTGAATCAGGCAAGGATACTGGAGGAAGAAGAGGCCACAATGCTGTGAATCAGGAGATTTCCCTTTCCCTTTCGTCCATGAGGACCAGAGACACAATATTGCCAGTCCAGGGCAGGACCAGAGCTCTTTGCTGCATCCAGAGCACCCGGCAGTTGGGGTGATCAATGCTGCTACCGTACCCCAGCACTGCACGCTGGAAGGAGCTGGCTCGAGAAAACAGCAGCTGAGACATTTTGATGCCCTAGCGAGGGGTGTGGTCTACAACTTGGAACAGAATAGACTATTTTTAAAAACTGAGAGGAAAACACTGTATTCCCAGTAATACGCCAACGGCCCAGGCTTGAGCAACTCAGCCAGTCCCCTTCTCCAGCTCCCGGCTACATCACTCATTTCCCCAACCTACAATTTTATCAAGATGCCTCCAAGGTGGGTAAAAAAGCACCGAGTCCCACTAAATGACTGCCTGTCACCCTGTGACACCTTTTTTCCAGTGTCGCAGAGCTTCCCAAAACGTTGCGTGCGGAGAAAACCCTTGTTTGTAATTCCCAGTTTGCAGCAGGAGAAGGTGACACACGCTGAGGTGAGATGACTTACCCGGCGTCATCGGGAAGGTCGATGGCAGCGCCAGGAATAGCCCCGTTCCCAGCTAACCACTAACCACACTTATCCCAGAATAAGGGTCCCTTTTTCCAGCTGAATTTATAACAGCTTTCCAAGTGACATAAGTTCTTACAGAAATAGGCAGGCTTTTATTCCAGAATAATTACTGGGAAATCATACTGGAGCACGTATAATTACACCGGTGTCATTGCTGCTGATGAGTTGGACCCTGCGCCGCCGGCAGACTTGCTGCACACTCCGTACGGCTTTTATCTCATCCTGCTTTTCCACGAGCATGTGTACGTCAACTGGCAGTTTGTCAGGATGTGGGTGGAGAAGGAAAGGGCTTTGGGTAGAAAGGAAAGTGATATATCACTCTTTAAAGCTTTTAATCGTATTTCCCATAGAAGATACCCTGATAATAGCTCTTACAGCTACTGAAGTCAAAAGGAGTCTTTTGGGGTGTGCTGGATCACACCCCAGATGGATTCAGCAGTGCTCTGTGCATCTGCTTCAAGTTCATCCCAGTCATAGCTTTGGAGCAGGTGTTTTATTTTAAATACACTTTATGTCCCACACAGGTAAAATCAAGCTCAGAGTTCAGGCTGAGGCCTGAAACACATTTCTGACATAAGCTGTTGGAACACATCATACTTAATACACTTCAAAAATAAACTCAAAGCATTTATCAGGTGTTGATATGTCTATATATTCGGTGAGAGTGCTATCTGCCAAGAACAGGGCTGCCTGCTCTGCCTGCCGTTGATCCTGGGGCCAGCACGCCGTGAGAAGGCAAGGGTTAACTCGGCACCAGTGACACCACTTTAACTCCAGGACCCAGACGTGTGTTTAAAAGTAGCACTTCTCTCCTTAAAATAGTTTATGAATCTTACTCGGGGATAAATCCAACACCCCCGAGCAGAAGGAGACCTATTAATTCCTGAGTTTTTTCACACTGTAGTAAAGCAGCGATTTTATTTGCCCGCCTTGTGTAAGATGTCAGTCATTTTCCCACTTGCATTTCCATCTACAATTTAACAAGGCAGCAGTTTATTTCCAGAAGCCCCAGCCAGACCCCAGCCAACTGCGTCAATATTTTGTTGCTTACACAAATGCCACCATTAGAGTCAACACCGCGTTTTGGGGGAGGCTTTTTTCTCTCTTTTTTTTTTTTCAAAAAGGGTTCCTCCGGGATGATGTATGTATAGCTCTTAAAATACTAAGGGTAATATAAGCCTTTCAGAGCGGCTTACCTGGGTGCAGAGGCATTGCTTTAAAGCATGAAGCACACTACTCAAGGGCACTGACCTGACCAAAGGCATTTGCTAATTAATTCATTCTTCCAAGAGACTTAACTGCCTCTTGCCTTCGGAAACCAAGGCAAACCCGAGCCAAATCCAAAGCCTGTTGGAAAACACGGAGAGACCCTTATTGACTGCAGAAAACTTCAGAGGCGGGAGCTGGCTCCTGCTCAGCCGGTGCCAGCCACGGAGAGCCAACCCAGGGCAGCCATCCAATTGAAGCTGGCCGCTTCACTCTCTCCCTCACAGTTCCTCGGTGCCACTTTTGGGATAGAGGAGGGACACAGAGCCTGGCCGAGATGGGGGTCCCCCACCTGCCTCAGCCCCCTCCTACGATGCTGTTTTGGGGCATCTCTCCTATGCTGCAGCAGCAGCAGGGCATGGGCTTACCCTGGCTGTTGGCTTGTTTGATGGATGCTCCTGCAGTCCGCACCGTCCTGTTGTCTTTGGCACGCTCTCCCAAAAACCCTCAGAGGTTTTCTGGTCCAGCGTGAGCTCAGTGCGGCGGGTTCATCCCTCTGCCCCAGTCTCCTGAGCACGGGTCCCGAGCCACAGGGCTCTCGAGATGCCCCCAACCGCCTCGCTGCAACCTTGCTCACTGGCACCCCCAAAAGCTGGGTGTTTTAACCTCGCACATGGCTAAAAGGTCTGACAAAATCCCAAGCACAGCACAAGCAGGGGAACAAGGGGAACCCAAAGAACAAGGTTCCCCCAGCACCGCCAGCCAGGAATGCCCTGCAGGATCTCCTCCGTGATCCTGCACCAGACCAGTTTCGCACGAGAACAGAGCGGTCTTAGTGTGTCAACAAGCCCTAAACACCCGAGGGCAGCTGGAAGTGAGATGCCATTATTATTTTTTTTAATTTAAAACGAACTTCTTAACCTACAGGAAAGTAAACGTTCTTCTAGGATGGCCAAGAAAACCACGCTGGGATTTTCCAAATGGGTATGACTGACTGTTTATGAGCAGAGGCTTCCAAACGCAGAAATAAATGGCTTGCTCTCAGCAGGTTTTCCTTTCTATATTTACCCTCACCTGAAATGAACATTATTGCACACTGCAACATTTATTCCCTCTGATCAGGGGAGCGGGCGAAGAAGCTAACCAGCCGCAACACGTCAAATAAATTGTTAATCTGCTGTTTGCACTGGGGCAGGGGGAGGAGGGAGTCCCCTGTTTTTTGGGCAGCGCCCAGGTCCCGCTTACAACTTCCATTTCAGCTCGGCAGGAGCGCTTCACTTGCCTGCTGCCGCTTGTGGCTGGCGAGAGCTGGAGTCGGGTCCTTCGTGGAGCTGATCCATTGGTCCCCAGTGGGTCTCTGGCCCCCTCCCCATGGCACCTGAGCATCCTTGATCACAGGCAGCTGGTGGATAGGGTTGCTCTCCCCATTGCATGGGAGGAACCAAGCTCCAAGGTGTAAGGACCTGCCTGAGGCTGCACGAGAAGCCTTTTGCAGGGTAAGACAGTACACCCAGATCCCAGGTGAATGCACAAGCATGAGACAACCCTCTCCAAAGTGCTGGGCTTTGCGATCTTCTTCCATGAGTCCCAGTTTCCACACTGGGTGTTTCTCTGCCTGTTCAAGGTGGGAAGTCCTTACGGATGCAAAGGAGTGATCCCTTCCAGGGACAGGTCTCTGGCAGGCATGAACTGCCCTGCTGACATGCAAAATGGCCATAAACGACCTAAAAGGTCCTTCCTGAAAAGTGGCCGGGGGGCTGAGCCATTGCAAACTGAATCTTAACATGAAGCCGGCCACCCAGCTGTAAAATCTCTCCTAATCCCAGGCCCAGGGAAAGGAGAGGACGGGGAGATCACCTGCTTTTCCAGGATGTCGCCCACATCACATGGCTCCCTGGGTCACGCTGGCACCCACCACCACCTTCAAATCTGAGCTTGACCTCCAATTTACCTTGAAGTTCACTAGCTAATCGTGCCAACTGCTTTGGCACGCCAGCTGAAAAAGGGGTTCACATCGTCCCAGAGAGAACGGGAGGGATTAATCCTCCACTGGCAGCAGGGGAAGCTGATCAGTCATTAGGGTACGCGGGTGTCGAGGACGACCCTCGAAGGGACCCCTTGGACTTGGGCAGCAGGGATAAAAACAGCCTTGCTCTGTTCGCAGGGCTCGCATGTACTCAACGCCAGACAGGACCTGGTGCTTTTTTTTTTTTTCCAGCTCAAACTTTTCACTTTTGGAAAAGTCTGTCCTTGTTGGAATAGCTGAGCAAACCCTTCCCCAGCCAGCCGTTCCAAGAGCATTTGTGTTAATCCAGATTAACGAACATAAAGCAATTTAGATAAACCGCATTAAGCCAAAAACACCTTTGAACTTTTTTTTTTTTGATCAAAATCCCTCCCCAAGCGCTGTGTGTGGTTTGGGCCTCCCCATACAGCAGCTTCGCCAGAGCTGAGCTCTCCACCGAGTGATAATTAAGTAAAGTCAGCAAATACGAAGATTACCCAGAGCCGGCAGCATACCAGCGATTTGCACATGGAGCCCAAAACTGATTCTGGGTCTGGGGGTGTCCAACGGGGCAAGACAGCATGAGGAGCATCTCCATGCTCCGGCTCCATGCACGTCTCCTGGCCACGACGGCTGGGCTCCAGCCAGGCTGCCTACGTGACCACGAGCCAAACCCCTGCAAGCCTCAGTTTACCCAGCACCAACCCATCCCCTAAGTACGCGGATGATGAGATCAGTCTGAAATGCCCCAAGATTGGGTTCTGGCCACAGGAGGCTGGGCAGGACGGGTGAGGGTTTGCTCGAAGTGGCCAGTCGCCACAGCTCGGACACGTGTGCTGTGACTGAGGTGGCAACAGCCAGCTCATGCATATGGGATGTCTCATGGAAAAGGTCACACACCAGCTTAGGAGGAGGGAATTAATAGATGCTGTAATCGCTGGTGAAGCATGTGGTGTGTTACAGGCATATACACACCTTGCACACCCACACCAGAGCCATCACCACAGCAGACACTCGCCTCTCCAAAGGACTCCCAAACCAAACTCAGGGGCTACAGCAGACCCAACACCAAGACATCCTCTCACCTAGACAAGACAGACAACAACACTTCATTTGCCTGCAGGGAAGCTGTGAGCTCCTCAGCATCCAGCTGCCTGCCCACATATTTGCACCAGCATCCAGCACAGAAACAATCCTGACCTTGTCTGGTGCCCCAGGCGCTCCTGCAAAAACAGCTTTCCTGGCTGATGGGGCAGAGGAAAACTCCTGGCTTCCCCAGCTCTCCCCTACACACCCTCCCAAAACACCTGCTAACACTTTCTGCCCTCCACCCTGATTGCCTTCCTCCTAGAAGGAGAATTTCTAACAAAGCCGAAGCTGTACCTTGTAGGCTTCAAATTCCCTCATTTTTTGGAAGTGGGGGGCTGTAACACCAACTGGGCTTTGCCTCTCCTGTTGGGACAGGGTTTGCTTTTTTGCAAAGAAAGCCTTCCGTGGCTGGGCAGCTGCTCACAGCTCGGTGCACTGTGCTCGCTAAGCTTCTCTCCCAGGTGATTTGGATCAGGATACACCAGGAAGTTTGCTTTCAGCTGCCTCCGTCGGCGCGTGGGAGTGCAAACAGTGACCAATTTCACTGCCGGTTCGACTCCTTTAAATGGGGACTTTCACAGTCGTCAGGCCTGAAAAAACAACGCCATCTTTTAAACAAAAAATCCATTTCCCCTTCCATCGGCTGTGGCTGCTGCCGAAGGTATTTCTGTTTGAACAAGCAGGCCCTTCCCACCCGCTGCCGCCTTGCTGTGCCTGGCAGGGTTGTGCCGGTGGGTTTGCAAAAGCACAGCCGTTCCACTGGTGAAGATGCTCCAGCCATGGAGTTCTCTCTGCTCCTGCGGGGAAAATAGGAGCTTTTTTGGAAAGCTGAGCCCTTCCTGCTGGGCTGGCTTTGCTTTCCTAGGGGAGTTGCTTGAAACAGGGCAGAGGAGAGACGTGTGGGCTCTCCATGGCACATCACTGATGCTGTCAGTGATGCAAACAGGTTCGCAGCTCGGATGGTCCCTTTCCGACGTGATCATCAGGGTTACAAATTTCCGAGGTGATAAAAGGGCAAATTGGAAATGTCCCTATGGAGTTTGCTGCCTGACACTCAAGCACTCACCCTGAAAGACTCAAAATCCCAATTTCCTCTGTTGGGATTTCAGCTAGATGGCTTGGCTAAAATAAATGAGATTAATCTAATCAGAGAGATGGATGGAGCTCATTAAAACAGTAGATTAAAAAAACCCACCCTGCCTATTACTAGTGCTCCTGAGGTCTTCTGCAAGTTATAGCCACCCAGGAATTGGATTCCCTTGCAGAAACCTGCAGGAAATGCATTAAAAATACATTCTGCTATTACAATTCTTCATGTCACCAGTCACTTGGGAAAGGAAATGAATGCAGGGCAATGCATATATATTTAAATACATACAATTGCCTCCTCTGGGATCAGGATTTATAGGCTGGGAGCAGTGGGCCCTGCTCTGAAACAGAAAGTGACAAGAGCAAATTGAAGACACCTCAAGTGCTGTGCTGTTTTATTCTCTATAAATGCTATTTCCGCACCCTCAGCTTCATCACATGAAGCTAAGGACCAGAAAGGGGCAGAAGCTGGGTCTGGCATTGCACAAAGCGGAATGGTGAGCACCAGGGGGAACTCCTGAACAGGATTTGGGCCAGACTAGTCCCATGATGGGCTTTACTGGTTTTATTTCTCATGACCAGTTGCTTTTCTGCCCACAAGGCACCCGCCTGCCCCTTTCTGCAGCTTTGAGCAGAGCAACCAACCCCACAAAGCCTCTTTGTGCCCCTATTTGTGGGTGCAGGAGCTCTTTGGGATGAACCCACCGCATGGATGCTCCTGCAAGTTCAAACGTGACCTTTGCATCGCATGCACGGAGCCCCATCGCCTTCTCCTGGTGTTGAGTTTTCCA
Organism: Buteo buteo; assembly: GCF_964188355.1. Lineage (NCBI taxonomy): Eukaryota > Metazoa > Chordata > Aves > Accipitriformes > Accipitridae > Buteo > Buteo buteo. Next base: position 5,100,299 of record NC_134193.1, on the reverse strand, counting down.
TGCAGGAGCCACCAAGAGCTGCTCCAGTTGCCTCTTCGAGGCATCGCACATCGTATTTTTGGAAAGTTTCACACAGTAATTGTCAGCTTGCGCATGGTGAGCAGACAGCCCTGCTTCTCCCCATGGTCGGCCTGCTGCACTGAGGTGTGTGTTCTCTCTTGCAAAAAGTTAAACTAAAAAAACCCCAACCAACCAAAAACTGTGTTCACCTGCCTGCACACCCCTCTATTTGGGAGGAGATGAATTCCCCCCGGGTCCGGGTGACCTGGCAAACCCCATGTGCCGGATGGGCCTTGGGGTGCTTCAGGTGAGAGGAAAGAGCTGTCTGCACTTCGGGGCAGATGGTTTTCCCAGCTCATTTCTCTACAGCGTCTCCCCCCAAGTCAAGGGCCAGTCGCCGTCTGATGTAGCTGCAGTGCCGCCCAAGCCAAGCAGTTTTCCCTTATTGTTGTTTGATGGGATGATTTTTACAGCTCCCTGGGGGCTTGAGGAAATCACCAACAGTTTAAGGAGATCACTCCAACACCACCTTGTGCTGCAGACAGGACAGACATGGTTTCAGGCTATGGCTACCACCCCAGCATGCAATCATTTGTGACAGCTAAACCGGTTACAATTAATCAGCTGGGCTGCATTAATTTCACTCCTAGCTTACTGCAAACCCAGGGCAATGGTGGCAGCTCCAGCCACCTTTAAACCCACCTGAGATATTTTCCTTTGCAAGGGCAGCAGGCGAAGAGAGCCCAGCTGTGAAACTGTAACTAATTAGGGGTGGTAACGGGGTTGTCTGTCCCCACATGGCATGCCAGCCCTGTGCCTTTCATCCTCTGCATTTCTCCAGCCACAACACCCAGACATCTTAAGCATTTCGCAGACTTTAGAGGACAGAGCTGTGCCAGGACTGTTTTACGAGGGGCAGATCAAGGCCCCAGCTCCTGAACGGGCCGGCTCTCATGCCTGTCCCTTGCACATGTGGGGCTGAGCACCCGTCACCACCCGTGTGGAGCTGGGGGGAAGGCGAGACCCTGAGACGTCCCATCGCCTGCCCCATGGTGCTCCATAACCTCCCAGCTCCAGCCCCTGACTGCACAGGTGTCAGCTGGTGGGTGTTATTGGATGCTTGGGAAATAAATTAAGAAGGGAAATAAATGCTGGGAGGGAGAAGAAAGGCAAATTGTTTATTAGCACATAAGGCACCTCATCCCAGGCTGGGTGTTTTGCCCCACAGAAGGTTTAATCTTGATCCCAGTGAAGTCAAGGGGAGGTTATAGCAAATGAGTAGGTGGCTGGAGTCAGCCATTGCTTTCTGGGCCCACCAGAAAGAAAAATGGACAAAACCAGATGAATAAAGTGAGGAGGAAGGATGCTGTGGCTGCTGCAAACCCAGCAGCACTCTCTGGAGCCTCTCCAGCTCTGCAGAGTCGTCTTTTTCACTTCATTTCCTCTGACAGGTCTGAGTTTAACACTCCAGCAGTTGACAGGCACTGAGCCACAGCCCCTCGCAGGCTTCAGGTATGAAAACGATCCCCGGACAGCAGGACACAGAGGAGCTTCTGCCATTCCCCAGGCAACAAGGGCAGCCGGGTACAGCGACCGCCTGTTGTTCGGCTCCGGCCTCCTCGCTCAGCGTACCACGGTCTCCCAAATCCTTCGCAGCTCCCGCCTGTAAAACGCATTACAAGGGCAGGGGACAGGTAGGGAAGGCCAGGCTTCCTGAGACGCCCAAGAGACAGATCCCGGGATGGCGGGCAAGCCCCTTCCTCAGAGGGAAAGGCGACCGGCCTCGACGCCCCCGGCCGCGCCTGGAAACACCTCACAGCGACGCCTCGCCCGGCTGCCGCCCCTCTCCTCGCACCCGGCGTCCCCCCTCGCCTCCGATGGGAGAGCCCCGCCGCGCCGCCTCGGCACGGCACCGGGCGCGTTCCATTCGCGAGGGAGGGGGACACAGGACCCCGGCGTTGCGGCCGTTCCCGTTGCGGGGCGGCCCATCGGCGCCAGCGTGCAGGGGTGCTCCACCCGCCGGGCTCCTTCAACGAGGCCGCGCCCGGGTGGCGGCGGCTCTGCGCGGCGCCCCGAGGAACGCCGGGGCTCTCTGGCGCTGGCAAGGCGCAGCCGCCCTAAGGGTGGCTGCGGGACGCCCCCCGAAGCAACGGCAGCGGGCTCGGTTTCCCCCCACCCCAGCCCGCCGCGCCGTGGCTCGGCCCCGTTTGAAGGTGTGGCGGGCCGGGGCCGGCACGCGCCGCGGGGCTAACGGCGGTTCTGTGAGGGGACAGACGCCGGCCCGGGCCCGGCCGCCCCGCGGGAGCACCGCCATGCCCAATCCTCGGCCCCGGGCCCGGTCCGGCGACAAGCAGCCCCCGCGGGAGGACGGTGGGTCCGGCGGCGAGAAGCTGCCGGCCTCCGGACCGTCACCCGGTACGGAGAAGGCGGGGCGGGGGGGGGGTCGGAGCGGGGAAGCGGTGACCTGCCGGGGGCCATCGTACGTGGGGGCCTCGGGGCTTCTCCCACAGCCCTGCTGCCGATATTCAAACGGAGTTAAATGTTAAGATTTGGATATTTAATTCGTCACTAGGTGTCAGCCGCGCTCCGTGGGACCGGCCCGCGGGGCTTCGGCCGCCGCTGGGCGGGGGGGGACGTTGAGGAGGAGGAGGGTCCCTTTGCACGTACAGAAAGTGAGGTGTATTGTCGACAAAGAAATCTGCGCGTTTTCACTTTGTCACTTAAAAGTTGTTCAGTAATGTTTTAAATCCTCTTCTCTCACAAGACTGTGGTTAGCGTTCCTTTCCTTACTCACTTTTATTCTGCTTTTCTACAGCCATCCCTCCACAAGTTCTCTCCATGAACAAGCTACAGGAAATAACCGATGACATTTCCAAACTGACCATTGTGCATGAAATTGTGCTCAACAGTGACTTCAAACTGCAAGCGGCCAGCTTCTCCCCAGACAGGTGTGTGTGTGTGTGTATATATATATATATATATGTGTGTTCAGACTTGGCTTCTCTCTGTCACATTACAGAAAACGCGAGAATGTGGAAAAGAGGTGGGTTTGCATCTGACTGCAGAAGTAACAAGAAAACAAGATAGCTCCTGAAATAAAAAAAAAAGTTGAAGCTTGTTTTATTTATTCATTGCTCCATGATTTACTAAGAAGTTCTTAAATACAATGAGTGTCAGATATGACTCCTAATATTGAAAGATTTAGAGGCTTCAGCTGCGTAAACTGTGACTTCAGCATGAACAAAGCAGACTTTTCAGTGGAGATCTCTGAGGTGCCTATGTTTTAGCTGAAGATCTGTTTAAGTGACTTTGCAAAAACAAGCACTAGCTAGAAAAACATTCTGTTGATCTTCTCTGAGGGCTTGGAGAGTTTCCTTGAAAAATACTATGTTCTTTTTACCCCTCAGTTAAGGCAGGGTAAGTGCTGCATTTTATGAACAGGGTTAAAAGGAAGGAGTTCCACTTTAGAAGAATAGGAAATTTAGGTTGAGAGAGATTTCCATGAGCTGGAGAAAGGTGAGGTGCATTGCTGCCAGATGGGAATAAAGACCAACAGAACAACATGTCGAAAGACCTGAACCACAGTGAAAGCCAAGAGGTTGTGTTTTGTCTGATGTTAACAGAAAACCCCTCCCTTCCTCTCTTCTTTCTTAGCCTGGAAAACAGAGTGAAGGAGACCTTGCACAAAGCCTTCTGGGACAACCTGGAGGAACAGCTCTCTGCTAGTCCCCCAGACTACACTTGGGCAATCCAGCTGCTGCAGGAGATAAAAGAGGTGAGTTGTTCCTGAACCAAAGAAGATAGTTACCTTAGAATTAGTCTTCTCTGAATCATTACCTCGCCCCTTACATCCAATATTCCTATGTGAACATGCGTAAGAGGGAGGAGAAAATAGGCTCCCTGTAGTTTATAGGGAGACACAAATGACACAACTGCACCTTCTAAAACCTGTCTGAGAAGAAAACTCATTCTCTGGTCCTGGATCTTTAAAACACATAATCTACCAAAAGGATGGAAAGCTTTTGTTTGAACTGTTGGTTATAGTAATAGCCACAGGCCATTCCTGGTGCAGGGTCTGCCAAACAAAAACTGCAGTTCTCTATACAAAGACATCTCTTTAGGTATATGAGGAGCTGTATCTACTATGTAAGTGTACAATGTAGTGAATAAGAACATGGTTTAGCACTAAAAGATGTATGTTCTTAGCAGGGCGTGAAGCCGTGTATAGTTTGCTTTTTCAGTCTATGCCTTCCCATTAGACTCCAGACAGATAACTCCCTTCTTTCATGCATGACAGCAAAGGAGGTTTTGCAAGATTTGAAACAGCAGCCAGACATCCTGAAGTGAGTCATTAGAGTTGAGCGTTCCCTTAAAGCGCTTGTGTGCCCCAGAATTTGCGTACTGACTAGTTAGCCTCAATACAAGGCCAGCCTCGATTGCTGCTGAGCGACTCTGGAGAACTGTCGAGTTCCTGGAACAAAAAGAGACTGCTGCTTCTTTGGGCAGGCCCTGCTATCATTGCTGCTGCCATGGCACAACCAACTCCGAAGCCAGATTGAAGAGGCCTTGGACATGGAGTTGATTAGACAGGAGGCTGAGCATGGCGCTCTGGACATCCACAGTCTCACCACGTACGTCCTTGGCACAATGGCAAGGCTGTGCGCGCCCATTCGAGATGAGGAAGTACAAGGGTTGCAAAGCCTCACAGACCCAACTCAACTTCTCAGGTGGGTGATACTGACTCTGCCTTGGTCTACACAGACTGGCAAAACCTTCAACAATAAAACACTGTGATAAGAGGTAACTGCCTTGGATTATGGCCCAAGGACCCTTTTGTGCGTTCTGGGCTACAACTTCCTTATTGTTTTTCAGTGTAGACATATTCCTGTTGCCCAGCTGCAATTTAGATGGTGGAAGAGTCTTTAGTGAAGTAAATCTGGTGGATCTAGTAATTTTTAGGGACCTCTCCAATTAGACTAAACAACCTTTTGTGAGAAAATGGAATCACATCAGAGGATCTGAACTCCCCTTTCTCAGCATTTTAAAATGGAACCAAATACAGCATTTACTGCAGCATTAAACCTTCAGTTCACTGTGTCTCATCCCAGGGAGATTTTCCGGGTGTTGGGCCTGATGAAAATGGATATGCTGAATTTTACCATCCAGAGCCTCCGCACCCACTTGCAAGACCACATTGTCCAGTATGAACAGAAGAAATTCCAGCAACTCTTGGATAAGCTGCCTAGTAAGTCAGTGGGGAAGGGAGAGGAGAACTGCTACTCCTACAGGAGCTATTAAAGCACTAAAAGGGAACCCAAGTATGCCAAAGCTGATGCTTTCATCCTGTGCTCAGTAACAGATGAGAGAAATGCCTCTAAAAGCTGGACTTCTCCTGGGTCCCTTCCTCAAGGCTCTTCACTGACATACCTTGCAGAAAAGAAGTTAGTGTGCTTCAGTTTTTGCATGCATAAGACAGAGCTAATAGCTCTCTCATGATGAACTGTAAGTTCTCACAAGTTTAAAGTGTTTTGAGGTCCTCAGAGGAACGAGCCAAATGTTGTTAGGAGGCATATTTAAAGAGGAAAGCCTGCATTTGATGTAGACATCTCTTTTTTGCTAGGCTGTAGAGGATTTCTCTCTGGCTGCCTCTCCCCTTCATCAGACTCCATTAAAGGTGCTTCTTGGAGACTGAAATCCCCTATACAACGTAACATTCTCTGGATACCAGTCTCAGCAGCCTAACCCTGTGCCCTGGCAACAGGACCTTGATACTGTGTGTTAGTGATGGTGTAAGCCATTCCTCACCGTTCCAGGAGCCAGCACAATGCCTTCGCCTTCCAAACGCACATCCCCTTCAGCCTGCAGTATAGCATAACAGCTTCTTACTGACTTAGCCTGACCAGTCTGTTCTTGGAAACATCCATTTTTGTTACCCCATTGCAGATAGCCTGGATCACACAAGAGAGTGGCTGTGTAAAGCAGCAGCAGAAGTGTCCGCATCCTCTTCGCAGCCGCCACCCCACCCCACAGTCAGTGGCTCAGCTGCCACACACTTGCCAGGGGCAGCCAGCAGTAGCACAACTGTGCCAAGTCTTGGGTCCGTGCTAAATCGAGGATACATGAATCTGCTCTGCTGGGAGCCTGGGCAAAAGGAATACCCTGAGGTAGGAGATGTGCTTGGACACAGCTTTTTCATAAAGATATACAAAATGAACAAGTGTACTGGTTCTGCATCTTCTATAGAAAGAACTGGCCAGAGTCCCTGTCCTCTCTACACTATGAGTCACTGCATGTGTTTTTTCCCTATGTGAAACAAATTGGGATTTTTCACAAACCTAAACCTCCCTGCTGCCAGGCAGCTGCCTTCCACTCGGCTTCATGGGGATGTTACAGCCCTGCTCCATGGCTTGAGATCTGCTGAGCTGTCACAGCTGCTGTTTCTATGCCCTCAGGCTGCTTTGGTTTCTGTTCACAGACACTGTTGATGGATCAGGCCCGACTGCAGGAAGTACAAGCGCAGGTGAATCAGCTTACCATCATAGCTGCAGTCCTGCTAGTGACCAGTGGCATGTGTGGAAGCACCTTATGTGGCTCACCTGGGATTGTAGCTAGGCTGAAACGGGTAACAAAGGTCCTCTTGGAAGGGCTGTCTTGTACCAGGTGGGTTACTTTGAGTTTTCTTTTCCAGAAGGAGAAGACTGAGTATGCAGGCACTGGTTGGTTGTGGGATGAGCAGCAGGAATCTCTCCCAGGAGTGGAAGAGGATCTGAGATCCAAATAGCAGCTAGGTCTACTGCAAGGAGTGGGGGAAGCTGGCCAGCATTTTTGGCTGGGAGTTAACTCTCTAGAGCAATAGTCCCTTCTTGATTAGATGGGATACTTAGTAGTGCTGATCACTGTTTCATGAGTTAGCTGCAGGGCAGCCTACTGCTTGCCAAAAAGCCAGGAAGGGAAGCTTAGTTCACAGAGCTCTGGCTTAACGTTGCCTGTCCTATGCTAGCTGGCTGTGGTGACATTCCACGGGCACGTGGGGAGACTTCCCTCCTTGCTCTGTGCCTGCAAGAGCCCTTCCCAAACCAATGCGAGTTGTGGCCAGAGCGCATGTACTTTTGTATGATTTAGGTGTGAAGAAGCTTTAGAAGATGTTGGCGACCAAGTGCTCCAGGAAGTCAGCAGGACTCTCTCACAGCTGGGTTACCCTGCTTTCACCACTGACAAGTGTGCTTCCCTGAAAGGCCAGATAAAAAGCATCGCGGACAAGGGCAATGCAGTCCGGCACGTCATTGGTGAGTCTCTGAGCTTATCTCTAACTGGACCTTGAAGCCACTTTGCACTCGTAGGCCACAACTTAGGTTGAGGCTAATGATGCTGGAGGATGCAGGATAGGTCTAGGATTGGTACTAGCAAAACAAACTCCCTGCATTGAGCAGAACTACTGCTTGAGGGTGGGAGCCAAGTTCAGTGCCTGGCCGCTTCACCTAGTCTGCACAGGAGAGGAGGGTCGGGAAGCTAGGTTTCAAAACTGCCTTGATTTTCCTATTTAACTGTGAAACACTTGCAAACAGCAATTGCTTTGAAAAATCTCTTAAAGCCTCCCATCCTTGCTAAAAACTAACCAGGCCCAAGTGCAAGGTCTGTTCCTAGGTAGTGTTGCAATCTTCAGGCTAGGATGTAGAGTGAGAGCTTAATCACTGGCTATAGTAAAGCACCATGCTTAGATCTTTAAATAATATTTATCCCTAGGCAGTGCATTGCTTGGTATTCAGCTAACCAGCTGCCCAACAATGCTGCTCCATCAAAATATTTATTCAAATGGTTTGGGTAAGAGCTGGTTGTTTTGACCTTTTATTAGTACTCTGAACGCTAACTCCGCATCAGATTGCAGTGCCACAGGCAGCGGGTACGCTACAGGAAGGATTATTTCCACATGGAAGACTAGCTTGTATCAGCTATGAAAATAAGGTGAGGCTCTTCCTGCCCACTGCTTCATCTAGTTAAGTATCTTTCCCAGCCTGTGCAGACTCCACCACACTGTTTATTTGGGTTTATTCTTTCCATGTCAGAACAGGCTATTTTGTTTTGATGCAATTCAGAAGGCTGAATTAACAGCCTAAACCAAACCTCAATAAACTACAGGCTGGGCAGTGTGTGATGGCAGTGACTCACTGATGGTGTGGCATTAGAAGCTGCAGAACTAGACAGCCTTCCCCCGCTCTGTGTCTAAAAATCGAACCTGTGTCTTGCCTGCACTCTTGGCCACTATCAACATTTTCCACATACTCACTTCAAGTGCAAGAACATCTGAAGCAGCCGGGTAGTCGAATCTCAGCTCTGTGTTCCTCAGAGAGTCTTCCTGAATGCTTTCAATTTCAAAATGCTGCTGTGGCAGGCAAGATAAATCCTGGGCTCTCAAGCTCTGTATTCCATTATGCTTCTAAGATGCTTGACACTTCAAGGCAGTACAAAAACTCTCAAGAGTGGGTGAAAAAAAATCTTTACTGTTGACCTGCTCCACTCTAACATTAGATTTGACCACTCTTAAGTCCTTCAGCCCAATACCTCAGCAATAGCCATCATTAGAAGCAGCTACCCAGGACAAAGTGAGAACAAGGCAAGTACACCTGATACTTGGGTGCTCTCCTTGTGTCACAGTTTCACCTTGGTTCCTGTGCTGGGTACTGTTTCATCTGCATAGTGTTTGGAAGAGGACTAGTTATCCACTGTGTCCCTGAATCCATCCAGAGCATCACTTGTCCACAGCATCCTGCCATGACGTGGCTGTCTTCAGATCTGCTCTTGACTGTGTGAGGAAGGCTTTGTCTCAAAACTAGCTTTCTGTGCAAGGTTGATTGTTGATTTATTTTTTTGTTTTCATACTTTTGCTCCCTACAGAGCAGCGGATTCATTCCTTCCTCAGCCTTTTCATTTCCCCTGATGGACTGAATTCTCAAAAAGATTTCCCAAAGGGCCTTGATACCATTCAGGAAGAGCTGTTGGAAGTTGGGCACAGGTTTGGAAGCGTGATCCAGCACAACAGGCAGCTGTTTGCACCTTACTACTCAGGAATTCTCAAGAAGGTGCTTCTTCCAGACGCAGAACCAGACTCGGACACAGGGATGGATTCTTTCTGATCATCTTCACCACATACCAGGCAGGGGTGGAACAGTTTCTCATATCATGCATCAGCTTCTAAAAATCAATCAGACAAATCCACCGAGGCCAGCATTGCTACTGGGAAGTGACTCTTTGCATGTCAGTATCTGAATAAACCTCTCAACTACAAAAGGTAGTGGCTTTTTCCCCCCCCCCCAAAACTGCCATGATTTGGTGGGGAAGGCAATGGGATGTGGAGCTTATAAAACTGCAGTGAAGCTTAGGCTTTTTTTAATTCAAGGCGTTAATTCTGCCATGGGCCTGTAACCTACTTTGCTGAAACGTTAGTCACAGCCCAGGGACGCTGTTTGCATTTGATAAAGCCACATGGTATTTAAAATCATTAAAACGGCTCAATATATTTCAATGTTAGCTTGAAAACCTGACTTACTGAATTATTAGAAATGGAACATATGGTATAAGTTTAGCAATCCCCAGTGTATTTAGTATTTTACATCAGACATACTTTACCTGACATGAAAACCTGATCTTTAACCTGTATTTAAGTGTCTGGATTTCTTGCTCTAATTTTACATAATGAAAACGTCCTACTTCTTGGAAAGCCAAAAATCTTTGCTGGGTAAATACTATATACAGTGGCTGCCCAAACTCTTACAGTTGTTACATGAATCAGTTGCTGCCGTGCTGCAGAAAAGCGATTTTAGTATTAATCATGAGTAAATTAAGGTTCTGACAGTCCCCAACGGAACAATCCTTGCAGAGGTACATTAACGGGGCTAAAAATGAGCTTTTCTCACCATCATGTGGAGAGCATACACAAAGCAGTTGGAGACCATCGTGCTATAGGTAGGTCTACCTTTAGACATGTGGCTGTGGTTTTATGCATAAATTAGTTTGTCACAAAATCATAATATTCAATATTTGCGGTCGTTATGACTAACTGCAAGAGCAGCATCTTCAACCAAAATGACTACTCAGCAGCGAGTGCTCTCCCTTCTACACGCCTCGGGACAGCACAAACCCCTGATTCCGCTACCGAAGAACTGCAGCGGGACTGCTCCCAGCTTTATCGGCATCCTGTGCCCTGCTTCCACAACTGCAGCACGTCATCTCTGCGCAACCCTCTGATGTTTTCTTGTTCCTTGGATTTACAAAGCAGGTGCAGTGCTCGACTGAGCTAATTCAACACCCCCCAGCTCCCGCCCTTTTCTCACCCCTTTTCTCTTAACCTTTGCAGGTCAGGTCTGTTAGATGAGGACGAGAACAGCATTGCTTTAACACAGATGAGCAGGAGGCTTCGATGTAACACTGAGGTCACAGCGACAACGGGACAAATGTGTGTCTAAGTTTGTTTATTAATTCAGTCTGTTCTAAGTTGTACAATTATGAAAACAACAAAACGACTGCTGGAAGCCCAGGAATATTTACAATCTCGCCTTGTTGTAGTGAGGTCAGTCTATGTTGTTGCACAGATTGGTTATGTTTGGTACCACAAGATGTTTAAAATTCAGACAAATTTGAACAGATTAACAATTGTATATACAGGAAATAAAAGGAAATTCAAGTATCAAAATACAGACAGATTAAATAACATTTGTATTACAAATCAGTCCCACTGCCGTACATCACAATTAGCAAAAATGTCTACATTGCAAACTGAACTTGACTGTTCTCTGCCCTGTTAGGGAATCTCAGGTTATTCTTCCATGGGTAAGAAAAATTTTTGAGCTAGATGGACTTTGCAAGAGCAGCACAGTTACTTTCTTCTGGGGGAGAAAAAAAAAAAAAGCAGTAAGTAATGCCAATATGAGACATAAAAGGGAGACTTTTTGCAACAAGACAGTGCTGCAAACACTGTGCTTGCTCTAAAAGATCTGATTGCACAGAAATGATGTGAGCAGAAGAAAGCCAGGGGAAAGTCTGCTGCTAGAAACTTCTGAAGTGGGGCGGAAGGAGCGTTAAAGCCATTGACTCCACTTCAGCTGCACCCAGAACTGGAGGGGTTCGGAGGGACTATTTGGCATCTGGTCTGTGTCTCAGCAGCCTCAGGAAGGTACAAAATTCTCACTGGAGGTACATCCTGGAAGGTGCTGTATCTCCTCCCTGGGAGGGGGACAGGCATGTACCCTGCAAAAGTTGCATCATTTCTTCTAAAAAGAACAATCCCAAAGCAAGTTCAAAGACAGCTGAACTGCTAAGATTAGCTTTTTTTTTTTTTTTTTTGTAAATACAAAATTAAAAAGGATAAAGCAGCTTAAATTCTGGAAAAAAAATAATCATCCCCTCCTATATAAAAAAAAGACTACTCTGCATCTTAGTTTACCTATCTTGAGTTCTTTGCCTGGACTCATGCCATGCACAAACCGAAGTCTGTAAAATACAATCTGTCCTTAAAAAGGGGAACAAGGCCCAGGGCAGCACCGCCTTTTCCCAGGCAGGTAATACAGCAGATGTGTTTTGATTCAAAGTCATATTCAGCACCAGAAATTTAGAGGACTTTCCTCCAGCTACCACAAAACCCTGTAGAGAGGAAAAGCCACAATACTGTGCAATGGATGGGCTAACAGATTACTGGGAGTCAGCGATGGGCACGGTCCGGGATCAGGCTCCAGCACGCAAGTACCTTGAGAAAATCCATCAAAATAAAAGGGGAGATGCACTGCCAAAACAACTGCTTTGCCTATGAAGTGAGAAAGAGAGTATCTGGCTAAAGAACTGTTGGATCACTAAAGACAACCATAGGTTTACACGCAGGACTGGAAAGGACCACCAGGGTCACCAAGCCCAGTCCCCTGAAGATTGGAGTCTTCATCACCACATCACCTCCAAGCCAACCTTCAAAAAGCTCATTGCATCAAAAAGAAAGGTGTCCCTCCTCCCAAGCAGAGGTTCAATTTGCAATCTCTCCAAAAAGACTTGTTGCCAACACACCAAATATTTACACTTACACCAGTATGAATTGCAACATATGCAGAACAAGGAATGTTAGGTTTTCTAAATTCATCAACTTAAAAAAAAAATATCTCCACTTCCCCCTCCTAATCATTTACAGGTCTATGCCCTTGGGATTACGGTTCACTTCTCTCCCAGCCTTACTGGCTAGAGAGACTAAATGAAATCCTGACATACAGCAGCAACTGGAGTTAAACAGGAATTATTTGGGCATATCATTCTAGTAAAGCAGCAGGGTACCACATCCCCAACCATTACAATGCCTGTCGAGATAATAACAAACGTGCTGCGCTACATTTTTGCATCTGAAGAATTAAAATCACAACCATTTTAACATCTCTCCCTTGAGGGGAACAGTACTGTGAAAACACATCAGTCACAGCCAAAACTACTGTTAAACACTCTGGTAATCTGCAAGAAAAGTAAGCACACAGCACCTTCGAGATGGTGGTATTTGGGGATATCCGACTTAGACGGGGCCAAGCCATCCTCAGGTTGATACGATTTATCCTCAGGTATGGACTGTTTCAGTGTAATGCCCAAAATTTAACTCCTTATTTGTTCATCTTCTGAAACTGTCGCACTAATTAAATAATGAGCTAGTATCAAAAAAGTGCTAAATCACAATTGAATATACTTAAAAAAAACCCCCAACCCTTCAGGGCATAACTGCGTTTAAAAACAAGACAGGTGCACAAGAGGCTGGAGAAGGGAGTCGTCTCCAGGTAGTCAGTGCCTAAATGGGAAGAAATTGTGTCCTTGCCATAGAAATGTCAAGTATTGCAATGCAACAGTTCTCTGTCAGGGAAGCAAGCTTTGTACCATCGGTAATACTTGGCCACAACCACTCTGGGGTGAAAGATCCTTTGCAGACTCTTTTCCTTAAGTTATTTCCATTTGCTATAAAAGCGTGGAGTAGCTTTGAAAACGAAGGATGCAGACTTACCCTGCAAGGCTTCTCACACTGGAGGAAGTTATTTCCAAGAATTTGGCGTTCTCTACTGTTCACCCAGAATTGAAGCAAATTTAAGTACCGTTAAGAGATGCACACACCACTCCCACTGCTAAGACTTTCTATTGTACTCCTTGCGGACTGCGTGGATTCTCAGTAAATAAGGATATATATTTTTTTTTCCTTACCAAAAAAACGCAGTGCTACATTTAAACCATGAACTGGATTTGCTCTGTATCATTTTGCACGTTTAAAAAGAAACGGGTCGAAAGACGTTTGTCTCAAACTAGAAAAGGTGACATCGCTCTCAGCCTCGGAAGTCTCAACTTTCCTTTGCTAGAAATGGAGAGAGCTGCTTTTCTCAGCTGGTGGCTGGGATCCCTTTCCCCCCTCTGCTTTGGGAGCCCTCACTGAGCAGCCATGCACCCACTCCGAGGCAGACACCAGTGCCAGATGGAGATGATCTTCGTGTCAGCAGGCCACTGCTTCTTAGGTCTCTGCCCCGTTACTACATTTCCGTGGTAGGAGACAGCTGCCCGGAGATCAGCTTTTCAGAGGCAAACAGAAAGGAAGATAATGGAATGAATGATTTCCGAGTCATACAAAAACAAGTGCTGGGAAAGATGAGGCATACGGCCAGGAGATGAGACACAACCGTGAGGGTTATGGACACACAGCGGAAGCTCTGTAGTTTAGGTAGGGCTGCCTGTGATCCCAGCTGGGTTTGGACGGTCACCCTTAGAAAGGCACATGCTCTAGTGACCCGGTTTTATAGGAGGTCCTGAAGAATCTACTCTGCCAAGCTGAAAGCAGGGGGAGATGCATGAGCTCAGACCCTCTAAAAGTCAGGCGTACGTGTGGGCAACTGCACCGTGAATACTTACACACAGAAACTGCACTACCACTGCTACTGTTAATTCAGTTTCTCTTTGAAGGATATAGAAACCCTCAGGGCACTCTTACAGCTTGGAAAGATGCTGATCAAACCCAAACCCAACCTCTTGGAGCACCTCAGACACAGTAATATTCTGCTGTCCACAACGCTTTGCCTGGCAGGATGGCACTGCAGCCCTTCTTTAGGCAGAGTAGGCAGAGCGCTGGCTCTATGTTAAAAGGCTCCATGGCATATGAAATACATGTACTAGACTGAACGTCCGGGGTTTTTTTTGTTTGGTTTTTTTTTTTTTTTTTGCTTTAACACAATCCTTTCAGTCCTCTCACTTGGGTTCTTACCAGCCTGGCCCTTATTTTGAAGTCAGTTTGCCGCTCAGTGCCATCACGCCACATGTGACTTGGGAGATGAAACTCATTCCTGAGAAAGGGCTGAATAAAGATTTTGAAACATCAGATTTCACCACAAGTCTGGGGGAACAGAAGCTTTGAGGCAACAGCTCTAAAGCCCCAGCAAAACTCGGACAAGCTTCTTCCAGCCCCTAAATACCAGGTGCAAATAAGCCAGGGCTGCTGTTCTGACCTCTCCCCAGTGATGCCAACTGGTGATCACGAAAGGAGATTCAGGGTAAATCCTAAAACCTGTTTTGGAAATGGAGCTTCACCAGAGATCCGAAGGCACCCTCTTCCCCATTTATGTCTAAGATGTCCACCCAGACACGTCACACAGAGGTGAGTGGGTAGCTGCCGTCCACCTTCCTTCGCAGCTCTCTAACAGACCCACCGTCACAACCACCTCTCCAAAACTGGGCTGCGAGGGGATTTTGCCAAGATGCAAAACCCACGGTGAGTTCACATTCACCTCAAGGTGCACATCAGTGAGTTTTGTGCAGCCCAACTACCGCACGGCTGCAGCCCCCTCTCCCGCTGCTCCATCTGCTCAGCCCTCTCCCTGGGAAAGGTGCGACAGCCGCTGCCTGCGAGGAGCTGGTCGGGGTCCAAGATGCAGCTTTGCTATTAGGCCGTTTGGGCGAGTTAAGTACTTCATCTGTCAGGAGAGCGAGGCTGAGCATCAGGGGTTTGCTGCCACGGTGTGGAAGTCGCAGTGCCTTTCACTAAAGGGTCTTAAAACTGCTCTGCAAACAGAGCGAGCCTTACACCCCCGAGAGGTAGGTGAGTACGTCCCCATCCTGTATACGGGGAAACTGAGGTAAAGAGAGGCGAAGTCGCTGGGACGCACAGCAAGTCAGGGAGAAGCAGCACCAGGGCAGGAGTCCTGCCTCCCAGTGCTGTTATTCATCAGATCCTCCTCAGTTTCATCTCAGTGAGCTTTGCAAACGCAAGCGAAGGAACCAGGGGTAGGGCCATGGCCGACTCATAGGGGCTTTCACTGGGTTGTGAACTGCCGTACGGCATTCCTAGACCTGTCCCAGCTCTGCTCCAACCTGTGCCAAGTGCCCTGCGGTCTCACGCAAACGATTCCCAGTCATACTCTGGAGTTAAAAGCTGCTTCTACTGAGATACACAGAAATGGGGACATTTTCCCAGAGGAAAAACATGCGCATTTGAGAAACAGCCAGAAAAGGCAGAGGTGCCCATTGCAGGGCCATCTCTCAGTGAAATCCTCACTCTCAAGGATGGAAAGCGACAGATGTTTCAAGATCCCTATAGCCCTCATCACGCAATGGTTTGTAGACTGAAAACAAGCTTTGGGATCGGCAGCAGACTGATTTCAATCACATTTCTCCCTTCAGCAAAAAAAGTACAACTGCGGTAAGCCTGCTGAACACAGCAGAGCTCCGTCTGCTTTATCAGACCTCTAACAGCGCAGTAACCAGCCCCTCTCAAAAACCTTTCCTTCCCAACACGGGGCTAACAACATGTGCCTTTAAAAGCTTAACCTCTTTACAATCTGCCAAGTGAGAACTACACCCAAAGCTCACGAGAAGTCTGGTGAGTGTAAACAGAAGGACTATGGGGGGGGGGGGGAATCCTACAAGGGACTGAAATGCATGCAACTAAAACCGCACCTTGTCTCTGAGAGGGGACAGAGCTCACAGTGGGAACGATCACACCCGGCCCAAACCGGTGCTCCTGTCGGAGCAGGTTTTCTGCTCCAGGCTTTGAGGGGAGAGATTGTGGGCAAGGGTCCCCGTGAGGAAATCTAGTGAATGTGTGTTATTTGCAGACAGCATCACAGTGGTTAGTGTCGATTCGAATGGCAGGTAAGAAGAGGGGTGAGTTCACTGGAACAGTACACAGCCGTGGCTCAGTCGGGAAGAAGAGGATCTAGGAGGAGGGAGTGCGTGCACTGCAGAGACAAGAGGTCTCCATCAGTCCAAGGATAAGAAGGTGAAATAGAAAAAAAGGCCTGGGGAGTGTCACGTTCCCCCAGGGATTCACAGTGCCAGAGCGAGGGGAAAGACGTGAAAACGGCAGGCGGCTTCCTGGATCCACATCTCTGATTCCCCCCAGCCTGCATCCCTCTGCACCTCCCACCTCACAGATATCTAACAGCGTGTTACCCTTGTTTCCGAGTAAGGAGAATTCACAGTGTTCAGTAGTGATCAGGTACAAAAGCCGTTTAAGTCTACAGTCTCCTAAGTGCTGCTGCCTTTGACGTAGTGCCTACGCGGGGCTCAGTGCGAGCAGCTGGAGGAAGAGGGAGTTTAGAACAGCAGACAGATCAGATCGCAAAGGCACGGTTAGACTAGGTGGACACGGGGTGTGTTTGCTTTAGAAGATAGTGGTCTCATACTTAGTGCTGAGGGTCCGCTTGGAGTCCTGTTTGGGGTCCACGACCCAGGAGACACTGGCATGAGACTGGGAATCTTGGTCCACTTCAGGGGGCTCCAGCTAGAAAATAAGGAGAGAAAGGGCATGTTAGTCACCCATGCTTCCAGGATAGAACAAGTGGGGATTCAAAGCACGGAGACACTGCTGCTCTGCCTAACGCCCATCCCAAAAACGTGCACATGTGCAGGGAAGCAGCTCTCGCTGGGGAGGCATTCGAGTCCTTCACAGCCAGAACATGTCTAGCCACGTCAGTCTCAACCCAGCACCCTGAGATGACTTCCTGCGTTAGGCCTGCAAGCCCCTATTACCATTAGCGACAGCTTCGCTTCATCTCACAAACAAGCATGAAAAATTGAGCGCTATAAAGATGGCACTATAAAAAAAAAAAACAACCAAAAAACAAAAAAAGAGGCAGAGGAAGAGAGAGGGAGACAGCTCCTGGCAGGTGAGCTCCCACGTGATTTACTCTCCTGACCAAGCATGGCTCTTTCATCTTGTCCTCCTAAATCAGGATCCTACAGGAAGGTTAACAACACCAGAAAGAGCAACGCGGTTAGTTGAGAGCTGCCACTCTACATCAGCGGGGGCGGACATGAGCGTTTATCCCTGGGGTTCATCTGAGCCCATGGCACGGCCCTGGAACGAGCGGGGAGGGAAGACAGCAGCGAGGCAGGACACGGGACCACAGCAGGAGACGCGGGAAGCGGGGAGGCAGGCGGGCCGGTGGCAGCTGGGGCAGCCCGAGTCAGTTCGTAATGGAAGATGGCAGGAAGAAGGGTAAAGACCTTAGCTCCGGGACTAACAGACTGCAGCGGCAGGTAGGAGGGGCGGTGTGTTGTACAGGTGTGACAGTAACAACAGCGAGTGTCGGGAGGGAGCGGCACCTGAGCGGGGGGAGCAAGCAGAACACAGACAAAAGGAGACATTAAAGGAAGGCAATGGCTTATGCAGCAGTCCCTGCTCCTCAGCAGCTCCAGTCTTGGCTGGTTTTGGCTACAGGGGCACTCCTGTACTGCAAACCGCAGGTAACCTACAGATCTTACTGCGGCTCTGCAGGGTTTGCACGTGGAAGCTGTGCTGGACCCAGCAGGGCACTTAAGCCCCATCCCACCCGGGCTATTTCCACTTCTGCTTGCCCTCATCCTACCAGGGGAAGGCCTAACCCTGCAGCAGGACTGCCAGCAGAGCCACGGACACTACAATATCAGCTACAGGCACCTTGTCTGCATCTGGGCTCCCCCCACCACCAAGGGGGAGGTTTAAGCATGTGGTGCCCAAGAGAAATCCCAGCTCAGACCATGCAGATCGCACCCGGCTCGCGCATACGTACTGCAGATTTCCTCATGCCGGCTCGCGGTTTAGGCACCGGTTTGGAAGATTTTGTTTCAATCATTTCTCCTGCTCCAGCACCCAGAGGCTTTGCTCTCTGGGCTTGAAGGGCCAGCTGGTAGGCAACCTCAAATGCCTGCCCCAACGTAAGGATGATCTCGTAAGTCAGGTTCTTCGGAGAGAACACAGAAAACACAAAGTCATTAGGTGCATACAAGCTACCTTGCCCTGTGCAGAGTCCATGCGCTCAACAGCTTGTTCTGGAGATGCAGACCTCGGCAGAGCCCACCACCTTTCCGTTAGCAGGTCGCATCCTGCCGTATCCCTGGCAAAGCCGCTGAGCTCCTGCCCTGCGGGGGAGCTGGCAGTGAGCTGCCTCCACGCTTGCATAGCCTCGGCTGGTGGGACCACCTGCGAGCCTGCTACAGCCCCGCAAGCATCGCGGTTTAGCAGCGTTTTGCATTGTAAAGAGAAAAAGCCAAAACATCTTGTACAGCTGATTCTGCCCAAGAATAAAAGCAAGTTATGCTTCCACTCTCGGTGAATTAAAAGGCTGTTAAATCAGCCTATTACACTCAACATAATTGAGTGTATTAGGGTTTTGTTCACAGCATATTCCCCAGGAGGGAAAAACTCCTGCCCTGCTTTATTCAGCACTGGAGACTGCAGTAATGAAGCCAGACAAATATTCTCTTTGTCGACAGAGCTCCAAAGTAAGAGCATTTTGAGCCAGGACTCTGAAAGGAATATTTTATGGTAGAAACTGGTAAGAGAGTCCTAGAACAGACCAGATCCTGGTCTATGACTCGCCAATAAAGCTGAACAATGAAACAAGTGGACTGCAAAGGACTACAGCGTGCTGTGAGACAAGATGTGATAACCCACTCACCACATCCACGGTGCTGAAGACATGGCAGTAGTGGTGGCTGGTCTGCAGGTCCTTGGTGATGTAGGCGAACGTGCAGAGATCCTCGGGGTCCTGAGCAGCGCAGGAGATGTTCCGGATCTCGTGCTCAGCAATGACATTCTGCCGGGGTCAACCACAAGCACCCGTCACCCTTCTGGGGATGGCAAATACACCCAGCAAATGGTGGTTGTGGCAAGCATGTACTGGGGGCAGGGAGCGAAACAGGTACTGGCAGGGAGGAGGAGTCTCCCAGCCAGACCAGTCCTAGCTCCCTCCCATGGTAGGAATAAATGGCAACACGGTCCACAAGCAGCCAGACTGCCAAGCCTTTGGCATTCAGGTAACCATCACCACCTTGGTGCTCTCCCATAGCCCTAGCAGCTCCTCAGCGGCTTCTGTAGCCACTAACTGTAACTTGCAGCCCCCCAGGCAGGTGGGACTGCAGGTCTTGTCCCTCCGGACACCAACTTCGAGGCATCTGAAGCTCACCTTGTTAGAGGCATCGATGAACTTCACCCCCTTGTACGTGATGGACAGTATTATGGTCGGGATCTTCTTCATGTGCTCTGTGGATTTCTTCAGAAACAAGAACATTCAAGTGACTAGTTGTGAATAAATGCTCCCTCCTTCACCACTGCCCCAGCCCACCCCAGAGACCTCCAGGCCACTGCCCCGCAACGGCAGGCTTTGGGGGTCTTGGACCAGGAGGAGGAAAGCCTGCTCTTGGTGGAAGCAGAGGGGAAGGAATGGGGACCTGAAGCAAACCCAGCACCCCTTTCCCAGGGAGAACGCCCATTCTCTCACTGCACAGACCTTCCAACTATGGGGAAAAACGCTGGAGAGGGGCAGTTCACCAGCGACAGTGGCACAGCCTGTTAAGTAGCCTGGGCCCTTGCTCTGCACAACGGCAGCCTGCAGGGTTTGGCTAACCACAGCTTCACTAAGACCTCCCCATTCCCTTCTCCACATCATCCACCACAGGCTGTGGGCAAACCCCCCCTGTCCCTGTGGCTTCCATACCCTCATCTTGGCACAGGCATCCTGCGTAGACTCTGTCCCTCGAAGGTCTTTGATCAACATGGAGCCCAAGTACTGTTTGGAAGAGGGAGAGATGGTAAAGGCTTCACGCAGGAAACCCTGGCAAACCCAAGGCAATGCCATGGCCCCGTGAGTGGCCAGCAGCCATGGCTGGCGAGGGACAGGTCACCCAGGGAAGAGCAGGAAGCGTTGACAACCCCACACACAACAACCTGACCCCAGAGCCTCCTCGTCCTTGCCACCCCCACAAGCCAAAAGCCACTTACATTGGCCTCGTACCCGCAGGACTCGAAGATGAGCTTCTCTGGCTGGTGCTGCCAGTTTTGGACTGGGGCGTATGGGGCAGCCAGGCTGGGGGGGCGCAGGGTCAGCTTTGACTCCCGACGGTCCTCCTGGAAGGGAAGAAACATGGATGTGACGCCACAACAGGGCCAATATGGATTAAAACACGGATCCCAGGAGGGTTCTTCGGGTTGACAGAATTGAGGTTCGCAATGGCCAAAACCCCACAGGGGCTGGGAGGAGGCAGCATGCTGCGGGTGAAGGTGCCAGCACTCATGGAATTGCGAGTCACCCACTTTCAAGGTGAGACTGAGGCATAAATGAGCTGCTGGCTCTAATGCTTGAGCCAGCAACAGCGTGCAAAGCTGCGCCTGACCAGCTCCCTGTCTCTCCATGCATCGCCCTAACTCCTCGCTGGCTCCAGAGAGGGGGGAGCCTGCACTAAGCTGTGCAGCGGGGCCCCCAGGACACACAGAAGCACCCACTGACCTGTGCTTTGTAGCGCTCAGCTCTGGAGTAGGGAGCAACCTCGGTGCCACGGTCATGTTGCCTCTTCCCAGTGTCCCCGGAGGGCAGCAGGAGATCGGCAGATCTGCCCGTGCAGGAGTCGTTCTGGCTCAGGGGCGACGATGTCTGGGACATCAAGTCCTGGCACTGAAACAAGCAGACACCACGAACCGTCCTGGTCAGCCTGTGCTGCAGACGTGCCCACCCCTCGCTCCCCTTTACAGTGTCCAACACAAAAGGTGCAACGAGCAGAGTTAATGGGCCTCTGCCTCAGCATCATCAATCACACCATTTATTTTCTGCACGATACCCCTGATTTGCTCCAGGATGGTTTCAGGCAGGTATACAGCCCTTTCTGCCGAGCATGCCTCTGCCCCCTGTGAGCTCATCCCAGGAGGGCAGGAGACATGCTGAGCTGCGGGCAGGGTGTTTATAGAGGAGCAGACCCCACTAAAGCACTAAGCAAAGCACTCAAAGCCACTGATGATCAGCCACCCCAGGAGAAAAGCCCTGGGAGCCCAGCAAGAGATCAGCCCAGATGCCTGACAGCCTGGCTCTTACTGCAGGCAAGATTCACTGCCTGTACGTGCCAAGCGGCCCAGCAGACAATGCGGGAAGCTCACAGCTGCAACACGCATTAGTCCTATTCAACGGACTTGCTTAATTTGCCATTGACGTCCTTCCGCTCCCCACGCCGGAGCCAGGCGCTGGATCGCACCAGCTGTAGCACCAGGAAATGCTGCAAATGGCCCATTCTCTTACACAGCCTCCCCGTCCAGCATATCAATCAGTTGATGCCGCACCAAAGGACTCCTCTCCCCCCCACCAACAATCCCGCCTTTAGTCTCATCGATCTCAAGAGGACATTTCAGAGAAGTGCAGATCCTCAGCTGGCTGCTGCCCGTCCAGGTTTTTGTTGTCTGAAACGGGGGTGGTTGAGCAGCAGGGGAAAGGTGTGGGGTTTGTACATGGCCCCCTCCCGGCTCCTGAGCACGCTCTTCAAGTACAGTACCAGTGTGAACCTTCTCTTTTTGCACCCGAACCCCAGTTCCTAAAAAATCCAGTGTGAGCAAAGCAGGGCACAGGAGCCCAACTTGCTTCAGATAAGACTGTTTTGGTTGAAAAGCCTTGGGAATCCAAGGCAAAAGGGAAGAGCTCTGCAGCAGGGCAAGGACCAGATGTTTGGGATGGGGAAACTCCAATCACTCCCAATTCCTGCTCCAGGAAGCTGATCTGCAAACACTGGGAAGAAGCAGCACGAGACACTTGCCCTCTGTGGCATGCCGCCCCACTCCCGAGCTCACAGGTTAGCTCCAAGTTCAATGGGTTTTGCCAAACTCAGCTCTCAAATGTCAGTTTTCAGGAAGAACGGCGAACGTGACAGCTCCCCTCCCAGCCAACCCCGATAACGAAGGGCCTGACATCCAAAGGCTCCCACTCCCGCAGCAAAAAATCAACCTCTGCAAATCACGTTGAGTGCTATTTGGCAGCGAGAGCAAGAGCTCTAGAGAAGCCCAGCCGGCCTAGGGAGACAGATCTGACTCCCAACCGGCACAATCAAAATACCAGGTCCCAGCTGCATCCCATCTCACCAGCTGAGCCATGTCACACTCCTGCCTGCAGGAAGTCGGCCTTGAATCTGGCCAGGAAACAAGGGGAAGAAAGTCAGCTCAGTATTCCCCTTCATGCAGAGCACAGAGGCAGGAGTAGTGCCCTGCTACCCATTCAGTGCAGGCACCCACCTTGCATGGAGGCACCTGATCCGAAAGAGCTGCCTGACATTTCCCATGGGGCAGCCATCCAGAATTTGACCTGCAAGGGCTGAATATTATCTTCTCATGCTTATTTCAATAGCAGGGCCATGCCTGTGCGAGTATTTGCCCTTTGGGTCACTGAAATTGATAAGGTGAAAAGCTGAATGGATACAAATGGCCACGTTAAGATTTCTTCCAGCACTGACTTGTTCGCACACTTCAGCTTTGTTTTGCACATGGAAGAGGGAGTTTGACCCGCAAAGAAGAAAGCTAAGAGTTGGTAAACTTGTCCGACACTTCAGCTAGAGCATGTCTGTCCAAACAAATGGTGATGTTTGCTGGTGAGGGGCCCAGCCATAGCAGAATTTGTACAGCACAACATCAAATGTGTAATTTGTTTTTACTCTGCCCAAGTGCTCCAGGTGCTCTGGCCAAGTCAGAGCCAGCCTGGCTGTTACGTTTCCCAAGTTCTGCTTGATGATGCTCAGAGTGGGAGTATTGGGCTCTGCACCATCTCCGGCAGCAGCCAAGGTGCATCCATGGGAACTATTTAACACAAAACACTCCCTCCTCCGCACAGCCAGATGTGCAGTTGCCTCAATGCTTCAAGAACTTTCTTCTCAAACCACCAGGTATCTGAGAACCAGGAGTAACCCAAGCTTCCAGGTCAAATCGATTTGTTTTAATAAGAAACAAGCCATTTAGGTTTTACCCTCTCCTTTTAAAGAGCAATGCAATTTTCAAAGATCACTCTCTATGCTTACTACTCTCAATACTTACCTTCAAAGGAGTTTTAACTTAAATATTGACATTGTAAGGGTTTTTTTTTCCCCCTTTTTTATTGATTTTGCTAGGCAGAACATCCCCTGCATGAAAGCAGCAAAGTAAGGCTGAACGTGCCTCCTTCTCTGAGCCTGGATACCCATCCAGGACCTGAGCTTCTCAGTAAACATCCTCTACAGATCTGAGTCCCCCAGAGGTGATAGCTACTAATCAGAACGGGGACAATTATTCCTGACAGACCCGGGTTTAGCTCTTTGAAAGAAAGGGAGGAAAGTGAAGGAGAGCCAGGGCAGAAGAAAGCACCCTGGCCACTGCCGAGCACGCTCCACACAGACATATCACCCAGGCAGGGAACACAAACAGTGACTCACTCTCAGCTGCGAGAACCGCGGCGGCTTTGCCGGTGGCTCCTCATACGGTCTGTCTGCCAGGGAGGCGATGATCCTCTTCCGATGGCCGAGCAGATTCACTTTCAACACCTGCAGGAGAGATCACAGTCATTGTAGCCTTTCCTGCCCTCAGCATGAAGCAAAGCTTCCCCTCTTTGAGCAGTGCTGTTCCCATTTAACATGACTCCCTGCAAGTCACAGCCCCAGAGGGAACATGGGCAGGATGTCACTACTGTGGCAAGAGAAAGGCAATACTCACATTTACTATTTCAAGCTCCCAAAGGTTTTTCACAGTGTCAATAGAGCTGTAGCCACTCGAGAGGAAGGACTGAATGTAATCCTGCAGCCCCAAAGAGTCAAGCCATGCGGGAACTGAAGGCTGGCTGTTCCCATCACAGCCCAGGGGTTTCAACTGTAAAAGCACAAGAAAGGGGTTAAAAGCCCCAGGGGGCTGGGATCCCAAGGCATACAGCATCAGTTAAAATCAATTTAAAGGCCAGTATCATGTCCACTAGCAGCTTTAAGGTAAAAAAAAATCACTGTATAAACAGGGAATGCATGTAGGATCAATACTGGCAGGAAGGACAGCCACCCTCTCCCCAGCACAGTGTCATCCCATCCACATAGCCTGGTGGACCAACATACTCCTCCTCCCTGCTATTCCCAAAACCCTTCCCTCAGCCCCTGTGATCCCTCTTTGGGTCACAAGGATGTGGCTAGAGTCACAGGGACTGGCTTTTGTCTTCTCTGCTTTTAGAGCTGAGCTGGTCAACGCCCTGTCCCTACTTTACATGACGGGTGTTGGTGCTGACCTTTGGGAGGGAGCGAGCAGCCTGGAGGAGCTTCCGACGGTGCTGCGGATCGCTGATCCCGATGTCCCGAAGGTCCTGGTCTTCCATGACATTACAGCCCTGTGGGGACAGGAAGGAGCGACATGGGAGCAGAGGGCAACAGAAGCCACATCAGGTGTGGGAGCAGAGATCGTGCACGTTACAGCACCCGCCTGACCTCACCTCCCAGCACGGCCCCACAGCAGGAGGAGGAGGAGGAGGAGGAAGGCTCCCAAGGAGGACAGCTTTGCCCCACGTACCAACCCCGGATACAGAGAGGGCTGACACGAAAGGGGCTGCGGCACACATCGCATCGGTGGGGCAGAGCGCTGCCATTCCCTCCCTCCCACAGCCCGCTCTGCAGCATCCTCTTCCAGCTGTTAGATTTCAGGCCATCGCTTACAGCAACCTTCCTGCTTGATGCACAGATGCTCTAAGCTCTGCGTAACAACGCCCAGGTAAAGCTCAGCCCCCCTCCATGTGTGGTGCCTGAGAAGGGGCACTCGGCTCTGCTCAGCTTCCCTCCACAGCCACAGAGAAATCTGAATTTCTTTCCGGGAGAGCAGGCAACCTGGCGAAGGTCACATTTATCCTCCGTCCCCCGGGCAAGGAGGCAGCCCACCCGACTCCGGCAGAGGTGTTCCAATCGCCGCACACCGCTCTGTTAAAGCCCATTTGCTGCCCACCCTTCCCCCTGCAGAGCACGAGTGGACACATGCAGAGCACACTGACTTTACCCCTCTCTTAAGAGCCTCCATCACAACCTGCTTCCCTGCCCCTCGTACCTGGGGAGAGCTCAGCGGGAAGCCCAAGCACATCTCCCTGTGGCTGGAAGAGCCACGCTGCTGTTTGACCGAGGGCTTCGGCTCGAGCCCGGATCCCCCCCCTCCCTGGACCTGCCTCCCTCTGCTCTCAGGAGAGTCACAGCTGAAGGTCTGAGCTGACAGCGCTTCGCTGTTCCACATTTTGGTTTTATAAGAGAAACCTAATTAAAATTGGCTGTTGGGCAATATGCTGCTGCAGGGGCATGCAGGCTGCGGGAACAGCGGGCTGAACGGCCAGGACTTCAGGAGGGAAAGACAAGGGGAAGACGGCCAAGTATCCTCTTCAAAGGGCAGCAAATATTTTATATTCCTTCCTGCTCCACACTTTCTGCAGTATTTCAGCACTTATGTTTTCTTAAGTACTACCTGCTTTAAATACAACAGCCAAACGTGAAAGCGGTGAGCTGCTCTCTGAGCAGCCGACCCACCTGAGCGTGACCCCACAGGGACAACGCTGCCTCCTGCAAGGGCAGAAAAGGAGGAACAGCCCTTCCCACTGCCCCTTCCACTCTCACATGCTCCTGGACAAGCACACAGGCCTATTAGCAGCCAGGGCAGCCCACAGGGAGAGCTTCCCTTTGGTGATGGCTTTATGAGAGTCACCGGGTGCATTTCATGGAGCCAGATACCAGTCCTGCAGCCAAACACCGGCCGGCTCACTCCCGGCAATGCCAGCATCCGCGTTGCTCCCGACTTGCTTGGTTTGTGCCTGGCCTACGACAGCACCAAGCCCAGGCAGCATCGCTCCCACCACTTCCATGGCCTGGTGTGATAACCGCTGGGTAGGATGCCACACGGCTCTTTGCCCCCGAGAGCTGCTCTTCCCCTCACCGCAGAGATAAGTGTTCAGAGAAAGACAAAATTAACGCTACAGGTAAGAGATGCCCAAGTCGCTGGGAGAGCTGCCCTCAGAGGCCAAACTGCAGAGAAACAATAATTTAGCAAATGACAGTGGCAAGTTAAAGCAGCGTGTGGCAGGGACGCAGGGCACTGTAGACACTCTGTGACCGCCAGCACCCACAGCACCGAGGCTCCTCTGCCTCCGTCCTCCCTTGGCAGGCAGGGATGCCCGACGCCCTCAATTCCTGGCAGGCCATGGGGGGACCGAGACTGCAGATCTGGAGCAGACAGCTGCAGTACGAAAGCATTTGTCTCAGAGTTCTTTAAAAAAGCAGAAAGAGCCGGGACTAAAGACCCTGCAGCCGATTAGGGTGGTTTGCTCCCTGTTTTCCAAAAGGTCAGTTTATAGCAGCAGGCTACAGCGCTGGTCTGCAGAGTCACTGCCAGCTGGAAAGAGCGACTGCCACTGCTTGAGATGGCACCGTGGGTGGGCAGCAGCTCTGCAGGGGCACGGGTCCACACTGATACCTGCCTTGCCTTTCTTGGATTGCACCCCACATCCTGCTAGCAAGGCCATGTGAAGCCCCTGGGTCTCACCTGAGTGGTAACGCTACACGCAAAGCTCTATGCAAGGATGTAACTATGTCACATAAACTGGTCTGTGCACCCCTCAATTGCATAATTAAAAAAAAAAAAAAAAAAGGCTTTTTGTCAGTTAAAGGCTCCAAGGGTGCCCATTTGGTGCAAAAGCAGCAGCAGGCTCCACTGCATCGAGAGCAAACGCCCTACGTGAGTGAAGTGGAGAGGCTGCCACTGACAGAGGCAGTGATCACTCTGGCTTGTTAGCAGCAGCATCACACAAAAAAAATGAAAACATCCCTCCCCTTTCTTGCTCACAAATTTTAAGCCAAAAAGCCACATTTAACATGCATTCCTGTAACAGCAGAAGATTGTGTACTCAGCTCAGGGGAAGAGGGAAAGGATTAAAGGTAGCTTAACTCCCCTGACATGCACCTTACCTGGCACAAGTGCTTTTGCATGTGACAGTTCTGCTACAGGGGCTGCCAGAAGGTCCTTGGGAGGCCGCATATGTGCGAGGAATTCATCTCCTAAAGGGAGATGTCTTTTAAAGGGCTTTTTTAAATGGACAGAAGATGGCTAGAGCAAATGATGGGATTTTTCCTATAAGCCTGAAGAGCAAAGCATTACTGCTCTGCTTGGGGGAGGCAAAAAGAAGCAGAGGAAGGGACTGACACACCGAAGTCCCTGCAGCAGGTTAACATCCCCAAAACCTGCAGTTCCCAACACCTCGGCCTGCTCTGCTCCCCCAACCTGCCCATCTTGGTGCTCTGCTGCTCAATTCCTCTGTAAGGAGCTGGGTGCCAGAGCTGCAGCAGGCGCGTGGGCTCAAGGAGGATGCTAGCAAGGGCACGGCTCACAGCAAACCCTTCACGCACCAACCAGGACAGCAAGAATCGTTTGCAGCCAAATGAGCTGTGACAATGGTGATGTGTAATTTTCACGTATGAAAATTAAACAAGCTTGCTGATCCTATTTACATTTTTACTCATGCTTATTTTCCAATGTTGAGCCTTTTTGGTGCTAATACACTTTAGCACAGCAATGCCTGCCTAGCACAGCCATGCTCCCAAACTAGCAGCACAGGGCTGTCAGCTCACGCTCTCCCAGGATGCCTGTTCTACGCTGACATGGCCAGTTACAGGCCCAAAGAAAGGCAATAGGTGTTCTCCCACTTTTGGCATCTCAAATTCAAGGAAAATTGCTTGCTGTGTAGCAAGGATACAAGCTAGTTAAATACTGTAAAGCCCGCAGCTTTCGCGAACACTCCTTATTTTTATGTGTCACATTAAATTCCCTCAGTGTCAGCCCATATTCTCAGGGTACTTAACAAGGATAGACAAAGCATAGCAGCTCCAAATAAATCATTACAGTCTATTGTGCATGAGCCTCCGCTTAGAGAAATGTCCTTTAAACCCATCCGGATTTCATCTCCTATGAAAAAAATAATCTGCCACTAAAATAGATAATTAAATGCAAACACACTGGAGATCTTTTAACCTTTGCCAGTGGAACAGATGAGCTGTTTAAACCAGACTTTAAACCTGTTTGCATTTAACATGCCGTTCAGACAAAAGCCAAGGGGCAGAAATGGTCCGCCTGGGCCACCGCCGCCACCTGCCTCCGAGCCACGCTCCTCCGGCGCATCAATTGCCACAGGTTTGGTTAGAGCCCTGCTCTCTGCTCCGGCTCCTGTGCTTGCAAAACCACCTCTCTGCTCAATCACCAACTGATGACTTAGCATAAAAAGCCCCCTAAGCAAGCAGGGTTCCCAGCCACGGAGACCCAGCTGGGGTCTGCTGCAGCTTTCGTCCTTCCCCGCCTCTCCCAGCACATCTCACTCGCTTCTCACCGCCAGCCCCATCCTTCCCGACCTCCGCACCACTGGCTCATGCCGGGCACTGGGCTGATGAAGGGTCTTAGGTCTGTCCCCGAACCAGGCAAGAGCCATGTCTTTGCTGTATTGAGGAGGGGACCGCAGATGTCCACACCCAGCAGCTCACGG
Source organism: Buteo buteo (assembly GCF_964188355.1). NCBI lineage: Eukaryota > Metazoa > Chordata > Aves > Accipitriformes > Accipitridae > Buteo > Buteo buteo. The sequence continues at coordinate 5,071,527 of NC_134193.1, read as the reverse complement.
AGAAAAAGGGAACAAGGCATTCATCACCGAGAGGAAACAAAGCTTCTTCGTTACAAAGGGCTGCTCAAAAGGCAGATTGCCTTGATGCAGGGCCGCAAAATTTCAGAAAAAATGCTATGAGGATTTGTGAGGGTTTTTTTGGGGGAGTTCGGTTTTGATTTTTAAACAATATCCCAATAGAGGTTTTTGTTTGCTCATTTTTGTTTTTTTTTTTCTTGTTTTTTTTTGTTGCTTTTTTCTAAATAAAGGTCCCCTTTGGTGCTGACACAGGTCAGCAACCAGGTCAAAAGATGCCATCTCCCAAGTGCCCCGCTGGAGGCTGCAGAGCAGTCCTGGCAGCCTGACCCCAGGCTCGCGGTCAGCCCCTCTCCGGGTCCTCTGAGGACGATTTCAGCAGATGTCCAAGGCAGGGCAGAGGAAAGCTCCCAGGGACTCGCTCTGCTCTCAGCCCAGTCCTCTAGGATCCTCCAGCAGCAGCCTCAGAAATGCCAATTAGAATCAAATATACTTCCAAAGACGTATTTCAGACTTTATTCGTTGTGACAAGTGCTTTTTACCTTGTGCATTTCTCCCAGCTGTGGGGCTGCGGAGCAAGCGCAGCTCAGGGCTGCACCCGGGCCAGAGCTCTTGCTTTCACCCATGCTGGGGGAGCAGGGGACATCCGAAAGCCCCGTTCATCCCAACACCTCACCGTTTTCTCCTCGCTTCCATCGGGAACTAGCTCTCACCATTTCCTGCACTGCAGGTGGTTTGTTCCTAGAACACGCAACCTTGCGTTAATCCAGATTTTAGTACAGCGCACACGTTAGTCTTGGTAGAAAAATCTTTGGTGATTTTTTTATTCCCAGAAGAGCTGGGATGATCCCTTAAAAAAATCCACCAGGAAGCAGAGGCTGAAATTTTCTTTGCAAGGGACTGAGGAGCACAATCTCCCCCCTAAGCTTCAGCTGCACACACGTGTGTTTGGTCAAGGAAGGAGTATTTCTCCAGTGCAAGTGCATATACATCGGGGTGAAATGCATCACCCAGATGAGTCTTCTCCTCCGCTCCCACTGGCAATCCAAAGAGCCTGAACGATCAGCCCAGCTGCAGACATCTGAAATTGGGCAAGGTGAATCCCACTCCCTGGGTCCAAACTGGCAGAGACTTGCTGCCAGACAGTCCGGAGGAGCTTTCATCCCCCAACCTGGCCTGCAGCTTCCTCAGAGCTGAACAGAGCTCCCTCCATGGAAAGGCACAAATACGCACGACCAAGAGGGGCACCTCTGCACCCCATTTCTGCCCTCCGCATTGCCCCAAAGGAGGGCATAGATCTGCTAGTGACCCGCATCCTTGTCTGGGCTGCCCCAGGGAGCCCCAAAAGATGCTGGTGCAGCCGACCTGCCTGCAGAAACACAAGCTTTTAGAGAAAGGGTCTGCTTTAGTCATGCTTCACATCTTGCACTGTAATTAAACAGCCTGCAAGGCTCCAGGTTTCTCATTAAAAGGAAAAAAAAAAAAGCACAGTCAGAGGTTACACTGTAGGAAGGTAGCGTCCCCTCCTGCTAGTTAGGTGACCCCGAAGGCAAGCATGCCAAAATCAGAGCTGCTGAAATCTGCCAGCAATCCTCCTCCAGCAGGGCACTCTGCAGGCACTTAACTACCCAATTTTCAGATGCTGCTTCTTGCACAGAGCCTGGCTTTGGTCCATTCTCTCTTTCCAGCTAAGGAAAGGCCCTGAGGCAAAGAAAGTTTCATATAGGACGCGCAGTCTTATCCAGCCAGCAATGCAGTTTAATGAATCCCGACTGTCTCACTAAGCTCACGCTAACACAAGTGCTGCCTCTGTTACTAAACCCTGTATTAGACAGGCGACGGACTGCAGGGAAGACTGGGACCAGAATGTGTTTGCTATTAAAAGCAACAGATGCAAAACCCAAACACAGCTTTTCCAGACTACAAAGGCTTCTGAAAACATCTATAGCAGAGTGCCTTCAGCTGCATGAGCCAAAGCATCCATTTTTTTCTTACATAAATGCATACAAAGCTCTTTCTTTTTTCCTCTCAGTACATTCAAGACAATTGCATCTTGTCAAGGATTTTGCTGCCACTGCTATTGCTTTACTTTTGGCAACCAAAAGCCTGGATGGGGGAGATGGAGATGCATCCAGCTCACCACAGACCCAGCCTAAACAGAGATAATGCACAGCAAGTCCTGAAAACAGAGGTTGCACCTTCCTTAGCCTCAACACCACTTCAATTTCTCCTTTGCAGGTGAAAAAAAGGATCCAGAAACCTCATTTTGGTCATCTTGGTACCGGCCAGCTGCAGCTTTCAGGAACTTAATGCAAGCAAGCAGTTCAGGGTTTGCAGTCCAGAAGATAGTGGCTCAATTACATGCCCAGCAAGGCGATTTGGTGAGCCCTGCGTGGCTCTGCCTGAGCTCCTGGGTGCTCCTGCTGCCAGACTTGTAAAACACCACTGGGCTTCACAGCCCTGCAGCCTCAGCCAGCAGCCCGAGGATAAGGGAAGGCAGCAAAATTCGGAAAGATGAGCTATAGTGAAGGTATATCTGGGAGCTGGCAAAGCCACCGCAGCCAGCAATGAGCTCCCTGTTCCCAAATCTATTAGTTAATGACGAAGCGCCTTCCTTCCCTGCAGGGCTTAGAGGTTGCACATTTGGCCTCATCCAGCCCCTCCGAGCTGTGTGTTCAAACCCATCCGAGCAGGGTGCTGGGAGTCACCAGCTGAGCCCTGCTCCCACTGCAGAGCCTGGCCAGCCTCGACCCCCTTACTGCAAAAGGGGCTGTATGAATCTGCACTTGAAGTAAAAAGCCCCGCTAATATATCTTGTTCAACAGGACAAGCGCAGCTAATGTCTCGTTAATGGACTAATTTATAAGCTTGTCCTAGAAACAAGCTTGCGTTCCGTCTGTATATCTGCATGATTTGTGCTTGGGGGCTTTTCACCTGAGACCCCTGGTGATAGCACAGAGCATCACCCCCTTTTACAGACAAAAAAAAGCGCTAAAACCTCCCAAAATAGAGCCTTGATTACAGGCAATGCTGAATACCTACAGCTCTGTCAGCCATCCCCGGCTGCTCAGCCCCTCCGACAAACCTGCACTAGTGGCTTATTTATCTCAGAGTAAGCTGATGACCCCAAAGCTGGGACCTGCACACCCCAATTTCAAAGCCGGGGGAGCAGCACTAGGTCACACAAATATGTACTTGTAATTGGCCTCATGATCCACAGGGTTTTGTGCCCTCCCTTAATGGTACCTGCAGTTTGAGATAGTTCAGTAGAAACTAGGGGAAAAGAAGTATTTGTTTAGCTAAGGGCATGACAACGAAGCCCTAGCTCTTCACAGAGCATTGACTGTGGAAAGGGTTCATATACAAAAACCTACAATAAATCCTAGATTAGCACACAGCCACTTCATTTTTGTTTAATTTTCTTCCCCATGCAGACTGGCAGCGTGACAATGGCAACGGAGGGAATCGGTCATGGTTGTCAAGTTCAGGCAATTTTATTGAGAGAAAAAAAAATTAACTGCTACTTTAATGGCTTTTTTAATGTTTATTGGGCCTGGAGCTACTAATGAATCAAATGTAAGTATCTTCTAAATTGCCAGTTCTGGTCCACCCACTTTGCTCCTCAAAATCCACTCCGAACTTGCTGCTTTCTGTGAAGTCCACTTCCATCACCTGGGGAGCTTCAGCGCAGCTCTGCCATGTTACCCCCGTCAGAGCCACGGGTGAGCACCCGAAATGCGCTCTCAAACCCCCGATCATTGCATCTCTGCTCTCACCATTCCCTTCCAGAGAAAACCCAAAGAACCATACCATTGTGGACAAAGCACAGTCCTTGTGAACCACCCAAGTAGCATCTGAAACCCACTGGAGAGCTGTCAAAAAAATTTCGTTTCATTGTATGAATCGATTCCCACTCAGACGCTTGGCAGAAACCCTCACACAAGGGTCCAATTCCACTCTTACAGGGTGTTCATCCAGGGCATCAAAATCAGTCTGGGGACCAAGGAAGAAATGCATTTCCATGAGGCTGGCAGCAGTGATAAACAGCAGACAATATCATGTAACCTGGCTGATGTACTCCCTGCCTGTGTCATAAAAATAAATGAAAGCCATTTCAGTAATAAATCTGCCAGCCGGCGTGAACCAGGCCAAAGAGATCCCCAAATCTGATGAGCAATCGTTAAAGGGTAGATTGCCAGCACGTCTAGGTACTAGCAGCATTTACTTCCACCCGCAGTGGCTCAACACACACCAATTTACAAGCTCAGTCACCGAACGCTGCTGCAGGGCAGAGCTTTGCAGCACAGGCTTTGGGAAGACCAAGCCCAGAACCAACCACTCAAGAGCTTCTGCCTGGATGAACAGAGCTTGCTTCAGCTTGGAACCAAGCCTACCTGCCCAGGCACAATCTATACATGGATGATTACTTGGGTCTATACTAAAGTATTCTCCAACAGCTCCAATCGTGCCAAGTTTTCTCTTTGTTTCACCAAGCGTAGAAGCAGTAAAACCTTTTCTGGGGGATCTCCGATAGGTCACCGTTCTTCATAGACCGTTACTGGGTGCAAAACACTACTGGAATATGTCAGTTAAGTTTTCCCCAGATGACTACTAAAAAATGACAAGTTTTATATGAAAATAGAGAAAAGCTCTGGGGCACACACATTCTCAGAGCATGCTAAAAGCCTGGCGGCTGCCCAGGGGACCAACATCTGCGAGCCAGGCTGGGTAGTTACAAAGTGGATCATGCAAAGCAGAGCTACAATTCACTGAGGACACCAGGAGATGCCCCATGCTCCAGCAGGGCAGGTATCAGGTAAAAATGAAGATCATGCAGATATCGGCCAGCACCCAAAACCTGGGGATTTGCAGGGCGAAGGAGACCCAGCTCCGTGCGCATCCCGTCCCTTGGCAGCTGGGAGGGTTGTCCTCGGACCCAGCCTGGCAGACACTCACCGAGCTGCACTTCAGCTCTGCTCACACACCAAGCCAATGCCTCCGCTCTACATTTTTATCAACCATTTGCTTGCACACAGACACACAGAGAAGAGAAAGGCTCTTTTATAACGAAGACCACTACAGGCTAATCTAACATGGCACTGAATTACATTTAATCAAATTAATGTCAGTACTCTAAATTATTTGTGGACACCCCGTTCTTCCAATGCCATCATTTTTCTACCACTTCTCCCCAGTTATAAAAAAAAATAAATAAAAAAACCCAGAGGAGCCCACGGCACTACACAAGTAGAACAGATTTCCGTTTCTGACGCTGTCTCATTGAATCAGCATTAGCTGCTTTCCACACACTCCATGGGAATCCAGGCTTGAACAATAAAAAAAAGCAATAAAAAATGGTTTATGTTCTGTTTTACCTGCTCATTTGTGAATCAAAATATCTTTGGACTGAATAAAAAGTTCAGCTACAGAATAATGGTACAATTGCCAGAGCATATGAGGTTTGCCCTTCTCAGATGTCAGCCTGAAAAGTTGTCTGGGGTAGCAGCAAACATTCAGCCCTCCAAGGGAAGGCAAAAGCTTTTGCAAGCATCTCAGACACGTTTATGGGGTCTGTGGGATCACAAAATACTGTAGTGAGGGTGCAGGTAATGGCATTTCCTTCCCTACTTCTGTGGGGGAATTCCACCATTAATTACTGCAATTCCTTCTTATTACACTGGCAACGTCCCTTCTTTTCCCAGAACAGCAGAGTCTGGCCTGGCCTTTGCCCCCAGGTCATTCCCATGTTTGCCGCGGGGCACTGGGATGCACTGTGCATCTCACGGTGCAAAACCAGTTTCCTGTGGACCTCCTGAAGGTGGCATCTGCTGCAGATGCACTGGTGATTGCAGGAGACATGACGGGACCAAGCTCTAGGAGCAGGAGAATCCCTCTCGGTCCATATTCTTGCGACATTTTCCTACTCTTACAGCTCCCCCGGCTCATTACCGGTCAAGGACAATTAAGTCGATTTATAGCACATTTTTCTGAATGGCACTGCTCACTCATTGCTACGGTTTTGTGATCTGACCTTTTCTTTTCCTCCTCTAGCGAAGGGCGAGGCAATGGGTCTCCTGAAACTCCATGCACACCCAAGGGCTGCATTCCTCCACGTGGGAGGTAGCAGGGCTGGCTTCTCTTGGGTGGTGGGGTATTCTTGGTTCATTAGTACTGTTAACATTTGGCATGCAATTCTGCTGAGGATTTTATTCTACTTGCAGAGCTGCATTTTTGCTAAGTCAAGGACAGCACAGCCAATGCCAGTAATACTCAGCTAGCAGCTTCAATTCGGTTATGTTTACCCATTGCACAAATAAACCTTTCCCCTCTAATGAAAGAATTCCAGTAGGCTGCGAAGCAGAGAAGGAGAATTTGAAGCACCATCTCCATTTTAGCTTTTTTTAATCCCCGGCTGGCTGAACAGACTGCTTTTCAAATTAAAGCCCCATATTAAAAGCAGAAGCTGAGTGTCATAGTCCAATTGCCCCGAGCCAGCAGTGCTGGCAGTGAAGGTCACTCAGTGGCAATGGAGAGGGCGAGCGAAAGAAGCTGCTCTCTTGGACTGTGGGGCTCATGCTGGAGGGTAACAGCAAGAAAAACAGGGAAAGTCGCTTTCCTAACATCGCCCATAAACACAACAAAGCAATGGGCAACTTAAAGGGAATATAAGAATTTCTCCTGACACAGAAATGTAGCCCAATATGCAGATGTTAGTATTTGGAAAGAGAACTCAGTCTTTTAGAAAACTAAGCTACCTAAATCCATCTTTTATAGCCTATTTCTTCCCTCAACCAAGCCAAAAGATTACACACAATCTGACTTCAGTCCCTTCCTAGAAACGCATACACCAGCAAGTAAGCCTTAATGTCACGTCAAACTGATGTTTAAATAATCCTGCTGACTTGTGTTAGCAATATCCACCCTTGACTGAAGTCAATACTTGATCAAGATCTGAACTAGTCATAAATGTTCTTGTTTTTGCATTTGACTGTGAAACCGGTCAGCGTCACCAAGATGCTCTTGCGTGCCATATCAAATGCTGCAGCATTTTGTTTTGTTCTGCAGATTTAAAAAGAATTTTACATCACAGAAACACTGATAAAGAAACTCTGCTTTCAGTGCCGGAAGAAAGTAACACACCAGTGAGGCCCGTGCTGCAAACTCAGCCTGTCTGCAGCGTCCCATCCCAGCTCCAGTCTCTAAAATGCCTAGTAGCTGTGTCCAGGCAGGATGACAGTCATTGCATTTATGCATTAACACCTGTGATTCCCTTCTTACCACGGTTGCGCTGACTTGTTCTTTCCTGATAACCAATTCACAAGCCCTCAAAAATCTCTGCAAGTTCCAAAAGTGAGAATATTCCGAACAAGCCCTGTCTGACACCACTCAGAACCAACTGGTACTACAAGTGATACTCTATTATTTGTCCTGAATTCCCCCAAAAGAGAAACAGCACTGGTAAAGACACGTACACATGAGGAGGGTCAGTCCTGACTGCGGTCATCACTCTCTTACTGAAGCAGACCTGAACTGCAACAGAAATTTTTAGTTTGCTGACAACTAAAGTGCTGATCTTGCAAGCTTGTGGGCAAGGGGTCCTGCTGAAGCACGAGGCCTCCAGCTATAAGTTACTAAAACCTTGTCCCAGATGCAGAGCTGGAATTCTCAAGAGCAGAGAAGCCTCTGCTCAACATTCACAGCCCACCCTAGCTATCTGCTAAAATACACTTCTAACTTCCCTTTTTATAGGAAAACCTGTAAAATGTTCATGGCTCACATTACGGTTTACATCTCCAACCCTGCCTCTTCAATGTAAACCTGTGAAAACTGCAGGTCTCCAAAGTCTCTTTCAGCTGTCAATGCTGCCTGTTAAAGCGTACAAGCAGACCCCGAGAGAGGGAGCAGGATTATTGCCTCCTTCCCACTCACCCGTTCTCCTCGGTGCTGCTGGAGATGCAGCTTGCACAGAGCTATCATCAGCAAGACGACCGGTCGCACGTCCAGAGAGCACAGCTAATCACCTAATAATAAATCTCTGGATTTCTGAAAATAATGGAATTATTATTCTTGGAAACAATGCATGTTTCTGCCTTCCTAGATTAACATCTAATTAAGAAGCCCAATATATTTACAGAGCACTTTTCAAAATCACTTTACCATACTGTGCGTTCATGAATCATTTCCCTTATCTGGGGGCACAAGGGCTTTGGTAATGCAGGGTGCAAATTAACACAAGAGCCAACTGAAAAAAACACAGGAAATTAGGAATCCCTGAAACCAGAACTGGCTGAAGCATGGGCTACAAAGTGCTAAAAAGCACCAGACAAGCTTCTGCACCCCCCAGTTTTTGTCTCTTACTAATTCTGTACTACCTACTGGGTAGACAGTATATTTGAAACATCTATTTCTCTTAAGAACAGCACCAAATGCCGCTGTGCCAGCAAACACCGGATTTCACCCAGTCCCCACTGCGGTTACAGGATATGCTCTTTGTTAGACCGTTTTCTTAATCCTGCTTTAAGTTACTATCTACTGCAGGCTGAGTATTCTTCATAAGCATATTAAAGAGCTCTTCTTCTAGGACGCTGCCCCTGTTTTACAGCTGTACTATCACTACGCATCTAACAGTTTGCTCTTGCAATGTTTTTCTTGTCTACCCAACGTACGAGCCGCTTGTTCGCTCACAAATGGGCATCTGTGGACTCAGGCAGCAAAGGGAGCATCCTCGGCGTACTGAAAAAACCCCGCAGCGCTATATGCAGGGAGTAATGCAATGTGAAATCTTACACGGGAAATGTTTCCGTATCAAAAGACTCCAACTTCTTAATTTTTGTGACTAAAACTTAATTAGCCTCATAGCCCATCTGGCAATTTGCAAACCATTACCCAGCATTCTTTGGACCTTGAAATATTTAACATAATGAGGCCCTAATAAGGACTAATCCTTTCACAGAAACTGTTTAACTCTAGGAAAATAATGCCACTTAGTTTGAAATATTCTTCGTTAGCGATTGGAAGTGGCAGTTAATAAAGAAATTGTTATGTAAAAAAAAGAAAAGGAATGGACAGCCTGCCATGCCAGGAGCCAAGAAACCAGGTCCTTTCAGTACTCACTGCACTAGCCAGCTTCAGTGTTTACAACAATTTTAATAATTCATCTAAGAACATCAAAATCACTACTCAAAACAAATTAACTACTTGTTCCTCATTTGTCCTATATCTGAAGGTTTTACTCCAACAACATCAGAAGCTGAAGGCAAGCAATGCCACAGAGGAAAAGATTCTTAATAATTAAACTTTCATACTGGGCTGACTGTATTAGCTTGAAGTTCCCAGGACTTGGATGAAAGGATTTAAAGCCAGTCTTGGCATGGGTGCCAGAGTCAACTTCCTAGTAAAAGGGATAAGCAGCAAAATGGAAATCCGCCAGGGCTTGCAGGAATTCTTTGTTAAATTATTTCACCTTTTAAATTTGAGAAGAATGAGCAAGGAGAGCAGCCCATTCCCTGAAACCAGCAGAAGCTGATCTCCTACACTGGGAGCAGTTACCCAGCATTGGATAGGGAAGAAAAACATCCAGCCGTGAACAATATTAAAAAGCAATTCCTACCACATACACCATAAAAATCACATACTGAGACATATACAAGGAACCTTTTTTTTTCACCTTATAAATGGCAAAATTCTGCATCAGACAGTTCGCAACTAAGTGTTGCTATTTATTGCAAATAAGCATAGTCAATAAAAATCCCTGCTTCTGAGCCTTCAGCTCCTACCTCTCTGGGGACAAGTGGAAAGTTAATTTCCTTCCGTGCCGAGCAAGGTCTATCATCACACTTGTCAGGCAGGGCCAGAGTAAAGGCGTTTTTATCTGCTAACTGCTGGAGTGAGAGCTGCCCACTAATACCACAAAGGTCAAGACCCATCAGCAGAGGATCCCAAGCAGGGATCTATGGGGTATATTTCATTTAAATTCCTTGTACCATCTCCCAGAGCATCCCAGAAGTTTCAGCAGGCTGCCCCAGCATGCGGGGACGCTGAAACCTCACGCGGAGCCGAACGCACCTGCCTGAAGCACAGAGGGGTCCCAGTGGCCAAGGGTCCACCAGAGGGTTGGGACCAGCTGGGTGGGACACTGCGGGGGCCGGAGAGCCCCAGGAAGGGCTGGGGTGGGTTCGGGGAGCCACGACAGGAGCTGGCCCTGGCCCTGCACGGCTGCAGGTGGTGCTGGAGCCCGGCAAAGGTGCCTGGGGCTTGCACGGGGGGCAGCTCACCCCAAATCCTTCCCAGGGAAGAGGGGAGGTGCCACACACAGCCGTAGGAACAGGATACGGCAGAGGTAGAAGGGTGCGTGGCAAGACCATCGTCTGTCACCGACAGTTCCTCTACTGAAGGTGCATAAACCACAGTAAAATCCAGCTCTCTGGGGGAGCGTTGGCCCTGCCAGGCTAAGGGGAGACAAGGGGATAAGCTGCTTGCCCTGGAGGCCAGGAGGTATGGCTGGATGCTGCCACAGTATTCAGCTTACGGGGTGCTTGGAGATCCCACAACATTCAGAGGGACATTTATCCTGTTGGTCAGGTTGTTTTTTAAAAGCATAATTACATCCTGCCTTTAAGTACCGCTACTGACACTGCTCAGATGCGCGCTTTCTTGCACCTCCATCCATGCCCTATCCAGTCTTCCCTTCTTTCTCCAGCTGCCCCGCACGTCCCCTCACCACTGTCGGATGGTTGCCGTGTTTTCGGAAACCCCCTCACCCAGCTCACAACACAGCTGTCAAGCACACATCCTCCTGCGTCTCACCTCTCTGTACCATCCACAGTACCAAAGAGATGCCCTCACTCCCTTTCCAATGCAGGATATTACATTAGCCTGAATGGCTTCTCCAAAGTTTTACATCCAGTTTTAGAAATTCTTTATTTGCAAAACTTGGAGTCCATACTCAAAAAGCATTTAAGACATGCAGGAAGAACCCTCCTGCAGCACCAAGATTTTCCATCTTTGCAGTTCATCATTCCATATGAATTCTCAGATTTTTTTACACCATGCAGCTTTAAGTTTCTAGATGTTGGTTATTAAAAAAACCCCTCAACATTAAGCATTACCTAATGATTATCATCATTAGGTTTCAGAGCCAACGGTGTCAGTGCAATTAGGTACAGCTCATTAACATCCTGCCTGCATGTTTAGAGTAAGTATACTTCCAACAAGAGGTCTACCATCTCCTTCATAGTCCAGAACACAGACTGCTCAGTGATTTCTTCAAAACACTAACAAATTTCAGTTCCCATTTCTGGAGTAAATTGGATAGTAAAGATTTAGGGGGCAGAGTAAATAAAATTTTATATCAAATGTATAGTGAAAAAACTATAATACCCACATTAAATGTGAAGGTGAATGACCCTGACCCAACACAACCCTCATTTCTTCCCTTTGCCTAACCTTCTACACATCCCCAAGACTGTTCTGCTGCGCTGCAGAACCCAGATGTGCTCCGCAGCGGACACGGGATGTCGATAACAAGTAAAGGTTTGGCCAACACATTTGTTAGAGCCTGTGGGTCCCACCCAGCAACTTACCAGGAAGCGGACATCATCAAAGCCGTTCAAAAGCAGCTTACTCTCATATTGCTGCAGGCCAATGGACTCCAGCCACTCCCCGACACTCTGCTCCAGCATCCGCGAACCTGACGAGAGAGGAATCGGCAGACGCTTGAAAAGGGAAAAACCGTTAAGGCGGTAGCAGCGGCACTCTGAGGAAGACAGATGGCATTGCCACATCATAGTCATTACCATAAAGAAACTCAAAAAATTATGCTCAGAGTACAACAAATCAGCTGGCAGACAATTCCTCTTGTGTGCACAGACCATGGACAACAAGCTTCCAGTGCCTCTGCGGGCTCCGGGTTCAATTTGTATCCCAGTTAACACTCAGAAAAAGAAACACCTTGCCCGGGCAAACTGTTTAGAAGCACTCCTGGGACCATGACATCACATGCACTGCTTTCAGGGCTCAGGCGAGTTTCTTGCCAGGCAAACATATGAAGCCCAACCCCACAGGGATGCGGATCCACTCCTTGGCTCATCTGAAGGGGGCGGGAGGAGGGCAGCAAACTTTCACCCAAGGCATTCCCAGCCAGTCGTAGGTGCGAGGGAATGGAGCAGAGCCGCTCACAAACGCACAGAGCTGTGCAGGTCCTCTCATCCATGCAACTTCGGACGCACTACCCTGCTCAGCGGGCCAGCGGAGAGGGCCAGGCGCATTGGAGGCACAAAGCAGCTAGGGAGAAAATACATCTTCATGCAGCTGAGACACAAAACAGACACGACGGACTTTCAGAAAAGCAGCAGAAGCCAGGCTAGAGCAGCTGTCCACAGGAAGACATGCAAGACAAAGAAAGCACACAAACTGCAGCAGAAGAAAAGAAGGGCTTATACTTTTTTTCCCCAAGCAGTCCTGAAAGAGGCAAACCATGGTAAGGGTTTTTTCTCGCCGTTATTGTGTTAAGAGGAGCAGAGGAGCGAGAGACACCGAGCATGAGTCTGAGAGTCCTGGCACTGTCATTTTACCACCTATCCGGATGCATGGCATTTCAGCACGCTGCTCGGACCAGACTGGCTGCACCGGAGAGTCTAACTACACTGCTGCACTGGGTGACAGCGAGAGAGACCAAGGAATCAGTACGGTTTTCACCCAATACATTCAGTCCTGCTAGGTGTTTGGTGCACGCTTGTATTTGCCCTTCCTTCATTTTCTTCAGCTAAGTGCAGCTGCTGCATCCGAGCCCCTCATTCACACAGGGAGCAGCTCTGGAGGAGGAGGCATTTTAGTTCCTTGCTTCTAAACCAAGTCAAAACAAGAAGAAACCAAATGCAAGCACACTCTCTCCTCTTCCTGCAGCAGCTCAAGTCCAAGACATGCCCTGGCACCTCCTCTCAGCCTCTGATAAGAGAGATTCTTCCCAACACCCTACGGAAGCTGTGCAGGCAAGCTCTCCCTTCCCTCACCCCTGGGAAGAGAGTCCAGTGACTTGTTACTCTCCTCTAAAAAAGCTTGAGACCTTAGATATGACAAAAAAAGTTCAGAGATCTCCTTTTCATCAGGAAATTTGCTATGCAAGACAGGCAGAATTTTGCAGGCTTCTTAGCACATCTGTTTCAAGGGTATATGCAAATAAAAAGATGATCAGGAAAAGCAAGTTTGCTTTCTTTGAACCTTCAGGTCAGCTGAAGCTGCTTGGTACCTTCCAAGCCATCCTTCCCACCCCCGCCCGCTGCAATGGCTGCACAACGCAGAGCTCACGGTGTTATCTGGAAATTCTTGGGGTAAGGGATCCTGCTGCTCTGGTCCACAGAAGAGCTCCTCTGCCAGGCGAGCCGCGCTCGGCGAGTTCGAGAGAGCTGGCCAGTCTCTCTAGTGCACACTGCAGCACGAGAAACGCAGAGATCACAAAAGGTTTCCGTCTCCCTCCCCTAACACAGCCTGTGCAGAAGAGCAGCATCTAAACCTGGAATTTATGCAACAAACTCCCGCTCGCCCAGGGTCTCCATCCTTCCCTCCCGTCGATCCTCGCTGGTCCGCCAGCAGCCAGGCAGCCGTGTCCCCTCACCGAGCAATTGTGCGTCCTTGCAGAGCGCTGCAGCGGCGTGCTTTGTCTGAAGGCAGCGAGCTCCACGCTTGCCGTTCCACTCTCAGTCCTGTCTCCTGCTCTCGCATTGCCTGTCCCTCCCTTCTCTTCATCCTCTTACCCCTCCCAGCTTTTCCATCCACTGTAGAAGCAGTGAGCAGCCTTCGCAGCAGAAGCTGCAGGAGAGGGGAGGGAGACAGCAGCTTTATAACTCTCCAGTGGAAATTACTGACTTCTCAATATTTACTCAATGATGGACTACACAGCTTGGGTTTCAAAAAATGATGTTACAGGTCTGCTTTGACAGTTCTAAGTGATTTGTGGCTGGTTCATATTTAATTTGTCGAAAGAGAGGTGAGGGAACTGTTTGCTGCCTACTACAGCATTTCTGGAGGCAGTCAGGGTATTGGCGGGGGAATGAAACCACAGCAGTTCCTTCCTCTGAGCTCCTGAATTTCGTTTAAAAAAATTATTTACTCTACTCAGCCTTTTGTACACTCGTAAATGTATTCCTGCTTTTAAAGGGGAAACCCACAGTGACACCAAGTGCAGGTTTTCTGTTTTTAAATCCACTTCAAGTCAAGACAAAATGAAGGGGAGCGGGGGGTAGGTATTTGGAGGGAAGGGAATGGAGGGGTTTACTTTAAAAAGAAAAAGAAGATAACAGATGCCCAAAACATCCTTGTCTGAAAACAAAGAAGACCAAAATACACTCAATGTTTGCATGTTACAAGGATGACACAAGAACAATCGAATCCCAGTCACTGTGCCCCCCAGCAAGAGCCCGATCACAACTTCTAATTGAAACAAACTCCTAATTCTCAGCTCCATCCTTCTCCTTACGCTCCACATTTTAGGAATCCTACCTTTAAAAGGTCTCCAGATGGCAGAGGGGGAAACAGTCAATAGAGTGCAGTTAGAGTATCTAAAAGTTGCAAAGAAAGCAAGCCAAGCCGTTCAGTTCCTCTTGCAAGACATTTTTCAAGTAACACAGCATGCTTCCAAGAAAACAGGAAAGGGAGAAGACTATGAGGGCCCAGAAAGGTCCTTTTGTAAGTTAATTGTTTTAATAAAGACCTTTAGTGCAAGGTTTGAGTCTGTTTGGAGGACAAAACAAGTACGCGGGCCGTGCCGGACAAAAAGCATCACCCTGTTTGCTCATGGAAACTGATAACAGTTTAACGTGACCTGGTGTGGCCTGAAGACACAAGACCAAGCTTCACCTGGAAGAAAAAACCACAACTCCAAACAAGTGTTGATGAAACCACTGTCCACGCACAAAGCAAGCATGCAAGAGAACCAAGTCAGGCAGTTATGGCTACAACTGGGGATGATCATCAGCTGGAAGTCCTTAAATCCATTGAGTGGGGGCTATAAACTCAGGCAGTGCATTAGGCAAGATGGATAGGCAAGGAGAATGTAGTCATTAGTGCTATCAGATGCAAGAAATACAGCCAGCATCCAACTTTACCGGAACTAAGATCAATTAGCCAAATGCAGATTGCTAACAAATTTCTCACTCTCATGTCAAGTAAAACACCAAGCACATTCCTCACATCCCAAGTCAACTGCAGAGTTAACTCACCAAGCCCCAAATGCATTCCCTGTCCAGTGCAGCATGCCTCCTGCCTGCATCAAGCTGATTTATTGAGCAGAGACCACTCATCTCCTGTATTTTGGGGGAGAGAAACACTGCCAGACAAATCACCGTAACCCAGCGAGCAACACACAGGTTTCTTGTTCAAAGCCAGCAGTGAGATGAGACGCTGCAGTACAGTGGGGTTGAGTTTCTGCTGCGAGACCTGTACTCCCCTAGCCCTCTGACTCACATCTGGAAGGAAGAGATGATCAGAAGTGGGTTGCTGGAGCTAAATAAATGTGTGACTGCAAAACACACATGCAGAGACACACAGACTGAACACAAATGTCTGTTCCCAGGCCAAAACCCCCTTTATGGCAAAGGTTAGGTGGAATCCAGAATCCTTTAAGAGATGGTGTTCCTCGATTCCCCAACCTCTGAAAAGCACTTACCGACACGGATCAGTGATAGACTTCTTTCCTCTCGCCTATACCACTCCACCCTCAGGAAATACATTCGGAAGATTTTCTTACAAGCTCTACCAGGAAATCGGAGGGTCGAACTTGTTGGCCAAGAAATAGATTCTAGCTCCAAATTCTATAAAGATGCCAGGATGCATCTAATTATCTTATCATCCAGGGGCCTCAGAAGTTTAATGTGCTCGTCCATAACACCATGACAAGACACTGAAGTCACCCTGTTTTATGGAGGAAAGCTTTACGATACAGGAACCAGCTATTTGCCCAAATTTGTATGGGAAGTCTGGGGCATGGCAGGGACCTGAAACCAAGCGTCTCAGGGCCTGAGCTTGTTCCAGCGTGACTCCCAGGGTCCCTGTTTTCCCTAGACCCGAGTCAATTGTATGTAATAACTGCTTGTATAAACAGACTCCAAACATACTTATCTCTGCAGTAACTGCTAACCAAGGCATTTTATGTTTCTAGGCAAATTAGCGATTCCAGACACCAAACTAGTCAGGAGCCCCAATATTCTCAAAGCCCACCCATTTTTGGGGATAAGAGAGCATTTGGAAAGTTCCCTGCAGCTCCCTGCACATTTGTGATATGATCTGAAGAGTTAAAACAGCCCTAACAAAGCCCTGAAGAGCAAAAGCTAAATGCTGCTAGAAAACAAAAATGTAAGGGTGCACGCACCCCAGGGCACCCTTCATCTTCACAGCAAGGGGCTGGCAAAGCACTGCCCGCTCTCTGGCTAGCTGTGCTCACAGGAAAGGAAGGAGAAACAGGGAATATGTACAGCAGCTGATCTGTGTATGAGGGATCCCAAACCGAGCATAACACAGCACAGCCTGCAGGAAAACACCCGGCTTAAGGACAAGGCAGCTCCTGGGTCCGCCTGCTTCCAGAGACGGGTGTCCATTTTGCTGAAAAGTCCCTGCACAATGGCAGCTTTTGCTGAAGTGCTGGCTCCTCCTCTCCCCTCCATGTTAGACCTCTTCACTAACGATATCGATCCATCACACACGCTGCTACAGCTACGGACCAGCTCAGGGAGGGGAGGGCTTGTCATAAAGCAGGATGCTAAACAGTTGCCATTGCATTAGACCAAAAACCACACACTGTTTTGCATCCTTCTGCAAAGCCATTTGACCCTAGAAAACATAAGCGTTAATCAGTACCATAGTATCTACAGTGGGCACAGGTTAAACTCCCGCTGGGAATGCACGGTGGATTCCTCCTCACCAAAGCAAAAACCCAAGTGACAAATGGATATGAGATAAGCTTTATTATGGCAAGCGTGAGCTGCGTGTGCAGATACATATTAGCATCTCATCAAGAGGAGACACTGCCCACCCGGAGCAGTTCAGATGCAGCAGTTTGGAGGTGAAGGATTTAAAAGGACAGAATTCCTCGCAGTGGCAGCTCTCCAGCATCCTCCATCACGCTGCAGTAAAGGCAAAAAAGCTCTCGAGTTCTGCTTTTGTTTTTGTTCCTGATTTAAAGGCAGAGAAGGGAACTCATGCTTAAAGCATAGGGGAGAAGCACGTGTCCTGCAAGCAGCCTTGTTTAGTGGATATCGATACCTACAGGTGTGCTCACAAAAAGCCCAGCATCACCTAAGTCGAGGCATGTGGCAGATTAACCACATCCAAAGGGCACATCCATCATGACACTGGTGCTGACTCGCAACTGGCATCACCCCAGTCCTGCTCTCAGCGCAGCCACTGCCCTAACAGAAGTAGCCAGGGAGGACAATTCTCCCCCCAGAGAAATCCAAGAGGCATTGGGAGAAGGTCATGTCCCCGAACAGGCAGGACCGTTCCCGGCTATTGGGATGGTGGCACTTGGTCAGCCAGGAAGCATCCCAAAGGACAGCACTGCCACAGCTGAACTGGTCTTACCATCACAAAGCATCTCCTACGACAACATTTGCAAGATGTAGATTTTCTAAAACCCTTGGGCGGTACATGACATTTAGGCACCTTCAGTCCCCAGACAGCAGAGTTCATCGGCATCCATTTAATCAAGCTCTGTACGCTGTGTCTCACTACAAACAGCTCCGTTTCAAAAGGCACCATTAAAGCCAAACAATTATCTCCTCCTTTGAAGGCCATGGACTCGGCTCCATATGGGAGACGACGCTCCCGCGGACCTATGGCTCTGCCTGCAGCAGCGGAGAGGACAGGTTCCTTAAACTGCTGGTTTCCAGAGTGAAGCTGCATCCCGGGAAGAAAAGAATTAAAAGAAACCTCCTGAGCAGCTTGGAAATGTGGAAGCGTTGAGATAGTCAGCTAAGAAAGGGGAAAGGGGTAGGATATTTCCCCGCTCTGCGAACAGTATGGAGACACGTCTAGGGACATTTGCACTGATATCAAAGCGTCCTTCCTCTGTTAGTTCCACCTCCCCTTCACATCTACTGTCCTCAAAAGAAGGCACAAAAAGTATAGGAAAAAAGCTGGTAAAATGGCAAAACGATCCTGTTTGATGTGCAGTGCCAAGGCATGCAATGAGGTCACTGCAGGAGCAATGGAGGAAGATTTTCAACTGAGACTTCGTTCTCCCTGCTGCTCCAGTCTGGATCCCAAACACAAACTCGGCGCAAGGTTCGCTATTCCCCACACCCCAGCCGCCTCCACTTATAACATTTATGGAAATGAGTGTTTTAACCTAGGATTGTCTCCCATCGCTCTGATGCTGCATTGTGGAGATAAGAGTTATAATAGTTGCAAACATGGCTGGAGGAGGACGTTGCTCTGTTTGAGGAAAATCAATGTACTAAATGACTCTACGATTCCTTCTTCACCTTGTTTTATGGAAATTAGAAAAAGCAAAGACAAAATGCACAACTAAATCATCTCACACACTATTTATAAAGTTTTATTATAAAATTAATAAAACTACATACTTCAAGGTCACAGAAGTATGTAGGTGAAATATATAGAAAAAAACCCTGTGATTAGTTTTATCTGATTTGGAGCAACAATAGGGCATTTAGGGTTTTACAGGCAGAAAGTTGGAGAAGAAATGTTAAAATATTCCAGCAAAAATGGTAGCTTTCCTGGAAAATCACCGCAACACTCCAGCTACTCCGGACAGTTTTTTTCAGAGACTGGGTGGCAAAAGCTGTTCTTTACATCTTATTCTATTGCAACCAGACTAAACTCCAGCTAAGACTACCTGAGCCCCCAGCAAATGTTCCTTAATCTGTGAAATACCAACAGCCTCCAAGGGACACCTTCTGACACAACCCAACGTACACTGAACCTCCTCGTGCCTCAGCGGCAGCCTGCTCCGAGCCCGCTCTTCCCCATCAGCTGCCGTCTTACCCAGAGGAAAACCGTCCCAAGCATGCCCACAGAGTGGCTTTATTTCCAAACATGCTCAGCAGTGAACATGCAGCTGGGATGAGTGAATTCCCGTGGACGTTACATGGATATTTGGTGTCTTGGCTATAGTCACTCTGATGTACAACTCTAAATACAAAATTCCCATCCTATCCTCCCAGGGTTGAAAGGATTTTGTGAGCCTTAAAGAACAAAATACTAGAATGTGGAGAGCTATAGAGAGGTTCTGCTCATTTCCAAAGGGACAGACCCACACTTACATAACGAAAAAAACCAGAAAAAAGAGCATCTTGCTACTGCATTATGTATTTAAAACAAAAGCAAGATTGTTGTGGGGGTTGTGAGACCAGCCAGAAGACAAATATGCAGCAGCTCTATTTCAGACTGACTGCTTAAAGAAAATTTTGTTGCTATCCACCAGAGAACAGAAACTTGAGACAAACATATTCTGAAAGGCAGGAGAGAACTGTAAGCAATCAGTTCGACTTTCTTAGAGACTACGTCAAGAACAACAGTAATTGTAGGAGCCAGGATCAGTAGAACTTTCTATCCCTAGGACACCAGCTGGAGTCCTTACACCATCTTTCAGCTGCAAATTAGATTTTTTTTTTTTTTTGTAAGTGCAGAAAACCTGATCTTCCTCCTACACATTGAGCAAAAACTAGTTGTGAAGTTTTAAGTATCAGAACACAGTAGTTATTAGGCTGTGTGAGCAGGGACAATGAGCCAGCCACTCCAGAGCTGATTTTACTGCCGCGAGCTTGCAGAAGAGCACAAGAAGCATCCCAGACCACTCACACAAGCCAGCAACTCTCATGTCCACCTAAAGGGAAGGACTATAAGGAGTCACTTCAGTTATCAAAAACCACTAATAAAAACTTCACAATTCTCAGCAATAAGCCTTTGTTTAAAGCTATTCAAAGATGCAAAATATCACCTCAAAATTTACCACATCCTAAGCAGTAATACTAAGCCCCAAAAATTTATAAACAGGCAGTTTCAACAAGAAACAAAACCCCCTACACTCACACACACACACTGCTGTCACTGGCTGAGTATTAATCAGAGTCCCTCCCCTTTCCAACAGGCTGGGGGTACCAGCTGCAATGCCCTTCACCCAGCCCATTTCCCCCAAAAGCCTGCTGGGAGGCAAGGACAGCTGCATTATATAAAATTAAATGAATCTACCTAGGGGAGTATTGAATTAAGACTGCTGGTAGCAGTATTGAGCATTATACTGGGAAGCTGAGGTCTGCTCCTTCTGTGCCAGAGCCTTCCTCTCCCTTCTGGGAGCCAAAGCAGGTTAAAAAGAGCTGCATGCAGGAGCCAGCACCTTCTTTTTGTACAGAGCACAACCAAGACAGACACACACAAGCTGGGTACGCTACCTGAGATCCTCTGCTGCTCCTGAGAAAAGTCAATGCCTTCACCGATGGAACTCATGATTTTCTCAATCTGAAAATAAAAAAAAAAAAGCACATGCTACATTATTCATAAAGCCTCAGGAAAAGTTAAAGGCAGCCCTGGGATTTCACCTGCCATGTGACTGCTGAAGAAATCCAGGAAAGGATGTTAAGATACCTCTTGACCCAGAAAAGGTACCCTTAACACCTTGCCTGGAAAAGTCTTCGTAAGGATGGATGACTCAGAAGGGATGCAGAGAGGTTGGGACTCCACAGAGCCTTTTCCCTTCCACAACTTGTTAGTGCCTGAAAATAAACAGCTCCAACAAAACCATCCCTCTGGAGCACAAAATCAGGGAGAAGGAAAGGAACCCCAAACTCCTCAGCTCACCCTGTATAAACATGCAGCCCCACCTTCACCAGCAGCAAAGCCTGAGAAATGCAGTTCACTAACTCTTTCACAGCATGCAGCAAGTAAACTTGGCTTCACCTCAGTCTGGGTTTGGTTGGGTATTTTTGATTTGGTTTGGTTTTTTTACACCATCACATTTCCCAATCCTCTGCATGTACGTACGCTGTGCTCCTCACCACTGCCACTGAGAGCAGAGATGCTTAGAAAGAGTTTGAAAATAGATCAAGTTTGCAAAAGCAGCAACATCACGGGGCAAATGCCTTAACTACCCAGGAGAGGGAGCTAAAGACAGTTCCATCCCCTGATTGAAGCAATTCACAGTCAATAGCTCAAGGCAAACCTCATGCAATTAAGAAAAAAAGGTAAAAACTACTGCCCGAGACGGTGTCTTCAAGTCCACTTAAGAGTTGCATTTAAATGACTGCATTTGCCACAAAAAAAAAAAAATAAAAAAAAATTAATGCAAGTTGCAATTTTCATACAACCTACAGGATACTTAAATGAGAATAGAAACTTTTCAAAAACAATTCTTGAGCAGAATTTGTAAATCAAGGCTTTCTAATGCAATGCTGCAGAGGGAAAACCAACAGTGACAATTACTAGGTTAATTCTGTTAAGATGAAAGACCTAACAAATTACACCTCAGTTAGTCAGTTCAGAATTTTCCATAATCTAAAGCAGTAAAGCCCATTATTTTCCAAAGAGCAATGAGACACTTAAGAGGCTCAGGTCTGGTTGCTTACCCCAGTCTTCAATCTATAACCAAGCAGAAAATTATTAAAAAAAAAAAAAAAAAAAACAAAAACCAAAAAACCAAAAAACCAGAGCCCCCAGTGATTGATTCCTGAACAGAAATATCCCAAGAAAATATTCCTGCAAGGCACTTCAGAGCAGTTGCTGCTGAATGCAAAGCCAATATATCTACCGGCAACAGAGGGGGGGGGGAATAAACTTCAACTCTTACACAACTTCTTTTTTTTCCTGGTCTTTTAAGGATAGATTTGGGGAAGGAGTCCAAGTTTTCCTGGACCTCATCCCCCAGCTGCCTTAGCACTGCCTGCATCCCAGCATGATGCTTTGCTTGGTGCAGCTGCATGAGTTCCCAAAACTGCCCGGCCGGCGATCAGGGCTCCTGGAAACACTGTGAGGGGCTGGGAGTTTGACTTCCATTCAAAATCGATGGCAGCTTGAAGCTGAGCTCCACTATCAAGGAGGTTTTTTTTGGTGAAACAACAACAAAAAAAAGTCTTAAAAGGCTCCTGCCAAGTCAGATCTCCAATAAAGTCCTTCCTGTTTGTGGGGAGGAGACAGGCAGTGCACTTGTAGCATTAAATCTCACCAGGGAGAAGGCATTCATGCGATCTATAGAGAAGTCATTAAAGGATGTGGATCCTCTGTCCCTAGAAAACCATGAAACAACCACTTCTACAGGGCTTGAAATATCGTTAATGCGAGCTTACTGGGAGCTTTGAAGACCAGCCTGGAAAAAAAAAAATTTCTTTTCTTCCGTACATGGTTGAATTCTGAATAAAGTATGTTCTAAAAAGAGATTTCGGTTAAAGGAAGGGTTTTGAAGTCGCTGGATGCACAGGTCCTACCATCAGCACGCTGCCCTGCCGTACATGTGGCAAAAACGTTCACCGGTCTTCTGCCCCGGGACACAACCAGAACTCAAACGTGACCTTTGCTAAAACAGCTGGGAGATACCTGACCCCAACACCGGGCTCTCCATCGGGCTGCTGGAGCCATGCGGGTCTCGGACAAAGGCCAGATGCCATCAAACACTGACACAAGGGTTAACAGTCGCTAACAAGGTGACAGGATGAGCGATCAGATCCCTTGGTTTCATAGGAGGGTAAAAATGACAAAGGAGAATTGATATGATAGCCTGGAACATGAAAGGTTTTACTTACAGAAGACAAGTCATTCAGAAGCTTAAACAAAAACTGCAAACTAGCTGTACAAGAAATGGGATTTTGAGTTTTAACTCAAGTTTAAAAGGATGCACTGAAAAAGGATGAGGCCATGTAAAAGGCAAAAATATCCCGATTCCAAATGGACAGAGGCAGCCCTTAAATGACAAAAATCAAACAGAGACAGGGTGGTTCATTTTGCAACTGCTCGCATCACTAGCTGTTACTTCAGATAAAAATTACACAGCTAGTCATCATGTCATCTGATCTTACCATTTAGACTCACTGTGGCTGAATAAGGAAGCCCCAGAAATATAGCTTTGAGAACTGCAAGAAAAAGTTGGGGGTTTTTGTCAGCTAACCTAAGGCTGTTGTGTAAATCAGCAGCTCTGCAGTATCAGCAACAGAAGTGTGGGATCAGCTAAACTGGAACCAGTTGAGAGGAAAAAAATGAATTTAAACTCTGCCTTGTGATGCTGAGTTTTTCTTCTACCCCAGTTATGACTTTTAAAAGGCACTGTCTCCCTCTGTCAGAGATGTTTGTGGCAATCACTTTCAGTCCATCAGCCCCACTCCTCTCCACAGGCTGTTTTAAAGAACTTTTCCATTTCTCATTAGTTGTGATGGAGCGTGAGGGACACGTGAGCAATGCAACAGCTTCTGCTCAAGCCTGTAGACAATGTGAAATTACTGAAAAGTCATGAAATCTCCTCATATTTCTCAGCAGAGGTTACTGACTGGAACCTAGAGGTAACCTAGGTCTCTCAATGCACATTTTTGCCAGTCACCATTTCCGCAAGAACCACCTGCTTTATCTGCTTTTGCTCCTCTGAAGCAGCAAATGCTCCCCAGCAAAGCCTTGAAATTTCATGGTGCCCTTATGTATCATCAGTACATAAAGGCCATGCAAGACTGGAGGGAAATACAGGGATGGTGCAAAACAAGCCTCATTTCCAAATAAGACCAACGGCTTTGGTACTGACTGTTTTATTCACTTCCATAGGCAGGCACAGAACCCGAGCTGTGGCAGGATTTCTGGGATGCTGCCACAACCCTGAGGGCTCGCTGCAGAATTTGGGTCTTGGGGTCAATTCAGTTCAAGCTCCAGAAGTTTAAGGGCATTAAGCTTTGAAGATTTATGTCAATTAGCTTCATTACAAGGTATATTTCTAAGCTGGAGCCGCTCTTGTACCTACTGTCTGGGATCTTTATCTGAAAGATGTTTACTTCAGCGGATCTGGAAGCCTGTGAAGTTCTTTAGTCTCATGGGATCATTTGGAGCAAGAATCACTTGGTTCCAGCCAAGCTTTTCCTATAACCAGTCACCAACAGGAAGAAAAAATAAAGATAAAAAAAAAAAAAGGTGGGGAGAGAGGGAAGAGAGGAGGCGAGGAGAAAAGCATGTTTGTTCAAGCAGCCCCAGCTCCCTCCGACTGTCTCCCAGCAACAGAGGCAAAGCGCTTTGCAGATCTCTTACGCTGTGCCGGGACCCAGCTCTGAAGACGTGTGGGGACTGCTGCCGGCGCTGCTGGGAAAGGCAAAGAGCACAAGAGCATGTTTCCGTGACCGATTCAAACCCCACATTTGTAGCCCCTCTTTGGTCAGAGCTATGACTCTGAACGCTATTTGGCCAGAGCCAGGTAAGCTCCCTCCCATCAGATGCTCATTACAAAAAAATCCCATTTATTTCCCAGCACTTTTGCAGCGGTAGAGCCAGCGTTTTGCCCTCCCCCACTGCACTCCATGCATGGATGCCCTCTTCCACCCTTACCCACTTGCAGTTTTGCTCTTTCACAATGCAGGATGAAGGACAAGAGAAAGTTTTAACTTGATTTTAGGAAAGGTCAGGTCCTCTGCTGCGTTTCTCACTGGGAAGAAGCAATGCCTACTGCAGTACTATAGCCCTGGAGAGGATGGTGCAGGATAAAAGGACTCTCCCCATCTTTCCACTTCCTCTAAAAGTAGATACAGAGTTTTCAGAAAACAACTTCTGCCCTACAAATGGAGGTAACAGGTGCTCAAAAGCTGCAGACAAGAGGACAAAGTGAATCCAGATCACAACCCACTCTGCTCTCAACAGCCTGGATGAGTTCCCCTGCGCAGGGCAGGTCGCCATGGTCTGACACCGTGAAAAATTTGCTTCCTTCCCTGCACCCCTTTTCCACAGCTAGATTCAAATTGCAAATTAACTCTGAATGCCAGGCCAAGTTCACTTGTTTCCATTGCGCTGCCCTCCCCTAATACAAGACGGACATGGTGCTTTTCAGGTTCAGACCCCAGCACTGACAGCTCTGCACTCAAAACACAGCAGGGAGGACTTGCAGGTGCTTCTTCAGCACTAAAACACCCACGAACTTTTCCTCAAAAACAGGGAATTGCCTTGTGCTATATAAAACTGAATGGTAATGAAATAATCACATGGCAAAGGATTACCTTTCACAACCCATCCTTTGCTAAACATCGGTTTGATCTGGAGGCGGTCACTGTTATGCACAGTCAAAACTGTATTACAATTAATGCAAAGAAAAATCCTGCTTCACGCCCTCAGCTCTCCATGAAAAGAAAACACCCTCCCAAGCCACACACCAACTCAAACACCGGTTTATTGCTGATCATCTTGATTTAACTGCTAAGAGGTTGCAAAGATAAGAATACAGGGGAAGGACACAAACCTAAAGAGGGAATGAACGCTTTAAAGCATCCCTGTCCTCCACAACCAGTCCTCAACTGCACTCTACGGCACCAAGATGGGGCTGGAAGAGAAGATACCTTGAAAATAGCCTACACTACAGTTTTTTAGGCTGTTCTTTCCCAGTGGTTAATTATTAAAATACAAAAATACCATGTTTAAATATAGCGCTGCAGTTCAGACTTAGTTGTAGCCTGAACACTCAGTTCCGATTTGTTTTGGCTTAACCTGTTTTTTTCCACTGAAGCACCAAGCATCCGTCTCTGAACAGGTTGTGGGGTGGGTTTAGGGTGGGGTGGGATTTTTTTTATTGTTTGTTCGGTTTTTTACACCTACCAAAATAAACCCGCAAAGTGCTTTTGCCTCCTAAATTAATACAATCATATCTATTCCTCATCTAGAAGGGTAGCTGGCTCCATGCTATAAAGGTATTTTGGCCAATAAGCCCTAAAACCCTACCAGGGAAAGCAACAAACTACTGCAGAGCTGAAATACTTTGGGACAAGGAAAGGCTGCAAGGATGGGGTAGTGCCCTTCAGTAAACCCCAAAACAAGGGATACAATAGGAAGGAGTTGCAGAGCAGTTACCAGGATTGAAGCACACTGATTTATTTTCACATTCGCCTATGTTTTGCCGAAAAATAAAAATACCCTGAAAAAAGGAGCTGGGTGCGGCTGAGAGTCATCCCAGGACTGGGGAAGTGGCAAGCTCTTCCACGCAGGCAGGCAGGCAGCCATGAAAACATAGCAACTGGCAATTTACTCCAAAACAGAACTTTATCTTAAAACAAACTACCCCGAGCAACTGAGTTCTGATTAGTGGAGAAAAAGGTATTTGTTTGTAGAAGGCCCGTAAAAGCCAAGCCAGCTTGGAGGACACACTGGATGCTGAGGCTTGTTCTGCTGGCAAGACAGAGGACATTTCAACACCAGAGTCCTGCAAAGTAACTCCCCACCTCACAGCGCTCATGGCAGAAGCATCTAACGGCTTTCTACATGAGCAGGACGCAAAATATCTCCTTTCCTCTGATACCACCCTGCATGACCAGCAGGAGACCCAGAGCTGGACAGGTCCCGTATCTTCTCTGAAGACAGTGGTGCCAGGTACAGGGCACCGAAGCCAGCAGGAGCCTTCTCTCCGGAGGGCACGCACGGTCCCGCAGAGGCACCGCTCTGCAGCCAGCGCTGACGCGCTTCGTTTCCACTCCCCTGCCCTGATGGACGTGAAGCCGTGGTGTCCATATTAATCTCTCCAGTTTTTCCCTCCCCGGAGCCAACACTGAAGTTTGGAGCCAGCAAGTCCATTGAGAGAGACAGAGGACGATTAAACAAGTCCCGGGGTCTTTTATCACCAAAATAAAAGACAGCTTCACAGAATACAAGCTGTCTGCAGCAACTCATTTGCATGCAGGGAAAGGAAGCTTCATTCAGAAAGCACAAAATTGAGCAGCACTCCATTAGTGTGACACTCACCCAGGTTCGGGGGCATCTTTATGCTATTCGAGCTTTCTGGAAGAGGCTTAGTAAAACCTCACCTACAGCTGAAAAGCCCTTACATTTGCCATCAATATAAATGCAGAAGTTTTGTTGTTCTCAGTCTCTGCATGCAGCATCAGTGACTCCCAAGGACACAGCAAGGTTGTCCTGGGAGAAGAAAAAAAAAAAAAAATATATACACACGTGCATGCGAGCATTTGGATAGCCAGATATTGCCAAGAGCTGCAGCTATCCTACCCCAGACAGTTTATAAGCAGGGTTTCCCCCTCTCTCCATCCCCTCCGAGAACAATAGGTGGTCAGAGGATCCAGCTGCTTCGGACAATGATCTGCATTGCTGTTCTGCAGCTCTGCAGGTGTAACACCCCACATCCCCAACCAAGGCTCTGAGCCCCACAAAACAACTCTGTTTAGAGTAAAGGCATCCTTCCTTGCTTCGAAATTAAGGCAGCCGACCAGGAGGGTTGATTTGTGTATGTTAACTGGGAGGTTGGGAGTGTGCCCAAGACACCAGGCTATGTCGTCCAACCTTTCCACGCAGCGCCCTCTTTCCAACACCTCCCTCACGCACACACAAACACACGCTCCTTTGCAGGGAGCTTATTTCTGAGAAGCCAAATGTTACCATTAAAGTCCAGTTATGCCTTGATAGAAAAAGGAGAGCCCCTTTGATGCTTTTATCCTGGGAAAACAGCTTTTGGAGTTAACTCAGGGGCACTGAAGAAAAACTCCAATGAAGCGTTTTCCCCTTAAATCACTATAACAACTTCAGACTTGTTAAATCAGGTATGAACAGAACGAGACATAACAGGTTGCTTTATTCTACTGCTCTTCACAGGCTCCTCACTGGTGCATCAGCCCCTGATATCTGGGCAGCTTGAATAGGGACC
Source organism: Buteo buteo (assembly GCF_964188355.1). Taxonomy (NCBI): domain Eukaryota; kingdom Metazoa; phylum Chordata; class Aves; order Accipitriformes; family Accipitridae; genus Buteo; species Buteo buteo. The sequence goes on along the minus strand of NC_134193.1, from coordinate 5,043,695 downwards.
TACATGTTATCATCTAGAGATGATTTAGAGTTGAAGGTGTGTCTGTGCATGTGCACATACATATATGCACACACACGTAACTACAGCATGTTGCCTCTGGGACCAAACTAGCAGAAAATTACTTTTTTCTTCCTTGAGCTGCTTTCTGTGGTTCGGCAGTTCACCCAAAGGTGACAGCAGCATCCCCACCTCTGCAACAGGGGGACTGTCAGCTTGTGCCACCACCAAGAGCGTTAGGGGACAGTGTAACAGGGCTTCTCCTTAAAACCTCTCCTGCCTGGTGCTTCCTGGGCTTACCTTCCCTTATGATACAATTTCTGGTACCATGCACCGCTGCTCATCTCTTTCTGAGCTCTGCACATCACAAGGAAAAATCTGTGTGGGGTCAATGCCTTCTGCTTCCTCTGTGGCCCCTTCCCAAATTGGCAGCTTAAAAATCACCAGTCCAGAAGCCTGGTCACAAGGAAGATAAGCTATGGCATGCCTGCACATGCATCAAAGAAACAGAAACACTGAGCAATAAAGTTATTCAGATGAAAGTCTATAATTAAATAAAAACACAGAGAAACAAATGGCACACTATCTACCATATGTATGGTATTAGCACATTATAATGACACCCTGCAGCATAAGCATAATTAAGAATATATCAGGATTCCCATTATAAATCCTTATTATTAAGGGGTTCATAACCTACTGTACAAACTCGCCTGGGGCTAGAGCTCGGCAGACAAGATAGCAGCTCCAGCAGCATATTTTATTCTTGAAAGCTACTTACAAAGTTGGCTTTAAAGGTTATCAGTATTTTAAATTTCTGCAATTCCAAGTAAGTGTCAAGGGTTAAGACTTCATTATTTCTAAGCTTCTACAACTGAGGGATGGGGCAGATCTGGTTTAAAAATTATTAAAAAAAAACTCAGACAAGCTGCTTCTGCAGTTTAAAAACCCCTTTGAGTACAACAAACACCCCCAATGACAAAGCGACCAGCCTCATTACAGCCTAATGGGTTAGCTCTAAAAAACAGGGGAGAAAAATAAGGGTGCATTAGGTCAATGGACAATGCTGTGGAAGCACAGAACACCCTCATCTGATGCTTCCGTTTTGTACCAATACCACAGCAACAAACCCCAAATACAGCAATGGTAAGATCACCCATGAGCTGTACAGTTGCCTGAAAAAGACAATCCCTCCTGCACACAAAGCCTGACACCCAACCTTCAATATCATGGTTGAAAGCTTGTGTCAGACAGTTACGAGGTGACTCTAGCTGAACATGAGATGCTGCTAGCTGTTTCCAGCTGTTTTATAGATTTTCTAGTAAACAAGAGCAAGTTATTTCAGGGTTGCTGGGAGGAAAAAGAAAGCAGAGCTATTTAATCAAGATTTAGGATTTTCTTTTTTAATTGCTAAGTTATGAAATCATCTCTCAAGAGATGTGGTATATGGTCCGGAGGGGATGGAAGAGGTCAGCACGACCAAGTGACTCAAGTGACAGTTGCCCAACGGTGCCGAATACCAACACCCTGCACAAGAGCAACGGACTGAATAAAAAAAACAACTTTAGCTAGCCTTTTGAGCACCTCAAAATTAATACCCAATTTACACTACGAGTCCCGTAAATGGCAATAATGCCCCTTAGCTGATACTTCTACATTTTCCAGGCTTCTCGGTGCCGTGGTAATCGCACTGGCCCAACTCCTCCTGCTTCTGCTTCTCATTTCAAGTTTAGAAAACACATGATGAAAAGACACCTCACACAGCTTTCTCCAGCAGCCGCACCGAAATGAAGTCCACTACATTTGACATGCTGCTTCACATCTATTAGCTGCATCTCTAAGCACTTGCTGCTCTTCCAGACCGCAGCCCCGTAAAGCGAAGCACAGCAAGCGCCCAGGGTCGCACGCTGAACTCGCTGCAGCTTCCAAGCAGTTTGCAGATTCACAATAATTGAGGTTTGATGTGACAATAGCACAGATAACAATAGAGGGGCCAAAGCCAACAGAAAGGCAGGCATCTTTTCTAAAAGCCAACACGACACAGGCTCAAAATACCACTGTGATTAGGGTGCTCGCAGGCAGCGGGCAAGCCGAGAAGATGCTGCGTGCAGACGTTCATATGGGAAACAATATAGCAGGTGCTGCTTTAACAAGCGGTTAGGTCCTGCCTGCTCCCTTGTTTGTCCTGCTGATGCAAGACACAAGTCATCTAAGGCATTTTCCCCAGAAAAGTCTTTGGTTAATGGATACCTGATCTTACTAACTGATATTGCATCCCTGAAGGTGGAAGCAAGGCTGCTCAGACCCAGCTGGCATACATCCTCCGAGCAGAGGGATGGCTGGATTGCAGCCCCCACCAGCATCTCTGAAAGGGATGGAGTTGCAAATATTAAGAGCAGGAGAAGGATCCAGGACAATACCTGCTGGCTCCTTAGTGCAAGTGTAGTCCTGGAAAATATGGGTCTGGGCCATGAATCTCATTTCTAGACTGGTGACACATAAACCACTTCTGGTTTAGTTTGATGCTTCAGCTTATGTTCTCAACATCACCATCCCATAGAGCAGAAGCCTCATATTTCATCGCTCAATATATTCTGTGTATACAAAAGATACCAGCTTGTGTTATGAACTCAGCATAACAAATACCAAAGGCCTGGAAAATATAATGCTCAATTTATTAATTTAAACCTAAACTACAAAAGACAGTTGTTTGAGGCACATTTCAACACTTGAACTTCAGAGTTCCCATGCTATATCCTCCTCCAGCAGCATGTGCTTTCCACACACAACGCGAGGACTCACTAAATTCGTTATTTATTTCAAGACATTCTGCAACTGTCCATTAGTGATAAAGGCGCACATATTTTCTGACTTAATATGGTCTCTGAGAAACTCATTTGGATGGGTATCAGGGACTGTTGCTTCATACCACTCTCCAGTCTGTGTTTTTGTACAAATCCCCAAATTACAAATCTGAACACATACCAAAAGGAAAGGACCTTACGGTATAAATTTGTATTTCACAACCAGTGTGTGGTGGATCTGCAGTTTCAGAGCCCTCCAAATACCAATGTTTTTTGACAAACACCCAGTAAAATTCAACGTTAACATGACAAGAAAGATGGCCAAAATGCGACAATGCGTCTGCTCATAACAGTGAAATAGCTGGACTCTAGTTATTTTGAACTCACAATAAAAAAAGGGAAAACCCCCTTAAGAATATTTAATCAACTCACTGTCTTCAGAGCTATGTTTTCACACTCTTGCATCCTAACGCTCAAAGCCAAAAATGATGTTAGGCTCTTGGTGCAAAGGTTGTCTCCAGCTTGCAGGATGCAATACAGCATGGTAAAGACCACATGGAGACTTGAGATAGAGCTACAGAAACACTTTTTTAAAAATAAAAGCTTCTGAAGTGCTGGAAGATGCAACATAAAGTGGAAGCAAACATAATGAAACACTGAATTTAGCAAGGACACTGAGGCCGGACATTTCTGTTCCTGAAAAAGTCCTGAAAATGCTAACGATCACAAGATAGTTACATAACCAAAATATCCGTCAGAGCACGAATGATTTACATAGAAGAATCAAAAGCTTCTGATTCAGAAATACTGAGTTAATACACTTGAAAAGTTAGCAGAAACACATAGCAGCAGTGGACTGAAATTGTTATATTATTCTAATGCACTGGATACACACAGGCTAATTTAGATCCATGTTCAGCCTGTAACTGGTGACCTATAAATAAGAGGAGAAAGAAGTCATTGTGCATTTAGATCTGCGTTGAGGGCATTTTCACAAATCCTTTTGAATGTGTGGATGGAAGGCTTCTTCCATGCACAGGGTAGCTGATAAGCTGCAATGTCTCACAGTATTTTGCAAACCTGCCTTAGGGTGAGCCACCCTGGATACCTATCTATTTCCAGATGAATTGATACAATCCAAAGAGCTGGCAAATATAATTCTTGTTATGTCTAAATCTTGCTGCTAAAGATAGGAATAAAGTATGCTTGGTCTTTATGCTTGCCTTTCAGACCAGAACACCAACCAATTTTACCTATAAAACTGGTAAATTGTCTTCATTTGTCTTGGATTGGCTTAGTTCAGTACCGGCTTATAATTTTAACAGGCTGGCCATTTGCAATAGATACAAAGCAAACCTGTACCGTGGAAACACAATAGCTTTCACTTCAAAAAGTTAATCAGAAGGGAGGAAATCTCGCCATTGGGGGCAAAGGGAAAAGAGATTTGACATGAAGGATGATGTAAGAATTCCTGACCTTAGCACAGGAAAAACAAGAGGAAACATTGGGATCTGGAGATAATAGAATAATCAGCCCAATAATTAAGTTGATTAAGATCCTGATGGACATGCTTGTTGAGAATAGCAGGAATCAGAACAAAAATACTGACATGACTGCTTTTCCCCTAAACAAAAAACAAGTTAGAAAACATTTCAAACAGGCAAAGGGAAAACTGGAATGAGAGCTTAGAAATGAGGACCAGCTCTAGGCAAGGGACATCGGCCGAAAAGCATGCCAAGCACACCTCGCTTTGAAAACAGGCTCTGCCTGGTCCCACAAGCCAAACCCAGGGCAAGAGAAGTGCTAAGATTTAAACATCTGAACCAAAAGAATAAATTAAACATTTTAGGAGGCACAGGCTGCTGGCAAGCAAGGAAGGAGCCTTGTGACCCACACAGCAGGGATGTCCTTGGACCATGCGAGCCAGAGATGTGATGGCCAGCCTGGATGCTGCAGGTGGTATGAATATGGAGAAGCTGAACATACTGTTTTCTCAACTGTGTTTCTCACTCGAAACACCAGTATTTTGATCTACAGCTTGGGCCATACAGGAGCCGTTACCCAGCAGGTAAGCTGCATCAGCTTGTCAGAACAAAAACCACTGAGCTTTATTACAAGATGCAGTTTCACCAGGCACAAAAATAGCAGCTCTCCCCCTGAATAACAAGGGAAATATTTGCATTTTCTTTCAACACCAGCTCGCAGCTCTGAATTTCAACTTCTGGGTATCCTTTTAAGGCAGTGGCAGGTTTTGCATCAAGAGCCTTCCTGAAAGTTTCACATTTCAATGCAAGTGTTCTTAATCCTCAACCGTAAGCCTGTAATTAAGGCACTAATTTCACTAGGTACTTAAGCACCCAAGCAGTCCTGACAAGGTTAATGGAGCTCAAGTATTTGAAGGCACCCCATAGCAGCCACAACCTCTAAGAACTTGCTCCCCAGCTCTTCAAAACCTGTGATGGAAAGCACAAGAGCTGTGCCATTTTCTCCTGGCATCCATCCTTATGGGACATTAAGACCTCCCAAATGGGTCAGCAACAGGTGAACCACCACATCCACAGTTACTGCAAATGGGAAAGAATTCCTTCTGCTGCGATAGCAAAACATGGAGCACCACTGCAATTATTCATAGGAGATGATGGTTGTCCAGTGCCATAATTAGCTACAGAATATTCATTCATTCTTCAGTGAATTCACTTGGGGGAAAAAAATGCATCAAAGTAGTGGACTGTGCATCTCCTTTTTTCTAAAAAAAGCTAAAGTAAAATGCATTTTTTTATTCAGTTCCCTAAGTTTCTTTTGAAGGAGGTTTAATCTCATCCTAAAAGAGCTAAAGATAGAACACAAAGCAACTACCTCATTTTGTGAAATTGATGCTGGAACTTCTGAGCCCAGCATTCATTACAAATTCAGCATCAGACCCACTTACTTGATAGCAGACAGCTGGAAGTAGAGGATTAAGGGATGTCAGGAGCCAGGTCTGAGGCTAATTCTCAGTAACCTGCCTCATTCTTTGCTCCTGAACACTTAATAGATCATTTTTCTTACCGACACCTACAACCCAGAAGAGCAGCTAACTCAAACAGCACCGTGCCTCAACTCCACATGTCTCTGCTCAGAGTGTGGATGCAGACACAGGCTGGTGACACCAGATTGCACAGATGCTTCTCCTGGATCATACATGTATCAAGAACAAGCACCCTGCAATCCTCAAAAAAAAAAACAAAAAAAAAACCAACCAACCCCAAAACCCAACCCCAGGAGCAGGGTGACTTGGCTGTAAAGGCAGGAGCACAGGGTACAAAGCAGAAATGAACAACGGAGATAACTGCAGAAGCAGCAGCGCATCAGAAACCTTTTATAAAGGCACTGAACCTAAATTCCTGAAGCCAAGGTACTACCCAACACGTCTGCATTTTGCCGAAGCCAAATGTCTCCCCTCCTCTTTCTCCTCTACAAACAGAGCCCATTTATCTGCTATTTGCATTTAGGCATTTTCACTTCACCTTGCTTGGTCCTGTGAGAAGCGAGGCTGCACAGGACGTGACTTCCAAATACCTGTGCATCGCTTCTACCAACCTGACAGCATCTAAGGGACAGAAAGCGTTTGTCACAGCCCAACTTCTTCTCAAGTCGGCGCAGTTTTTAGAGGCCTATTTTACAACATCCTCAAGCCCAGCCATCTTTCCTCTGCCACTTCCCCCAGGAGATTACATCCCCGCTAATTACTCTCCCTGTCAGGAAGCTCCTTCACCAGCGGAGCTGCGGCAGCTCAGTGAATGATTGTGATAAAGTTTTACTTCATCTTGGTCAGGCTCTCTTCTTTAGCACAGACACGCTGATCTATCAAATGGATAAAAGGACCTGGAAAAAAAAAAACCACAACAGAAGCTGGGGCAGGGGGAGAAGGAACGATTCCTGCTCCTAGCACCTCAATCTGGCTAAGAGCAGATGGCATGGGCTCAGAATAAAGCAAAGTTGTTGCATACCCCTTAGCCTTTGTTAAACAGCTTACTACTCATATTAGACACATATATGTCGCCTTTCATTCAAAGGGATCTGAAAGAGCTTATCAAGAGAGAAATCAGTTCAGCCCCTCCTGGATCACACCCTGCGGGTGGGAGGGTTTGCTGAACAAAATCCAAGGGACTCCAGTACCACTTTGCACGATGCAAGGTTCGCCTGCCTATGGCAGGGCTCGTGCATGAACACGGGCAGATGTGCAGGGCTGGAGCTGCTCTGTGGAGGAGGAAGGCAGAGCAGATGCGAGTTAATCCGCCCCGGAAAGAGGGCTGGCAGCCGAGACGGGCGCCGAGAGCCCCCCTCCTCCTTCAGGAGCGCAAGCAGTTTATTCTTCCATATAAAATTGATAGTGAGCTGCGACTGCCACGTGCTCATCTCCGATCTGCTAAATATTTATGAGCCGATTATGAAAAACAAATTTATCACTTTAGCCCTCAGCCAAGTTCGGAAGGATTCTAATATTTATGCTGACCAGGAACTCTACCCCCTTGCATGCTTCCTCTCCCCAGCTTGCTTCCCACTCATGCAGAGGATCGAACATTTTCGCTCCTCACCCTTCTCCCTGGGCAATACATTGCTGTTTGCTTTAAGAATTTCTCTGGCTTGCTTGCAAGGAGTTTATATCCAACAGCAGCTGAGGGGGACATCACGCGTGCATTCACGCTCCCATGAAAGAGCCGGTGGGTGAGGAGGCAGACGGGACACAAGCTGAACAAACTCCTTTGCAGCACAGAGCACAAAGCAACACTGTCGGCATCTGTTATTCGGGCCAGGTCCTTGGAGCAGGGGAGCTGCAACTGGGAACAAGGACGAGCTTTGCCAAGTGAATCATTTCTTCCCCATCCCACCCTTTTGGCAAAGCCGGCACCACCTTCCACTTCCAACAAAGGGCATTGGCAGCGCTTGGCTGGGGAAGGGACGTGACCCTTCGCCTCCAAGCAGCGGATTTTCCTGCTGTCCCCGGTCAGCGAGACTAGCTGAGCACAGTCACCCATGGCCCAGCGCGATGCTAGCTTAGCCTCTGCCACGGATCCCATCTGTCCACAGACATAAACAGGTCCCTCCCCAAGTCCCCGGCACCCTGAACAGACACACCTACTGCTGGCGAGGCCACTGGGCAAAATCCTCGGCTTGTTTGCTACAGCTGCGTGTTGCATAGAGCTGCACATGGATCACTTTCCTCCTCAGTTGCCTGCATAAAGACTATTAAAATTAACAGAATAATGCACATAAATCTGCCATTGTTTCCCCTCAACACAGAGGAAGAGCCAAATCATTGCTAACAGGGGCAGCTCAATAAGGTTTTATATTAGCCTGGTAAATTCAGAGGCAGCAAGTTGCATCTAATTCAGAGCAGCTGCATTATCCCATTCAGGAACTAATTAAACCTCCAACAACAGCACTACATTTATGTTTAAATCTCATTGTTGCCATTATGACCAGATAGATCAGCCCCTTTCTGCACATACAAATCACTGCAAAAAAAACCCAAACCTTCCCCACAGGTGCATCTTTACCATTTCTTCACAATTGTAGGAGTTTGCTTCAGGATATTTTATAGCAAGAACCAGCCTGACCATATAAACTACTGACTATCAGCAACTCCATTTTATGCTGCTTCTATAGAAAATTGCTCTACCCCGTGAACTGTGCCCCTCCTGCCAACAGCATCAAAGAGTGCAACTGTTGCACCAGGAGTCAGAATGAGACCCCACATGCCTCTCTACACAGTCTCTGGAAATTAAAGAGCAATTCAAGCTAAAGGCAGTGAATCACCAGCTGCTGGCTTGTCCCCCTTCTTATGAGAAGATTTCAGTGGGAACAAAAACATTCTGCAAAAGGAGGCTATTGCCATCTCACAGATGGGGAAACGGAGGCAGAGAGGAGAAACCTTTGCCTAGAATCATTCAAGCTGGTCTGTGACAGCCATGAGACCCCAAGGCAAATCAGTGCTCTAGCCACAGGATGCTACTACCAGATTAAAGCAAGTCAAAAAACCAAAATGTTTAAATTACACCAGAAACCAGGAAGACAAATAAAACCATCCGGTTTTGGTAGTACAAATTTTTTTAAGTTAGACCTGCCCCATTGTAGACAGATGTGATTTTTTCACATTCTTTTTCTGCTTTCCTCACCTAAACGTAACGGGAAGGAAAAGCAGATTTTCCTCTTGTGGCTTGTTAGGCTGACACTGGGTGGAAACAATGCTTTTTGTTTACAAGCAGGGAAGCCGATCTGTGGGTTCATTTCTCTGAGCAGAGGAAGCACAGGCACACTAACACTTGACCTCTGCTACTAGTAAAGTTGTGCGGCACTGTAAAGCCAGAGGCTTCTTCTCCCTTTCAACATTTGCTATGGACAGTTCAGTTAGGCATGAAAAGCACAGTGAAAATTATCCACTCCTTTCAAATAAGCCTTCTGCTGCAGAATCTTTCACTAACAGCCATGGTACAACTGACCCAGGTAATTAACAGCAAAGCCTCTACAACCGAAACAGCTACAGAGGGAAAACAGATATATTTGGCAACGCTGAAACACTGCAGGGAGTGAGAGGGAGTGAGAGTATGAACTGAAGGATGGACTCGTACTGAGGAGGGATTCCCAATTTGCTTTTAGCATTTTTGAATACCTCCCTCTTCCACAAAAGATGATTTTATCTCTGAGTCAGGATCAGAGAGGCAGCTGAGCATCAGTCAGTGCACAGAGCACAGGTGAGCAGCGGCACAAGCGTCCCACGAGTTTACACACCCAGCACACACAGCTCCACACCCCCAGCACCATGCCAGGGGTTTTATTTCCTTTCAGTGTACAAAGAATAGTTCATCTGAGCTTATCGCTTCTGCAGCGCTGCTGCTATACCAGCAGAGAATCATCTCCAAAGAATGTTTCAGTAATGCTGCGGTGCTGAATTTCAGAGGGACACTTAATCTCGCCTGAGTGGTTCACTAGGGCCAACTTTCTGAGCATGAAATATTTAACTATCCATGGGCCTCCTGCACTACAATAAAGTAACTTCTAACAAGCCTCTGAAATAAATATGTGAAGAGGAAAGCGGGAGCTATTAAATACACACAGCACAGTCAAATTACTTTCTTCCTTCCATCCCCATAAACCCAGGAGACTGCTTACCCCCCCAGCAGCAGGGACCCAGAAACAAAACATCTCCTCCAGATGCGGGGAGGGTCCACAGGGGAAGAATTGGAAAGAGGAGGTCAACGTAAAGATTTGTGAGGAGCACTGTTATCAACTCTCCCTCATTCTGGGGATGTAAAAACGTCTGTCTTGCCTAAACGAAATCGAGCCCTGTATTTGAGCAACTTAAACTTTGACAAGCCCCTCACTTCTTGCAATTCCGCTTCTCCCCCACACCAGTTAAGCCTATCTTTTGGCATTTTAACACCTTAAAGACTTACACGTGAGCATATGCCTGTTAATGCAATGAGAGTTAGTAAAAGTAACGAAAACCACCCAGGACCCCCTCTGAAGGCCAGTGTGGTAGAGAGGAGCTCATGCTGTTCACATTCGTTCCTGGCACAGAAACTCTTAAGCAAGGTCAGCCTTACCTCATCCCACTCCGAAGCAAAGGACGGGGACTTCTCCAGCCTCTTCTTCCCAGTGCTGCAGTTCGAGAGCGATTCACTCCGGCTCCCCATGGCATCGTCCTCTGTCGGAGAGCAGGTCAGAAGATCAGAGTCCGATTTAGACAAGCTGCGGCTGAGTTTGAGCTCGGCTTTGGGCTTGCTCCCCGGGTGGGCTCTGCCCACAGCTCTGTCCCCCTCTTCCTCAGCACCGCCGGGGTGCTGTAGCACGTGGGGCGTGACTACAGTTTCAGGATCCGCCCGGTTGACGTGTGCGTGCTGGACGGTTGCGTAGACCACTTTCTGGTTTTGGTCCGGAGAGCTGGTCCGTACTGATCCAGGGGCAGGTAAGTCAGCATCCTCCAGCTGCATAGCAGGTGGGTGGCTTGTAGCTTCCGTGCCTCCTTTCTCCGTGGAGGAAACGAGCCTGAAAGGGTCCTCGCTTATCTCACAGATCGGGGAGGAACCATGGAGCAACCCTGAAAACTGCTCTGGAACCTGGATGTCCTGGCCGTCGGCAGAGTCCTGGCTGCGGCTGCCACTGCTCCTCCTGTGGTCTTCAAGGGGATGAAAATAGGAGGGGGGGGGCAGGAAATTAAAAACATGGAAGAAGCAGCAAAATTCCAGCTCTCCCCCTGCCCTCCCTCAGCAAGGGAGGGAGAGATAAAGAGAGAACAGTTCAGTATTGTTCTGCATGCTCAACTTGTACCCAAAGTCATGGCATTTATGAAATTCCAAACACTGGCCTGATTTATGCAATCTGGCAGCTCTCCTTGTTGTTTTATTCCTGTTAACACTAACTATCAGGCCTTGCTATATAAGGCTAAGAGAAGTGCTAACTATACCCTGCAGAGAGAGCAAGTGAGGTAGGAGAAGCAGAGACACAGGCTCCTGGAACATCTGATACATTTCCATAAAGGCCAAAGCGTTATTTAGAGCAGCGCTCCCTGCTCTTGGCACGAGCTGCAGGGTGGGAAAACTTCTGGACTGTAATCAACCTGCGAGTTCCAAAATCCGCTCCCCAAAAAAACCACTGCTTTCCTCCCTAGTGGTTTCCAAGTTTAACCTCTCCTCCTTACTCAGGGGAGAGAAATAAACAGTTTACGCAATAAAAAACTTGATCAAAAAAGTCTCTCTCTTGCAAGTGAACCACTGAACACAGAATGGTCTGATCTACTAACGCAGCGAGCTGTGTGGAGTACCGGCTGTCCCAGAAATATGACACTGTTACTCAGCTATTCCTGCACCAACATCTTTAATATCAGGTACCAGGGACCTGCATAAATCATGAATAATTGACTGATCCCAATTGCCAAGCATGTCCACAGACATATATGTACTCACCTTGGCCACATCTGAATGCGCATTTGAACTGCAAAGCAAAACTTTGTAAAGCTAAGTAGTATAACTTTTGTTTACCAAGGATTCCTATACCTCCCCATAATTGCTTGCAAATTTTAACCACTTTCATTTAGTGCTGAAGAAACACTCTTCAGTCTGAGGTCCAAAAAATGACGCTGCAAAGGAACAATAAAGCAGAGCACCCTGATAAAGTGGCTCTGAAATAAGAGGAGGATGTTTAGATGTGAAGAGGAAATTGCTTGCTTTGCAAGACAGCAGCTCTCGGAAGCCAAGGCAAAGGAATCCTCATTTCAGTGAGGCAAAATACACTAATGAATTTTACTTATCTTTAATTAAAAGCAGGCTATTGGCAACAACAGTGAGATCAACTCCTTCCCCTCGAGCATCCTTTCCAGCACTAAGCTTGACCAGGTCATTTTCAAACACTAACACCCGTCTGGTTTTGTGGTCTGTCCTCACACCAGAAATGAGGCAGGAAAGGACTGAATTAGTCATTTGTCTTTGCAAGCCGCTTCAGATCCTGGGGTCTCACGCGCCCTGTGTTTGATGAGCGTAGCTAGTCCCTCTCACAGGCATTTGTTTACTCCACAGAAATGCTAAAAGCAGCTTGCTCAGTTGGCAGCTGAGTCAGGAACAGCAAAAGCCTGAACGGAGGTTAATTGCCAGGGCAGCGCGCCGGCGGATCTCGCTTCTCGCTGGGATCAAGTGATGCAAGGGCTTATTTCATTCTGGATCCTGTGAGTTAAAGATTCCAGGACAATGAAGTAGTTGTTGATTATCTTGCACGGGCACATACACCACAAGTTCTGCAACTGAAGTTGCCAAGGGGAGGCACATCCCCTGCAGGCAGGTGGTGTCACCAGCATCATTCCTAACGCTGGCCGGGGAGTGCCAACAGCAGCACCCCATCAGAAGATCTCCAGACCAGACTATGTTCAGTTACTTTGCATAAAGTTATGAAGCTGTAATACTGGAGAGAAACCTTAGAAGAGATCAGACATGCTGCGTTCATAGGACAGACTGGTATTAAGAAAAAGCTACTGACCTGGTAAGAGGGACACAGCATTGATAGGACAGTCACATTAACCTGATGGGAAGGGAAAAACTTATGCAAAATCAACAGCCTTTCTTCTTAACCTCTGTCCTTCCTTGGAAATAATTTCTTCCATGCCCCAGCTTAACCTTTACTGACATTTCTGCTGAAGGCAGAGAGGCGGCTAGTGAAAGTTTATGCCACGTGCTGGAATACTTGGGTCCAGCCCGAACAAAGTGCTCCAAATCCAGCTCCAGAGACTCACAAAAGGGCTCCTGTTGAACAGAAACCACAGCCGCCCATTCATCCTCGAGCCAATGAAGGACTTCAAAATATGAGGCAGCTGCCAGGGAAAGAAGGTATGAAGGAAGGGATGAAACAAGGGCAACAGCACTTGCTCAGAAGATGGGAGGAACACCTTGAAGGAGACATTTCAGAGCATGTAACACAGGCGTGTGCCAAAAGCTGCAGACAGAAGAACAAACATAGGCAGGCAAGAGCAATCTCACTCCTTTTTATCACAGGTGCACAAGGCAGGAACACAGAGAGTTCCACAGGGATTCAAGGTATCCTTTGGGGGTTTCAACTTAAAAGGTGCCTCACGATGGCTAGCAGAGAGGCCAGAACAACCACTGGCCATCTCGGGAAGGTGTACCTTTTTGGGATAGGTTACTGACATGATTCAGCTGATGTGCTCATCACTTTTCTCATGTCAAAAAGATGAACAGGACTCATTTTTCAAGGGTGTAGTGAATTTGGAGAAGGGGAAAATAATATTTAAGCGCTAGAAAAACAGAGATACCCCAGTTCTATCCATCTGCTGCACTTCAAGGGATTTGAAAGCATTCTCCTCAAGTTACACCTTTTAACTCAGAAAGAGAGTCATCCTTAAGACAGGCTCTTCTGTCCAACTCCCTTAGCTCATTTTACATCCAAGCACAGACATCTGACTGGTCCTGACTTCTTCAGCCAACGCCTGCTGCAGGTTTCACTGACAGGAGGAACTTCCAACACCTAATGGGAATGGGAACCCCTTTCTGGGTACAGATGGTCTGCTTCCCAGGGAGGATTCAATTAAGAGCTTCCCTGCCAGCAGCCTGATGATTCCAGATACAAAGCACTTCCCTAAACTCATAACACTAAGCTGCAACCGCCCTGCCTCGATCAAATTTCTTTCCCTATATATCATCAGCAGGATTTGTTTCATGCCCCTGGATTAGGAGAATGAAGCTGTTATTGCAGCTGCTTTTTGCTCAAGCTCCCTAACCTTAAAACTAGCAAGGGCATATGCTAGTCTCTAATTTTCATATAGAAAAGGCTCCCCATGCTACATGATGCCAAAATTTGTCAAGTGAGGAGCATGCAAATCTACCTCCTGTGGCATAGAAGGCCAGAGAAGGAATCTGGCCTTTAAGGTGCTACCTTAGAGGTGCAAAAATACCTTCAACTGCAGTAAAACTGAAACAAAGGCTCATTTACACAGATGTGTACAATAGGCTCCTGTATTAGTCTCATCAAGCTCAGTCATTTTGGGCAGAGTTTATCCTCCAAAAGCTACCTGAACTTGTGCTCTTTTGTACTCCCTCCCTATTCCCCTTTTAAGAAAGGGCAATAAAACACTGTTCTAGTTGCTTAGAGATCACTAACATGACTCTGCGCAGAAGCTTCTAAATACATCATGACAACAGAAATGCAGTCTTGGACCTGAGACATAGGAAAGGGGTCTGTCCTCTAGGCATGATAAAACCAAGTGAGGGCATGTAGGCTGTGGTCCTACACTATCATTCATCTCACGGCAAACCAAGAGGTTTCTGTCCCTTCCAACCTTTGTTTGCAATAGCCATGTGTCCCCATAGATTCCCTATAGCGATACCCATCCCACCATTTCTGCATTCATACTCTGGCTCTCTGAAAAGATATTTTCTTTAAATCTCTCTGCAGCATGTTTTGTCTTTTATCATTGGCTCATTTCAGATCTCTGGTTTAGAGCACCGTCATACATCTGGTTGAACCAGTATAACCATAAAGAAAACCTCTAGCAGGAGGTAGGGCAAAGTAGGGACTTCAATGATGTCCCTGCTCATTGCAGGGGGGTTGGACTAGATGACTTTTAAAGGTCCCTTCCAACCCAAACTATTCTATGATTCAAGCTGGGCTCCCTATGGAAGCAGCACAGCAGAACCTTAACAAATATCAGTTTTTAATAACTATCAGAAGGAACCAAGTCAGTCCTACCTGCAGCTGGTTACTGCTGACAGCACTTGTGGATGACTCTCCTGAGAAGCAAGACAGACATCAAAACTCAGAAGTATTTTCTGCATTCATCCTCCACCAGGTCTCTCTGAACACAACAGGAGTTGAACAGTCTCCTCCTGGTCAGTCCACACACGGTTTGGCACTCTTGGCCTATTTACAAGTCCTGTTCAACGTCTGAATGCCCTGACTTCATGCATGCGATTGCACGTAGTTTCCTTACCAAAGGGGATGGGAAAGCATTTGGCTCAAACAGCTTCTGATACTCTGCCCAAAACATTAGGCCAACTTTTCCTAGTGCTCCAGCATGTGACAGCAAAGTGCTGTAACATACACAAAAGGCAACCAAAGCCAGGCGGATAATACCACATTCATCTAGTCACTGGATACAAGACAACTTGCAGCAAGAGGAACAAAGGCGGCTATCACATATGAAAGGCACCATTAAAAACAGCATGCCTGAAATCCAGCCTTTCTACTGCCCTGAAAGTCTTTCTCAAGAGCCTGCAAGAATCAAAGTCCTTCTCTTCTGACCAAAGGCTCCTCCAGAACTCATCAAGTAACAACTAGAAGCGCAGTTTCTCAGCTCAAGGTCCAAGCAGCAATTCAAAGCCATGCTTCAGCCTGGTCCTTGTCTTGGGATTGAGCTGCTGCCTTTGATGCTCCAGGACCCTTCTGATCCAGAGGCGGAAAAATTGTCCAACACCCCAATTAAGGCTTCAGTCCCTCACTCAGCCCTTGTTTAACTTTTTGCCAAAATGACTATGCTACTCCCTAAATGCATCTTCTCCCCCTCCCATCAGGATATACATCGCATTTCATACTTAGCTACGTCTGCTTCCACATGCCCTTCTGGCATCTGACCCCAACTACTGCAGAAACCAGAAACATTTCCTATTGTTCCCAGTGAAATAAAGCAGATCTCAAAGCTGAACCACCCTTCCAGAGCCGTTATGCAACTCACGTGCAGAAAGAAGCAACCTGTAATGCTGTGACAGAAAGCAAGGACAAACAACACAAAACAGAAAAATCGTGCTAAAGACAAAAGAGAAAAATAGTCAGCGCCTCATTTCTTACTGGGGTTGAGAAGCCTGAAGTCCCCAAGAGGACAAGCAGCAGGTGAAAGATGACATGGGGCCCTGTCAAAGCTCAGCTGCTCCTGCAGCGTAGGGAGAGCTGCCAGCTGGGGACACTGCCACACTGCAGTTGTGCCACAGGGATCACACTGAGATGTTTTGGAAAACAGCTGGTACCCTCTAGAGAAGGGGGGTAAACAATCATGTCCCTTTCTCCAGGTCCACCACAAAGAGCAACGGGAGATGGCTCTGACAAGCTTAAGAAATGCAAGAGATGAGAAATACATTGGCCGGGCCCCTTCCCCCCGGGAGCAGCTCTTCACCTCCACCAGATCGAAGCCTCCACTGCATTAGTCATAGTGCTAATTGCATTTAAAAAAGCAGACAAGCCCTGGAAGATAAGAAAACTCAACTGCAGCCTTGGATTTCTCCCATTACAACAGTGGAAAAAGCCCTAGTTTGTAACAAACACAGTAACACTTTCCAGAGACTGCAAACCCTGAAGTCACAGATATTATCTTTCTAGCTGTTACATTAAAAGACAGGACTCTCTGCTCTGGATCCTTAATACGCTAAAGATGCTTCCTGCAACCTCTCCATGAAATGGGGCTTAGATGGTCTGCAGTACTGACGTCTTCAGGCGTTCAGGGGAAGAGATTTGCATCAAGAACAAGCAGATGCATTACTTTGAGATTTTATTTTAATCCGACACATAATTACGACACACCTTCACTCGTATTAACCAAGCCTAGACACGGTAGCCAGAGAAAGAAGCAAAGCAGTCAGGAATAGCTTGCACTTGAATAACCAGCAATAGCTGCACACTGAAAAGATAGCCTGAAAGCTTCTGGTTCAATGGCTGTCGCCCAAGGACTATTCCTGGCCGAGACCACAAAGCACCAACCTGAAAAGCATCCTAACTTTGCCTCCGGCAGCAAGTGGCTTTGGCAAATGCTGGTGGGAAAACAATGACCTCTTGTGCCACCCTATACAAGCTAGGAGTGCAGCAGGACTCAAGGCATGAAAGCTATCATGCTGGAAGAAGGAAAAAAAAAAAAAAGCTGCAGGTCTTACAGGGCAGTCAATGAGGCATCACATGAAGTCCTCATTATCCTCTGTTCATCCTCAAAGTGAGATGGTTTCCAGGTTTAGAGTCCAAACTAAATCCTTCTAAATTCCTGCTCAGGACTTTTGAATAAAGCAAGAGATGGTTTTCCTCTAAACAGATCTTTTGTTGTTGTTGTTGAAGGAAAGCCAAAAAGCCCAGCAACAGCCAAACACAAGAGACAAGGTGTTCCCAGATCCTTTGTAAAGCACAAAAGTCCCTCTGGGAGAAGAGGGACTAGTTCGATACTTAACCTGGCTATATAGTGGATTTTCAGTCAGTTCTAGAAAGGGACTTGCTCTACACATTTGTTTTCCTCCTTTGTTAGTTTACATCTCGAATTAGCTTTAATACACAGCGGGATGTTGATTTTAAGACCAGGATAGCAGGGCCAATCATCTGCTGATATAAACATGCAACGCCAGCAGGTCTTCAAATTCAGCTGGATGGAGAATACGGCTCATTTAAATGCTTGCATTGGTTCATCTCACTTGTAACAACATGGCACAGCCTTCCACCCCTCTGCATTTACTTGACTGTGCACAAGATTTGCTTATTTTCTAAGGTAACAGAGTAGGTCCTCGCAATCTCTTAGTTCTCAAAATAGCAGAGTTGCCCTTCCTCCACGTACATTTTACACAGGAATGTTTAGATCTCCCCTTTATAAAAGTGAAGATTACCAGGAAACAAAACAATTGCCATCCAGACCCCAGCTGCCCCACCCAACAAAGTTTAATTGTTCCAGTTACTCTTTGCCCTCTATATTTTCCTTAAATGCATCTAAGCAAACAGCTCTGCTTTTTGGATGGTCACTTACCTTTTGTTTTCCTATCCACGGCAACTGGCTTTTTAGTTTCTGCTGTAAGCAACAGCTCGTAAGGGTGTTCCTCTTCCTCAGCTCCACTTCCCCTGCTCTTTCCTCGTGCAACAGAGGCCTAATGAAAAAGAGCATAATGCAGTGCTCCACAAAGCAATGCTATTTATCCCAGCAATAAGGCACAAGGCCTCTTTATGCCATAGTTTAAGCAAGGAATTGGCAGAGGCAACACCTTCACTGTGGAGTATGATCCAAACTGTAATATGCCCTTCCCCCCTGCCTCAAAAAGCCCACCCAAACCCCTTTTATTTTCTAGTATTTAAGGTTGCTGACAGCTTTCTAGCACTGACCAACTGATTCACTGCGCAAGGTCTGCAGACAGCCTGGAGGGGGGAAAAGAGCTGAGACCGTTATTCCTGTTCATCCCAACTCAGACTTACTGTTGCTATTGGAATTTGCATCGTCATTCACTATTTAGTTGCTGGCCCTATTAGGACATGGCAAAAAAAAAAAAAAAAAAAAAGCCCAAATCCCTGCCACCTTCTCAGAAGTCTCAGATCTAGCATTTTTAACCTCAGGATGCACAGCTTATTTAGGACTAAAGAGCCCTCAGGCAACACTGTATAAACTCAGTTTAACCTCAGGATGTGCAGCAGCGATTGTGCTCATTTAAATCCCCAAAAGCCTCTGATTAGAGCTTGTTTGTAATATTGGCAGACCCTCCAGCAAGCTGCTCTGGAAAGCCACCATCCATGTGCAGGGATGGGGTCTCGATGCAGGATCCAAATGAGTCTTGCTGCAGACTTGCACATGTTGGTCTACCTCAACGCCAAGGATGACAGGCATTCAACACCCTTTGAAAGCCACGTGTGCCATCCCAGGGGCTAAACTGGGCTTCAAGGCACCCTGCCTGCATGGTCAGCTGCCTTTCAGCACCATCTCCTGGCCAGACCCTGGCTGGTTGATGCAACCCTATCCCAGGAGCCATGTGTGCCTACTGCAACCCAGCCAACTGTGTTGGGGTCAAACCCAAGCCAGAAAACAAGTGATCCCTACCTGCTGCCTAGACAGGGAAGAACAGGTCTGAACAAAACATCCCCCCAAGGAGGGCTCTCATACTGCTCACAGACTCCTGGAACTGCTGCTGTCTAGACAGCAGACTAAGCACCACCTCGAATTTCTTCCCCAAACTGAAAGCATCAGAGTTGCTTCAAGGGCAAATAGGTACCTACCCGACTGCAATCTAGCCAGGACCTCTGGAAGCTTAGGGAGTCTTGGAAAGACACCCAGGAGTCAACAGCACAGACAGGACTCCTACATCCGTGTACTGTTTCTGCATAAGCCCAGCTGGCTTTTAAATCAACTTTCTCAATGGGAGGAAATGGGCCATGTCCAGCAAAGAAAGTATTTATTCTACCTGCTTCAAGCATGAGCTGTCAGGCAGACCTGCTCCTTTTCAGGTGAAGGAGCTCATAATGAACAAATTAAGGAAAAAAACCTCTGACCAGATGGTGGCACAAAAACATCAGACCATAACAGTAGGTAACAGGCTTTCGCCAGAGATCTTGGAAAAATACCGCGCAGCAGCAGCCTGTCATAACAGTTGTAGCCTGGACATCAAGCCAGGCTTTAGTATACTCCTAAGACTCCTGCAGATGACGATTATTGTGCTGTCCTCTTTCAAATGCACTGAACACAAAGGCAGTAGTTCCCTAGCAGCACACAATTCCTAGCTTTTGCTTTGTAAACTTTTGGGCATGCATTTATAGGCCTGGTTACACTTTAAGTTCCCTGTCTCTCATCCCTCCAAGCTTTAAATAGAGTTTGAGTGAACTTGAACCTGAAAATGAAGACAACTGTTTGCTGGAGAACCATGCTTGCTCTGTAGGCTCTGCAACCAGGAATAACAAAATCAAACAAAACTTTCTTCCAATTAATATTTCATTTATTTATACATGTTGGTTAGCATGTATAAATATTCACTATTAGCAAAGCCCAAAAATAACATGTTGTTATTAATGAGCATGCTCTTTAAAGCGTGCTTAATCCACAGCATCCTCCCTCACCAGAACTGCAGAACAATCATGGCGCCTCGTCTTTTATCTGCACTTCCTTTTCGGAGATGAGTAGTAAACAAATGAAATTGAAGTTTAATTTGACAACGCAAGACTCTTAGTCAGCTACAAACCCAGAAGGTTTCTGCAGATAGTGAAAGAAGGGAGTCAAGCACCTCAAAACAATCAGTGCTTTTGCCTGTTTGTACTAATGTTTTTCCATGATGAAAGTTAAGTTTCTTGTTTATGCACATCTGTTTTGACTGATAGCCCCATCTTGGCAATGGAATAAAAAGACTACTTTTGAAACCAGAGTTTGGCCCAACCCCAGGATATTCAATGACTAACTGTCCTGGCTCTAATGTGAGAGGAGGTCTGGAGGATGGCAGATCAGGATGCTGCTCCGAGACGTTTACAGCATTCCTTAAGTGTATTCCTGTTCACGCGTGCCCAACCCAGAGAGAACACGTACTGAGATGATAAATAATGGGCAAGAATCAGAAAAGCAGAGCACCCTGGAAGTAGCAAGCAAAGAAAAAGAATCGGGCCCAAAACTGCCTTAATACATCTAGAAGGTCATTTCCAGGTAGAACCACACACTGCCTGTAAGTTATATCGATGAAATCGGTTGCAAATCAAGATCTCCCCAGCGAATCACTTGGTGTACAAGTCTATTTGCCAGCAAGATTTCCTTTAATGGATCATGTTTCCAAAGCCGTTAATGGCAGGACAACACAGCAGGTGTTTTATAATTAAATATGGCAAGATAACTCAGTAGGAGCAGTCAACACGTTTCCCTCCCTCATGTTTATCATCATAAACAAGTTCTGCTTTCCAATTACACCGTGACCTGCTACCCAACTCTCCTCTGCCCAGAGCCAGCCATGGGACTGGTTATCACACACAGCAAAGCCATTTTAACAGCAGCGGAGAGATCAGTCCACAATTTCACATTTCAATTTTACTGTTTATGCACTCTTTGGAGCTCTACTCTCTCTATAAAGTCAGTTCTATTAAAGCAAATAATGTTTACTCATGTCTCATGTAGATTTGACATACTGCAGAAAACAGATCACATTTATGCCTTGTAGGAACTTCAGCAGATCAACACATTCAAAGCAAAGCGTCTGGTGAACTGGAGTCTGTTCCGACAGCTAGAGGCAGCACACACTCTACTTGGTTTACATACAACCTACTGCATGTGGAAAAGCAAGGCAGTCCACAAGATTTGTTTTTGCTTTGAAGATTTTCCTGTGTGTCAGCAGAAGTTGCCAAGACAGATTTGTGGTTTCACACACCCCCATAAGATGGGTCTCCTGGAGAGCCCTCACATCTGAGGTTCACAGGCAGGTAAATAAAAATGAGCAATAGGAAGCCCAGGAGCAACAATGCAGAATAGGAGAGCTTTAGTTTCATCAAAAAAGCAGCTCACATGCATTGACCTCTGCAGAAGACAGCTTTAACATATGCTGGGCCAGATTCTCAGCTGAATTCAAGCCCCCGATCCCTGTTCACGTCAGTGGGACCCAAAAGCCCACGCATCTCCTCCACAGCTGGAAGCTCAGAGGAAGCAGGAGGCGACGGCCCTCTGGGTTTCAGTCTCAAGTGAAGATGCATTTGGTGGGATCATTACAAGTGGGCAACAGTCCACATCGCAACGTGATTCAGAAAAATCTCTTCCTAAGGGAATTCTCAGCCAAGAATAGGAAAGTAAGGCTGAAGGTCAACACAGAGGTGCCCTGGAAGAACTGCACAAAGGAAGTTCCCATGGCAAGTGACAGCAGCAATGCTGGAGTGAAAGAGTACTTCATATTCACAACCTGACTTCCAAGGGAGCTAATCTCATAATTGGCTCCTCCCAAATTATTAAAACCGATCTTTAAACCACACTGCTATAAAACACCCCAGATGAAGTCCCACATACCTCACAGGAAGCACCGTGGCCTATCTTCTTCTCCACATGCTGCTCCTCCTCTTCATCAGGCGGTGGCTTGGCAGGCGGGGGCGGACGTTCTCTCTGTGGTTTAGAAAACCACCGTCAACTGCATTGTGTTAAAGCATGTCCCCTTCTGCCTCCACCAACACTACGTCCACACTGCTGTGAATGCAGCATGGTAAGGACCTCCTCAAACTAATCTGGCTGGAGGAGAAGTTCAGTCCTAACAGCACAGAGCTTGGCAATGGTTGCTGCCTTTCCTCCTCCTCTCCAGCAGGAACCTATTCGGGCAGAGCACCCTTTCTGCAGATTCCCGTACTGCAGTCCTGTGGATGGACTGCTATTGATAACACAGACCACCCACTCCTGCTCCGCAGCGGTAACACTGCACACGGCCAGCTCAGATGCACGTGAGCACCAACTATGCTTTCAGGAGAATAAAATTGCTCAGGTGGAAGGTGCTGTGTACACAGGTTTATTCCTTTATTACTTAAACCAGTTCATTCAGACCCAGACTGGTAATCTCAATGGCACAGCATTTCACAGTGAAGGTCAGCAATGAACTCACATTAATGGGTAGAAAGGGAAGACACATCGCTTGTGTCTTAATGAAACAGTAACATAAGTGATTCCAGAGGCACATTTTATAGTGCAAAACCCTAGAGATCAAGAGACAATGCTGCACTGCATTCCTCAAATACCCCAAGACTGCCCGCGGGCAGGATGAGCTGCGCTGCCCTGCCTCGACGCAGAGCTGAACACAGCTCTAAGTCAACTCCTGCCCTGCAACAGCCCCATCTAATGGCAAAGGGAAAGACAGCAGAGGTGAACCCTTCACTCAAAAAAAACCCCAACCCAAAACCCAAACCAAAAAAAAACACCAAACCCACGCAAGCAAGATTTGGGAGAAACTCCAGCAAGCTGCTGGAGCACATCCCTCTTTCTTCTCCCTTTTCACTGCAGTTCAGCCTCTCATCTTTTCTTATTTGTGATAGAGCTGAGCTTATTTCACAGACACTATCAATACAGGACTGTATGTAGATGGATATAAGCCACCAAGATCTAGCTAATAACAGGATAGTGCATCTTGTACTGCATACCCTAAAAAAGAGATCTGGCTGAAATGTCAGTCTTCTAAAGCTTTTGTCTCATTTCTACTACATTTGCTAATAGTACAGGAAAAAGGATGAAGCTCTTTGCAGAGAGAGAAAGCACAGTTACAGTACCACCAGCAGTTTAATTGTTCGTTGCTGCTTTGCCTTTTGTCCAAAAATACATCCATGGAGCAGGCTTTGTAAAACCGACCAGAAAACAAACCCTGAAGCTGACACAGCATGCTGCAAGGCCAGCATCCCATCTGCCCCATAGCAGCATTGTCACCGATTGCTAAGGGGGCAGCAGATGCAACTAACAGAAGGTGAGGAAGACTTCTTTGGAGACAGTTCCAGGAGCTTTGCATTGCCTTGAAAAGCCTTGAGTACCCTCTACAGATCTCTGCAAGTAATACACCAAAAAAATGTTTCCGCTGTCAACTAGTTTCCCACAAGATATTCTTAAAGATAATTTTTTGAGCGCCTTCTCTTGGGCAAAGCAGAGAACAAGAGAGATGAGAAAAATGCTCCACACAAGAGTTTCCAAAGCTTTCTTCTAGACAATAAGTTAGCCCTTCAGCTAACTGCAATGTCCTGACAACCAAAACACAGGCACCAGTATTCAACTGCCAGAAAAAACAGAAGGATACAACACTAGGTGAAAATCAGGCATGTAGAACTGGTTACCTGTGGGCACGCCACAGAGGTTATGTGAACAGGCTAGTGAAAAAGGAGAGGAACCTGTCTGCTCTAATCAGTGTCAGGGATGGGTTTAAAGATTTCCTTAAGTTGGGGGACTGGCAGCCTGCTGCAAAATCATGAAAATGGAGGTAAGTTACCTATCCTTCTAAGGCAAGCAGAGATGAACACACATAGCTACATACAGGCCTGACTCCTGCTGCTTTGAGAGCAGTTGATTCCACTTCCTTATTCACAGACTCTCGATCTGAAGATCTCCCACTGGCAAGGCTGTCCAGGGAGTGGCAGGACGTTGCGTTATATAAAGCTTCATATGGGCTCTCCTCTTCTGGGTTCACATCAAAATCTATGATCAGTTCTGTCACTGCTTTCTCCACATCACCTGTGGGAGGGAGAGAGACATAAGTACATCACTCAGATTCTGCTCTTGGAAAGTCAGCGCTTGCAGGAAGAAGAGTGCTAGTGGCCGCTGTGTTGCATGGAAGCCTACCCTGAGATATCCGGCACACAGGATCAGTGGCTGGAACAAGTGGTGCTTGAACAGTCTTCTCTGCAGCTTTGGCACTTTTCTTCCCAATTGTGTAATCTGCAATGAGGTGGGGCACCAGGGTCAGTTTATGTCAATCTAGTTTTACGTTCACTTCAGCATATGGTACTTCCTCCCTTGTGGATGGAAGGCCAACTGTCAGCTTATTAAGTCTCCAAAAAATAACCAAAGTACATTATTAAATCTTGCAGCTCAGATCCCAAAATAGAAGCAGGCGGCCTCTTTAATCACATGCACAAGGTTAAGGATGGTTCTTTGAACTTTTACAGAGTCTTTAATCAGAAAGCTGCAAAGCTCCTGTGCGGACACAACGTCATGGAGCAGATTACTTTGTGTTGCAGACACAGGCTACATCACTAAACAGAGATGTAGTCTGGTCTTCTGGAGTCACAAGACAGAGAAACCAATTCTAGCTGTGGTCCCCTAACCACAGGCAAAGCCAGAAACACTAAGCTTACATCAATAAAGTCAGACAGGAACATTTCATGCAGCTACCTTGCTCACAGGAGCAAACCGACAGCATTTACCTGCAAGAACTTCAGTTTTAAAGCCCATCTTTGTCTTCAATTTCAGAATAGAGATAATACCTACCAGCCTCACAGGCAAAGCTTAATTAAAAGTCTGCAAAGTGCTTTGAACCTGTAAAGCTCTCAAATGCTAAGCATGAATAATGCACACCAGTTCCATATGCTTCTGATCTTTCTCCCCACAGCTGAGAGGAAATTGAGACAGCATAATTACAAGGTATGAATTTAGCTAAGATGCCACATTTCATTCCCTAACTTGGACAGACACAATGGGCCAAGCTTCTTTATAAACCACAAGTAATCAAGGCCTTTTCTGTAAATCTCATCTGCAAAATCCATGCCCAAGCTTCACAATGAAGTGAGGAGTAGGATGTAAGATCTGTGGATGACTATTTGCCTACGCAGACACATAAAGGATAGCTAATCCAAAACCATTTCTAAAGCTATTACTTTGCATTCTGCAAGCAGATTTAGGCTATCCTTAATTTTAATTAACTTCTAAAGTGAGTTAAACAAAGCTCAATTAAGCCCATTTGAAATGTAAAAGTCATGCCACACTCCTTAAGCAAAGGAGCTAATCCCCCTAAATGCTCTGCCAGAAGCTCCCCTACAAACATTTGGTCTGGAGACAGTTCACCCAAGCATTTAAGCATCATTCCTTCCAACACCTGTAAGATTTGCAATGAGGGACCTGACCTGAAGCTGCTTTGCTTTCAGCACTTTCCAGGACTAGAGAACAAAACCCTGTACTTGCACTGGCACAATTAGCACCCCAAACCTTTCCCTCCCTCCCACACAGAGCCACACTACTTACCTTCAATAAGAGCTGCTATGTGTTGGCTTTTCTGAGAAGGAAGTTCCCTCACAATATCCAGAGCTGTCAGGCCTCTGTTATCCTTTATGTTCACATCAATACCTATGGCAATAGATGTAGAGAAGGCAAAAGCAAGAATATTTTCTAACTATGTGCAAATTCATGTCTTTCATCAAGTCAGATCTTACATTTGTGATCGTCGCTGGGGGGGAGCTAAAAAATGCTCTAGAGACAGACCTAAAGCCAAACACCAAAACGTAACCTCTCCTGTAACTCTCTCCAAGAACTTTTGATAGCTGGTTGGAGAAACGTGCTGCCACTATAAAGGTGCTTCCTCAAGTTCTGGGTGAAGGGATCACCATGTTATTGCTTCAAAAGAGGATCATTCTCTCACCTGCAGCCAGCAATATTTGTACCACATCTGTCTTGCCAAACAAAGCAGCTTCGTGCAAAGCACTGCCTTTTTCAGTCTGCAAATTAAATGGAAAAATAGCATGAAGCTAGACAGTGGGGAATGGTGAAGGAGGCATGTTTTAGAAGGTTACAGAAGCAATAAATATATGGCATCATATACAAAGTCTAGGCAACAGTAACTACAACTGAGGATAGACTATCAATATTATTACAATGCTGAGAATGGAAAACGGGGATGGTCTCTTCAGAGAGACATGCGGGCCCAGGTTAGAGACCGAGAAAGGACTTTCCACAGCTTAGCAAGAGGTCATGTTCTGAAAAGGAAAGACAAGACCACCACATACAAGCTATTGCTGTGAAAACAGCATAGTCACAAGTGGCTTGATAGGAAGAGACAGCTTGCCTCCATCGCTATCAAGAGCTCACAGTATTGCAGGGCAGAACAGCTTAGGTGAAAGGGGTTTTTTTTCTCCCTTCCTATGTGTCTGGGGCTCTTTGTCCAACTAACAAGCAGGAGCAAAGCATGCACAGCACCAGAATCCCTCTGAGCAGCTTCTCAGAGCAACCAAGAGCTGAACAAACAGCCCAGAGAAAAACAAAGCTATCACTCATCTTTCATAAACGATCCCTCTGGGAGGAGAGTTAGGTGGAGCTCTCCGTTATCATGACTACAGGGGTTCTGCATCCCCCAGCAATCAGACCAGCCCTTCAGACACAGACACACTAGATACCTGGTAGTTGCTATCCATGCCAGCATCCAGGAGGACATGGACTACAGTTTTGTGACCATTCCTAGCTGCCAAGTGCAGGGGAGTGTGTTTCTTAGTGTTGCAGCTTAAAAGATTGGGGTGAGCGTTCAAGAGCATCTTCACGACTTCCAGCCTCCCATAGAGCGCGGCCAGGTCCAGCGGAGTCTCAAACTTGTTATTGCGCATGGTGGGGTCGGTCAGCTCCTCCAGAAGGACCTTCACCACCTCTGTGTGGCCGTACTGCGCGGCACAGTGCAGCGCCGTCTCGTTGTCGTTGTTCTGCAGGGTCACAAACGCCAGCGTGTCAGAACCGGGGAGGACACAGCCACTCCATGCCTCGCTCAAACCGTTGAAGTTTAAATGCAAAAACAAGACAAAAAAGCAGTCGGGAAGCAGAGAGCCCAGTTTGAAACAGAGCCTGGAGCAATGTTTTCATCATCTCACTAGCCATTTACCAGGCACAGACATCCCCTCATGAACTCATCAACCGACCCACCCAGTAAAAGCTTCAAAAACATTCAGAACAATAAGCTTTACTCAGATATGGGAAATCTGCTCTACGGGAAATAGGTGCTATATATGGAATAGCTTGCTTTCAAAACACTGAGGTCAAAATCAAGGGACCATGCTAAGGTTTAAGGGGTTGTCGAGCTGTATCTGGATTCCCATTAATTCTGCTAGCACTTGGGGAAGGCAGTCTTACTTGTTCGCAGCATCCCACACTTTGAGGTGCCACAAAAATAAAAGGCTGCAATATATGATACGCAAACTGCAGCATTAATTCTATCTGCTGTGGCTTAATTGTCATCATTTCAGATTTAAACTTCAATTGTTTCAAATCCTACTTATCCTGATTATAACAACCATTCCATCTTTGCAATTCTGAAGCTTGCAAGCTGGCCGTTTAGAGAAAGGGTGCATTAAGTTACATGCAGTTTGTGAATTAGAAAGCAGTGCAATTAGATCATTCCACTAACAAGCCAAGGTCTCAGGTCAACTGAAGGAAGAGATGTCCAAGCAACAAGAGAACACCTCCCCAGTAAAAGCCAGATCCAATTAATGAATGCAGCATCTGTCAGGTTAAAAATCAGCAGTATAAAGCACTGAAAGACAAGCAACCTAACACATTTCACTTGCAGGTGCAAAATAGGAACTTTGCCAGATTTAGGAGAGCCTTTTCTCAAATCAAATTCAGCTCAAGTTTCTGGTTTTACTACTGTGTGTTATACGCAGAGGGATTTCGGTTTAAGGACTTCAGAAACAAATACTTATCTAACAATTTGACCCATAAAAACTTTAATACAAACTGTTACACACTTCAACTTTAGCTGAAAGAATCGTGGTTGAATGCATCATTTTAAGAACAGTTCCCATTAAAAATACTCAGAGAACGTACTTGTCTCAATAGAGCTAGAAGTACTACTTTAGAAACTGAATTTGATCAAAATACCTTCCTTTTTGCTTTGAGAACACATGCACTTTTTTGGATACCAGCTTGTAGGAGCAATCAGTATTTTGCACCGTTTCATAACCACACTGCAGAACTTGCTCTGTTGTACAAGTACTTTAATCTTATTAACGTGTTAAGTCATTCTGAGGATTACAGGAGTCATGCATGCAAACTCCCACTTGTTTTTATCCGGTATTTGCATCTTTTTCAGCCATGTGAAAAGCATAAGGGAAGCAAGTTGTTCTGGAGAGGCTCTCTGCAGCTGCAAATTGTATAAAAGCAAAGACTAAGGAGGCAGGAAGCAGTGACAGCCACATGCAGAAGTGAGGTATTTAAGAAGGTAAGGAAAGCATGGCATCACTGTTAGCACAGAAGTTCAAAGCCAGACAATAGGCTCTATACTTGGAGTGGCAGAGGCAGCCATGGTGAAGCAAGGCACATACAAGTGGACAGAAGTTACTGTAGAATAAAGAAGTCTGCACATAAAATATACATACGGAGTGAGAAGTGGAGAAAATAGAGAACTACAGAGATCACACTTATCAATCAGCTTAAGCTGCTGGTCTCAAGGCATTTAAAAGGTTGGCAAATCCCATTATTCTTATTTGACAAGGAAGGGAACTCAGGTATCAGCGAGCCCACGACACAGCTGGACCAAGGCCCTCAACCTGCCCCAGAGCAATGAGAGGCTCGCTAGCAATTTTTGCGGAAAGAGTAGATAACCCCAGTCCCCCTAGAGCAGCAGGTATCTTCTGCCAAAGAGCCATGAGGGGTATGCACTGCTCATGCCACACTAGCCCTGGTTACCAGGGATTTCCACTGCTAGGACTGTACCCCTCTCAATCCCTCCCTGGCATAGAGACCGTATATTTCAAGGGTGCTTTAAAGGCACACAGCAACTCCAAACACCTGCCTGACGGCTCAGAAATGGGAACACAACATCCTTTAATAACATAATTGTTGGAGACTTTCCCCCATCTTCATTGCAATTTAGTCCAATTTTCCTTAAGCAGGTCAGGGCTCTGACGCTCGGGGTGAAATCCCCAGACTTTCCTTCTGCAACAGAGATCACCAGGTGGTAAACTCCCCTGAATCTTTGCAGCAAGTCTTTCCCCATCACAGACTGCGTACTGGAAACTGCTGTGATTGCATAAGTCTTTATTGCCTCCATTTTGGGAGAGTTTTGAGCAGCCAGAAATACTAGAGCCGTTCCAGGCAAGGGAGTTTGCCTCCCTTCCCTGCATCGCCTCTCCAAGCACAAACCAGAGTGGAGCCTGAACAATGAGCATGAGTGCTCAGGCATACATATTTATTGGAGATGGAAAAAGAAAATTCCTTTCCAGCAGCCAGAAGGCATATGGGTTCAAATTTCAAAACTTCTTAGAAAAATAGAACACTCAACAGGGCCCAGGGGCTGCATTCTTGCAGGAATCCTAGCATCCCCCCCAATTCACAGTTGGGAGTGAGAAGCTGGGCTCATATGATGCCTGCCTACAGACCACAAAATGGGAACACAAGCAGAAATGCCTCTGCTTTAACATGAGCTCCATCAAAGTTTTCAAGCCCTGGTAACTAGATACCACAGCCCTTATGCTCCTCATCAGATGCTAAAATGGAGAAGCTACAGCTCCTTAAAGTTTATCTGCCTGCACGCCTGTTCCTAAGACACCATAAGAGGGCTTTGATTGAAGAAAGGGAGACTTGGTTTAAATAAGGGAAAGTTTCTAACCTGCAAAGATTTGAATGGTTGAATAAACTGCCAAGGGAGGCTACAGAGCTGTCCCTCTCCGAGGTTTTTGAGAAGCTGCTAGACAAACACTGGTCAGAAATGGTTTAGGTAGACCTGATCCTGCCTCAGGGCTGGGGAAAGAGGCTACTTGACCCTTTGGTTCCATCCAACCTATTTTTAAGATTCCTTTGTAGGACTTTTGTCAGTGTGCTAATGGAGCCTTGCCCTATTAAAAACCTGCTATTTTGCTGCTCCAGTGACACATCTGATCCTAACGCACAGAACAGGGAAGTCCCACTGGCATGCACTCTACAAAGTTTCAGATAAAGGCAGGCCGAAATGAAAGAGGAAAAAAACCATTAAGCAAAATCCAAACTTCACCAGGAGGTGACAGCCAAGGCACATCACAATCTCAGGCACAAAGCAGGCCAGAAGAGCTGGCTGGAGCTGCCCAGTCAGTTGCACCATCTCCTTCCCTCCTTTTGCAGCACACGATTTTCATCGGTATCCCACACGGCACTGCCAGGAGCAGAGTAAGGATGAACAGGCCTCCTTCATTCCTACAGGTGCCCAACAATGCCAAACACATTTCAGAAAAAAAATTATCCCCATACGTCCAACAAGCTTTCGGGAGCTCGGCGGGTGGGTTCATTGCCCGGTTTCATTTGCAGACTCCAGATGGTAGGCTTCCACTTTTCTCAGCAGCCCATTTAGATTTATAGCACTTTAAACCCAATCTGCATGATTCATTTGCTTCCAATTAAAAAAGACAAAGGTAGTTTGTGCAGTGCACAATCCTGAGCTGTTACAGCTTTTTCTACTTCAGCTCTGCTCAACTGGTTGGTTGCTTCATACAAAGTAAAGAACCAAATTCAAGATAGCAGGAGTTACTGAAGCAAAGTTGCTACTCCATCTCTTAACTTTGCTTCTATCATTTGCTTTTCAGAAGTCTGTCAGGCCTGTAGCAGACATACTGCAGGAACCTTGTAGTGAACAAAAGATGTTGAAAAGGAAGGGGCATAAAAAGAAGCTGTTAACTATTTCTTTAATTTTTAGGGAGAGCAAAAAGCTTCTGGCTTTCTTCTGTTCCTCCACAGGATATTAAATGTAGTCCAGCCTTATATAAATGCTTTCCCGCCCTTCTGAATAAGTCAAAATGTTTGGAAAGATGAAACATCTCACTTCAATCATTTCTGTATGACATCCCATCCTGCATGGGAGCTGAGAAGCTGGAAAGCACCAACTAAGCAAGGACTTTTACACTTTGCACCTGGACTTTTTGTGGTTCTCCCACCTGCAGCCAGGCTATTGAGAAAACATCAAGGTTTGCATGACAGGTATGATTCCACATGCTCTTTGTCAAACCTGGTCAGAAACTGGTGGAAAGCTGGTCAGAACTTGTGATGAACCTAACAGACTGTGTATAAATCTTATCTCTCTCCTTAAAACCAAGGCAAAGATTTCAAAAACACTAGCCTTGTTCTCAGGAGCACTACAGCCATCCTGAAAACTGAACTGACATTTTAAAATAAAGCGCTTGTCAAAAAATATAAAATCCAAATTAGAATACCTTGTAAACAAAAACTCCCAAGAAAGTGAGCTCACTGTATATTTCATCTTTATATTCCTTCTTCATTCAACATTTTAATGCTGGCATGCATAAGATTTTAGTTTGTTATTGACAATGTTTTAGAAAGCCCCGTTCAGGCAACAGAACTGCTCAACTATGATGTTTCTACAGAATACATTTGTTGTTGTAAAATTCCCATCTGGATTTTTGTAAAAATCACCAATATGGATGAGTTTCATCTAAATATATTTGTGCTTAAAGAGGTATGCACTAGAGTATTTCCTGAAATAGAAGTCTGCAAAAACAAACATAATTCCCAGCAGTTAGCAAGCTCAGGAACTTTGAATGTGTGTTTTTAAGGTACTGCAGATCAAGCAGAGTGGAAGTTGTAACTAAACTTTGAGACACAGAAATCTGCCATGGATGGCTGGATCCAAAATAATTGGCTGGAAGCAACCATGGCATGGTGGCTTACAGCAGAAGTATCTCATGATAAATCAGCAGACTATTATGCCATCATTGGCCTGCAGCTCCACTATAAATTAAAATGAAAAATGGCATCTGAGAAAACACCACCAGGAACTTTCTTATCTGCTTCCTCAATCGCTCAGCCTCAGTGCATCGTAAGTGCTGAAGTCATGCCTTTTTGTAGCTCAACAACTAAAAGTAAGAGAGGAGCAAAATAGGCAAGAAAACAGGAACAGAAGACTAGGGCTGAAAGGTCAGACGACACAACAGACTTAACATCCAAAAAGAGAACTGATGCAATAAGCAGGACATGAAGGACTTGAGAAGGGAGGCATGAACATTACTGCCTTCCCTTCTCTCCACCACCACCAAAAGAATTAACTGTCCATTCAAATGACAAAATACAGCATTATGCATTTTGTAGGAGAAAAGGCGTGAAAATTCACTCCAAACAGCCCACAGAGAAAATGCATCCACGTTTAAGCAGGAAACAAAAAATCCTTCTCTTTGCATTTATCAGCAACATTAGCATATGAAACAAAACCTAAAGCGTTTTAATTGAAGTAACATTACCTTTCGGAAGTCATCCAGCCAAATCAAGCAAACTGACCATCACCGTGAGTCCTACAAGGCTAAGCAATGAAGGAGCCCCCAGGAAAGTAAGGAAAAGCTTCCCTTAAATTATGTTTCTATAACTGCTTTGAAGAAAGAAACCCACAGTAAATAAATGGTTGCATTTTAATTTTCCCCAAGCAGCTGCAAACTGAACAGGTATTATTGCAACTGGATGACATTGCACCTGGAAGCACGCGAGTGCAGCTTGGAGTAATGATGCAGTGAAATGCTGACAGCAAAGTACACACCTTGGCATTGATATATGGGTCAAAGGGGCCGTACTTTTTGAGTTCTTTGATCTCAAGAGCATTCTACAAAAAGGAAGAGGAAAAAGAAAAAAATGTGATAATGAAATGGGTGAGATATAGCAACAAAGCAATGGGTGACTCCCAAGGGGTGGAAATGATAGAACACAGCATCTTGTTCCAGTCAAAGCTATTAACAGCAGAAGCCATTCCAGCTGCCGATTCCTGTAACTTGAACCACTGTGCATTTCATTTACAAGACTCCAAACACAAGCAGCACAGGCTATTCGGCTGACTTTTCTCATTTAAAAAGGCTCCTACTAAACAGACGTTAATGAAACCTTACCTGGAAGGATTACACTAAGCTTTTAATCTTTTGCAAAGGTTTCCCCTATACCTGTCCTACTCGGAGCAGAACAGTTTACACTCAGGGCCCTCAGTCAATTCTTATCAGATTGATTGTAAACAGCTAACCACAGTTCTCAAATCTATTTAAACAGACTGAATGCCTGCAGCTGTGCCTGAAGACATTAACCACAGCCTCAAACTGGAAAACTATCAATAAAGACATTAAAACACACACTCAGTTATTTCTGCTCAATTGAGGAGTGGTAGTGAATAGCATTACCACCATATATCTCATTTCATGATGCTTTAGAAGCAACCATTTAGCCTTGGAGCAGCCTGATGCGTGAAGTTAGCCATCTGATACAGAGGAATAGAAAACTTAAGCATGACGCTGTGGTCCCCACAAAGTATGGCTGGAAGCAGGATTAGGACTCCTAAACCTGATTCCAAAGGGAGTTTGCTCCCCAGCTTCTGAAAAGTATGCACAGATCAAACTTAAACAGCAGAAACTCACAGTTCCCAGCTGCTCATCTTGACTTTTGACAGATTTTGCTAAGCTTGAGCCATGAGTATCTGACCTACTTGTGAATTAACTTCAAGGAATACACATTTTTAGCCTTGTGGTACTAAGGCAGACAAACATATTCTGGTGTATTCCTCTCCTCCTGGATGAAAACCTGAGTGGTTCAGGAGTTGATTCACAGGGACATCAGATATTCCAGCCTTAGGGACAAGACAATCAAGGGCTATTGTAGCTATAACCATCTGATTTGGATCTGTTACTGCATGTCTGCCCAAGCACTCAGCCATAAGTGGTTCAGTAACACTGCTCAGCTGGCCTCACTCAGAAAACCAGTTCCCTTATCCAAAACTCTTAGACAAAAGAAATATTTGGGTCTTCCAGCAGTAGCATTTCAGAAGTTCACTGGAATTGTAAGATACCTGCTGACCTCCACAGAGAAGTTACATGGGAGCCAGCCCTCCAAAGTGGAGACAGCAGCCGCTGTACAGAATAGCTGTCTTGTACAAATCAACCCCTCTGCATTACCAAAAACTATCAGCTTGACAAAGGGAAGAAATCCACCAGAAATTTTTCTTGCCTGATTGAGAAAATAATTCTTTACGATTAAGCTAGGGATTTATCTGGGGGCAAGTAGAGTTAAAGTTATCTTACAACTTACAAATTAGTTAACTGGAGCAAGTGCTAGAGACAAGCCAGGAGAGTAGCTAAGAGAGCATGGCCAAACAAAGACTAAACAAAGCTGCTTTGATTAGTTCCCAAAGAAGGGAGCCAATATATCCTGTGACAGAACTAGAAACCTTCAACTATCCAGCAACTGAAAGGAAAAACTATGGGTTAGTTTTAGAAGCCCAGTATGAAAGCAGGAGACCACTTCCTAGATGTGGAGTGATTCTCATTATCTCTATATAAACATATATACCTTACTCATTCAACCACTAACTCAGAATACTGGAGATATTTGCTTTAGGCAGTGCCCTTCTTATCCCATTAGCAAACAGGACTTTATAACAATTACTACTAGTTTGGGAAGGGTCAGGAGTCAGCTGAATTAATCTCCCTCCATCCAAGGGAAGCAATTCAACAATATTTTAGAGAAAAATACGCAGACCTGCTCATTCACTTTCGTATGCGAAGGTCCCTGGTGGATGAGGAGCTTCACGATGTCTGCATCCCCTTTCCAAGCTGCCAGGTGAAGAGGGTAACAGCCTTTACAGTCTGCTACATTGGTTAGTGCATCGTTCCTCAGCAGAACTTCCACAACATCCCTGCAAGAAAAGGAAACTTGAGTCCATAAGATATTCAGTCCTTGTTTCACAGCTTACATTCTGCAGTAAGTATTTTACAAAAAGTTAATCTGAACAGGAGTATTTCAGAGATCCTCTTGAAATGTGATTTTAAAGCATTCCTAGTAAATGTTGCCCAAGGGAAAACAAAAAAACAAAAAAAACAAAAAAAAAACCCCCAAACTGCTGAGATGAGCTCAGGAAAGATCTATGTTACCTTCACACTAACAGAGCTGAATAGGGACTGAAGTCATCCACAAGCCACTCTGGTGAAAAGTGAATTGCACCAGCACAATGAACATGAATAAAGACTTTAACACTATTCAATTTCTCAATGTCTTAAGTAGCAATGAACAATACAAGATTTACCATGCTGAAGACTGCAGTTACTTAAAAATGTAATATGCACAAAAGCAAATTTTAAGTGGTGCAGGCACAGCAACACATTGGACACCAGACAGACTGCAGAGGACTGTTACTGGAGAAGCCACCTTTAATATGTTGTTATATCTTATCCAATTTGTTTATAAATAAAAGGGTGGTTGAAAACCTCAATGTTTCGCCAAATTTTTAAAGAGATGTATGATCATACTGTGCAGCAGCCAATGCCTCTATAGCTTCACTGCGCTGATGTTCTTCACTTCTTGTCCTGAAGATGGTGTAGTGCTGCACCATCGCCACATTTTCAGTGGAAACAGCATCAGACTGGTGAATGAATTACACAGAAACTGTAGCTTGTAAAGCACATACTATATCCCCTATGATCAAAGGCATTATAAGATGACTCACTTATGACCATTCAAAGCAGCATGGTGCAGTGGAGTGTATCCAGTACTGTCAACGCAGTTCACATTTGGCCCTCTCCAGATGCTGCAAGACAGAAAACGTACAGGGAACACTTAGGCATACACCAAACAGACGGACAGTTGGCAAGGACAAGTTTCAGCAGTGTTCTCACACCAAGCTGGTTATCTGGAAGCAAACCAGTGGCTGGGCAGCTGTGGTTAAGAGCAGTAATACAGAGAACAGACCACACAGCACTGTGTCGAGCAGAAGGGTTAGTGTCACAAAGCACACAGCCAGTACAGGGATTCACTACTTGATGCTTTATCAGACCATCCTGGTTTTAAATCAGAGCTCCCACGTTCTCCTGCTACTAGACATCTTTCAGCCATACATGTGCTTGCCAAAAAACATCTTCAGAGGAACATGTGTCTATTAAAGTTAACCACAAGAGACAGTAAACCATCAACCCATTGCTAATTCACACCCTTCTGAAGAATTTTGATGGCTCTGGGAAACCCTCTTCCCTCCATGGCAAGAGTCACTAGGGGTGTAAGTCAAAGACTGTGGGATACAGAGCCTGCTCTTGGTCACCAGTGTGATTCCATGCTGACTTCTTACTGTCCAAAAATCATTTCCATCTGACAGCTGTTGGCAGTCTCTATGAAAGAGTAGGTGGTCTCCAAGCACTTCTGAGAATATTAACTTCCCTCCCTTGTTCAAAAGTCGAACACCAAGGACTTAAGGATTAACCCTGTAGAGGATTAATCTTCCCTCTAACCCTGGCAAGGTGTCCTATTTAAAAGAGTAGAGAAACACAAGAGTAAGAAGCTGGCACTGCTCTTGAGCTTGCTGTTAAAGGAGTTTGGTTTCTGTTGCCACCTGTCAGAAGTGCTACCACCCTCTCCCAGAAAGGGCATATGAACTTGAATCAGTATGTTCTTATAAGCAAATTGAAATGGTTCACCTTTCCTGAAGATGGCCCTCTCCGTTATAACCCATCATTCCTTGTATGCTGGCCTGCTTTAAACTTAATACTTTCAAGAATTATACAGGATTTGTTATAAGCCTAGACAATCATGCTTTTGCTAATACAGTACATTTTCCTGCATTGTTTTCTTTATCTAGGGGTAGAACTTAACAGCACTCTCTAATCCCCAATTTAATTGGTTTAAAATAAAGTCAACTGTTGCTCTTTATGAAGTAGGCCTTTCCTGATCATTTCATTTCCTCCCCAGCATGTAATCACTACAACTCACCGTATGATACAGAGGCAGCCCGAGCAGTAACTAGGTTTTCTAAAATAACAGTCATTACTAGAGGGCTCCTAGCCAGCAAAAACTCTATACCACGGTGTGTAAAAGCAGCAGGAAAGGCACCAAACCAACAGGAATCTCATGCAGACCAAGTGGAAACTCAGAAGTAAACTAAGCAGCATGCTTACTCTCAAGCAGGTTTCAGGTGGCATTCAGGAGCACACTCTGAAATGGAAAGTCCCTCCCCTCCAAGTGACTCCTGATCCGGCAGAGCATTATAAAAGGCTTTGCAGTCCTGAGACAGACACAGCTGCCTCTCCTGTAGTGGAGCTCAAGGGGAAACTTTATCCAAGAGGACAGGGAAGTGAGCCACAAAATCCAATTTGCAAAGCATCAGAAGGCTTATCCAGAGGCATTCCCGCACACCACCACACACCACCCTGCGCTTCAGAAGCAAACAGCAAACCAATACATACATGCAATGCATTTCAAGTGCTATGATGCCTTAAACTACGTCCAGAAGATATGCGAGACACCAAAACCCAACAAGACTGAGTCCAGGAGGTGCCCTACCCCATCCAGCTGCAACAGTCCTGAGGTATGAAGGGGACCTGAGTAATTCTCAGGCTCTGATTTATTTTTGGCAGTGGGCTCATGCAGTGTGGTTGCCCAAATAATTTATTGCTGGATTTAAAGTGGCAATTAATGGTTAAAACTAGTGCCAGAAAGACTTGCGTGTAGTCTGGAGCGGTTATAAATACTGCACCTGTGCATCCCCTTGCACAGGCTGCTAACCGGACCAAAGCCAGAGAGTTCAGTGGTTTTACATATTAACCAGAGCTGTGTTTTGATGCCGAGGTCAAAAAACTACAGCGTGTACAAACGAAAAACCAGCAGCATTTAATACAAATATTTCTTTCAGCTCAAGTTATGACGTAAGGAAAACCAAGGTTGGTGGTGTAATGGGCATAAACCAAGTCACTTGCTCAAAGGGATAAGTGCAGGCAGCAGCATGAGTGAGGACTGGAGCCCAGGATATCCCTCCCCATCAAAGCATGGTCTCCCTGTGAGAAAACACACTTCCATAAACTTTCTTAGAAATTTTCTGCTTAATGCTTTAGAGTAAAATGCAAAGTTCACTCAAGGGACTCAGAGGAGGAGAAAAGTTGGAGTCCAGGATGGAGCCGGTTCAACAACAGGCGCTGGCTATTGCAGAAATCAACTGCCAGGATTTTAAGATATTTAAAAAAAAAAAAATAAAAAAAAAATCTGCTGTGTCCTTTCCTCCCCCTTGCCCTTTTATTCTTGCAAATAAAGAAAGCTTTTATCAAAGAAAGGTCAAATCACCCAGAGTTCAGACTGAAAGGATCCAAGAAGAGAACTATTTATATTTAGATGTGAGGATTGCAGTGAAGTATATCAATCTCTTCCCTCCTTTTCCTCTCCAGCTTTGCTAGGAAGGCCACAC
Source organism: Buteo buteo (assembly GCF_964188355.1). Lineage (NCBI taxonomy): Eukaryota > Metazoa > Chordata > Aves > Accipitriformes > Accipitridae > Buteo > Buteo buteo. The sequence goes on along the minus strand of NC_134193.1, from coordinate 5,005,078 downwards.
AGTTCTCCCAAGTTAACAGAAACCAAATCTTTCAACCCATTTTTATGTATGCAACACACAGCATTAAAGTGACAGACTACGATAAGATCCCAAGCTTCTCATGTTAGATCTAAACACAGGAAAATAACTCCATTATGGTCTGCAGAAAGTAGGAGTTGGAAAGACACGAGCATGGGAATCTTACCTCTGAAAGACACTGCAATTCCTTCAGAGCACTATTTGCAGTGCCTGGTGCATCTGATTTGAATGACATCTCAGGCATTATCCATGGGAATGGTGGCAGAACTACTGGAAACAAAGCCCAGGCTCTAAGATATTAGGACACCCTCCCCCCTCATAGACCACTTTGGGGAGAAGGTGGGTATTCTGGGATTAAAATTAGATCTTTTGAAGTGAGGTGTTTGTCAGGTCTTTTCAGGCCAGACAGGGAAATTTAAAGAGGTTTAAGTTACCAGGAACAACTCAGCAGACTTTGAGGTGTTAGGCTTATGGGTACACGGAGCCCCATTCAGTCAGCCCCACTTTGGGAACTCTTATCAGACAAATAAATATGGAATAGTGTCTGACTTGTCTTGGTTCAGCCCAGCGCGAGCACATTTCACAACCCAGAGAACAATAAAAATTATACATTAAGAATCAAGTAAGCAGGTTTTACGGAAACACAAAAATCACTGCAGGAAATCAGGAGTCTGCAGCAGCTGGGCAGGCTCAATCCCTTTCAGAGGGGTTTCTCCTTCAAGTCACTAACCTCCCGCTGTGCTAAGGCACAGATGCTCACATCAAGGCCAGGGTCCACATCTCCACCTAGAATATATTACCTCCAATGGCTTGCAGATGAGAAATTAAATGAGAAAGAGATGAGCACTTATTTATGGTGCTGTGACATCATGCAGTGGTAAAGCCTGAATCATTTCATCTTGAAAATACCTACTTACAGACCTGTTGACCTGATTTTACAAGGCAGAGGGGAAGTAATTCAAAACAGGGCAGTATAAACATTGCCTCTGGCAAAAATAGACAAGACAGAACAAAATGCAGGAAATCCTAATGCCAGACCATTACCATACTCTTCGAGTCTTGCAAGCTGGGGTGTAGATGGCTACTCTGGAAGTCATGAGGGCTTTATTCCCTGCCATGCTATGTAGCCTTGGGAAAAGCTCTACTCCCAGACCTCAGTTTTCCCATCTGTAAAATGGAAATATGGTACTGAGAGAAGCAGAGTACAAAGCCAAGTACTATCTATGTACAGTGTGATTTTGGGCTGTTTCTGATTAAGCAGAAAAACAGATCCCAGCACAGGAAGGAGAACGCTGTAAATACAAGTCTCCAATAAAGCTCAGAGAAGGTCTGGAGCCAATTCGACTACCACTGCTGTTTGCTTTCTTTTCTCCCCCAATGCCCCAAAACCCCCTTCAGATCAAAGAGGGGGTGTGCTTTCATATTAGCAGTCTCCGTCATGAAAGCAAACTTCTCAAATGATTACCTAGATTTCACTTCCCTTTTGCTGCACCAGCGTAGTATTCAAACAATGTTTCTGATGTATCTAAGGCAATTAAGACTGAACGTTTAGGACATAAGAAAAGCTCTGAAAATCACAAAATCTGCTCTGTTTAAAGTAATTCTTGCACTCGGTTTTCTCTTGCTCCATGATTTAGCAAGCGCTGTAGCCTTTTAAATAAAAGCTTCCTGTTTGTAAAAATTGCTGAATAAAGCACATTGCTTTAGGTCACGATAAAACCCAATAGTTCCTTTAAACAAGACAATATTTTGCCTTTTGCTTTTCCATTTATTTCTTTCTGACTGTAGTAATTTCAATCACAAAATCATCTGAGGCATCGGGCTAGAGCAAAGGCCAAGTCACCTAAAGAACAAGTCACTATTTTCAAGTCAAACGATGAGTCTTCAGAGTTGATTTATAGACTCACTTAGGTGGATTACAAAAGCGCCCAGAGACTTCAGGGCCCAGTACTCTCACCTGTGCAGAGCAGATAGCAGAGGCCACTGCTACGCCCCCTCCCTGTGTATTTATGTACTCAACACTAAAGACAAAAGGCACAATACTAGTGCTACCACTGCTTTAGATTCGAGAAACCAGCGTACATGAGTGCCTTGGCCCAAGGTCACAAAGGAAGTTTAAAGTAGCTGAGAACTGGTCCCAGATGTTTGTAGACTTAGTTCAATGCCTTAGAGACAAAGTGTCACAAGGGCCGCTAAGGCTGGAGGCAGATTAACTCCTAGTCCATTGCCCGGAGGACATCACAAGCAAGTCAATACACACATCTCGGCTATTAATATCCATACAACTGCTAGATTCTTGCAATGCAAACGCAACCCTCTTTTGGTATTTCCTGCTTATAGACTGGTAATACAAACAACTCAAATGCTTTGTGCAAGACTTTAGGTTTAGAAAGCATGCTTAAATTTTTCTGAAGAGCAAGAAAGGCAGCGCTATGCCCATCTCAGCGACGGGAAGGGGTACAGCATGGTAGGGCTCACAACAGAGCTGCGACCCCTTTTCTTTCGTGCCTCAACCACTAGATAATACAATAGCCTTTCCAAAAATAAACTGCTGATGCAAGGCTGGAGAAGATTACAGCAGAGTATTCCTGGGGCAGGGGAGAATGTGGCTAGATCCCAAGCAATACTTTCTCAGCCCCTCTTGGCAAGCTCCAGGAAAGACTGGAGAGTAACCCGGTTAGATTCCAGCTATTGGAGAGGCTGCAAAGGAAGCCAAGCGGTGATCTTCGGATTCTATACTCCTCAACTTCTTTGTCCAGTTTTTTTCTTTACTATAAAAAAAGCAGTCAGTTGGGATGATTGCTCCCACCCAAAACTCCTTGGCTGCCCTCCTCCTATATTCTTGTCTGCACTATTATCCTTTTACATCCCCCTTTTCTCTGTTCAGCAGATTCCTTTCAAACTTGACTGTCCCCCACCCAACAAACTGAGGAACATACAATCTATGCATCTGCCTGGTCTGTTCTGCTCAGGCCTAAAGAGTTTGTAGAGCACCTAGCTTAACAGGAGCTTAATTTTGACCGTTGCTTTCAGCTTATTGTGGAACACCTGACCAAAAAATGTGCTTTCTGCCTTTGTTAGTATTTTTCCACTAACTGCAGCAGAGTTAGTTCTAAAAGCACAATATTTAAGAGCCTGGCATTGTCATTTTACAGCTGTAGCATCTTATCAGTTACAAAAACAAATTCAGATATACTGTAGAAAATGTGGGTGGCCATTTAATATAGAGGATAATTATATAATGCTTTGCAGAGAGTCCAGGCATTTTAAACGTATGCAGAAGTCTCACTTCACATTCCAGTCTTACACAGGAAGCAGTTGCTGTATATAAAATTCTCCCAATGACATTATACTGCCTCCATTTTTCTATTGGAAAAAATAAAATACAGTAATTCACATTCAGCACTTCAAGCATGGTGATGTTGCCAAGTATTTTACAACCACATACAGTAATTACCTTCTACCTGATGTAGAAGAGCTCTATTAAGGGCCAAGAGGCCACAAGGGGAGAGGCACGAATTGTTTTTGTTGGATTTGTTGTTTGAGTTTGGTTGTTGGGTTTGATTTTTTTTTTCCCCCAACAATTCAGAACAAAATTTTCTTCTTGACTGATAAGGCTATACTTCTTATGCTTAAATGAAAGGGAAGAAGCTGAATGATCTGAGCTAATACTACACGTGCTTCTCAAGTGTCTCTAGACTTGAGAAAAACACACGCAAGAACAACTGTCAGCAAGGATGCTATCCATAGATCACACAGCCTGCAAGACCTCAGGAGAACTGAAGCTCTCAACTAGCTTTTCACACTGAAAGAAGGAGGGAAGTTAAAGCACAGCATATTCCCAAAGCTGTCGGGAGAAGTGTGGAAAAATCCTTCACACTGCAAGCAGTAAGTTACATTGATAAATCTTGATGGCAAAATGAATCGGAAAAGGATTACATAGCTCGAATGATTACCAGTAAATTAAAAAGCAGATCTGGATTTACAGGGCTGTCAGCCCTCCGACCACAGACACCGCGTACAGACAACTCAAAAGGTACAGTGCTGAGTACGTCATATTAAACTGGCTATGAGGTCTTACTGCCCATGTTTCCTCCTGCTGGAACTCACCAGGTCCTCACTGTTGTGCTTAAAAATCTAAAATTAGAGGAAATGGGAGATCACTGACCTCAGGCACAAGAATTAACACGCTGAAGAGTACAGCATTGCCCAGCTGCAACGGCATCAGCATAGTTTTACACACTGCTTTTAATACCTCTCCCTTCCAGAAAGCACCTATGATATGTGAAAAATCACCACTGAAATGCCATTAGTTCTGGGCTGCAAAGCAGAAATTTTCCTGGCAATTAACACACTGGAGCAGGAAAGCAACACCTATAAGGAAAGAACATTGGGATCATAAACATCTGTGCAAAGCATCCAGTTTTCAAACGTGAAAAGAACAAAACCGCCAGAGCAGACAAATTGATCCTACTGGGAGTTGAACGCACCATTCCAGGAAATCTGGATACTTGAGACATGGTGCATAGGTTAAAGTCAAAGTTAAGGGGCACATGCATTAAACGTGCAGCCACGTAGACTGCTGAACCTAGACACAGAAGACTGGTAAGCATCACTCCTAAACCGACAAAGCACGTTAACTCCAGGCTCCTTCCAGGACAGGAGGAGTATGCCAACGTCTCTGCAGAGCAGACACTGTTAATGTGGGGATGACTCACTTCTTGCAATCAGCGGAAGTCTCGATCTTGCAGCTATGGGATTAATGTTGTGTCAGCCCATGCAAAGCAGGACTAAACAGTAGAGGTAACAAAGCTATTTTCAGAGACTCACAAGGCAGCAATACGAGATCTTACTGTCTCTATTTTTCCACATTGTCGGAACATACCTTCTTTCCTTACAGAAATGTAGGCTTACACCAGACAGAGCTGAGTCAGGCAGTCAATCTATCAAGGAACAACAATTGTGTTTCCAATTAGAGCGAACAGGTGAAGACATGCAGTATATACATTGCAAAGAAGAATTCAGTGCCTGCTGGAGGAGATTTTCCCCACTCTAATTGCAGGCAGCTCTTTCCAGAAAATTCCTTTCAAGCCCATGAAAAAGAATACAGTTTCCCAGTGCATGCATTTCTTTGCACAAATACCTAACAAATCTTGAAAGCTAAACTTGGTGGAAGCATGCTGAAAGCATTATGTTGCAGCACAAAAAGATCTCCGTGAACAGGTAGTGTCCTCATCCAAGAGCAAATTCCAGATTTATGGACATATTCATAGCGGAGAATTTGTTTATTTTGCAGCTGCAGTTGTGTATCGAGCAAGTTTTATGGGAGCAATGTGTTTTCAACAGCTGTATCCACAAAACTCCTTTTAATTCTCACATATAGGTCTGTCTGCATACAATGAACAGCTCTCCATGGCAGGGTACGCTTTCATCTCTTCTAGTAGCTGCAGTATCAACTCGCACTTCCCAGTGGACTTTGTTTCAACAGATTTTTAGATCAAGTTTAGATGAGGATCTCAGTGAAGAAGCACTCAACAGCTTCAGCAAATCTTAACTACGCATCTGCAAATTTTAATGGAAACTACCACGTAAACTTTCCTGGCACCCAGGTTTTGAGGAGGGACAGTTAAGTGAGAGTATGTGACTAAAATTTCATCTCCATATCAAACATGAAAATTCATGGATATTTACATAAACCAAAGAGAGCAGGAGAGCAAATCTCCCATCTCAGCTAGTTGTCCAGTAGGAAAGAGAGTGTGGCTGGAAGGAGAAACCACAGCACAGCTCTGTAATGGTAGAATAACAAAAGAAAAATTCAGGATGAGTTTTTACTAGAGTGACTTTCTGATCTCCCACATGCATCTGGATTTCTTTCCTTTCAAAATTTTGGCCAAAAAATGTAGGTTTGGCACATGAGAAAAACATAACTTCCTCCAGAGCGAAGCTGTCACACCGTCCAGCTTCCGACAGTGGGACGCAGAGCTGAAGTTTCCCAAGAGAGAAGAATCCATGTGTTTGGAAGGGGTGATGGTGGGAACATGTCTTTGACAAACACAGCAGAGGAAACAAACCACCTCTGTGTGCATACACCAAGAACAACAGCATCAGGGTGATCACTGACCAAGTCCTCGAGGAGCCAGCACGGACATTCAACTCCAAACATACACGGCAGCATCCATCTGCACGGAGGCCATTATGGGATTTTGGCCACCGTCCCACTTGGTTCCTTTCCCTTTGCTCTCCAGAGACCGCTTCAATCATCACACAAGCAAGAAGGCAGTTCTGCTGCTACTTAATTGGTATCTGCACCTCTCCCAAATTACTACACACATTCTACACATCAACTTGCTAATAACATCCAACCACTTGGAGGAGAGTCTTAAAAGCATTTTTTCTGAAATTCTCCTGGGCTTTTTTTACTCCAAGTGAAACAAGCAACTCCAGCAAACAAGTGACTCTTCAATGCCCACCATCACACCGAAATCCTGGATATTTCCAGCCCTGAGTCACATCTAACCCCCTGCAAAAAATATCCAAAGGCAGTCTTTTCAATGCACCAGAAGGATGAAGGCACATGCTTTCACCTGTGGGAATTACAGGACTTACAATTTATAGCTATGGCTAACATCCCATTTCAGGCTCACACTCCTTGTAGTAGAGTACTTTGCATATTTCTAAGCATGCTGAACTGTGAGACCAAGTATACAGGACAGACAGATTAAAAGACTTAATCCTATTGCACTGAATGAAATACGCATGGAAGGGTTATGTTAATACCTGCAAGCAAAACAGAGCTGACGGTAAGCACAACTCAAAAAGCAGCTACTGGGGGGACACTGATGTCCCCCAGTAAAGTCTGAGCAACAAGACAAACCTTTGGCCATTTCACCTCCCAGTACACCTTCCCTTTCCTCTAGGGCATCAGGACCAGAACGAGAAGCTTCAAGCCATTCTGTCTTGAAAGCCTCAGGGCTTATTCTTTAGCACTTGCCAATGATTTGGCAATGCCAACTTTGGATGTGTGCGGCACAAGTTAGAGTTAAAGATTAAGGGGAGAGAGCCCACCCCCCTCCCTATATGCCACCAGATAAATTAGAGCCTAAGACAGTTTAACAATATAAAGTTTCCTTAAAGTTGTAGGATCACCAGCTCAAGTACATGATGCCAGAATGGATGGGGAAAAATGGGGACCTTAATAAGGGCAGGACATGTGAAAACAACCCAGCCAACACTGCGCAACACCACAGCCCAGCCCGAGAGCTGCCAGAGCACCAGGGTCCATAATCAGATACTTGCTCTCAAGGTACCCAGCAGCAAAGGCAGTGCGACTGACAAGGAATTCGGGTAGAAATGCTCAGATTCAGTCTGACCTTCTGGCTGACACACAGCAGCAGTCAGAGACTGTGCCTGGCCCTCTGCACGGTATGAGAGCCCAAGCTCCCACCCCTCAAGTGCTTCCACTTTGCCAGCTCATTTCAGTGTGAAGCAATAGTTAGGAACAAGGATTGCTAACAGCTCTAGCCTCATTGCCCAACACTGACAGACAGTTCAGCCAGGGTAAGGTTAACAGCATGCTGTGAAAAAGCTGGCATTTCAACCAGAGCAATACCATGCAGCAACTGATTCTCTAATGGCCAAATTGTTCCTTCTCTTTATGAATAGAGCAGAACCACTCGCTCCTCAGATGCAGCGACTGGCTAAGAGCAGGCAGCAGGAAATCTGCATGAGTTTTCAAAGTGACAGCAACCCCATGAAGGATCTGTTCAGGAACTGTAAGCAGCAAAAGGTAAGCTCATCTATTTCTCTCAAAACCAGCCTACCAACTCCCACTCCTCATTTCCAGGAAGAGGTTGTTTCGCATTGGTGCGAGAACTACAACCAGACATTTAACCTCTGGGCTTGCAGGCTCACACTATAAAGGAACAAGATAGGGCTGGCATCACTAATAGAAAAACATCCATCCAAGCTAAAATTACCCACTAGGAAGAGGGCAGCCCTACACTTACAGATGGCTCCTGGCAGTGGAAATGCATTTCTTTAAACTTAATGTATGGTGGGGGGTGACAGTGGGCTCTATCACCTCCTGCATTATGCAACGGGAGACAGAAAGGATGGGTCACGCGTGCACGTTACGCTACATCAAAGAATCCCTCTGAGCAGGAGGCAAAATAAATAGCTGCAGGAGAGGAGAAAAACAGGTCTGGTTTGAGTGCATATGCTGCCCTTTATTCTTAAAAGCATTACAGACACTCGCTCTGCAATCTGCTCCCATTACGGGAGCACTTCCAGCTGATTACATGCAATGGAGCAGAGTTCACATACAACACGGGCTCTACATGCTGGCACTGACTACAGGGGCCAGATCTAAACAATGCTTTTCTGACAGAAGTGCAAAAAAATTCAGTCATCAAGACAGGGAAAGCCAAGCAGTTTCTCCAGGGGACAGTGGCCAGGAGCTTTTGTTTCTGATGCATACAGTGTCAGGAGCATCCTCCTCTCCACACACAGTCCAAAGGCAGCATGTTGGTAGGGGAAGAGAAGGGAAAATGGAAAGGTAACATCAAAATGGCATCACCTACAGGTCCCTCCCATTTTCAGCTCACAAACACTTACCATGCCTGATGACTTTGGCACTTAGCTCAACTGAAGACAAGACTCAGAAGAGATGAGGAGATTTCAGAAGGAAAGAGAAGGGAAAATGCTCACTGGAGTAGTTTAAAAAAAAAGTTTGCATTTAGCTTCTAACACACATAACAATGTAAGATACAGTCTCCACTAGTACCTTAACAGTATTCTCAAACTGGAGTGCCTACATTTGTCAGGGAGCAAACCCTGACCACTCAACATGCAGATGTAGGATTTTACATGAAGCACTGAAGTTGAAAAAGCTGCCTTGCTTCTTCTAGGTGGAGAAACTGAGCCCTAAGAGAGGACAGAAATTTGACAACGTTTGCAAAATGCTTATAAACCTCTTAATGAGGTTTACTAAATACTAACTTTGCAGTGCATTCTCCTCTTTTGCATCTGACTAGATGGGGGTTTGAGGAATATGAGCAAAAGGAAGCAAAACATTCCTGCAGAAATTCAATAAACTGAGCAGCATTATGAATGTCATATAAAACAGCCCGGAGCTGACAACATCACAGAATTGCAAACTGGAACTAGCAGCACTGCTAAGGTAAGCATTCCTCACTCTTCATTTGAAGCTAAGCTCTGCTGTTTCCACAGTACTGGAAAAGATGCAACTAAGTGGAAGAAAGCGCAGTATTTAAAGAAAAGAAAAAAAATAGATGCAGAGAAAATTAGCAGGACACATCTAGATGGTGCAGGCCCCCAGGTTCTGCTGAAGCACAATTCCTTAGAAAGTTGCAAGATTCTCCCTTCGCCTTCCCTCCATCCAGTACTTCCAGAGAAGTGGAAGCAAGCTGCCCGGGCAACCACAAATTCCTAATCAAAAAATACCAAGCAGCTCATGCTGCAGTGCTGAGCTGGCTACAGCTGGCAACCTCGCACTGTATCTTCCCTCCCCCTTTTTCTTTTGTGAGATGATTTAACAAGCTACAGAATCCCAAGAGACATGACAATCAACCAACAGAAATAGAGCATCGTGTCTTGAACTGTACATGTCCATCTGCACTGTTCCCTTTTGACAGACACACAAAAGGTCCGAGTTTGGAGTAAAAAAGTTGCCAAAAGGAACTTGTGCAAAAAAAATTCTGGCAGAGTGCACTTCATTCCCACCGCCTGTCATTCCCCCTGTATGGGGGGAATTGATGCACCAATTAAGTGTTTCAGGATGGCAGAAAATGTGTCACCCTCCGCTAGCTGTCTACTCTGCAAAACAGCTACGTGTTCATTGCCAGATGAAATAAATAGGATTAGAACAAGTCAAAGTTACTATTTTTTTTTTCCAGCACCCATAGTGATCTGATCCAATACACATCTCAGTGGAAATTTGGGATTTCTAGCAGGGAACCTTGCACCTAGAAGCATATAGGAATTGTGATACTTTATTTAAACATGGACGCCCTCTTCCTGGTTAAGTCTTAGATATGCCCTATACAGAGAAAATAAATACACCTCCATGTTTTCCCCCATTTCTCAGTGTAAAACAGACTGCTCGAAAGACCGGCCCTCTCCTCGCTCTGGCCCTTGACAGCCAAGCTCAGATGCTCCATTTGGCCATTGTGCCCTCCAGCCTAGGCAGGGCCATCTCCACTTCATGCCTTATCATCATGAAACCATGCCAGCTTGCTCACTTCCACAGCAAACCGGTTCTTCCTTTTCAGACCGGTTGCTGCCTAGAACTGATGCCCAAAATACTTAACAGTGGCGCTTGTGTCTGACCTGGAATAGATGAGAAACAGGTAAATAGGCCAAGTAAAGTAGAGCCAGAGAAACAAAGATTCAGAGACTGAATCACCCCTTCCCTACATCAATTAAAAAGCAAATGCAATTGTTTTGTACCAATAACTGCATCTAGAGTGCACTTTTGCCTTAGGGAGACTAAAAAAATGAGACAGAAGCTCACACAACATCCCATTTCCCTTGTGACATTGCCAAGATCAGTGACATGAGGGCTCTGAATTTACGCTGGCATTGAAGTGCTTAATTGTTCAGACAGAGAGGGAGAGGGCACTGCACACGCAGGGAGAGACCCCACACGCCTTCAGGAGATTTGCAGGGCACGGATCCCAGTACATCGAGACAAGCAGGGAGAAACATTAAGTGTAAGTAAAAAGGAAATTAGTCGCTCTGATATTGAAGACCAAATGCAATGGGAAGGGAGAAGAGGCCCTAAAGGAAGGGAGCACGGGACTGGAGAATTAAGAGCCACAACAAAGAAGAATTAAGAGCCACGACAAAGCTTCCACTTCAGCATTTGGAGCAGACTTTGCCCTTCAACACAACCCACATCAGCAGTCAAGCCATTTCACCCGCACAGCTCAGTTTAAGCATGTATCAAATCCCAGTGCTCCAGCTTAATCAGAAGTCCCTGAAGGCTAAAGAAAGACACAGCCGAGCAAGGAATTAACTGGCAACAATGCGGGACACAAACAAGGCAACTACATACCACTGCACTGACTCCAGATGAAATTCTTTCTTGATGAGCTTTTTAATTGGATGCCCAAAGAACAAGTAACAGGGAAAGGAGAGAGCAAAGACAGTACGGGCAAGAAGGCAAACAGAAAAGTGACCCCACAGTGGTTTGAATGGGAACGTTAAGGACACACCTGAGTGATCACGTTCAAAAAGCACTGTGATAAGCTCCTGCTTATGCTTGGCATGCGTCAAGCAAACGGAGACAGCATCAACTTAAGACAACAGTTCTTAAGAAAGCTTAAGAAAAGTAGGATGGAAATTAAAAAGGACATCCTTTTACTCTACAAGCATCTGTGAAATCCAGCCTGTTAAAAAGCAGGCACGAGAGTGAATGGTCAAGGCAGTAAATTATTTCCGAATCTTGAGATAGCTCCTATAAAAGTTGTCATTACTTGTCTACACTATCTGTAAAACAGAGATAAGGTTAGCGCTGAAAAATATGAGCGTGTAAGTCAGCCAGCCAAACGATATGTATTAAATGCTAAGGTCCTTCCCCTGCTAACTGCTTCTGAAGAGCTGTGGGGAAGGCCAAAAAGGCAGGTACCACTCCTTGGAGAGCTGGCAGAGACATCTGTAGACATCCCTAACACTGGTAAAATGAATAAATAATGGAACAGGCAGCAAAGAGAGCTCTTTCCCACACATTTCACTGTACACCTTAAGCTTCCAGCTCTGTTTTTATCCACCTGCCAGATTTGATTTTGCCCAGGATGACAAGCTGGCCTCAAGCAGCTTTTTTCCTCACCAGGAAAAAACACGTTTTCTTTGGGGAACATATGTGACATAAGATAATATGTTCCAAAACCCTTAAAATATTTCTGCCCAATTATCTGAAAGCATACAAAAACAGTTCTGGGCTTTTTCTCTGTTAAATACAGTTCTCCCAGCCAGGAGCTGCTTTTAGTGGCAGAGCCTTTCCCAGCCTAACATTTTTAATGTACAGGAGGAATGTATATAGGCAAGTCAGACTACTAAATCATAAACTTATGCAGGGATAAAACTCTCCATTACTTCAAACAGTTTCAGGGTCATTGCAACTCTACCCCAGCAAATAATTATATCTCAGCTGTAACAACTTATACCCATATAACTACCAGGATCCTAAGGCATTTCAGATGACTTCAAAAGCTTACCCACCACTGACAGTGACAGCTTTTGAGATGGAAAGCACAAGCTCCTTTTCTTAGACAGTAGCTCTGCATAGCTGTCTTGGAGCAGCACTGAAGACCATTAAATTGTACCCAACTTTCCTGAGGAATTTAGAAGAAAGAGCATAAGTCAAGCATGAGTGAGGTGTGGAGAAACCCAGAATCTTTTATTACCTCAAACTCAGTTAATGTCAGAGACCAAAACCTCAAGTATTGTGAAGCAATTAAGGTCAAAGCACAAGAAAAAAAAATAGCTTACTATATATTTATACACGCATAATTTAAATGCGATGTTTAACATCCAAAATTTTACTTCAAGATTCAAATTTCTTATATTTCTTAACCGCACCTCAACAGCCAACATTCACCCCATTTATCTTTGCATCTGAAAAACTGGTTCCAGACGATGCCAACCAACAAGCATACAGCAGAGCCTGTGCTGCACTGCCTGGCGCTTCTGGACACGGGAAATCATTAAAGCCTCACGAGAGTAGCTTGGGTTAAAAACGCCGCATTTGCAAGGATGAAACTCCAGGCACTATAATGGTGGCAAGAATGAGAAGACCAAGGGAAACAGCAACTCGCCTGTTTTCTGAGTCATTTTGAATTTGTATGTACAATCTATAGCATCTTTGGGCTCTCATTTCTAGGCTTGACAGGAAAGCAGAGTTGGACTCCTTACAGCAGCTCCCCTGCAGCTGAGTGGTTTCCAACACTAACCTCAGCACAGACACTGAACACCGTGCTTGAATGACGTCCTCCATGTCAGACGATCAGAAAGACTGCAGTTTGGTTTTTTTTAACCAATTCTCTTCTTTTTAGGTCTTTATTTTCAGTGAAAAGGAATGTCAAGGACACATCCTGTTTTACTCTTTCTGTGAAATAATTCCTGTTGAGGTTAAAGAAAATATTTCCGAAATGCCAAATCCAGCGCTAATTACGCATGTCCTCCAAGTTCTCTGTGTTTTCAGCTGTTTCTAACTCAATGGAGATGAGCCATAGGAGTTCAGACATATGGCTTCAGACTCCACCAGGCTGAAATGAGGCTGTAAAGAGAGCCCAACGTCACAAGGGGAACGCAAGTAATTTTAAATCGTGCAAAGGTAGTTACTAACGACACTCCAAGACAACCAGAAGCCATCCACTGGGGACCACAGGATGAATCGAGGTCATTTAAATGTCTCTTACAGCCAACACTTTATCAGACTTAACACTGTGCAGCAAGAAACTATGCCTTGAAAAAACACTGGAAAAAAGTACTAGCAAAAAAACCCCCCAAAAACCCAAACAAGTCCACAGGACATATAGTCCCTTATTTAAGTCATCTGATGGACTTCACAATCCTTGCAACAGAATCAAGACCAGGAAGCAAAGCTTTGAAGTCTCCAGAGTCCAAGGCTTTATCATAATCCTGTTCCTGCTTCCTAAAAAAAAAATGTGCTGATTTCTGAAATTAAGAGCAGTAAGGAAGGGTCTGGGGAGCCCATCTGTATCATTGCATGGGCAGGCTTCAAACCTTACCAGACACTAGGCTTCTTTAATCGGATTACATTTTAAAACCAGGCAATTTACTTTGTGATACCAAACTTGAAAGGATTTCTCGTAGTGTCTTAATTAGGATGAGGCAAAAGTCATTTCACCTAATTTCCAACCCACTTCAGCATTAGATTTGAAAGACCACCTATGACATCTTCAGCCTTGTTTGCTCTAAGAGTATGAAAACCAGCAGGCAATAGGATCAGATATAAATCTAATGAGATAATGTATTTACATAATATTTATGGCACTCACTTTTAGACAGGGTTGTGTTCTTGCATCCTTAGTATGCAGCACTACACACGCTTCCTTGTAGCTGGAAAAAGCTGGAGGTTTATTTTTAAATTTAATTTCCCTTTAAAAGAAACCATGTGTTTAAATAACAAGGGAAGAGTGCTAATATAATCTGGGTTTACCAAACCTAAACAACATGAACTCAAGCTCCGACTTTCCTTAAGCTAAATAACACAGGCTCTCTCTCAGAGAGCCTGGTAAAAACCTTGCACACACACTCCTGTTTTAAAAGCTGCTACTTCTGCAATTTTGTTAACATCCTGCTAGTTTCAGCTGTATATACTGATTTTAATCTGAAACACTTAATAGCCATGCAAGGTGGGATACATCATCAAGTCAAGAATGTACACACACACATGGTCTCAGCACTTGGCATCTTAGGGCCTCCCAAACACTTAAGAAGTTCACCTTTACTAACCATGGGCGAAAACAGCCACCTTAACACCACTGTAGGTATTAGTCTGCTACAATTCTTGGTTTAGAAAAAGTAAAAACTACACAAACACTACACAAATCCACACACTGTATAGATAAAAATAGTTCTACACTCAAACACCTTATCCAGCAGTCTGTATGCTCTACTGGATTTTCTTCCAGGACACAAACATCTAGAGAAAACTCTGCCCTGGCACACATTGTTATGGAGCATCCAGCTCCATATTCAGTTTGAGTTAAAGGGTAATCAAGAAAATTTAGCTCAGAGATTCATCCAAACTTCTCAAAGGTCATTTCCCAGTTCACATAAAGAGATTCCCTGATAAACTTTGAACATTCTCAAGTGAGCCATGGTGATTCACTGCAGGACAGAAAGCAATTTTAAATTCAGGTTTTAAAATGTGCATTTGACATGATGACCACCCAGGTACTGAATGGCATTAAAGCACCATCTTACTTTAAGCGGGGCATCTCCCCATCCATGACAGGGTGGCAGACAAGTTCAGAAAGCAGTCCTTTGGGACATAAGATATAAACAGCTCTGAAGACATAATACAGGCTCTCCAGGTTGTACACAGAAAAGAGGGCACATTCACACACTCCCGCACCAATTTCTTTCCAAACACAGCTCACATCGTCCTGCCCTCCGTCTTTAATTAAGCTTTTTACCCCTTCATCAGTCTATTGAAGATCTTTCTTTTGCTGACAGCTACAGTCCCAGGTGGACTAACATTTCAATTTATGTTTTTCTCCCTTCTGCAGAGAGCAGCTGTATTAGCTTCTTCAGTCTGTTGCTATAGAAACAAATCAATCCTCAACAGTTTTATTTTCACCAGTTTCTGTGAAATAGGGTTTATCTCATTTCCACGACTAAGCCATACTCCGGAGCGAGCTCTTTGGGACAGTGCCAGTGCCATCTCAGCATCAGTCAGGACCTCGTACCCAGCATCAATGATAAAAGGAAATGGCCCTCACCCTTATTCAAAGGCATCTTCTTCATTTCAAGAGGACACTTCACCTTGAAACGATTGCCATAGCATTACTGAGATGCAGCTGTATCCATGGAGCGGAAAAGAGCAGAGGAGTGGATGGCACAGCCTGGAATACCACGGACATGCTGGGAAAGCTCCACAGAGCACCCACCAGAAAGCTCACCCACCCTCAGCACAGAGCACCCACCAGATGTCGAGCGCTCTCTATGCGGGCAGAAGGATCACCTTCATCGAGTCCCCACAAAGAGCTGCACGCAGGCTGAATTCAGCTCAGGGTAAGCTCCTCATGAAAGGCGAAGGGCTCACATGGGAGTCAAGGCATTAACACGTTAGCTGCTGCGAGCCAGCGAAGCAGCCCCTCCAGGCGCTAGGATGGAAGGAGCTCAGCCTCCAGGAACTTCTCTTATCCTTGTCCAAGCGCAGCTGGGAGGGGCTTTCCTGTTTGGTCTGGGATGAATGCAGGTGTAATTTGTATGCATTACCTCTATTCTGTATCACATCTTTCACTTATGTCTTTTATATCCTGCTTGCTTTTCCTACAATCTCACTAGAACAATGCATTACATTAAAAAAACCCCACTGGATGAACACTGTTTCTTGGCTCAGTTGCTCCTAATATATCAAATACTGTTTCATACATTCATCTTTAGAAAGTTCAGTTCTCTGCCAAACAGCCTTAATCAGCCAGAGTAGCGTAGGACCCACGTCACAAAGTTGAGCAGCTCCACTTCCAGAAATAAATGCTATTTAGGCAGTCCATATGCAGATACAAATTACTGTACGCAGAGAGCTGCAGCAGGACAACTGCTCTCCAAGCAGAAGAGAAGGGAAGGGGAGATCCTGCTCCTCTGTACCGTCACCTGCAGGTTTCTGCCATTTCCCTCCTACTGGATCTAGGAACTGTGCGGCCTCACGAAACAAAAGTTTTCTGTTAGAACAGCCAGCTGGAGTGATTCACTCTGGCACAGCCACGCAACAACGCAAATGACTATCAAGGAAAGAAGATGGGGGAGGACAGGACCACCGCTCTCAGCAGCTAACTGCTGGACAAGCTTAAATGTAACCTTCAGATTTCACTATTAAGTGCCAAAACCTGTTTGTTAAATATTCAGTGTCCAGCTGAACTCTGTGTAGCTCCTGCCTCCAAAACACAGCACTCTAGATGTACTCAAATCTGCAGTGACATTTCTTCAGTTTTGGGACTGCAGACAAAAGTAATGGGGAACAAGACTATGGAAATGTCAGTATCTCATTGCTCAAGTATCCCATATTTGTTTACACGCATAGCTGTGGTTTTTGGTCCTGAAATTCCTACACACAGCTTAATGGTAGGATAAGAAGTTGGGGTATACAGATCAAAAAGCCAGCAGAGAATCTCACAAACATCCATCCACTCAGTCCACTGAAGTCTCACAAGCATCCCTCTGCCACCAAGGTAAACACAGAGAAATCCCCCTGCATCAATGTGCTGAATGCAGCTCTTAATTCCAGCATCAATAAAGCAAGCCCTAAAGTCTTCAAGACGCAAATTTCAAGACTGCACCTGGCATTTTAACCAAATCATCAGTACCTAGCTCAAACCGCTCCTGTGGGCACCCTGAACAAACCACCTTCTCAGTCCTCAGGCTCCTTACAGCTGTTCAGGATACTCCAGCCAGCTCTGGAGCCAGCCTTGTCATTCAGGGCATGGAAAAATAAGTAAACTGCACATCGTAGATGCATTTCACTGTTCCTTCTGTGATGGGGCAAAGCACAAATCTTATGCGAGCCCTGCAAATCATAAGAGCTGTAAAATTGTGCTCCTGGGAAGGAGTGTAACCTAGCAATCGGAAAAAAAACACCCTGGGAACCCTGCCTCCTCAGCTCTGCTCCTGTCCCCAGCCCCCCACAACGCATGGGGATGCTGCAACTACTTAAATCCTGGCATCTGTCAGTGGCCAATAACTGGCTTGGTTCTGACATCCTCAGCATCCTCAACACAATCTGACCCATCTCACTCTCCTCACCTAACATCCTGACCCACTTAACACTCCTCACACCACGTCTTAGGCCACAGTAACTCCCTCATGGAGTATTTGAGGTAAACTGTATGAGCATATGGATATTTCCAAAACCTGTTTGGCACTTCAAAACACTCTGCTGAGAAACTCTCGAAGCAAGGCAAAAATTAAGCTAATGTGTTCTCACCCTCCGTCTGACAAACACACTGGCACTCCCAAGAGAGCAAGTCCCAGGACACTGAAGGACTCAGCACGTGGGTAAAGACTGATGGGAAGTCAATAGCCAGAAGAATTCACCCCAGCCTGGACACCCACCTATATTATAGACCCAATGTTAATCAGTCACAAAGGTTTTGAGTCATTGCCTACACAGTTAAGACACTTTTACTCAGCCTTAACAGAGAGATTCCTATCTGACATGCTGTGCTCGGAGCATTTTGCTCGAAGGCTGCACCACTTCAATCAATTCACATCTTCTCCCAACTCCTTACCCATTTAATTCAGTTCTTACACATCCTTCACAGCACCACTGCACCTCCCTTCAACTTCTAACCATCTTTTCTGCCAACCATACCAGGCAGCACCAGGTTGCTGCCCTCTGCACACACGGCATGGAAACCTCGGACTGCACGCAGCGTGTCTGGAAGGAAGCAGGACAAAACTCTCCCAAGGGAGTTTCACAGAAAGGGAAACCACCTACACAACAATTTTCCTGTGCACTCCAAGCAAGCCCTGGGTGCTACATAAAAACCAAGTCCCCCTCGACAGAGGAAAACAGGTAGCATCCATGGCTTCGGTGAGCAAAGCAGGTCATGGCTAACGTGGCTTGTCCAAGGTCCCACAGCAAATTTACAGCAAGAAAAACCCAGTCCTCCCAGACACAGCCCTAATCACAGAATCATGCTGACCAAAGCAAGCAAATAAAATGTTCCAAAGCTGAATTAGAAGATCACACAGATATAAAACCCTTAAGAGTCACTGCCAATAACTGCAGCCTTCCTGAATTATTTAAAAAGTGCTTAGAAAACAATTCACAAAAAACAGCTGGTGCACACCTAACGCCTGTGGCACTAATACTCTTAGCAATACCAGCATTCAGGTATCTAATTAAAGAGAGATCCATCCTGCTTTGCTGTTTGCACGGTAGGGTGTGGAATAGAAGACAATTTAAAAGTGGGCGAGATTATTAATCACAGCACCAAGAAGAGTGAAAGACCCAGTTGTGATTTCTAACACAGCCCTGTTTTATGCGAACGCACCAGGAGTGACTTCCTTTTTACGGGGGAAGGGGAAGGTAGGGAAATGTTTTGTTTGCACCTTTACACAATCCTGGAAGCTTGGACCTTGGAGCCTAGGCTGCTGTTCCATGCCACTCAGCCACACACTGCAGGACTTGCCACTTAATCACAAGACCTGGCCACACATAATGTGATAAGATACACCTTTGAATGGACAGACACACTAACAGCCTTATCCTTACTACATATGGGGCAATTCCTCTTTTCCCCCAGTCAGCTGCTCCCTTCCCAACGGAAACGCAGCAGGCAGAGAGGTTGCAGCCAGACTCTCAAACCACCAGGAGAATGTGTAGCACTAACAAATCAATTCTTTAAATCATCCAGCCACACAAGAACAAATATGAAACCCCACTTTTTTTTTTGAACAGAAATAATTTTTCTGACTCCTAACCACATTTGGACTATTTGAAGCTACTTTAAGCGTTCAGCCATTACACCATGTCATTTCCTAAACCAAACAAAATACTCACCAGTAATAACTGCTGCAAATTGACTTGCCACTTGCTGTGGCTTCTGTGAAGCAACAACCAAATTCTTTCCCACAACAGATGTATACAAAAAGTCCTAATTCGCAGCAGAAGTTGCTCCTTGATACACTTACAGAAGATTACATATACAATCTGGGGCTCAACAGCAGCCTCAGTTTCCCCTCTCGTCAACAAAGATCCAGTCTTTTCACATCAATAGATGAAAATAAAAAGCTTTTTCTGCAGATTTGGCTTTAACACAATTCATCTCTTACTGCTATTGGCAAAACCTACTGAATACAGCTTGATATTTCAGGCCACAGATTGTTTTGTTCCTTCCTGCCTTTAACTTCACAGCAAAGCAATAAAAAAAAAATAATCCAAATTCTGCAGCCTCTGTGCAGAAGTGCCCCCAAAAACCCAAGAAACCTCATGGATTCACAAAGCATTTCTAATTTCTGGACTTGCTTTTGCTTATAAGCATTAAGCTGCATTTACATTAAGATGATTTTATCTCTAGATGCTCACTGATCTACAAGAAATGCTTTTGCTCATGCTTTATGAGGTATGTTCTGAAAATGGAGCAGCCAGGGTACAAGCAAGGAGCAGCGATTTGCACCAAGACTCCTGGACCTGGCTTTCAGCAGATTTCCAGTCCCTGAACGGATCCCAACGATCACGTTACGTGATCAGATCCCGTAGGCTGCATGGACGGCAGCACGAAGCCAAGCCTCCCCGCAAACCCTGGCAAGCCACCACCTCTTTGTAAGCCCCACCATCTGCTTTGGCAAAAGCCAGAAACCCATCTCCCTTTCCTCCACTGCTTCTCGTCCTCCCCATATCTTTCTCATTACCTCAACCTGCTGTTTGCATCCCCTTCTTCACATTAGCTTTCCACTGGGGTTTATTTTCCTGCCTAATATTTTTAGTGTCACACAGTGGCACATTCACCCCCTAGGGAGAGACCTTATCTTTAATTCTATCTTTGCATTTCCTTCTCGTTTGGCTTATCAAGGTCTATCACATCTTGCTTCCTGCTTACCTGCAGAAATTGGTGATTTCGTTTGGAGTTTGCACACGTGTCTCACACCCAGAGGGCTCAGCTCAGTGATGTAAGCAGGAAGTATGAAAGCCTCAGACCCTGACAAAGTTCACATTTAAATTGTAATAAACACAGTGGGCAGTTAAGTTTATGTGATAAAACAACATGTTCCACAGAATTTACTGCCAGGGGCATCTCCTATGACTTTATGGACCAGCATTTGCTCTGTTCACATAAAAAATGGCACAAAACAATTAGCGTCCCAGCTCAGATCAGTCCCCCAGCTAAACACAAACGCTTACCAGGTGTAATAGTAGGAATGCAGCTTCCAGCACCATGCCCACAAACGTGCTCGTTTCTTCCAGGAAATGCCTGTTTTGTACCCAATTCAAACTTTATTTTTGAGATGTCTGAAACACTGCAGAACTGCACAGCAAAAGCTGGGCCCGACACTTCAGAAGGGGAGATGGTCTTTTGAGAACAGGTAGTCCAAGCAGTAAGACTTATAAAAAAAAGGAACTAAATACCATGCTGACATCAAAGAGACCCGAAATGAGACGGAGGAAGGAACAAGGGAGTTTTGCTGGCGCAGCCGAGCGTTTATAACCCTGCTCTTGGAATGAGATTCAGGGGGCGGAGGACAGCTTAGCAGCTCCCTTATCAGGAGATATCTTTAAATATGGGAGCAGCTTCAGCAGGACCAGGAATCAAAATGACTGCACAAAAAGAGGAAGACTGCCAAAAGTTGTTTGAGGAAGGGAAAACATGAAACGCATAGAACTGACCATGGACAGGTTTCTCCACCACAACTGAGGGGTAAGAAACCCTTAATTAGAAAAATTCCCATGTTCTACCATTGGTAAAGTTTCCCACACCACACACATCCCTAAAATTAACCTGTCTTCTTTACAGCTGATCCAGACCCCTACCCCATCAACTCTGGCCACCCTCTCATCTTGCAGGCTGACTGCGGTCTTGCAAAGCAGTTGCATGAGTATCAGAGATGCTTTTCACAGGTGTCCTACTAATAAACTGTGTTTGGCTGTTATAAAAGGCAAAAGGCCATTTTTGCCAGAAGCTTCCAGCAGGACCCCCTTCTGAGGAAGCATAAAAGCAGTCCTACCCCTTTTTCTAAATACTTCCAAATCTCAATGACAAAGCTTTGTAACCTAAATTCCCTCAGATACAGCTTTATCATACATGCAAGAAACTAAATCCCTGCTCCAGATACCTATTTTGTGATTTCCTTACCCACCAGCACTGAAGACATCTATTGTTTAAGCAGCTTTCCTGCACTGCAGAGCCTTGACAACTAGCCACCAACTGAAGCACCTTAGCCTTCACCATCAACTCACTTCTTTCATTAATGCTTTCATTTAATTGGCATTGTGAATTTCTCTGGGCACATGTCCAGTCCATATTTACTGTTTTTCATTTAGAAAATGCATCTAATCATCATCAGTAAAATAAATCAAGATATAGGAATAAGATCTAAGAGAAAACCCTTCAACTTTAAAGTTATTCCAAAGTTGTTCTTGATGTGTTGCACACCTTCGGATGCTGTACTCTGGAGAAGGCAGGGGCTGGTGGGGTGGACACCACGCAGACTCTTTTCTGTCACCTCTGCCCTTCCACCCTCCTCCCACAGCATCAGGTCCCTTTAATTTGCCAATCTTCAACTTTCCATGAAGTGTCAGGAAAACAAAATTTCATATTCCCTATTTCCAAACCCTTGAAGTTATTTTTAAAGGAGTACAGAAAGGCAAAGTTAGCTATAATTAAATACCATGCCTGCTGTGGAGAACTTATTGCAACATCCTCCCTGCCCCCAGGAAGCAGGGAAACCGCAAGCGAAGGTGCTCCAGAGGAATTGCGCACCTCAACAGATGAGCAAAGAAGCCAGTAATCAGGCTTGGCACCAAGGGCAAGAGTTAATTTCACACTTTGCAGAGTGAAAACAGACCACAACAGAGACAGGGTGACACACAGGCAGAAGACAACTGCCCAAATTTCTTCTCTGATACACTAAGGCCACTTTGAAACTCAGTCTGGCTACTTTTTTTAGAAGCTGAATCCCCCAAATCCATTGTTTTGCTGCTGTACTAAGCGGACTTGAAGGAGTATGTTTGCTACTATAAAAAACCTTTCAGCAGAGCTTGTACATCTCAGAGCCATCTCACAGCCACACCAGGATGCTAAGCAATCACTTAGATTGATCCCACACTACAGAAAACAACATTTTTTGAACATTACCTAGCTTGTCCCAGCTGCTCCCCAAACAATTGTCAGGCTTCTCCTTGCAGGTAAACTTAGCAGCTGTTTCTCATAAAAACCTCATCACTATAAAATAAGCATAAGTGTCCTCCCATGAAGTCTTTTAACCCAAAGTAAATGTCCAACAAGTTGACAGAGCACCAGAAACAATCAGAAAGCCTCTAAATCATTAAAAGTCCATTTTCAATATCTAACACGCATCATTCACTGCAGTACCCAAGCCCTCAAATAATCCCCAGCTACCTCCTGCTTCCCAGTGCTGCAACCGCGCACACCATGGCCCCCCCGAACTCCCACCCCACTGCCAGTTTGGAAGAGGTGACTACAGGGAAGAGCAGACTATCCTCATGGTCACTGTCCAGCATTTGTAGCACTGAGATCAAGGAAAACTGCAGCCACTGCTTGTACAAACATGGTAGAGAGGTCACGATCCACACAGGATCATGTTCAGGGCGAGCATCCACGCGGGGTGTGCATGCAAACTCTTGTAAATCCAGGGATGCTGCAGCAGATTTCACACAGCAAGTTAACAATGCACTGCCATGACTCCCAACATGCTGGGAACACCAACACACTTCCAGAATGAGAACCATTATCATAAACATGCAAAAAGCCTGACTGTAACTCAGCAGCAGGGAGAAAAAGGTTCAGGGATTGGGAATTTTGCTGGGAGAAAGGGATCATTACAGTGTCAACTGACAGACATTTACGACAGTCAAGTTAATGCACACAGAAGCTACGAATGACAGCTGTGACATTCACCATCCTTCAGATACGTGTCTACACACAAAACCACATTTACATGTGAAAAATCACGCTAGCTGATCAGACGTCAAACAGCCTGCCCACTCCACAAATCAGCTGGTATAACAAGCAGTTGTCTTACCAGGGAAAAAAGGTCGCCGTCATCACCACGCATTGTCGGAAAGTGTGGCAGAGCTGTTAGAACAAGAGGCTGATAACACTCGTGGTGTGTATTTTACTTAACTGACCCTCTCCACTTTATCTAAACACCCTGCAAGTACATCCATCTTCTAACGTAGACAAGCCTGAAGTAGTCAGAGCAATCTCCCACTCAAAACAAGGTTTCAGAGTATTTAATATATTAAAAGAGAAGAATAAAGTTTGACCCGAGAGCAGATTTACATTTCAGAGGAGCAAATGTATGCACCAGGAAAGCACAAGCTCTCCACACCAGCAGGTCTCTGCCATTCAGCTCAATGTGCAACAGCAGATTTCTGGTAAGGTTATATGAAGGAAAAACGGATCAAATTTGGGCACAAATGGGCAAGTCATATCCCTCTAAATAGTCAGGTTGCACAGTGACAGTGTCACTCAGCACTGGACTCAAATCTCCTCCCCCTGTCCTAGTATAAACCAGTTGCTCAGGGAACAGGAACAGCAGCATTTCCAGCAGATAAGCTGAAATGGCAAAAAGCTGCAACTCAAGAAACACACCAGCAAGTGGTTTCCTTGGGAGATGCCGAAAAAAAGGGGAGGAGAAAAAAATAACAAAGGTCTAAGAGCTTCAAAACAGCACAAATTACATAGCATGGTACTTTAAATGCTGAAGCAAATGATTGAGCCCTCCATCTGCTTGTGCAGCCCCCAGTGCAGCAGGTCTGACCCCTAAACCCCACCAGCCACTGCCGATTTGAGAACCAGAGCAGAGGACTATTCCTGCAAGCCATGAAAATTACTGGGGAAGGCCAAGCATGCACAGAGCCAGAGCAGTGAGAGGATGCCTTGCCGAACACCTGGCTGCACATCTGCCCCAGTAAATTAATCCAGCAGCAATCCTCACTGTGAGAACCTAAACACATCCTGGCTTCAGAGTCAGCAGTCTCTGCTGACCCAGAGTCCTCTTCCAAACGCATCACATTTTCCCAGTTTCACCAGTCTGCAGCTACCGACAGTAACCAGCAGCATCCACAACCCGGCAGCCTGCAGCAGTCCAAGCCCTGGGGGACATGCCACCACCGGGGAGGGAGCACCCAGCCCTGGAAGCACCCGCTCCAGACAGATTCCTCTCCTCTCCCAGCCTGCCGGCCCCTGCCGCTCCTCGCCTCGGAGCATGCGAGCCCGAGGGACTCCGCCGCCAGCCCCCTCCAGCACAGCCTTCTCACACCCCTGGTCCCACAGGCAGCACCAAACCTCCAGGGCTCTCCCAGCCCATCCTCACCCCCACACGTGTGATGGATGTGAGCCCACATCCATCACAGTCTGCTGTAACATCTCATCCCATCCCCTTGGCCCTCAATTCCCATCCAACGCGCCTCCTCCTTTGGCCCACGCTAGCCCACACTCCCAGGGGACTAGCCTCCTCAGTCCCTCCATGCTCACAGCGCTGCAGCCCACATCCGTGTCCCCCAGGGCTCCAGCCCACACTGCTGAGCCCCAGAGTCCTCTAACATCCCCTTATCCCACAGCCCTCTCACCCACACGCTCCACCCCAAGAGCGCATCCAAACCCCTACAGCTGCCTCCCTGCCCTAAAACCCCTATCTCATTTCCCCCAGCCCACATCCCTAGCCCCTTGTCCCACAACCCAGCTCACGCCTTCTAGCTCCACACCCCTACAGACCCCCACACCTCCTGCCTTCTCCACCCCCAGCCCCCATAGCTCCGTGTCCCTATCCGCCCCACAGTCCTACAACACCCCAAAAGCCCACACCTCCTACCTCACCAACAGCCCTACAGCCCCCCCAAGCCCCACAGACCCCATCTCCTGCTGTATGGCCCTACAGGTCCCCCAGCCCCATACGCACCACCCCCTACCCTGTGTCCCTGAATCTCCCCACTCCATACACCCTTATTGCAGCTCCATGGCACCACAGCACCCCATCCCCATACACCCCCCCCAAACTCTAAATCCCCACAGACCGCACCTCCTGGGATCCAACCACATTCTCCCTACCTTCCCCACCTCCTGCCTCATAGCCCTCCAGCCTTCTCTGTCCGCCCACCCTATATACGCCCCTCCTGCCCCACAACCCACCAGCCCCCCAAGCCCATGCAGCCTCCCCCTCACCCAACAGGCCCACAGCCCCCTCCCCACACCCCCTCCCTCCTCCTCCCCGGCCCTACAGCCCCTCCCCAGCCCGGAGCCCCACTCCCACAACCCCACACCCTCAGGCCGCGCTCACCTGAGGAGACTGGACAGCGGGTGCCCCACACCGCCGCTCCCGCTGCCTCCTCCGCCGCCGCCTCCCCCCCCGGAGCCGCCTCCTCCGCCTCCTCCTCCCCCCCCGGAGCCACCGAAGCCGGAGCTGAGGCGTTTCCCCGATAACAGCTTCTCCACGGCGGGCAGGTTCCCGGTACGGGCGGCCTCCAGCAGCTCCTGCTCCTTCCCCATGGCCCGGCCCGGCCGCCGCCGCCCGCCGCCACCGCCTCCCGCCAAGCCACGCCCCCCCGAGTGGCCTTCCGGGGCGGGGCCTGAGGAGGCGGGGTCCGCGGGGGGGGCGGAGCCTGCGGGGAGGCCCCCGCCCCACCAGCTGTGTTCCTCTTTCAATTAACCCTTTACTCCGCCTCATTTTTTGGCTCGTTTTATTTAATTTTTATTCCTTTGAACGCGTGAGTAATATAAAAGTGGGATTCGAGCACGTGCTGCAGGGGGAAAGGAGCGGGTTTTGGTCAAATTCCATCTCCCAGATTTCTAATACGCTGGAAGAGCTGGGTGTAAAACATGCACGGGGGTTAGCTCAGGGGTGTATATACAGCATGATGCATATAAAGGAGGAATGTATATAAAGGAGGAATATCTCTGCTAGTTTTTTTCCTCCTCGGCTTTATTGGGAGGATGAATATTCACAGGTAATTTCGCAGCTATTTTCCCACAGGGAAGTCTTCGGGGAAACACGGTGTTTTGCATTGCACGCCGAGAATCAGTCTACACCGGGAAGTGAAATGGTTAGAAGCAGTTATCTACTGTATAACGCTATAAGCTAGCATAAAAAATAATTCAAATGCGGCCAGATGGTTCGTTTGAACATAATATTAACTGTATCAGCCCTGCAGACAGCTGCTCTCTCCCTCAAAGGGGATTTGCGCAGGTTGACTCAGGCAGTTTTCGATCCCCCTGTTCAGGGAAGCCCGATACGGGGTGGTTTGTGCTTGAAGGAGGTGAAGGGAGCTCGTCCCGATCCCGTGTTGTGCCACACACTGAGAAGGTGACACGCAGGGGCCTCGCCATCCATCTAAAGCACCACCAGCCTCACGCCATGGACCGTTTGTTTGGGCCTCCACATGCAGCATTACCTTCCTGCCAGGGGGCTTGGGGCCACCGAACTGCACAGAGGAAGAGAATGTGTAAAGGCATGGCTGGAAATTTCACATATTTAACACCTTTTGCCAAAGGCACTCCAGGACTTTGCGTGCCAGAATGAATCCCGCAGGCCTATGTTAACATTATCCCACAAAGAAACAAAGCAGTGGGGTGAGGATCCAGAGGCTGAGGAGGGGCTGGGGTGGACGAGGGGAGGTGGGCACCAGGGCTTCCCCACACTGTGCCCCAGCCTGAGCCTCGCTCCCTGCTGCTGGAGCAGGGCCCTGTTAGAAGGAAACATTGGAGAAGATGGAGCGCATGTCAGCCTGTCCAAACTGACCCCTGCTTCCAAGACACAGAACCAGCGGGAAGCCTGCAGTGATACCTCGAGGAGGTCTGGCTTGTTGGTTACTTCAATCTGGGCCCAGGGACTGAGCTGTGGACTCCCGACCTGCCCCACTGCAACGCATCTCCTTTTTAATATTCAGTTTTTTCTCTGTTTTCTATACAAAATACCCCCACAGCCGAAGGGGACCCACCCGGCCCTCAGTCTCCTTCCCTGCTGCAGCTGCCAGCCCAGCTTCTCACAGGGCCCTCCCTCCCCCCCCCGCTCACCACAGATCTCCCCTCACCCCTGGCCACCCACGTCCCCCTGCACCGCCACCAGCACTTCCCACCCCAGTTCCTGCAGTGCCCCCTACCCCAGTCCCCCCAGCCCTTGCTACCCCAGTTCCCCCAGCCCTTGCCACCCCAGTTCCCCCAGCCCTTGCCACCCCAGTTCCCCCAGTTCCCCCAGCCCTTCCCACCCCAGTTCCTCCAGTGCCCCCAGCCCTTCCCACCCAAGTTCCCCCAGTGCCCAACACCCCAGCTCCCCCGGCCCTTCCCACCCCAGTCCCCCCCCGTTCCCTCAGTGGCCCCAGCCCTTCCCATCCCAGTTCCCCCAGTGCCCCCTACCCCAGTTCCCCCAGTCCCCCTAGTCCCCCCAGCCCTTTGCACCCCGGTCACCCCAGTCCCCCCCAGTTCCCCCAGTTCCCCCAGCCCCCCTAGTCCCCCCAGCCCTTCGCACCCCGGTCACTCCAGTCCCCCCCAGTTCCCCCAGTTCCCTCAGCCCTTCCCACCCCAGTTCCCCCAGTCCCCCTAGTTTCCCCTGTCCTTCCCACCCCGGTACCCCCAGTTCCCTCAGCCGTTCCCACCCCAGTTTCCCCAATCCCCCCAGCCCTTCCCACACCAGTCCCTCCCAGTCCCCCCAGTGCCCCCCGCCTCACCCGCAGCCGCAGGCCCGTTGCCCTGGCGACAAGCCCCGCCCCGCCGCCGGCGAGGCGCGTCCCTTCGCGGCAGCCGTAGCGCTGCGTCATCAGGAGGCGACGTCGCTACGTGAGGCGATGGCGGATCCCGGCGAAGCGGGCCGGGAGGAGCTCGGGGCCGCCGCCGCCGCCGATCAGGAGCCGCCGCCCGCGGCCTCGTCCCCCTCGGGGGATGGAGCGGCGGCGGCGGCGGGGGAGGAGGAGCCGGTGGCCGCGGAGGTGGCGGGCGAGGGCGAGGCGGGAGATGCCGGCGGGGGCGGCGAGCCCAAGGCGGAGGCGCCGGCCGGGGAGGTGAGGCCGGACCGGGCTGGGCCGGCTGCGAGGGGGGGGAGCGGGGCCCGGCCGGGGTGTGGGGCCGCCGAGTTGAGCCCTGCGCTCTCGCCCAGGTGAGGAGCGCGGAGGGGGAGGCGGTGGACGGGGAGGACCCCAGCTTGCAGCCGTCCGCGGCCAAGAAGGTGAAGCTGGAACTGAAGGAGAGGAAGGAGAAGAAGCACAAAGTGGACGAGGACGAGATCCAGAAGATGCAGTGAGTGCCGGGGCGCCGGGCAGCAGTACCTGGGGAGGCTGGTGCTCGGGAGGGTTTGCCGCCGGAAACGGCAATAATCGTTGAATCTGTTTGTGAGCCCGCGGTTGACGATGTTCGCAGCTCCGTCCCAGATCCTCCCACTCCCGAACGGGCCCAGCCACTTTGTGTTATAAACCTTGGCACCACTGGGGCCACTTGGCACCGCTTTTCCCTTCACGGCTCGGTTTTGCACTGCAGGAGGCTGGGAATGGTAGAAGGGCTTTGCAGGACTGTTGCAGCGGCCTGAAGAGCTTAAGACATTTGTTTTTACTTTTGCTGTAAATGATCAATTCTTTCCACCCCAGAATACTGGTCTCTTCCTTTTCTGAAGAACAGCTGAACCGTTACGAGATGTATCGCCGGTCTGCTTTCCCCAAAGCTGCTATTAAACGGGTACGACTTCAATAATGCTTCACCACAGATGGAGTCTGAGCAGAGTAAGCAGGCTGAGCCTTACTAAGCCTGGCTGTGGTTGTATCTGGGCCTGACTCTGCAGTGTGCTCTCCTCCAGCTGCATCTCGGCCCCTGTGGCTGAGACCATTGTCTTCAGATCAGGTTATCCCATTATAGTCTACCTCAGTGGCCTCGTGTGGCTTACGCAGTTTAAATAGGAGCCTGTCTTAAATAACGGTGGTCTGGGGGGCCGTAAGGGAAATGTAATTGCTGGTACAGAGTCTGCAGCTGAATGAGGGTAAGCTAAAACCTTGACAGCCAGCTTGTGCCCAAAGCTGTAGGACCTACTTCTAAGGCTCAGTTACTGCTGTTCTGTGCATTTCAGTAGCCCTTGGTTGGTATTTGACAGGCTCAAAGCACTAAATGTGAGTTAAAATGTTTGACCGCTGCTGTGTGTACTTCGCTCAGCTGACTGTCCTTCTCTGCTTGTCCAGCTGATCCAGTCCATCACCGGCACCTCTGTCTCTCAGAACGTGGTTATCGCCATGTCTGGCATTTCCAAGGTCTTCGTTGGGGAGGTGGTGGAAGAAGGTGAGTGGCAAATGTTGAGTAAAAAGTTAAGAATACAGGCCAAACTCATTGCTTACAGCAGAGCAGAAGGATGTGGAACAAGACTGGATGCTCTGGGCTCCTAGTCTTGCTGTCCCATGGGGCGCTTGGACCTTCCAGCAGTAGCAGGCGGCTACAGCTGAGAGCTAAGTCAAGAGACGGGTGAAGTGTGGTGTTGCCTATAGTCCCCTCTGATCCCATCAGTACCGCTGCCCATGAGTCAGCAGAGGTTGGTGACCACCGACCTCCTGTTTTATCCTCTCTAAAGAGGATCACTTACACATTCTTGCTCTGTAAGTCGGCCTGTGCGCAGGCTGCAAGAGGGCAGTAAGGGTCTTTTGTTAGTACTGCCATGGACAAACTCAGTCCAGAGGGAAATGACTTATTTAAGCCTCTTAAATAGTAAGATTCTTCCTTTATGGGATGAGCAGCAATCTCTTTGGGACAGGGGGTGGGAGGCTGGCCCAGCTGTGCCCCTGCTCTGCTTGGGCTGGAGGAGGAAGTGCTACTGGTTTTGATGCCAACCAGTTCGTATAGACTTGCCGCACAAAACATGGCCTATATGTGCGGGGATCACCGTTACTGGGGTGATGCAGTTTTGCTGCTGTCTCTGCAGTGCTGTGTCTTGCCTGAGGTGGTTTGGGTAAGCAGCTTCACTGCTGTCATTAATTGTTTCATGTTGTTAATTGCTTCAGGTCCTTGGCAGGAGGTGTGAATAATACTTACTGTAAATGATAGAAAAGAAACTGGCCTGTACGTCCGCTGTAGGCTGTACCTTTTTGTCACTGCTGTGTGCTACCACCTCAGAACACCCACCTAGCCTAGGGCTGGCTTTAGGGCAGGCAGTTTAAGATCATAAGTTCTCATGTGGCTCAAACCAGCATAGTCCATAGTAGCTGAGTGGTTTAAAAAGCAGTTTATTCTGGTCCAGTATTGATGACCCTAGGACTGACTTTTTGTCTGGGAGTTGTCTGGGAGATGCACACAAAGCAGTTTCATTCTCGTGTATTAACAAAATGCGAGCTGTAAACCCTAAACAAAAGTGTTACCTGTTGCCTTTAAAATAAAGCTTCAACAGTAAGAGACTGGCTAAGCTTAGGTGCCCTGCCCTGTGAACTCTTTCATTTGTATTGTTTAGCACTGGATGTCTGTGAGAAGTGGGGAGAGCTGCCACCTCTGCAGCCCAAACACATGCGAGAGGCGGTCAGGAGGCTTAAGTCACGAGGACAGATCCCCAACTCCAAGTATAAAAAGATCATCTTCCACTGAAATGTCCCAAGAGAAGACAGAAGTTAAAACAAGTTCCCGGTTGTGAACCTCACAACAGCTACAGCAGAGCTACAAGACTGAAGCTCCTTCGGGAGCATTGTTTGTAGACTTAAGTGACTGCAGGCAGGCTTCCTGCCATCACTGCTGGAGTCTGGCATTCATCTGAGCGTGGTGCAGAAATGGGCAGGAGCCAAATCCCTGACCTGGAGGCTTGGGCTCCCTCTGCTTCAACAGAGCAGGGATAAGAACGCTCAAGGTCTTCAGTGTATTCACCCACCAGGGTCATACTTTCTGCTGGCACAGATGTAGTGGTGTCTCTGTACAGAAGTGTGTCTTTTTATTGTACATTAAACTTGTTATGGTATTCTTAGTCTTGCTGGGAAATACTAATTGTGTAATGGTGTTTGTGTGATTCAACGTAGGGGGATCTGTCTCAACCAACCCTGACATGTTCCTAAAGCTTTGCCTTGCCTCAGGCAGGTATTGTTCCATTAGCATAAGCCAGGGAAGGCATGCTGAAAGCTGATGCTTCTGAAGTCATCACTCAGCTGTTCTTCCCAAAGCCAGGTTGATGGAGCTGTCTAGAAAACAGTGCAATTAGGAAAGTGAAGGGGGAGGGAAGGAGAGGAGGAAAAAAAAAAAAGCATGAGCCTGTAAGGAGGTTAACAAGTTTAATTTCTTTTCATGGTTCATAGAACCAATAAATGCATGAGTGGAAATATACTGCAACAAAGTTCCAATACTGCCTAAAACTCAAATTCAAGTTCAGACTTGCACATTACCCACCTGTACATACAGTAGTCCCCTGTGAGCACACTTCTAACTAAACATAAAAGATGCTGAGGCCGTGTGCTCTTCCTAGGGTGATGGTGTTGTAGTTACACAAAGGATTAAGATGGTTCTCATCATAAAACAGAAAGAGTCCTTAAATAAAAGGCTCTAAAACGTAAACTTTGCTAATCATCATCAGTGGAGATAGGGGAGTTTTTGTCCTCCCACGCATATGCCTCATAGAAAGGACATGGATTTTGTTTTACAGTACTTTTTCCTGGTACTTCAAAACAAACAATGGAAGTGCTTTAATTCTTAAACAAAACCAGTTGACTTAAGTGGCTGGAGTAAGAAATTTGCTGTAAACAACCTGGCCCCAGCTCTGTTCAGTCTGCACATGTGGGAGGGAACAGTAAGGAATTGTGTAACACAGCAAGTAGGCACCACCTCTGAGAAAACCCTTTACACCTTACTCATTTCCCAGGCTGGCTGTACATGAAGCTGGACACATACTCAAACAAAAAGTAATGAAAATTTGAAAGCGAAGAAAGAAACCTCCCATTTTCAAGCAATTAGTGAATAAAAAGAATACCATTGCATTCCACCTAAGGCAAGCATTCTTGTATTTCTTGCTTCACACAGGAAGAGGGAGCAAGCACAGAAGCACAAAGGTTTGACAAAGCAAAGTTCAACTTTTGCTTGTGTAGACTTTGTGCAGTTAGTAATGGTACTTACAGTGAGCTGTTCGCATATAGGTTTGTTTCACAGCAAGCCTAGATAATGTAGATGCTTTGTTACCTCCTTTCTCTCTTGCCATGAGAGCTGCTCATAGCAAGAGTCCTACTTACTACAGAAGGTAACTTGCACTTCAGAACCCCTGCTTTTACT
Organism: Buteo buteo; assembly: GCF_964188355.1. NCBI lineage: Eukaryota > Metazoa > Chordata > Aves > Accipitriformes > Accipitridae > Buteo > Buteo buteo. The sequence continues at coordinate 4,972,409 of NC_134193.1, read as the reverse complement.
TCTGAATTCTTCTATGCACGAGGCAGTATTGGTGAAGGAAATGCCCACTGACGCTTAAAAAGTTAAAGTGCATTTTCCTCTCAAGAACAGGCCTGACAGGCTGCTCTAGTACATTTTCCATCACAGGCAGCACCACAAATCTGTCCTGTCAAGGCTGTGTCGAGCAGCAGATGGGTCACAGAATGTGCTCCAGAGAAAACAGCCAGGTTGTCTAACAGGAATGAGGAGGAGTAATCCTCTCCCATGGAGAAAGGAGAACAACTGGCAGAAGTCACAGCATCCAACCATCAGAGCTAGCCCAGGCTAAGTGGGTGGTGAGCGTGAAACCTGCAGCTTAGCTCCCATGCTTCTGCCAAAGGCAAGTACTCCTTTTAATTCATTTGTGGCTGCCTGCTTCCAGAGGTTCTAGAAGGAAGGTCAGGCTCTCGCTGCCTCTGTCATACCTGGTTGTAGGCACTGGTCAGTCAGATCTTGGCAGAAATACTGGACTCGGGAAGTACAGCCTGCCCCAAGGCTGTCTGTTCAAACCTAGTGTACAAGGACTAATTCCAATAAATGTTATTCAAAGCTACCTTCAGTCTAATAGAGTCAAACACAGAATTAAGATGATGATCTTAAAAGTGACAGTTGTTTTAATCACCGTCCGTCTCTTGCATACCTTCTTTTTTCAAAGTGAAAGCTAACAACCACAAGGAATTCACTCTTGGCTCCCTGCAAACCACAGACAGCAGTGCCTCCACTTCCGGCCTAACACTGTAAATATGTCCCCATTTCCCCTAGAGCTAAAGAAGAACTAAAATGATCTCAGGAGTGTCTGTTAAGGGGAGGTGTTCGACAGCTCTAGACCTGGGCAAAGGGACAAGTATATAGGAGCACAGTAGGAAAAACAAACTTAACTCGCAACTTAATTACTTTCTTTTGTGTAGTTTCCAGGCCTCAACTCATCATGGCTTGTAAATCAGAGGCTGCTCCTTGCATAGTGAGCAGGATTAAAATCTTGTATTACTTTAGCTAAACTAATTTCAGTGGAGTAGTGCTTACATAGAAAAAAACCAGAAAAAATCCATTAACATTTTGGGGAGTGTGTTCAGCTAAGAAACACAGTAAGAGTTACCTAACCTTTATAGACAAGTGAAGTTTTCAGCTGATAATAAAAGAGCATCGCATATAATCTGTCACTTTTCCTAGCACTTTGTGTGTGGCAATCGCTACCTGTTTTACATGCACTAAGAAGCCTGTGCATCAGAAATGGTACATTTACACAAATACCAAATGCATCTGGAAAAATCCAAATCAAAGTTTGAAATAAGATAAAAATCCAACAAACTCTGCACACAGTAAAGATGCTATGTATGACGGGGAGGGAACAGGTGTTCATTCGTAACACAGAGGGGGCTGAAAGTCACACCCTTCTCTATCAGAGCAACTTCTCTGCTGGAACAGCTTCTCCCTTCAGAACTGTCCCTTACAGCAGCTTCTCTCTTCAGCACATCGACTGTGTATTACCCAGACTAGTAGAGCAAAGAAACCACCTTCCAGTTTGTCTTCCAGAGTGAATTTGATTCTTGCAGTTCATAAATGATGTTTCCTTTTTTACTTCTTAAAATTAGTGTTTACTTCTTATTTTACCAGGATTTTCTTTTTTCCCTCCACACTTGTAGATGCTATTTCTTTATAAATTAAGTCAGTCACTGACCACAGAGACTTCTTCCTCTTGAGGGAACCAGCTTCAGAAAAGGTGAGAATACAAACTATGCTCAACCCAGCAGCTACTGTTTCACCTCCACCCCACAGTGAGCAGTTAATAGTGTCAGCCTCCACCCAAGGGGGCCTGGTCAGCACTCTTTTCCTGATCCACATACCAACGTCCCTGTTAAGACCGTGCAAGAGCTTAGTCCCAATAAAAAAAAAACCACGACCGTGTAGGAACAGACAGCTTTTTCCTTGGGTGGCCAGTACTGCCCTCCCTCTCTTCACCGGTGAAACTCTGGCATACAATGGTTTGAGCACAGTGTGCATCCCAAAGAAAATGCACAGGTCATCTCACCCTGTGACTTTAACCAACTTCCTTCACCCCTGTTCTTTGACAGTAAATTTAACAAAGTTTAAACAGTGCTTTGTAATGGAATAAATTAATGCCTTTGTGTTTCTGCATCAATAAAGCCAAACATTGCAGGATTAAGTAAGAATAAACTAGACTAAGTCTAATACACTACCAATTCTGTCTTGACACAATAAATTATTGGTGGAAAAAGGAGTCTGAAGGAATTTCTTTACTATCCTGACCCTGTTCTTGAGGGAGGGGAAAATCCCTTCTGCATCTCCCACACCCACCAACCTCCAATGTTTGTTTGTCATGCGATAGTACACATGCTTTCACATCAGAGCTCTGAGCAATGTTTTCTGCCATACCTATTCTCTGCCACTCCTGATGTGGTGAAGTAACTACTCTTCTTTTTCTGTGTTCTTTGGCATGCATGACTGGGCAAGAACGCAACAAGGAAGGTGGAAAGAAGCAGAAACCCCAACATAGACCATCCCCAGATGTTACCGTGAAAGGTGAAGGCTGAAAGCACACTGTCACTACCACCCATGGATGAAGGGACATGGGGGTGTCCCCCTCAACTTCTGACCTTTTGTTTGTAGGCTGACCACTGCCCTGGTTCAGTGACAGAGGCAGCACCATACTGCCAGGACAGAGGAATGTGGCTGCAAACAGATAACTCCTCCTTGTTCCTTCCCTGTTGCTCAGCCAGGCCTTCCTTCCTTTCCCCCTCTTTCAAGCTCATTTTGCAATCACAGTTGGTTTCCATTCTTTGAGGCAATCAGTCTCCAGGAGGTTGACCCGTTTAGCAGCAATATAATCAAACTAGCCGCCTTAGTGCTGGTGGTGGTCTCCACTCCTCCTGAGCAGCTGCAGCCTGTGCCTTCACTGTCAAAGCTGGAAGAGGGGATTGTATTTCCTAATTTCCTGCAGAAGGCGAGCCTTGTCCATGTTGGCTTCTGCAAGGGCTATTTTCATGGTCTGAAGCTCCCTTTGCAACTCTGGCACTTCCTTTAACTATAAGAGACAAAGAGAGAAAAAACAAACCAGGGGTTTCCAAAGGTAAGCAGCAGGGCACATCTGACTACACCAATCTGCTCAAAGAAGAAAACCAAAGCAGGAGCTTTTGAGATTAATTACACTACATGACACAACCACACAAAGCTCACTGACAACGTGACCCACTTTGATTTGCAGGAGTAAGTCCTTGCCAACTGATGCCTGCTGACTTCTGTACCTGTCATTAGAGTCAGCTCACACTGCCAGTGATGGGTAACAGCTATTTTCTCCCAAGACATTCCCTTGACATTTCTAGGCATAGGGACAGAACTTGCAGTGGGCAAGGGTTTTTTTTTCCCTGCAAAGCGGCTAGCTGATTCTGGCTTGCCGATGATTATACAAAGAAAGCAGGAAAGAAAAAAAAAAATTGGTCTCCAAGCTGCATCCCTCTTTTACAAGGGGTCCTGATAGACCTATAAAGATTTGTTAAAATTAAGATGATAGCTGGAACAAGCAGATGCCTGGCATTCCTATTTCTTGTCTCCATGATCAAAGTTAATTCTGTCCTCAAACAATGCCAGTGAGATCCCACTGCAGTTTCACGGCACAGGGCAGTTTTTTTCCTTGGGCTCTCAGAAATATTTTTACCAAAGAATTTAGCCTTTGCATTTGTTCCTCTTAAGTTCATCCTATTAACATCAGAAAATAAACTGAAGCTAAGCTACTGTGATGCTTATATGCTCCAGTTCTGGTCAGGGCCCTGTTTCACAAGATGCTATGAATGGGAAGAAGGGAAAGTCTCTGCACTAAATGGAAAAGAGAAGGATGAGAAATGAAGTGACGTGTCACCAACTAATGAACAGAATCCAGAGTCCCAGCCCAGTTCTGTACCTAGTCAGCCACATTGCTCCCTTATGTATTCTTCCATAGCAAGTGATCAATTTATCAAGTAGACCTGGCATCAAACAGGAAGTATAATTAGAGAACACTACATATTTCAAAATAAACCAGTCACCTGAATTCCAGACTTATGGATCAAAATGGAAAGAAAGTTCAAACTGAATAGCAGCTTTAAGCAACCTGAAACTCCCTGGCTGTAAGACTTACTCTGCTCTGATAAAACATCTCTCTCTTTGTGGGAACCTCCCAATTTCTGTTTTTCTAACACAGAACTGGACACAGTAGGAAGATGGAGCAATCAGGGAAAAAAACCACCACCAAACCCAGATTTCTGAAAGGGAACAAGAGAGTTTATGCTGGGCAAAGTATCCTTACTTCTCAGAATGCCTGTAAAAGCAGCTACAGGCTGCTTTTTGTGTGCACTCCCTATCTGCAACACACCACACCTACCAGTAACTGCAAACACACGAAGACAAAAGACTTAATTTTCCAGCCTACTGCCAGCTATCTAGGTGTCCAGACAGCAACAGGCAGCAGTGACTCACCTGCAGCCCATGTGTTCCTGCTGCTGGGGCTGCCAAGACACACTCCACTGGGGCCTTCTGTTCCTGAAGAACTGACACAGGTTTTTCCTGTTTCGGTGAGCCCTTCCCTTGCGGAGCTGGAAAGAAGCATGGAAAACATTCAGGTGTGGACATTTATACAACAGCCTTCTCAGGACAAAAAGAATAACTTTAACTTTTTTCCTTTTTTTCTCTTCCCTTTTTAAAGAGGGGAAAAAAATAATCTCATTCCCATTTTAAAATGGAGAAACTAAAGCAAGGGAAGAGCAGTACTCTGTCCTGACTGTGTGAGCTCAAGCAAACATCAGGCATGAATTCAGACTGCCAGTTCATTGTTTTAGGTATTAACCTGTTCTGCCTGAGGTATCAAATTTGCTGTCCAAACAAAACAACAAAAGCAGCAAGAACCAGAGAGGCACAAATGCACACATCCAGAGATTAACACGGCAGAGCAGCCAAAGGACCTGGATGCTTGCACCGAAGACAGAAGACTATACGGTAGAAGTAACTGCAGAGAACAGAAGTAGGGACTGCTCACACACCAGAGCCCACCCTTCCCAGCAGCAACCATCACGTTTCAATTCCAGTCTCCTCCAGCACCAGGCACAGCAGAGCACTCTACCTCCAGCACAGCCTGGGGAGTGCCAGGGGAGAATAAAACAAGTTTCCTGATGTTGCTGACCTGTTAGATAGAACACCCCATCATCTCTGCGCTTCACAATTACGTGATCTACTCCCAAGGTGATAGGAACAGGGCCGGGGGAGGTAGGATATACCCGGGGGCTGTCATCCTGGAAAAAAACAAAGCAGAGAAAAGATTAACTGCTGTGAGAGCTCTGGCAACTCTGCAAAGGATTCCCCTTCCCCCCAGCCTTCACAGGAGTAGCATTACTGATTGGCAGCACTGCCAGAACTCACCAAGGTCACCCACCATATGGAAAAGCCTAGCTTTATATATGCAAGGCTGCATGTGAGTCTTAATCTGTGTAGAAAGCACTCCCACAGATCAGAACCAAGTTCTGTCATAACCGTAATAAAGATTGAGGGGAGGCCTATTACCATCACCCTGAAGGCTGCTCTCAGAGTTATCATCCTACAAATGCCTGACCCAAACCCCTAGCCAATATTCCTTAACCAAAAAAAGCCAATATCCCTTAGTCTGGAGATTTTCATGCTGCTGTGCAGCAACACAGGTTCCTGTTTGTCAGTGGAGCCAAAGCATTGTTTTCAAAAAGGTTTAATCAAGAACTTCTGTCAGTACCCCCCTCCTTAACATCAACCAGCTCTTACATAATGTTTTTCATCTGTAATTTGCTAAATGTTTACAGAAAAGGTTAAATATTCCCCATTTCACAGAAGCACTTGGAGAAAGAGGTATTTAATTCTTTCCCTTGAGTCTGCAGAACAGGTCATCAACAAAGCTGGGGAAAGAATCTGAATGTCAGGCTCCCATTTCTCCAGAGTCTGATCACTCAACAATTCCATCATGTTACTTGTTCATCCCTAAGGCATTTTTTAGAAGCAAAATAAAACAGTATCAGGAAAACAGGACCTCTACAGAAGTCCATAGCAATTCCACAGCATCCTTTCCCAAGCAGAATCTTGCGAGTGAGCTCTGCCCAGACAACCATCCTGGGGGAAATCTCTGGTTCCCCATACACTCACCTTCAATGTGATTTTGGTATCCACAACTTCTATCTCCATGGGGATCACCTCTGGAATTATTTCATCCTCAAGAAAGGGGCCAAGGTTGGTAAGGAAGGACATGAAGAACTCTGCTGTGTAACTGTGGACCAGCATATGAAGGAAGCCATTCTGAACAGCGAGTGGTGAATGCACAGCAGCATTAGGTCCTACTTCAAGACGTAAGCACACTTCTGGCTGGGTCTTATTAGCTTCAGGGACTGAAGGCTTCTCTACACCTGGATCTCCTAGAGCTATGGCAGAAAGATCTCATTGCAGAAGATGGCATCAGTAATAAGGTATAAAATCAAAGTAAGCATCTTGAAAACCCTTTGCTGTCAGATGCCAAATGGAGTCAAGTTCACAATGACAGCAGTCTGAAATCATCCTTCACAGGAAATGAATCCAAATTTCAAACGGCCAACAGTCCGCATCACAGGAACTAACACCAGAACTAGACCGTTTAAGCTCCCAGACGCATCCCCCACCAAACTCACCCCTCCGCTCTCCAGAGCTGATCATCTTTCCACTGTTCTCAATACTACCTATCTTGTATTCCCCTTTGCCCCCTCGTGGCCATAGGTAGTACTGTTAAGGGAAGGATCAACAGTCCCAAGAACTGCTCATGCTTTCACTTCAAGTTTTGGGTTGTAGTTGCTTTTGGTTTCGGGTTTTTTTGGAGCTGGGTTGGTTTGTGGGGTTTTTTCGGTTGGTTTTGGTTTGGTTTTTACTTTTTTCTTTAATTCAAATTTATCCCTGGGAAAGTACCCTAGCCCAGAAGCATTATTCTCAGGGCAGGAGTAACTTCAGGGTTTCCCTAGATAGTTTTATTCACTCTTTTAATTAATTTTATGCATCCTAACAGCAATTAAAAAAATCCCAGTCAATGATTACTAGGCACCATACAGCTTGACTGTGTAGGCACTGTGGAAACATCTTTCAAATACCAGATTTGAACCACTGACAGAAAGATTCTTAGCATTCACATTCCCTCACACACAAGTCAGGTTCAATCCTAAATACAGTAAACATTAACACTGAAGTACCAGTTAAAATGCAATATTCCTTGAGGGTGGCTGGTATAAAAAGCCATTTATAAAAGTGCAGCTATAAAAGCAGCAGGCTCCAAGAGCAGTGACTTACCCAGATAGCCACGGAGATACTGCCACATTCCGACGTTGTTCAGTTGCTCAGGAACCACGTTCATTACTTGTAAAGCAACAGACAAATCATCACCTCGTGCCTCTATTCCACAGTTCACCTCGTTCATCTTCAACACGAGGACAGACACCTAAACCAGCAGGTAACAAGTTCACTTATTAAAACAAACACAACCACAGGGTTCACTTCCAGATTCACTTAGACACAATATTACAGTGAAAAGGAACAGAACTCTGACCAGCTGAAGGCTGGGGTCTTCACTCTGCGAAGTCGAGCTGTTTATTTCAGGAGACACTCCACCCTCATCCTCTGCCATCAGGCTTGCTCTACTGCCTGTGTCATTGTGGACCTGAGGAAGATGCCCTGAAGGAAGAGGGTCCAGGCTGGGTTCTGAAATGGAAAGAACAACAACTTGATCCTATTTCTTCTTCTGGTTTAGGTCTCGATCTCAGTATCTGCCTGAACCTCATTCCCTATCAGCCTATACCATCCTCTAGGGAACTCTCTCCAGCTCCTCAGATGAATTTAAGCAATAGAGGTGAAGTGAAAGACGTCCAATGAAATGCTCAGCGTACCCTACTTCCAACCAGCCCTTACTAAACCATTCCTAAATGCTAGGTACCATCCACCCACCTGCCCACATTTACAGTCCTTGCTCTAGGATGGCCAAATGCCTTAGAACACCACTGTGATGTGCAGGGGTCACCCTCCCCACTCATTTATACTCCTCATCTCAAAGAAAAGGCACCTATAAAAGCAGAAAGAGCCATTGTGGGTGAACTACTCATGACCTTCAAAAAGAAGGAGTGGCACAAGTGAATTCCATACAAACACAGCAACTCAGTTACCCATGGCAGAAAATTGTTCGTTTGTGTGAATAAGAGTTGGGGAGAGGGAAAAGCCAAGCGCTTGTTACCAGAGTCTGTGAGCATCACAAAGCCATCACTGCCATCGCTGTCCACAGACAGCCCATCCTCGGGGCCGCTCCCATCCACAGATGTGGTGTCAAAGGAATGTTGGGATGCTGTCCTCTTCATGGAGAAGAAACGCATTCGGCTGCTGCCACCCCCGCCTGGAGTCACTGCTCCCTCTTCTGCTTTGGGCACAGAATCCCTACCGGAAAAAAAAAAAAGCGATAAAGGTAAACAGCTTAGCCTCCAGATTATACAGATACTGGGCTGGACTCTGAACACTTGCAAGTCAGACTTCAGTGTACTTAGACCAACCCCAAGAGATGAAGATCTAACCTATCTCTAATCCAAATGATATGGAAAGAAAGGGAGCAGTCAGCCTGCATTTCCCCCCTTCCCTGCAGCCTTGCTGCTGCTATTGTGAAGCACAGGAGGATGGCCCACTCACTTGGCTGGGGGGAGAGAAAGCATTTTCTGCATGGTGGAGGTCATCTTCTCCCGGCTCAGGCTCAGAGCATCTTTTGTTATAGACATGGCTTCTTTGGTGAGGTCCATAGTCACGTGCAGAGCTTCTTTTGTGGCATCCTTTGTGATATGCAGTGCACTAGACAGCTCCACCTCTATGTTCTTCAAAGGGATGAGTTCTGCCTGGCCATTGAGAGTGACATGTCCTCTCCCCAAGGGCTGTGTGTCTGAGGTTGGGCTAGAAGGGAGGGCAGGAGGGCTCTGAGGATGGCTTCTGCTCTCTGCTGGTCTTTCTGCAACCAGGGCTTCCACAGCTTCATGTGCTTCCTCTATCAAAACTTTCTCCTCTACACTCTTACTGTGCGGAGCTGTACTCAGAGCTCCATCACTTGCAGATCTTGGGAGTCTCTCCAGCTGTACACTGGTTACACTGGTACTGGTATTTTCAATCCCACTGTCCTCTGGGACCTCTGAGGTACTGCATATTCCTTTCTCTGAACTGGTGTCTGATTTCAGCTCCTTCTCTTCAGCCGCCAGCCCCTCCTTGCTGTCTGAAGGTGAGAGTTCAGACTCGATCAGGCTTGTTGTGTCCGAGTCAAGGGATCTGGGTTCCAAGACAGACCCTGGTGCGCGGTTCATGAGTAGGGCCACTTCGGCACTATGGAACATAACTCCTACACAAGCAGACATGGGATCTAAAGGAGACCCAGTCACTTCCTGGGTATCTTGGGCCAACTGCTCCTGTAGCGTTTGCAGCACTTCTTTCATCCGGAGCAGCACCAAGTATTGGTAGTGGTTGAGCCGAACTTTGACATGAACAGATGAGGACACAAGCAGATGGATATCAGCAGAGGCTTCTACCTCTCTATTATCTACTCCATCATCAATTTCACAGTCAGATTCTCCCAAGACATCCATTGTTTCTGGGACCTTGTAGATGTTCTTCAGATCCTGGTCAGTCTTTGATCTTTGACAAACCCCATGTTCTCTGGAAAGGTTCTCATTCTTGGAGTGATTGCTAAAGCTGGCAGAAGGCTTGATTTTCAACTCGGCAGCTGCCAATTCCTGTCGCTTGGATATCTGAGCTTGCCCCCATCTCTTGGGAAGGCAGGCCCAAATGGAAAGGGGAAAAGGGTCAATAAAGTTAAGGGCTCTGCCCTTTGAGCTTTCAGCCCCCTCGAAGTCCAGGCAAAGGTCAGTGAAATTCACAGACCATAGATCTTCAGAGGCAGAGGTTTTGTGTAGTAGCTGGGGAAAGCCTGGATGCTTCTGAGGCCTGTCATCCACCTCATATGCATGGCGCAAGAAAAGGGTGTGGAGGAGGCTGAAATTGTCCTGAGACCTTGGGAACTTGGTGTAGCTGGAGTGGAAGAATTCTGAACCAGCAAATTTACGGAAGAGGCTCTGGAGGTCCTGACAGCTGCAGAAGGGAGCGTGGCGGGTGTTGGTGGCAGTCATCTCCGATGTGCAAATGCAGAGTCTCTGTGGACGATCTTGATGGTCAGTGACTTTCTTCTCCACAGGGATGTTAAGCTACACAGAGGAGAAAGACATTACAAGTAAAGTGGTGAAAAGGGAAATTAACAGAGGCTTATCCTGGCCATTTACATGGAAGGTCAGCTGTGGAATATATAAACAATTGAGAAGTCTTGGTCTCTACTAAAATCCCAAGAGCTGGACTAGACCCTCAATTTATCCCTATCTGAAAAATTAAATAAAATTTAGAAACCAGGGAAGAGGAATCAGACACGAGCGAATTTGAACTGAGTTTTATTTTAGGTTCTTTCGCCATCCATCACTATGCAGCAGCTCAACATACAACATCCACTTTGATCTTTCTCTGCAAGGACCTATTATACTTTCAGACCTTTAAGCCTCCTCACAGACTGCTAACAAAGGTAGTCAATGACAAACACTATAGGACATCAGTGCAGCAGACCCACTGGGAATGCTATGAGAGTCATAGGGGTTTCCAAAGGCCAGAAAACAACTTTTGACTACTTGAACCATCAATTTCTCCTTGAAACTGTTTTCATAAATACTGACTTGCCTGCCTATTCAGGACTAGAACTCAAGCACCTGTTTTGCTGCCCATAGATCAAAACAAAACTAACACAAGTGGTGGACAGAAGAAAGCTAGAGAAAGGCAGAGGTTTTGTTTTCTCATTCTGGATTCCAGCTATGTCTTGGTCTCATGTTCCTTCCACAACAGAGAGGGAGGAAAGGAACACTGAAGACTGGGAAAGGAAGAAAATGAATAGTACCTTCAGTTGGAAGCCATCCAGTCGAACATCGACATGCTCGTCATGCTTGCCCGAGTCCTCCAGCTTGTAGATAGCTTTGAACTGCTCCAAGCTGCGATAAAGATCCAGACAGAAGAGGTTTATCCAGAGCACGCTTGCTGTATCCAGCGTAAGCATCAGGCCATTCAGCTGTACATACAGGTTTGGGCATGGAACTAGAATGAAACAGAATCGAGACAGATTAATAATAGTAGAAAAGGCACTCCAGGTGGTCTGCAGCTCAGTGTATAACCTGCACTGACAATGCCAATGCAGAGGGCTTCAACACCCACTGGAAGACGGATCTCTTGATGAAAGGGAGAAGCTGTGGTGCACCAGAGAAACAAGGTGTTCCAGGTCTCACATCAAGCCAACTGCAGAGCACCCAAAGCACCCTACAGTCCGACTCCACTGCTAATCAATAGGGCAGAACTCCAAGAGCTGGGTAGATATTAGCTCCTTCAATACATTCCTGGATACGTTACTTTGCAAGCACAACTTTGCCTCCACATTTTGCACCAGGCAAACTCTATCCCACTTTCCCACAGGAAAAAAAAAATTAGAAAGGCAAACATCAGAAAACTAAACAAAAATGGACACCCAGAGAATAGTAACAGGGTTAACACACCTAAAGAATTAAGAGTTGATTGATTCTTTAAGAAACTTATGAAAGAAGGTGCTAACCTTGGTGTATTACCTGGAAAGTCCTGATTGTCTGGGAAGTAATACTCTGTGAATTCAATATGGATTGCAGAGACCTGATCGGGAAGTTTGAACAATTTTCTACTACATGAAAGCAAGGTGGAGGGTTTCTTACTTTGTTGACCAGCTGTAGAAACCTGTAAACACAATGGCATGCAGTTGTGCAGAATTCAGATTTGGCAAAACAAAGTGTCCCAGTAACCCTGCAGTCTCCCATATTCAATCCATCTCATTTACATATCAAACATACTGTGCTTTCAAGTAAAAATAAAACTTTTTTCTACCTGCTAATATTGCCAACTCCTCTCCTTTGAGGAAATTTAGTTCTTTATGTCTCCTGTCACTGCTAGTAAGAGCCATGACAATCAGAATTAGGCAATGTGAATAAACAGAACTGAAATCTGTTATAGCTTTCTTCAAGATTAACAGCATACTGGTGAGTTCATCATAGTATCTGGTACCAACTATGCTCTTGCAATGGTTACAGGGTATATGGATGTAGGGCCTCATCCAGTCTAGTGATGCTTTCTGTCCTGGGTCAGAAAGCATGACATAAGACTTATTCCTTCTCTGCCAAAAATCCATATCCTCACTAACTTCTCAAATGCATGAAATCTTTTACCCTGGGCCTGCCTAACACTTGATGGAAGTTTAGATGTGAACAGACACGGAGTGCAGAAACTCTGTGGTTATGCATGCAATTTCCTCTGAACATGAAAATTATCAGCAGTTCATACTTGGTTTGTAAGTTTTACATGCAACATAACAATGGCATTTGGGTTCTCTGGCCAGAGTTTTGGTTGTCTTGGATGACATAGTATTTGCATGATTTATTTCAATCATATCAGATTAAATTTCTTTTTTAAAAACGACATGAACATCTCCAGACACTGCTCAAATCCCTACCTGGTGAACATCCAAGTCATCCACTCGAACTACCATACAGCTGGATCGAAGCCGGTTCCAGGGAGGGTGCCGGAGTCGCGGCAAACTTGTGGGAGGTACACGGCCTTTCTCTAAGGGACTTTTATGAGGACTCAAAGAAGTATCTGTGGGGATGGAAAAGCAGAACCAGCAGGGTTTTACTCATCTCCTTTGCAGCAAACTTAACCATCAATACCAACACTTATGTGCTTACAGAGGAGAATTAAAAGCCACCAAATTAGGAACAGATGGGCAGAGCTAGGCAGGAAAACAAACTTAGGACTTTTGAAGGAAGACCACTGTGAAAGATGAGTCTGCGCTGTAGCAAGAGAACACATTCTTCAGGCAGGCTTTAAGTATTTAATTTACTCCTTATACACTCACTTACAGAGCAACTCAATAAATAAGCTAGGAAAGTGACCACTGCAGTCTGTCCGTTCTTGTTGCAGTGTTATTTCAGTATGATAGCCACTTTCCTTTGCCATTATATTTATCATTTTTAGTGTGCTATGATTTCTGCACCAAGAAATCAGCCTGCTAAATTGGGGAAAGGTAACTAGAGATGTTGCTGGATGGAGCAAAATTGTTATCATCTCCTGCTTTAGTACGAGTTTTATCAAATACCATTACCTGGTTTCCTTCTGAAGGGGGAAAGTGGAGTCCTGGCAAATGCAGGGTCCATTTCTTCATAAAGCTTCTCGATCTTGCTTTGAAATTCACTGACCAACTTCTTTGCCCACTGTCCCCGTGTTTCCATTGCTTCACTGTACCTCACCCAATGCTTGCAGGCATCTCCTGCACGAAAGCAAACACCCTGGCTTTAAAAATGAGGTTCCTGGATACACACAACCCTCCTGTGCCCCTCAAATGTATGCAAATCTGTACAGCATTCCTCTTTATTGATATCAGATCTGGAATATGCAGTATGCAGCATACCAAGTGCTTGTGAAACAAGTGCAGGCTTTCACACAACAGAGCTTGTCCTACCAGCAAGTGTTCCAAATTCAAGTGTTGGGAAAAACGCCAATGTCACTTTTCCTTGATTCTTCAGTGGACCACAAACAGATTTTCTCCTTGGATACATCCTATAACCCTTCCAAATTGATTAGGCACATGTAAGAACCAGATCCAGAGCTTAAGCAACTGAAAAGGAATCCGAAGTTTCAACTTTACGTCTTTACAACAGACCACAATTTATTTCTTTCTTTGTACTTTGCCAGCAACTTGTCAGTCATCCACCGGCAGATAAGTCAGATTAACCCTGCCCATGAGGATTTAAGTCCCAAGTCCTTTGTGTAGCTTCTCTTCCAGTCCTGCCTGAAACCATATAGCATCACTGTTCTTCAAATTCTTTTTTATCCCCCTGCTCAAGCTGGGAGGCTGCATGATCCCCTACCTGCCCTGTGGAAAGGATAATAGTCAAAAGCCATCCTCCTGAAGGTCAGCTGCATGGCACCTCCCAGCATCCCATGCTTCAAAGCACCTGTGGAAAACAGAACAAAGAAAACCATGATCGGCTCTGCAATCCAAGTCCTGATCCAGGAGAATTCAGAACAACATTGCTTTGATTGCCACCACTGATTGATTGTCACTGTGGCCAGTATTAGGGTACCATCTTTTAGAAAGCTGTATCAAAATGACCTAGGCAAGGAAAAGGAACGTAACTGAATGTAACAGGACAACAGCTTATATCGTAAGAACCAGACCTAGAATCTCAAATACCAAAATGCGAGATCTCATTGCTTCCCAGGGCCCTATCAATTACACTTCCCGCTACAACAACCAGCGCTTGTGTTTCCAACACTAAGATGTTGATAACAGCAGCTCAAGAGACAGTGATACACAGACCAATTAAAAAAATATCTGGAATAGTGATGGACGTGGGTAGGAGAATTTTTTTTTTTTTAAAGGGTAGATGTGTAAAAACAAACAGAACAACTTGGATCAGAGATGGCTCTACAGAGCAGGGGGGACATTTGCCTCAAAAGAGAAAAAAGTACTTAGAAGTATATCTCAGTAGAGGGGAGCTAGAAGTAAAACAGATACTAGTTATCACAACCTTGCTTGAAAAGAACATGGTAGGCAGGGGAATGTTCTGTCCAAGGTGGCAAAGAATCCTTGTAGCTATGCTACTGTCAATGTCCTGAATGCTGTCAAAACATTTTCTCACACGTGGAGTGATCATGCTTTATTCCCATTGCTCAATACCAGATTGTTCCTAGAGCATATCCTCTACCACTTCAACCAGGTCACTGGCAACCACGACCACTGATGGACTTCCCCATGTTTGTCCCATGGAGCCAAGAAAGATTTTTCCAATACCTAGTTCAGACAGACAGAACTGATCTCTCCATCAGCCTGAACAACTGCCTGTTGCCTCACTGGGAAACAGTAACATGAAAGATACTTTTTTTCAAGAGGAAAATCCTCCTTCAAGACAGAAAATTGATGACTTGATTAATGTTTTCCTCCTGCAGTGTCCTCCTGATGCTACTCTCAGTTACCTGACTCTCGAGTGTGGCTGTCATCGCAGATATGCAGATCCAAGTGTGAGATGAGGAGGTGGTACGATGACTCTTTCATATCATACTTATCAAAGTATTGACCAATGCTACTTGCATTCGGGCTGACTCCGAATGGCTGAGACCAGGACTGCTGAGTACTTGGAGCAGGCGGTGTGATCTATTAGAGAGAGACAAGCTCAGTAAGAACTAATAGAAAAAAGAAAGAAAAATCAAAAGAAAAGAAAAAAAAAAAGAGATGTTATAATACAATTAAAAACAACTCATGCAATCTTCCAAGCCTGCAAGGCACCAACTTATAGAAATTTAATTGGGAGTCCAGAAGTCTGGATTCTTTCCTATGTTCTCATGAGCAAAACTCTTTGTGTGTGGTTCTGCCTCCTCTACATCAAGCTACCAGTCACTTACCTTGAAATACGCTTTAAGACTCCTGGACAAAAAGGGCTAAGTATCCCTGACTCCCCCTTCTATGTAATCTCACTGCACTACGTGCATAACCCTCCTTCCCCAGAGCTTCCACCACCAGCAGCAATATTCCTCTACCCTCATCCTTGTCCCAGAAAACATCTTTTGTCCTCTGCCCTCACGTATTTACTCTGTGACATGCATCAAAGAATTACTCAGCACAGTATTTTCAAAACAAAGAAAGTGGTAAGGGAAGTTGAAGGTTACTGGCAGAAGCAGTTGTTCTAAGGTTTTCATACACTGTTAAGCTATATGCAAACCAAAGAACAATTGCAAAAATCAAGAGCTCTCTCCAGAGTATTAGGAAGAAAAAAAGAACCCCCAAAACAACAGTGAAATTGGATGCCAATGTTTTCCCTTGGGCATCACAGCTCGCTATGGTTTTATGTCATAATTTATTAAACCAGAGTCCCTTCCCCAGGCTTACACAGATTGTCATTCAGAGGCAGAAAAGATTATTTCTAGAACATATTTATTGCTTATTCCCAAACCAAATCCTTGTGGGACCCTCTGCAACTTTCCATGTGCCAGCCAAATTTGGAAAGCCATGCAACTTAACACCACTTTTTCCCTGCCATCAGACAGAATCTAGCCTGTAACTATGTATGAACGTTTTCTAATACTTATTGGCAATGAATCCAACTCCTTTGGTCATGTCATTACCCAACAATAGCCCACAATCGACGCAATGCTGACCTGACACCAGGTAAGCCTACCAGATCCTGTCAAGGAGATGCTCTGTGAGCAAGGGTGAGATGCCACACAAACAGAAGCAGTCTCTTTCACCTTGACTTTTCCTTTTTCCTGGCAGACCAACATCCAAATCACGACTCACTCACCTGTACAGACTCTGGTGCCAAGCTTTTCCTCTGCTGGGCAGACTTCTCCATGGCTTCACTCAGAGACTCTGCATATTTCATCATTGCTTTCAGCTGAGAGTCTGTGAGCACCCAGAGCAGGTCATCAAGGAGAAACATCAGCTTAGATGCCATCACATTGCAATCTTTGGTCTGAAACAGCAAGGAGGAGTCAGGGACTTTAACAATTGCAACCACATACATACATTCCTCATAGTACACAGAAGCGGTAGCAGAAACAAGAGATGCTGCTCTGAAACTGAGAAGTTAACTTATCTGGTGGATGTCCACAGTACCTCCTCTGAGAGGAAAGTAGTCAAAACTACAAATTGCTTGCTAGTTTACAGAAAAAAAAAAAAAAAAAAGGTTTAGTTTTGGTTGGTTTTTTTTATCATCACATTTCCATTGACAGCTAAAAATAAGGTTACCAGGCATTAATCTCCCACTAAAGAGATGACAGCTCTCCTTTGGATGTTCCAACAGATTTAAAAACTTGCTCCATACATGTTAACCTCCCCTGGGAAATAAACTGCTTTGACATTTGGTAAGAACACAGCTGTCTCCAATAGACAACACAGAGTGATATAGCAGCTTGGGTTCAACATTTGTGAAGGAAAAGAACGGTTGCTGAGGAACGTGGGAAGAAATATGCATCATACTGCACCAGGCAGCGAGACTGCATCCTGCAAAGTATGGAGGAAACTCTCACCCTTCTCTTGAGAGAGATCTGGATCCTCCCCTGGTTGGTAATAAGTCTCAGAGGAGTAGTAACAGGATCCTGATCGCCATTGTCAGTGGCATCTGCTTCTATCCGAAGTGTCTGCCAGGTGAGCTCTTTGAACGTCAAAACCTACCAAGAAGGAGAAAAATAGGAAACTGTTGAGATTTTCAACAACTTCAAGGATTAAACTAAATGCTTAAAGATGTGGAATGAAACAAGGCCACAGAAAGTCATTCAATGCACTTTTCTTTTTGTACTGATCCCAGTACAAAAACAAAATCCTGCCCCAGGTAACATCTGACCCCCTCTCTCACACCAAGTTTAAAACCAGCCAAACCACAAGGGCATTCAGAGCTTCTCCAGTTTCATTCTCTCAGAGGAGCTCAGAGAAAGCTCTGAACACAAGTCAGCTCTCAGCCACCCTGTTCCAGCAAACAGTAGGGAAGCTCACGGAGGTTCCCTACCATCACTGTACAAGAATTCAGACAACAGCCTGATTACCCTAGAGGACTGGGGTAGCATGAGTGCCACTCTTCTGTGCACATTATGACAGGTAACGTAAGACAACTCCTTACCTCTCCTCTCTGTGGATCAGTAATGCGGGTGAGTCGCAAGTCACTCTGTTGCCAGTTTGGGTTGACACTGTAGCCTTGAAGCTGCCATAGCTCAAAAGAAGCATGAAAGGCCTTGGAGTGAATCTTGATGGTGATGGAATTGACAACAATAAACATCCCCTCCACGACCTTTTCAGCAAAGCCATATTCACTGCAAAGAGAAGATCCCTCAAAGTCATCACCTGTTACCACAAGAGGCCCAGCAGAGGTAGGGCTACACAGAGAAAGACCCCAAGGTTTATAAGCAATATTAGAACCACTTAAACCTGAGTACAGAGAGGCCAATGGTTAACCATAGAGAACAACAGCCACCTATACCCCAGTAGCATGTCAGAAAGAAACCACAGGGCTCAGGGACTGACCTCTGACCTGCAGCAAGAGCAATGGGAGACTGTCCGTTGGGTGGCCGAGGCTCTTCACATGTTCGCATCTCTACTTCCACTTTATCCAGGTACTGTAAAGACAGAACATGGGAGCGATAAATACAAGACCGAGACTCAAAGTCAGTCTGCCAGCCTTAGATTTGAGACTCTAGGGCAGGGATAACCAAGCTCTGGAGTCTCCTGACTCTCCAAGAGTCTCATGTATTAAAGCTCCCATACCATCAGTGCCAGGAATATTGGGTAATCCAAATCCTCAGAAGTGGAGGGGAAAACAAACAACAACAACCAGGCACAAGGTTGCCCTGGACTTCACCAAGAGCTCAGCCCAGCTCCATGTGGGTCTCATGGGAGGTCACTCATCGCCCAACAGGACTATTCTCAGAACTCCCCTTCCCCCATGTGCTAAGGGCCTAGAGGATTTAGGTCAAATGAAAATTTGAGTATGCACTTCAGTTTCCCTTTACAGAATTTTTCTCAAGTAGGAGAGATTAAAAAGACTGAGGAAGAAAAGGAATGAACAAGAGAAGAAACATTACCAGGCAGATAGGGTGTGTTTTCAGCTTTGTCCACTGGATCTGAAACAATAAAGTTGAGGTTACAAGAGTTATCTTCATATTGGAAAGTTTGCAAAATTGCAGGAAACCATCTGAGCCCAAAGTTTGAGCCCCATTTCTCTGAGAAACAACCACAGTGACAATCCATCCTATCTTACCAAATCCAGGTCGAACAGGCTCACAGAGACAAGTGAAAAGACATTCCAGCCACCAGACCTATAAATCCAACTTCGCTTTTGGATCTCACACATCATCACAAGTAATAGATATTCTGCAGGTCAAATTCTCATTTTTCATATTCCTTTATGGGGAATGTTCTTGTCCTTAAAGAGTTTATAGTTAATTGCTGCTGTTACTGGAAGTCAGGTAACTCTTTAAAAAACTGTGCACAAACCAAAAAGATCCATTTTATTTTCTTACAGCAACACTTATCTGCAGTTCTTGTAGGAGGGAGAACAAATGTTTGTTACTAAATTAAGCAGATCCGACTCTAAAAACAGAGTGGATCAGATGAGCAAGACAGGCTCATCTTATTGTCATTTGGCAGAGTAGAACCATATTTCTTTTATAGCAAGTCTTTTTGATATACTAAAAACTTTTGCATTCATTTAATGCAACTATGGTTAGTACCAACTGAGATTAAACAATCGGGCATTTCATATGAACTGAAAAAAATCAATTTTTTGCTCTAAAAAGCACAAGGAAGAAGAATTTGTAAAAGAGTTCAGTGTGCAAAAGTGCAAGTGCATGCACAATTTCAGCGATTATGTATGTAAATGGATAACTGTGGGCATAAAGGCTGAGTGCAGAGAGTGCAGCTTTTCACATGCACTAATCACGCATTTCTTACAAATTGCATTTTCAACAAATAAGACTTAAGTTCAATTTATTTTTACAATACCTCACAGCACAATTACGCTTTCAGAGAATGGCACGCCATTTCTCTCTGCTTCCTATTCTTGTTGGAGGTCTATGTTACTTCTTTAGCATTAAAAAAAAACTCAGTGGGGATGAGGGAAGACACAGAATAACTCCTCCGCTATCAAAATAGCAGGGAAATGGGAGGGAATGACCAGAGAGGTCTGTAAAATCCTAAGTGACATGGAAGTGATGAACAGGGAACAATTGTTCACTATTTCTTCCAATAACAGTACCAGGAGGGTATCAACTAAAACTAACATACACAGGATTGATAGAAGCAAAAGCAGATGTAGTTAAGCTGTGAAATTCTTTGCCATAGCACACTCTGGATGTTAAATAAGTGGGTCCGGAAAGAATCTGGGCAAATTCCTGGAAATTCATCAATGGCTATTAAATACAAACACCACACTGCTGGCTTGACAAGTCACCTGAAGGCGAGGAAAGACCACAGCACACTTCTCCTATGCTTCTCTCAGCATCCTCTACCAGCTGCTGCCAGCCACCATCAGGAGCAGAGTGCTTGGCAAAGGCAGCCTTTGGTGAAACCTGCTGTGGCTATCTCATAGCATTCAATCAGCAAATATCACACCTAAAGCACAGGGATGGCAAATCCCATCATGATTCTTCATCAGAAATTCCCAAGTGACAAACAGAAGCTGCCAATGGAAGGCCTCAACTGCGTCTGGGGACGCAAGCGCAGCCTCCTCTGCTCACCCTGATAGATGCCTTGTTACAGTAGACCCGAGTGATGGCAAGCCAGGTGGGCAGCTCCAGCACATTCTGCAGCACCTCTTCATCCAGCTCCAGGTTGGTCAGCTGCCCCTGCCCTTTCAGCGTGCTCAGGTTGATTTTGTCTGGAGAGAGATTCTTAGTAAACCTACAAGAGAAGAAAGAGGAGACTCTAAAAACAACCCCCAGCAAAGCTGTGGAGACTAGAGGAGCATTTAAAAGAGCTATTTTAAGTATAAGAATCTACTTTCTGTTTTGTTAAACCCTTTCTGACATTTTTAAACCCAGGGTATGTTGGTTGCTCCAGAAAAAAAAAATGTCTTTACGCTCTGACATTTGAAGTACTTTTTTGTTTGCTTGGTTTTCATTTTAAGTCAAATTCAATTTTGAGAAACTGAAAATTCCTTCTAAAGCACTGGGAACCTGGAAACCAGCAAAATTGCCCTAGGACAAAAATCAAAGAAAACCAAAGCCAAATTGCAACAGGTCAGCAATTTAATTCCCCCCAGAAGTGCCATATCAGCAGTAAAAAGTTTAATTATCTAGATTCTTCTTGAAGTTTTTGACACAGGAAAGTAAAAGATCATTAATAGATTAGTTTTATGACTGTCTCTTTAAACACCAGTCTCGCAATCCAGCCTGCTCTTTGGTCAGCAGGTCCAAGCATGCAGCCTAAGTTCCCTCCCTAGTGACCAGCCCAAGCTCCCGTCCTCCTCTCCTTTTGGCAACCAGCAGCTGCTGCTCTCTCTGGTTACAATTCCTCCTTCCAAGGGCTTCTGTAGTTTCCACCTCCCTTGTATGCAGCCTAGTATCTTCAGATCCCTCATGTGCCTGAGATTTAAATGCAATGGATGAAACAATTTCAGCAGGACTGCTCAAGAGCAGTGTATTCTGGTGTATATCTGAAAACATCTGACTTCCTTAAAACCACTGTGGCCCCTAAGGAACCAGAAGAGCTAGTTTAGAGGGCACTAGACCACAGAGGCTGTATGTGTGTCAGCAACACCTCTCCGGGACGGCTGTCTCCATCAAACAACCCTTCTGTGCAGAAGGGGCTGCCACCAAGGGAGCAAGGCAGCTTGCGCTCTGCAGTCACAGGATTCAAAGTTGAAGACTTCCTCCCAAACAACCTGCCCACTACTGAAGCCAGGGCTTATTCCACACATTCCTCCATACTAATGCTAATTCTAATTCTGTACAGTGGTCCAGAAAGCCGAAGAGAAAGAAAGACCCTATTGTCAGCGTAAGCAGGATTAGGTTCACAGTTAGTCACACGCTGCCATTCTCTCTCCTTTCCCTGCACCAGCAGCGTGAGCTACTTCTCTGTGAAAGGCACAAAGGGCATCTTGAACAAAGTCATCACTAAAAGAGGGAAGGGGAGGAGGAACCAGAGCAACACTGTGGGGATGGCAGCTGATGTGGCCACCGTCGGAGCACGAGGTATAGCACAAAACTGGCTGAGGCACCAGAGCAGCTGCTGGTCAGTCAACTCAGGGCTTCCTGGGTCAAAAGTGCCTTTGCGAAGCAAAGGTTTTGTTAGGAGAAAGTCTGACGGATGGCGAAGAGCCACTGACGTCAACCCTATGTTACTGATGCAGCAACTCCTGGAAAAGGAGGGTGGCACAAACAGCTGTGAGTTTGCCTACCACTGCTTTTTACCTTGATCCCCCTGCCACAGTAGAGTCTTCTGCTGCCACAGAAGCCTGAGTCAGACATTTATTGTGTCATGCTGTCACCTCCCTCCCCTGAGCCGAAGGTACACACTGACAGCTGATTAAAGACCAAGTTATAACACACCTGCCAGCATCTCAGCCTGACACGTTCACTTAAAACTTGTTACTCCCTTTAACTGCAGGCCCTCTTGTTTAAACACACCCAGGAAGGCGGCCAAGTTCAACACTGCTTCCCAGCATCTGTACAAAGGAATAACATATTCCAGAGTGTGCTACAGCGGCTGCTCCACTGACAGGGAGATGCAGGGATATGCTGAGCATCTGCAAGATTTGTGCTTGGAGTCCTGTTGTGAGCACCCACAATCTCAGACACTGCTGAAAATTAGACCAAATACCTCCAGGGGCAATACAGAAGCATCCTCATCTTGCATTAGAGAACCAGCTCTGTTGAAAGCTGTTGTAATCACGTCCACTTGGGATTGGATACTAAGAATAAAACAAATACAACCCGAACAGGTAGGTAATAAAAAGCACTTGGCACTATTAAGCTCACAGGCTGCTATCGGTAGTGATCAGCTTACAGGTGGGGAGAGGCTGAGGCGCAGACCAGCTTTCTCACACTTGTAAAGCAAGGATCAAAACCCTGGTGTCTCAAATCCTCATCCCAGGCTAAGCATGCTTAGATGAGGAAGCTGCTTTCAGCTGGTAATGCAGAAGAAAAATATAAGGACATGTCTAAACCAAGGCACTACTTTTATTTAGTGTGCATGTGTATCAAAAGAAGAGTAACATAGTGAAAGGGCACTAAAGCTGTGAAACAGGACACTGGTGGAGAGAGTGGTATGAAACATGATCTAGCTAAAAACAAATAACTATTTGTAATCATCTACAGGGAAAGGCTGCAGAGATCCTGCTGAGCAGGAAAGAAAACCACCATGAGTACTACCAGACTCTACAGAAGAATCCTTTTCATGAGGCATTCTAGATGCACCAAAATGTGCCATCCCACTCCCCAAGGAGAGGTTATGGACCCCACCGATGATGGGACAACAGAAGCTGCAAGTTTAGTAAACAAAAATCTAAAACTGAAGCAAATCTCTCTTTTAAACCACACAGTCAAAATTCCTGAAGGTATGCCTATTACCAAGTCTCCTGCTCTCATCTGCTCCTCCTGTAAAGGAATCGGAGATCATCAAAAGGAATAACCTTCACATTTAAGACACTTTCATACATGTAATGCATGTTAGATGGGGCTTACAAGAGGAAAACAGATGAAGTGTGCCTGTGAACTTGGGAGCTCATAGATGCCAAATCTTCATTACTTCTTGAAAGGAACTGCTTTGGTCACTGCCAGGGGAAGGAAAAAGCAGTGAGAGCAGACAATTTTAGATGTTTGTTGGCAGACTTGCTCCATTCATACTCTTCAACAGTAACATTTTTGGCAGCATGGATTGCTGGCTTAGAGAAAAGTGAATGAAAATGGCAGCTATTAGGAAAACTGACAGTGTGGGATATTTGCACTTTTTTTTTTTTTTTTTTGCAACTCTAACAGAAGTCACATAGCGTTAAGCCAGTAAACTCAAAGGACAGCACTCCTTTTGAGCTTGCCAGGATTACCATGACAAAAGTCAAACCAGAAAACCTTTTTCTATCTTCTATGGAATTGTCATTGCAGAGTCACAAGGGCTTTTTGCATCTGTGTACACTTACATGAGCACGCATGCATCCACACTAACAATACCGTGAGCAACATTTGTCTCTGAAAGTGTCTGCCAGGCAGAAGCTGATCTGCTGCACAATAGCCAAATGGACCATCACAGCCACCAGCATCCACAGAAAGTCTTCAAGTGACTAAAAAGGTCTTGCTGCATGCACAATCAAGGCAATGGGAAGCTTATTAACAGCTACAGCTAGGCAAGTCCTGCTAGGTCAAACCTCTTAGTCCAGTGGCGTGCGGAGAAGAGTTTTCCCTACAGTCTGTTTCCCACCATTTCTTTCCACTTGAGATGACACGAGTGTTAGGGCTCTCAATCAACGTTCACAAGAAGCAGACAAATGCAGTCATTAACAGCGCTACCCTAATTTCATAGACTGATGCTCTCATCCTAAGAGGCTAACAACACCCAGATGATTTAAACCTCAACACCTTCTTGGGATTTGGCCTAAAGACTGTAGTTCTTCACAGAAACCCTCAGCTTTCTTGGGCAGTTTCCAAGACCATGATTTGATTGACTCTGAAGCTTCATTTCAGGTTTTAGATGGGGAAGGCATAGGAGTGTCAGTCTATTTGCTCAATCATCAGCTTGAATATGTATCAAAACCTGATGTTACTACTAAAAGAACGACTGCCCGATTCATCAGCTTGCGTATCCAGAGGCCACAAACTCATTGATTGCAAGAGGGAGTTTGGCCAAATCTGATTGCTGGCCCAAAGCCAGGCTATAATCATAAATAATAAATTTATGTTCACATTTGTAGCTGTCTGGCCACACTGTCTCCAACTGAGCAAATACATAGACAGATAATGTCAGGAGAAGACGTCTGAAATCATAAAACTTCTCTTCAGATCCATCTCTCCCATTACCTTGCTGCCACGTGGTACAGGAACCCTCTCGTCAGCAGCTTCATATACTCAAACTAGATTTTCTGTCTCAGCTTCTTCTCCTGCAGTTATTCAGTAATCATCATCTATTGTATGTAACCACTACCTACAGCTAAACACATTTATTTCTATTAATATCGTTGTTACTATGGTTATTATATGTGAGAACTAATTAGCAGTACACCAGTGACCTTGATTTTACTTAATGACAAGCATCATCTATTGGCAGAAGCAAGTAAGTGTATGGCTTGCAGTACTAGCCACAGTTGCAGACAGCAGATGGAAAAATACTCAAAACACAAGTCAGCCAGGAAGGGGGGTAACTTCTCAGCTGCAATCTGAAAACAGACAAGCAATATCAATGGCTCCAGGGAAATTGCTGCAGACAAGGTTCTTGCCTTCATAAGGGTAACAGCAAGGGAAGAGAGGAAGATTTTCTGCCTTAATTTGTAATACATATAGGTAATCTAAGCAACTATAGCAGAAGGACAGAAATTAGACATGGAAAAAACCCTATATTCTGGCCAATGCAGATTTGCTCCTTAACCAAAATCTTTCCCAGAGTCTTGTCTGGTTAGGTTTTGGACAGACCATTTAATGGGTTTTCCATCTTCCTTGGGAAGGTCTTCTACAATCCAAAAATCCCCATGGTAGGCCATTTCCCCTCAGATTAAACCTTCTTATCTCAGCAGCCAAAGAGCATTTTTACTTGGAAAAAAGGGTTCATGACTAATAAAAGAAAAGGTCAGTGACTTCCAAATACAGAAAAACTTTCAAGGAAGACAGCAGCAGAAGCTTTAACTGCAAGACATGTGTCTGAGAATGAACTGAAAAATAATTTTGGAGGAAATAAAACTGGGCAAGTGATCAAAACTTCTGTAAAAAGGGAGAAAACAGCCACCTCAAAGACAGATAGGAAGAAGAAGTAAAAGCCCTTTCAGGAAGAAAAGCCATTTTACTTACACAAGCTTTTGGTATAACTGTGGAACAATCTGTCTGGTAAGCATGCATAGTACTACTCAAGATTGAGAGATTCAGAGATGCAGACAAGGAAGAGAAACATACTGAATTAGCAGAAGACGAGACCAATTTATGCACAGTATTAGATGGCATCTATTACTAATCTAGTTGGTATCATACCAACTTAGTATAAAGCCATTTAGAATTGAATGGAATCTGATCAATACCAAACTAACCAATTGTTTAGAAGATGGAAAGCACCACATCTTATTACTGAAAATCATCTCCGTAACTCCAGCTACGCTGCGTACAGTACTGGTGTGCCCTAGATATACTGGTAGTCAATAATATTTTCCTTTGCGGACAAAGAGGTCCCAATGCAATAAGCCTAATGACTTCACCCTACTTAAGTTACACAACAAACTCTGTACATGTTACCATGTAACCCTGTAACAGCCTTTAGCACTATACTGGTAGGCTCCTTATCAGGGTAGATTTAAGTGTATCAATGTGCCTGTATACACATACCACTGCTGGCTTTAAATTATCAGCTTTCTGTTTTTCCAAGCTTCAGCTACATTGAAGAAAAGGCTGGACCATTCAACTACCCAAAGCCAAACACAGTTTCACATGGGCCACAGACCATCTCCAAGTAATCAATTGTCTTGGCTCCAAGTTATCTACTACAATACAACATGGCTGAAGTAAAAAGACTTAGAAATTCAATTCAAAGTTAAACTTGCAGAGGAAAAATCCACATTTCCGAACAGATCAGGAACAAGACTGAACTGTTACACAAAGCACGAATGTCAGCTCAATCCTCCCTGAAGTCTGCCTCCCCATGTACTCAGACCCCTGAGGACACTTTCTTGTCCCAAACAGAAGTGACTCTTAAGCATTCTGAATACTGGAAAACTGCAGACCTCCAGTCTAGGTGTGCTTCTTCCACCACACCAACTGTCAACCAATTTGGTACTAGGAGACCTGCAAAGCAAATCATAAACCAATCTGAAAGGAAAAGAGACTGGGGTTTTGGCAGGGGTTGAACTCCACCTCACTGAGGAACTGTTTTACTATTTTTGGCTCATCAGCTGGAAGCTCAGTAAAGTTTAAATGCCAGCTGCCCCATGCTCCGAAATCTGGAATGCAAACCCTCGTCAGCTGCCAGGGAATTTCCCAATACTAAACCTCAAGCAAATAATAACACACAAAAGAAAACTAGGAAGAAACATATAAATAAACGCACTAGTCAAAGCCTCACTTCTTAAATTTTAAGAAATTATTCGCCCTGCAATCCAACCTGCATTTTTGTTTCCAACCTGCAGAAAATAACAGGTTATTATATAATTCAGACTCAACTGAGCAGCTGCAGAGGAGGTAAGAGCTCAAGGAGTCTCAGAGAAGTAAGACAAGCAGAGAAGAGTCAAGTTTAACAGCCCCTTTTCCTGACCCATCACTTAGTCTGAAGAGTAGTGGTGTGTGGAGAGGTTCCATGTGGCCAGCACAAGGCTCTGCAAAACCTAACAGCTGATGCGAGGATATATCCAGGCACATTTTCCTCCTGAGCTACTGAAGTGCAACTTATTTTTGCTGCAATAAGAGTCTATTTAGCATTCCAGAAATGGCACACACTTCTCTCTCAAGCTGAGCTGAAGTGGTTGAAAAAAACCTTGCATCCAGCAGCTGACACATGCTTCATAAAAATGACAATTTGGTTCTTCTGGTAAACTGTAGCATAGCAATCCTGATTTTAGAGATTACTCTCTGTGAAAGGACAATGCCACATCCTGTTATGCGCACACTCTCTTTTCCCACCCAGTCTTGAGCAAAGAAGTGGTAGCTGTTTATTACTTTATTCCATAATAGCCTGGGATTCCATTTTTCCATCAAGAATTCCTCAATATTAAAATTTTAGAAAGTAAAAAAGCCAGCAAAATGTACTAGGAAAACAAGAAATTTCCAAATTACATTAAAGGGTTTGCATCCAGCCTTAAATGCTTTGCTAGACACAGCATGTAAGAACTTAAGAGACAAACTTATTACTGATGGTTCAATGCTGGATACCTTGGGAGCTCTGCCTGATGGCCTGCAAAAGAGCAGTCACTGCTGGGAAGGAGACTTGACAAAGCTTCTTTCTTATAAATTGGCTTCAGAGCTTCTTGCTACGAACTGTTTCCAGCCCATTCCCAAAACTGCTTCTATTTGCCAGTGCTCCCAGGGCTATTTTCAGAGCAATGTACAAACTGGCTCGTTAGAATTATCTCTACTTAACCACTGGGGAAACGATGACACCCGATGATTAAGCAACTTCCCCATAGCCACACGAAGCACCACACTGCCGACTGCCCTCCAGACCCAACTGCACGCTCTACCCAACACAGCCCCGCGGCAGGTGAGCTGCAGGCATCTCCCATCTGTCCCCAAACCCTCCCACCTTTTGAGACGTGTCCTGCTGCTCTCAGCTACATGAAGACCAAGATGTAGAACTTAAAAAATTCAGGGAGGTTATCCACACCTGAGTTGCCTGCTCTCTATAACATACCTGTGTTGCTCAAGTGCCCTTCAGCCATGCCAAAATGCATGCAAGCCCCTTGCAGGCGTGAGAACAAAACCGCATTCCTCCTCTGCTATTCTCTGCCATTGTTTGTCCCAGTGCTGGCTGCAGAGGGGGTTTATTCTGGGCTTTGGCTACCAGTTTTGTTTTATGAGCTTTGGATTCCAACTTGTGTGCTTTGTGGCACTTGGGTACCAAAGAAACTATTACCTGGCTGAACAGAATGCACTGAAAATCAGGAACAGAATGCTTTGCAGATGGAAAAGTAATGGCTTTTTTATCATCAATTTTTAACTGCTAGCAACTTTGTGGTTTCATGTATTTCCCATAGCTGCAACAGCTATTTTAGGCAAATTATCATCTTCAGCAGTAGAAGTTTCCCTGATCACTGAAGGAGGATATTAAAACAGCTAAAGCCAAAATTGCAATGTTGGTCTCAATTCTAGCAAAGAGACTCTGTCCCAGGCAAAGGTTCTCCAGAGGTCCCTTCTGCCTAAATCACTCCATGATTCTGTAGCTTCATCAGGCCCAGATGTAATTTCCCCACTTTCCTCCCTACCCACCGCACTCGTTAAATTTCTTCCAGTTAATTTAGAATCAAGGTCAGGAAACTGGGAGAAACCTGAAGGGTTAGGTGGTAAGCACACACCTTATAGTGAAGGCAGATCCTTCTAAATCAGAGGGTTTCCAACACTTTTTACTCACTGAATGTGCCATCATTTTGGCTGTCACTGCAAAGGCACAGCTGCATCTCAGCGTTTGAGCACGCAGCGATGCTGCAAAACACTTCAGGACAAGTGAGAAGCAAACAGGCCAGAGAATTCGGGCTGTATTTTCTTGTGATTTCCAGATTGCAGCATTTAGCCAAGAAAGCTAAGCATTGAGGGGAGAAAAAAAGCGCTCATTGGACTTGGGGAATTCCCCACCCCTCTGTGTTGGGCAAATGATGCATGTCTTGTAACACAATCTGACCTTCTGCCCATGCAAGCCACAGAGCCCATCTCAACAATTCCTGAATGGCAGAGGCTGAATCCCATTTTCTTGGCTGAAGAACCACAGCTTCTGCCTCTTGTCCCCATCTTTTCTGAGGAGAAGGATGGGTCCCCTCAGGACAACACATCTCACTTCTGCCATCCTGAGCTCAGAGAGTCTAGTACCACCAAACAGTAGGATAACCACCAGCTACAATGGCCTTTCTTTGTCCTGTCTTAGCCTGAAAGCATGTCTTTGATGGTGGAGGCAGATAGAGGACAGACAAGGAGATCACATACTTTTGAGCATGGAGGCACAAACCGCTCCAAGACTAACTGAAGAGCTAATCCAGTAATGCTACAGAACAGGCAGGGCTCACGTGGCAGAGAGCAGCTCTGGGTCTTGGAGCCAGCTCTGAATTCTTTGCATGTGGCACAGAAGTAGCACAACTGCCTGGAAGGGGTAATACCAAATGCATTCTTAGGGCCAGGAAGATTCTGAGGTTCTTACATCCAAGTTATGAAACGACAGCCCACAGAAGCCTATGTGTTCCTAGCTCAGGGCACTCTGCAACACCCACGTGTTCCTAACAGCTAAATTGATCTAGAAGAAACTAAAGATACACTACAGGCTTTCCTGATATTTCCACTTATCTCCTAGCAGTGGTTTTATCTGTTGCAAGGACTAGATGCAATTGCAAATGAAAGAGGGGAGGAGACGAGGCAATCTCATCTGGAAAAAGGGATATATGGCCTAAACCACTGGGAACTGAGAAGAAAGGCACTGCTAAGGTACAGTACAATTTATGAGGAGTTACATGATGCCATTTCTTCTGGCTGTGTCCTTGACTTGCATCTACAAGCACCAAAGTATTACATCCTGCACATGCTATTCAATTGTTTTGTTTTCTAGGATTTTTAAAAATTCTGTTTCTAAGGCTTATCTTATTTATCTAAAAGGTGGCTCCAATACTGTGCTATGAAAGACAGTTCTGCCAACTTCCGCCATGCCTCATCTTCCTCTGTATGACATCGGGATATAGAAGAAAGTGACAAATGATGGCATGATCAATAAACCTCGCTGCGCAGCCTTGCACCTTCCAAAGATACTTTGGTTTCAGCCTCCATTGGAAAGGTTGTACTGTCCAAAACGTTGCCCATCATTCAGCAACCTCCAAAACCCAGGAAAGGAGGAAGCAAACCAACCAACGAAAGCAAAGCAAAGTATAAGACAACACTGAAAACCTTGCTACAAACACCATCCTAATCCCTTCCACAATTCCCAGTCTTGCTCCACAGCAACATAGCGCCTTGCAGATACTATCCCAACTAACACAGGCAACAGCACCTGAGATCCTATGTGTCTGGTAATCCCATGCAATAGACTGGGAATAAAACCGAATGAAAGCCCCAGCGGCACTCTAGTACTTCGGAAATGCAGGAATGAAGGGCCTCTGCATGCGTCAGGCCCTGCTTACAAGCATGGCTCTAGCAAAGACAAAGCCACCAGCCCAGTATCCGCTATAGTTCTGTCACACACATCTTATCAACTGGGCCAGCTGCCTGGACTGGTTCCTCAAGCACCGCGCTCTTCCCTCTGCAAACAGGTCTCGTTTCCTGTGCTGGTTTTCCTCTGTATTTTCTCAGCGGTAGTGCTGGTGTTACCTTAGCCAACTCTTCTCTCTCATTTCTCCTCTGCTTCCTTCTCACCCTACTTTCAGAGATTCCTAAAGTTCCTCCTCAGCTGCAGTTCTCCAGGACTCCTGTCAAAGCCAAATACACTTGTGGTCTCCTTCCCCTGCATTCAAACCTGCTCCCAGAACCCCACCCCACCTCCTCTGCTGACACCAGCTTCTGTTTCTTTCAGAGGCTTCTGACTCAGCGGCTCTTTCACATCGGCTCTTTGGAACTGGGGCAAGCAAAGCTATTACCTGATTATTTTCTCCACCTAACTTTTATTCTTTTCTTCCAAACAGAAGGATTACATACTGCATTTCCTTGGGAAACCACGTAACACGTGCAATTTGATGGTCTATTAGGGCCCATTACTCCACAAGCTCACATGTTTTAACATGTGTAATAGAAGAAAATTTCACAAAGCAGTTGTCAGATTCAGCAGTGGATAAAAGCTTTCTAATGAAATTAAATAAAAATAATTTTGATAAGGGTTTCCACTGCAGTGCTGAGAACTCAAACCCTCATGTGTTATATTAAGTAAGTCTGGGCAGTTTGGCTTGCCTCGGTTTTCCTTTTTACCACATGGGGATAAATACTACCTTTATAGTACTCCGAGATCAAGTATGTACTACATCTGCACTGAGCACTATTTAACAACAACAACAAAACAAAAAAAAGAAAACCACAATAAAAAGAGGGTACTTTCAAACAAAACCAGAAAGACGTAAAGGCAAATCACTGTTTTTATTTTAAAGCAATAGATGTACTTGCATGAATAATTTCAGGCTGGTAAACACAACCAAATACTGCTCTTGTTGGACAGCCTTGGAGGAGTTCAAACCAGATTCAAGTTCAAACACACAGCAAGCAGCTGATGCTTCAGACAGCTTGTAGGGAGAAGCTTTTGTCCCAGCTGTAACAGTTTGATGCTCGGTTATAAACATTCTCCTGCAGAATCTGCCACCCCAGTACTGCAGCCATGTGCCAGTGTAGAAGCAGCAAAAAGTGAAACCACCTAATCTGTTTTCTTTTCCAAGCTAAATATAGGACAAAAGAGTGAAAAGCACAGATGGTGAAAGCACTGCAAGTTTTTAGGCTCTTCTGCTCTAGGAATTTAAGCTGCTAAAGCACAACACAGGCTAAGCCTTCTAAAACACATTCATAACTCAGCTCTGACACCGACGGCAAAGCCCAGCTTTACAGATCACCGCAAGTGACCACTGTCATCCTATTAGGCATGTGATTCATTTAATCTGAACAGTTGGTGTGAAATAACTCTTTCCTATTTCCCTGATCTTGCTGTCTCTCATGACCGTTCCTTGCAAATTTCCAGATAGAAAAGGAACAAAAACCACACCCCATGCAGAAGACCTAACAAGAGGAACAAGGAATTATTTCATATGCAAATTGAAAGCAGAAAATAAAGGCAGATTAACAATTCAGTAGCAAAAATCTTCCAGGCAAATGAGCATAGCTGAAAGAAAGACCCAAAGGGAGTGTGAAGCGGAGGTATTTGGAGGAAACAAAACCGCAATGGAAAAACATCATCTTTTTTATACATTAAACTGTATTCAAAATGCATTTCTGCGAAACGGCCACAATACTTATGCAAGAGAGGGGCAGGATCAGACCAACGACCCTGAACGACAGAGTAAGTCCAGCTAGTAGGAAAACAGGTAGAGCTGCAGAATTTTTCGTGATTCCCTGTTCTCCTGGGAACTGCACAAAGGAGACACAGGTGAACACTAACAACCAACCTGATGAGAGGGGAAAAAAGGGGGCACTTTGGGCAGGAACATGTTGTAACAGTGCAAGGTGGTAAAGAAGACCAAAAAGCAAAATTAAGTAAAAGCACCAGCAAGAAAAGTGTATTTATCTAAAGAGAATTATCCATAGGAACAACACATGCACTCTTTCATTCTAGGAGGAGTGGTACCTAGGAATAAAGCCCAGCTCTATTTCAGCCTCCATTAATAACTGCTCTCATCCACCTCTCCTTGTTATAAATACTTCAGTGCCTCCTGACAAGGCGACTGAATCCATAACGAGTACAACATGCCGCTTTGAGGTGGAATGAGACAGAAAGCTCGGAGATTTGTGATGTCAGGTCTAGCAGAAATTCATTTAAATTAGCGCACTGAACAGATCAAGCAGCAGGCTCTATTACACTCCTTTTTGGTACAGTGCCTAGAAAGCTGGAGTACTGAGCAACTAGTGACTCAGAACTGCCGCAGACAGACACTTTATTGAGGAGACTGCTCGCTTAAAGTTTGCAGGGATTCTTCTGAGGTTCCAGAAACTCTCAGGATTTACTACCAGCCCCAGAGAGCCAAGATTCACAGGTCTTAACTCCCTGTTCCAGCACTGACACCATGTAAGCCCACACAAGTCACTTCAAGCCCTTCATTTTCTATCTGAGCTTCTCCACCAGTAAAAACAGAAAGGACTTGAACATCTGCAGCTCATAAAGCACAGAGAAGAAAAGCAACGTGCAATGCTGTGCCTTCACCAGTATCCTCAGAGACACACCACCTTTATATTTCATATTATTCTACCCTTTCAGGAGTGCAGAGGGATGATGTGCCCGTGGCCATGAGATAACACAAGAACCGCTAGCTCTCACGCGGCTCTTTTCTTTCAAACGGCAAGGAAACAGAGGCACCGCCATTTCCCCAAGGTCAACCCCCAAGTTACCGGCAGAGCCACATCTGAAGCTGTATTTACTGACTCGCAGTCTTACACACCAAGCTCCAGCTGACGGTCTCCCTCAACACACCTTTTCGCACCTTTAATGAACTTCACTGAAAAGGACAAAACATCAGCGAAAATGACAACCAAGTGCCTGAGCGTGCGCTACCTGTATCAGCTATTACAGCACTCCTTCTCACCCTCGGAACCTTTTGCCGTTCATATTCTCCTCTCCCCAACTTTTATTGACCCTCACCCGCTCCCAGCCGAACAGGAGCTGCTGTTGGCAGCAGCCCCGGCCTACAGCTGTCCACCCCGGCGGGTCCGGTCAGCGAACGCAGCCCCCCAGGGACACGCACACCCGGCCCGGCCGTTTCCCCGCACCGCCGGTACCGAGGCAAGACCGGCAACGGTAGGAGCCGGGCCGGGCTGGAAACCTCCGCCACGGCTCCCGCACACCGGGGGCACCGAACCGGGGCTCTGAGGGGCCGGACCCCCGCAGGACGCGGCCCTGAGGGGAGGGCGGCGGGGCCTGCTCACGGCGGGCTGGGCTCGCTCGTCCCCGGGCCACCAGCTCCCCGGGCCCTCAGACACCCCCCCGGGCCCCACAGCCCCCCCGGGCCTCAGACCCCCTCGGGGCCCCAAAACCGCTCCGCGCCCCCCCTCCCCCCGGCAGCTCCCCAGCGGGGCTGCCAGCCGGGCCGTGCGGTCCCCAAGCCCCACAGCAGCCCCTCGGGGCCGGGGCCCGGGTCCTCAGCCATCGCCGCGCCTCAGGCCCGGGCCCTCCCTCACCGGCATCCTCCCCCTCCGTCCCCGGGAGGAAGAGGAACAGGAGGAGGAGGAAGGACCGGGTGCCTTTACCGGGAGAGGTGCTTCAGGATCTGCTTCTTGATGATGCCGGCCATGCCGCGGGGCGGCGGGGCTCAGGGCCGCGGGCGGCGGGACCCCATCCCGGCGCCGCCACCGCCTCCCGCCCCGCCCCGCCCCGCCCCCGCCGCCTCCCGCCGGCCCCCGCGCGCCGCCGCCGCCGCCTCCCGCCGCGCCGCGCCCCCTAGCGGCACCCGCCAGCGCCGCAGCCGCGCTCCACGCGTGTGCGCGGAGCCGGCGGACCCACGGGACACGCACACGCACCGGGACACGGACACACACCCCCGGGACACACAACCCGCCCTGCCCCCGGGCAGGGCTGGAGCCCAAATCGTGCCTCCCCCCGCGGTGCTCCGGGGAAGCCTGTGAGTGAGGGTGCCAGCGGTTTTAATTACGTGCTTTTACCTCTGTTAAAATGTTGGAGCTGCGGGGGAAAATCCGCAAGACACAGAAGCAGCTGAGTTTCACACCTCTGCTTTGGATAGCTCCCTTCCGGAGAGCATCGCGGGTCAGCCAAAACTAAGTTTTTGTAAAAGAGGCGCTCACGCTACAAAAATAAAATGTTCAACGTAAAACAATGTAACCAGCTCAGAAGGAAAAAAAAACCATCAATCTTTGTTTCGAGCAGTTTCTGTGCTACTTAGTTTGCTTGCATTGTCATTCTTTGGTGGATGACAATGAGTTAGACTATTTCAGATGCCGCGTGAGATTTCAGCTTGGCTTACAAGGGAGCGTTTTGCTTTCCAGGCTGGGTGCAGCAAAGGGAGCACCCGCATAAACGGTCATGCTGTTCTGCAGGCAGAGACCTAGCCCCCGGAGCCTTACGCCCATTCGTCACGCCTCTAACAGCTCCACTACAAGAAAAACCACGTGCTTTCTACTTTACTGAGTACATTCTGTTTTAATCTGATGATAGGCAGGGGGAGGACTCAAGTGGCATACAAGCCTTGAACCTTTGTCAAAGCCCAATGCTGACCATCGCTAATTCCTGCCTACTGTTTTCCCCAGGAGAAAGTCAACAATATGCATTGATGAAGATGAGTGTTGTATGTTTGCTCTAACAGCAATCCGGCTTCAACGTAAAGCTGAAAAACACTCAGATTATTGATCACAGAGAGACATTCACCTTCTGAGATATGCATTGGTACAATCATTTCAGCTCGTCACAATCTATGCGGTGTCTGACGCGGGAGATGAAGCTGCAGTACGATCCCTTCGCTGTCAGACCAGGAAGCTCGGGAGAGCAGCAGGACCCCTGCACTTCGGTGCTGGTCCAGCCCGAGTGCTGTGGGCAGCAGGCGTCTACCCCAGTATGGTTTATTATAGAAACATTCTCTAACTTTTACCTCATCTCAACGTTTGTTGAACACTGCTATTAAATATCAAGCTATTAAATATTTGATGTCTCAGCTACACCACATTCTTTGCAGATTGTTGAAAGCACACAAACTCCTAAACATATAATCTCCTCTAGATGATTGGACTGTCCTGTCCCATAGCAGAGTGCAACTTGGAAAAGTTCTGGTACCCAAACACTTTCTCGTAAGATGTAAATCACTCCCACACTTTTGTATTAGATGCACCATGTCTAGAATGAGTTGGACAGTTCTGCAGACTGAAATGGATGTCACCCGACATGCACAGAGCAGCCAGTTACACAAACAGAATGAATTCTTTTAATTCAATTGGAATTGTGCACCTGCATTACATACAGCTCATCAAAAGCAAAATCCTTTTAATAAACTAAAGGGCCTGGGATATGTCTTCAACAACACATCCCTTTATGCTAAGAGAACCGAGCATTAATAACTACTGACTCAACTCCAGTAATGTAATTAAATGTGTCCAAACGCGCTGGTACCAATAGAAAAGCAGAAATATGTTTAGTAGCATCAAAACAATTACTGTAAGAAGTAGACTTTTAACAGCATCTCTTTGCTTCCCTCCGTGGAGAATCAACATTTTATTAAATTCATCCTATTTTGTGCTAGTAAAGTCACTTAATGGTGCGGTCTCCCCAGTCAGAGATTTCCCTGCAGTCTTTTCTGATGTCACTTTCAGGGGGTTTTTAATTAGAAACACGAAAACTTGTTTTGAAACAAGAATTCAAAATGCAGATAGTAATACATCTCTCGAGGGGTATGACATGAAAAAGAGAGACTACCTACAGACTAAGGAGAAAAAAAAAAAACAACTGAAAAAAATCCATGCAAGACAGGTAGAGAGGGAACAAAGAAAACTGATGCCTCTTTCTGCCAGGCAGAAAAACCACACACAGAGTAAGATTCAGATTCTCCATATGTAAACCAGCATCAATGTTTTATTGTTGTGTTTTACAATTCAATGGGGGGGTGAAACAAACAAAAAAAAAACACCAAAAAAACCAGACCAGGTACAAAAGCATCAGTCCAGTGTGCATCTAGGTCAAACCGTCTGCAATCTGAAGTAACAGCAGATTTCCTCTGCACACTGTTTTAATACAAAATCCTAGGGACATAGGTCTATGGTATTTTATCATATGGAAGATCGTAATATGAAAAAGAACAGGCAGCTCCATTTCCACCTTTATCTGTCTGGACGGGTCATTCCTGGCCTGGTTGGCACCATCATGGGTCTGGAGGGTGGTCTCATCATCGGGGGCCCCGGCATCATCGGCATGTGTCCTCCCATTGGTGGCCTCATCCCTGGAGCTACAAGGGGAAAGAGGGGAAGTTCGAGAAGAGCTCTCGGGAATAGCAACCACGGAGTCACAGCAATACAGCATGCAGGTTCTCTCCCCCACCCTCCAGGGAACTTCCATTTTACAAGTGTGTAAGCTTTGATCTGGAAGCTGGCCGAGATGCATTACGTTCCCCTGAAGGATGTTAGGAATTAGTAGAGAAAGAACCAAGTTCCTGGGTTATATGCTCACTTCTGACAATATTCACCGATAAATTATTTTCAACCACTCAAAAGAGACACTAGTTAATTACTGAATTGGAAAGTTCATTTGGAAAAAAGTGCTGCAAAATCCTCCAGTGTGTTCAAAAAAAAACCAAACCCCAAACCCAAAAAAAGACTGGTGTACTTCTTGCAGCTGGGTAACAGCATTACCAAAGAAAAGCAGGTGCTCTACTAAAAAAGCACTGAAATAATGGTTTCCATTCAACTTCTCAATTTATTTTCAGGCAGCCACTATGCTGCTTAGTATCAGAGATTATGCACATATTTTGTGCCTTTAAAAAACACTTAAAGAACAGTTTCTACCAGCAAGACAATAATTGCAAGGACACTTTACTACTTTTAGTGCGCCTGTGTGTATTCCTTTAGATTTGTTCCAGTAACTGCTTCAATAAGGCGTCTTCTGAGAATTCTTCAAATGCCAGTAAGCTCAAAAGTGAAATGGATCAAAGACATTTCAGTTTGCCTTTACAGTTCTGAAAAAAAACTTCTTAAGGCATATGGTTTCTCTAGAACACATTATCTTGAGACATTTTAAACAATAAAATTCATTTAGTGCTGAAATGTACCCCTTGTGCAAACACATAAGCACTACAAACACAGAATTCCTAAACAATTATAGATCGTACTGCTAAGACTAGAGGTAGGAAAGCTACAATCTACCAGAGCACTAATTTCAGTTGTACAGGGGGACTAGTAACTCTCAACAAGTAGTAAAGGAACTTTAATTAGCAGTTCTAAGACTGTTTTATGTCTCACCACGCAGAGGATAATGGATCAGGAAGTGCATACATAGTATATGCAAACTGAAATACTTCCACAGCTTTACACTTGGGGCTGTCCATCCACACTGCATCTAATGTGATGTCTGAAGTGATGAGAGCTATAAACTAGAGTGCCTCACCACAGCTACCATCCAAGTACTGCAGCTGCTTCACATTTTATGCTGAGATCCTTTGACAACTCTCTATTGCCCAGCGAGACAGAAAACATAACTCAAACATCCTGCAAAACAGACCACGCAGTACTGCAGTTCCAGAGATTTACCTATTTCCAGACTTACCGGGTCCAACCGGCATCATCCCTGGTGGGGGTGGGCCCATCATTGGCATCATTGGCGGTCCACCCATGTGAGGGGCCGGCATCATGCCAGGCCGCGGGGGGCCAGCTGAACACATATACAGATTGGTTACACATCTGGCTGCTTTCACATTCATCAACAACATGCAATGCAAAATAGCTATTAAACTTCATAGGAAATTTTAGTAACAAAGGTGCCTTAGATTATTTTACAACTGCCTGTCTTCATTTTCAGTTTCAACTCTGACTTCAGGTGCCAAAAAGCAAACTGGAGGAACAATATGCTAGCTATTATTTCCACCTTTGCAATCCTAATGCAGATGACTACCACTTGCAACAGCAGGACTCTAAGCAGAAAGGGATCTCAGCTGTTTGCCAGCTGAAGTGTAAAAGAAGGTTATCAATCCTACTCTATTTAAAAAACCAAACCCAAACCAAACCCCATGATGGAAGTTTTAATGAAGCTATCAATAAGGCACCTACCAAGTAATGAGAAGGCACACATTTCTATTAATGTGCTCAGCATTACTAAAATAAGACAAACTAAAGATTAAGACGGTTGCTGAAACACTCTTACAAAGCATTCTTTTACATTTTGGTATTCACAAGCTCAAAATGTCTCAGTTTGATTTCAAGCTAAAAGGACTTTTCTTTACAAGTCCAGGAAACATGCAACACAGCTCAAGAGGGCTGCCATCCCAGTCAAAAACTGTCCAGTTCAGACTTACGGATGCTGGGAGGAGGTGGTATCATGGCTCCTGCGGGAGGTGGTGCCGAGAACGGTGTAGGTGGGATTTTCCCTTGCTGAAATGCAGCCGCTACATTGGGGGGGAAAAGAAAAAAAAAAAGGAAAGAAAGAATCCCAGGAGAAAAACCAGTTACTAGGCTGAGGAAGCTCCTGCATCAATCTTCCTTCTCATGCCACGCGGTCAGAGCATACTTCACGTCATGCTGCGTGCTCAGTTGTTCTAACTCTGGAACATATCCCTGGTTTATGCTGCTTGTCATGGCAGAAGCACCTAATATTCTTGAAGACAATTATTATAGTAATTACTCCAGCCGAGACTAAAGAGCTCCTTGATGAATTTCACACACCTAACAGGAAGGCGGATGGCAGAAAAAAAATACATCACGTGATTTGCAGCTGCAACTTTCACCTGGGATCATTAGGTAAAGACATGCTATCTTGAAAATGGTAATAAGGCAATGACTTAGGTAGGCAACAAAAAGCATGAAAAACATTTTATGTGAAAGGGAAGAGAAGAAATTCAAAAGACTGGAATCGACTGGAAGGAAGGCAAAAGATGTGAAAGTCGGAAGCATCCACGAGGAAAATGGACACAAGGAAATGGAACGAAGCTGCATCAGGGGAAGTCCAAACTGGACGTTGGGAAAAGGCTCATCACTGAGAGGGTGGTCGGTCCCTGGAACAGACTCCCCAGGGAAGTGGTCACAGGACCAAGCCTGTCAGCGTTCAAGAAGGGTCTGGACGACGCTCTTGGTCATATAGTTTAGTTTTAGGTAGTCCTGCAAGGAGCAGGGAGTTGGCCTCGATGATCCTTATGGGTCCCTTCCAACTTGAGATATTCTATGATTCTGTGATCTAAAGAAAGTTGCCATAAAGTTAATCTGGCATTCGTATTTCTTTTCAGAGAGAAAAGCACCACTATTCAGAGGACAAGCGAGAGGAAAAGAACCCTATAAATGACAGAGGAAACACTTCACACTTTATTCAAGCCTTTAACAGCGAGAGAAAAAAAAAAAACAAACCAATATCCCTAGAGAATTGAGGGCAACTACCGCATTTTTTAAAAAATGCAAAAATCCATACCTTTTAATGTCCATTTTCCTATCTTATTCATGCTCTTTATGTAAGTGTGCTACTACCAAAAAGCAAAAATGCATTATGTGACCTTGTATGACATTACTATCAGTAGTAAAGGCGCTGGTATCTACAACCTTCTCAATCACAGCAAAGCAGTAAATGTCTGCTTGCAACAACCCCTCAGGCAGAGCCCTTGGTCTCTTACGTGGAAGCCCATGCTCTGATGAGCTCAAGATTCACATTCTAAGTGAAGTTTTTGCTCATGATTCACAGAGCAAAGACTCACCAGGGAAGCGAGGAAGACTCAACATGGAAGAATGGAAGAAAAGCAACTAGAGGAAAGACAGGGGAAGTAACGGGAGAGCAATCCAGGGTCACAGAAGGATTAGCCTTACTTGTTTTATCAATCAGGCTCTGAGCTTGTTCCTCCATCCATTTTTGATAGTAGTCTTTCACATTCTCTTTGTGTTTTCGGCCACTGCAGTGGGTTTTTCTCACGGAAGGCTGAAAAAGATGACATAAACCCAAAGCTTACATAACATCACATAAAACCAAAGTTTACTGGGAACTCCTGTATAATTTTAAATGCATGCAATTTAAATCAGGATGGGTGACGTGTAAAACCTTTACATATAAACTATAAGTGTTGAGACTCCAATTTCAGTAAAAGAGGTTGCCATAACACCCAGCCAGCTGTCTACCACCAACTCACCGCAACAGTCGTAGGCAGCCATGAGTGTTGGCTGCCCTTGACTGTTGAATGCCAGTGACACTAGATGTTCTCGTTCTTTTTTGCAAAGAAGTAGGAGGGGACAAGTAGGACACCATAATATTTCAAATAACCTGGTTTTAGCCTATTGTCGTGGTTTAACCTCCACCAGCAACTAAGCACCACGTAGCCACTCGTTCACTTCTCCCCACCCAGTGGGATGGGGGAGAGAATCAGGAAAAAAAAGTAAAACTTGTGGGTTGAGATAAGAACAGTTTAATAGAACTGAAAGGAAGAAAATAATAATGATAATAATACTACTCAAAGGATTGGAATATAAAAAACAAGTGATGCACAATGCAATTGCTCACCACTTGCTGAGGAAATCGATGCCCAGTTAGTTCCCGAGCAGTGATCCCCCCAGGCCAACCCCCCCAGTTTATATACTGAGCATGACATCCCATGGTATGGAATAGCCTTTTGGCCAGTTGGGTCCAGCTGTCCTGGCTGTGTCCCCTCCCGGCTTCTTGTGCCCCTCCAGCCTTCTTGCTGGCTGGGCATGAGAAGCTGAAAAGTCCTTGATTTAGTATAACCACTGCTTAACCACAACTGAAAACGTCAGTGTGTTATCAACATTCCTCTCATACCAAACCCAAAGCACAACGATATACCAGCTACCAGAAAGAAAGTTAACTCTATCACGGCCAAAACCAGGACACCTACATAAGTTTTATTTTAATGCTCTTGATACAACAGAGAAATTAATGCAGAAGATTTGAGACTTACCGAGTCGTGGGTGAGGTACGTGTCACAATAATCGCAATAAAACCTTAGGAGGGAAAACTCTTTGTTATTAAGAAACCACTTTGCGCTCTGAGCGTTACAACACAACACAACCCCTCACGGCGGCTCCACGGGCTCTGCCCGAACCGGGCACCCGGGGCTCGGCCTGCCAGCACCCCCCGCCGGCCCCGCACCCCCTCCTCTCCTCTTTCCACGCTTCCCGAGGCCTGAACAGACACGAACCGCCCGCCGGGCCGCCGTGGGGGGTGTCACCGACCCCTGCCCGGGGACCAACGGGCCCCCTCCCCGCCGGGCCCGGGCGGCCCCTCGCTCCGGTTCACCCCCCATCCCGGTCCCAGGCCCTGCCTCCCGCAGCCGCCCCCTCATCAGCGCCGGAGCCCGCCGAAGCCGCGCTCACTTGGGCATGGTGCTCCCCGCGCCCCGCTACCGGCGCCGCCAGGAAGTGACGCACTCCCGTAGCGACGCCTTCCACCGCTTGACCTCCGGCGGCTTCCGTAGAACGACGGCGACGGCGGCACAGGGCGGGCTCCGCGCTCCCACGGCGGCCCGCGAGGGACAAAAGAGGCGGCGGGGCGGGCTTCGCTTTTCCCGCCTCACAGGCGGGGCCTCCGCCGCCCGCCTTAGTCACTTGTCCAGTCACCCCAGTTTATCCCCTTACAAATTACGTCAGAACTGGGCACCGTGATCACGACACACAAACACCCGGGGCTCGCGGCCGGCAGTGGCGGTGTTTGCTGGGGCAAAACATTCACATAACACAGCTGCTTTGCGTTAAAAACCAGCGAGAGTTTATTGAAGTTAAAAGATGTAAACGTATCACAGGTGTCGTGTTAGCTTCTCTCCCCCCGCTCCGGGGCTCAAAATTACAGGAGAAGCGTCATTTTTGGACGCGGGGGAGACCCACACGGACACTGGCTCCACTCAGCGAGGCCCCCAGCACCCCCGCCCTGCCCCGCCCCATCAGGCCTTGCGCCGCCTCAGTTTGCATAGCGCCACGTGACGTCACAGAGCCCGCCCGCGGGTAATTTGCATACATAAACACGCGCGCTCGCCGCCCGCGCCGCCTCCATATATGGAAGCGCGCGGCTGGGGGGCTATGCAAATTTACACACAAACGCACGCCCCGTGACGCACCGGCCCCCGGCCCCGCCCTCCCGCCTATGCAAAACACTCCTTTGCATACGCGCCCCCGCCCCCCTCGCCCTTGCGCCTCTCCTTCCCGCCGAGGGCGCACCGGGGCCGCCGACGCTCCGCCCACACCCTCCCCTTCCTCCCTTCTCCCACGCCGCGCGTGGGGTGACGCCACCGCGCCAGGCGCCGTGGCGTCATAGGGCCGCGTGCCCCTCGCGCGAGGCGGAGCGGCGCTTGCGCGGTGCCGCCAGCGCCTGGCGTCGCCCGCGCCCCCTCCCCTCCCCCCCCCTTTTCGCCCCCCCACCCCCCCGCCGTGCCCGCGCTCCCCCCCTCGCCCCCATGCGGCGCTGAGGCGGCGGCGGCGGCAGCGGGGCGGCCCCCGGGGCGGCGGGGACCGCAGAGCGCCATGGAGGGCATGGACGTGGACCTGGACGCGGAGCTGATGCAGAAGTTCAGCTGCCTGGGCACCACCGACAAGGACGTGCTGATCGGCGAGTTCCAGCGGCTCCTCGGCTTCCAGCTCAGCCCCGCCGGCTGCGCCTTCTTCCTCGACATGACCAACTGGTGCGGGGGACCGGGGGGGGCGGCCGCCGGTACTGAGGGGGGGGGACGGGACGCGGCGAGAGGCCGCCGGCCCTGGGGCGG
Organism: Buteo buteo; assembly: GCF_964188355.1. Taxonomy (NCBI): domain Eukaryota; kingdom Metazoa; phylum Chordata; class Aves; order Accipitriformes; family Accipitridae; genus Buteo; species Buteo buteo. The sequence goes on along the minus strand of NC_134193.1, from coordinate 4,928,883 downwards.
CTGAGGGGAAGGGCGGGAGGCCGCCCGCCCGCCCCGCGGAGGCCGAGCGCTTGAGGGGAACCTCGGGAGGCCGCCGGCGCTGAGGGGGCCGCGCACCGAGCCGGGCCGGCGGCCTTACTCCCCCCCCTCCCCGCCGCCCCGATCCGCCTCAGGGGACGGCAGGCCCGTCCCGCCGCCCGCGGGGCCCCGCCGGGGTGAGACGGTGTTTGTGTCGGGCCCCCCCTTTCCCCTCCCCTTCTCCGGGGTCGGCGATGGCGGGGCGAACCGGCGGGGGGGTGGTGTGTTCGTGTGTGTGTGTGGGGAGGGAGCGGGAGCTATCATGGCAGCGCGGAGGAGGAGAGGAGCGGGACGGGGCTGAGGAGGCACTCGGGTTCGCCTCCCGTCTCCAGCTTGGGGTTGTGATTTTGCCAGTTCGAGGAGCTCGTCGGTCAAAGGGCTGCAAAGCTGTTAAAGAGTGACTAATTGATAGGAAGAGGGGCATGTGATCCAGCGGACCCAGGAGCTCTTAAAGGGCGCTTTCTCTGCGGAGCCCGGAGGATGAGCAGAAGTCAGGGATGGATTACGGTGCCCTGGACCCCAAAGCAGGCTTCCGAAAGAGGGGAAATTGTGGTGGAAAGGCGCTGTGGAAGTGTTAAAGCTGCCGAGGTCTCCGTGTGAAAGTTACCCAGGTGTTTGGCAAAAACTTAGCACCTGCTTGCAAACTAGGGGTGTCTCTCTAAATACTCTGGCTTTTGGTGTATGTGTTGGCTTTACAAAGGCTCCCTGTGTCTGCCCTAGAAAAAAAGCAGGTACAGGTTACCAGGGAAGCTGCAGCTCGAGAAAAACGTGGGAAATAAGCAATATAATGGTGAAAAACAGAAACCAGGAGTGTTAGTGGTGCAGTGAGCCCAGTGACTGCGAAAGAATGTTGTGAAATTGCTGCTGTCTGAATTGTGAGGTTTGACTCTTTATTACCACTCGCATCTTTTAAGCCATCTCAAACAGCTTTGCTGTTGTGTGGAGCACTAACCAAAAAGTGAGCCTCTTGTTAGGTTTGCATCTCTTCACTGTGATGGATGCAGGAGAGCAAAGTGTTTTCTGTTTCAGATATTGCTAACAGAGATTACTTAGCTAAGCTGGAGTTACTGTTTTTTTCTTAGGGGTATAACACCAAATCCAGAAACCTCAGGTTTGAAACTTGAAATCCAAGTGAAGGTCTTGATATCAACAGTTAGGAAAAAACTTGCACGGAATTGCTGAACTAATAAACAGTAATAAGACAACTTTGTCACCTTTTTCCTTCCATCCTTCACTCCTTCTACAGCTCTATATTGAATTATATTGGCAAATCTGCATCTGCAGAGGGAGTAAGGGAATAGCAAATAATACACCATGGGCTTTGTAAGCTGATACGATTCAAAAGAAGGTTTCTCTCGAGGAGTTCAGAAGTTTGCTTTGGAGAAGTGGTTCACGGCAGAAGATGCTTTCCCACTTTATCCGTGTGTTGATAATATGAATAAAACTACTGACACAGCAGCGTAATGCTGTTGGTTTGTTTTGTTTTTTTTTCCTGTGATGTTCCTTGGGAGAGCAGAAAGCTTAGCAGAGCTGAACCTGAAGGTTACTCATGAAGATACTATGTATAATCATAGTATTCCTGGTTTGTGTTGAAGAAGCTCTTTCTTTTCCAGGAGTATTTGATTTCTTTTTGAAGTAACAGTATCTCAAATACAATCTTAGAACCAATGGCTTTTTAAAAAAAACCCAAAACTTTTAATCACAGTTGAAGAAAATCTTATGTGCTGAAAATAGCTTTCATTTCACAATTCCAGTGGCTAGCTTGGTTCTGAAAACAGAAGTTTTCAAAATTTTTTTTGAAGTATTAGTTGATCAGCCATGTAGACGGATGGGGGCGTGTAAAAAGGAAATCTGTTAAGTTGGTGTAATGTATACAAGAGTAGATGAAAATAAGTACAGGCTGTAGTGTGATTACTCTTAGTGGGCTTAAAGCCTGTGAGAGTTTAACCTTTCAACAGCAGGGAGTTGAGTTAGGTATGCTGACAGGTGCTGCTCATTTTTCTCGTGTGTTCTTGCCAGGGCGCTGCTTTCCTGACCTGCGGTATCATTTGTTGTGCCTGGTTTTGTGCAGTTTGCAGTTCTGGCGCTGTGTTTCTGTCCCATTCTCCAGCTCCCACCTCTTCTTAGTATGGCCTTCGGGTTATTGGCCTGAATATACTAACCCTGCTCTCGGTCATTATAAAAAACTGCAATCGAGACACATTTTCCTTTTCTGGAAACACCTTTCCTTTGTCATGTTGAAGGACCCTGTGTAATCCACACTGCCCCAGCTGATGTTAGGCAGTGGCCTACTAGGTTTGTTTTTTGTGGCCTAGAATTCAGGTCAGAATCTTCTATCACAAGTCTGTCCTGCAAATAATTTGTCTCAATGAGACTGTCAAGTCGCTTTTCCTTTTGTTAAAGGTATGGCACTTTTCTGCAGTGATGATTCCTTCCCTCTCATTCTGCACCAGGATTAATGCTTATCTGCAGGAAATGGTTGAGGGAGCTCACAGCAGGGGTGAGAGAAGTGCACTCACTTGGTAGACTGGGTTCTTTTTAGTGATGCCCATGTATAGGTTACTTAACAAAGATGTAAATAATTTTCACTAGAACTTTTTTCACAAGTGTAGCAAGCTGCTCTTTGGTGATAATTGTGTAGTCTCCAGACCTGAAGTGAATTCCCTGTTGTATGTCTTTCATGTATTGTGCAGCAAATAATCTGAGCTGTAATGTGTTTTGAAAGAATATTCCCAATAGAATCATTAGTAATTGTATTTAACATATTTAAAGTGACTTCGCAGTTCTGCTGAAATAGAGGGATTATTTTAAAATAGCTTGTTCAGCCAATATGGGGAAAAAAATTAGAGGTTGATTGTGGAGCAATATAGATACTTGTAAATAGCCTTTAAAAGTCTGTCCATTTCTCCAGTTTACCTGGAATTGCTCGATGTGCTTTCAAAGTTCTGGCAGACTTGGGGCAGTACTAAGAAACTGCCAGCTGGTTTTATTAACAATATTGCAAAAATGCTTCAGGTAGAACATATGCATCCTAAGTTTCTGAGACTGTTCCTTGATCTTCAAGAAATACAGGTTAAACACTTTGGTGAGTTGTCTTTTCCCCTGTTATTTATTAAACGCTTTCCTAGAGTTCTGCCTTTTTTTAATTACGCATTGAGTTCTGTTTGTGGGCTGTTCTAACTTCTTAGCTTTCTGCTCCATAAATCCAACTTTGCCCTTGCTGAGAGTCCTGGCTGTACATTCTTTAATGGCAGCACGCATTGTCTGTTTTACTATTTATTTAATTTTTCATTAGAAGTTGTGAGGCTTTAGAGTGAGAGGTTGAGCTTTCGCTTTTGGCCTAGAGCCAAAAGTGAACTTCTCCAAAAGATGTTTTGGCACCAAAAGGTTTCTTCCTTGGGAGGAAAACCCAGGCAGTGTAGTTGGGAGGGCATTTTGCTGCCATTGCATCTAGGATAAAAATCCACCCTCCATTAAATGGCATGCTTAACTCTCACTGCTCCCTTCCCCCCTCCAGATGTTATGCAATGCAGAAGCCCGGCTGCCTGCACACTGAAGCACATCCAGCACCGCAGGTTTGAGGGAGGGGGCTGTGAGGAGTGATTTTTGTGGTAAAGTTAAGTTCCAGGTGTTGACTACAACTCTTCAGTGTTATGTGATAGTATGGCCAGGAACATGTCTGAACTTGTCTGGACTCAGTCTACCTACATAAGAAACTCCTGAAAACCCTTTGTGCTAACGTTTTAAAAATGGGGATTGTTTAGGTCAGACAGTTGATGCTGAATGAGTCTGTGCCGAAATACCTACTCACAGCCTTCCTCACACAAGAACAGGATAGATGGTACCAGGGCAGGTTGGACTTTTTGAAAGCACTTGCAAAACAAAACTTCATAAGTGTCAGCCTAGCCCTGACTGGTTTCCAGCAATATGGATTAGCGTAAATGTAAAAGCAGTGGAAACTTTGCACAGAACATGCATTTTATTTTTTGTTGACACTCACTTAAGGCCAATTTCATGAAAGTCATTAGATTCCTCCAAAGCTGCTATGGAAATTGTATAGTGATGAGGAAGAAGAATTATTTTTTTTAATTGGACAGTATACCAACTTTGAGGGTGAGAGGCTGGAGTGTAAGGCTTGGAACTTCTTCGATTCTGTGAGAAAGTGAATTAATTTGATTTGAAGTAGCTAGTGGTGCTGGATTTAAAAATCCATATTTCAACACAGTTGGCTGTGAAGGGATTCCTAATTTGGAAGACTTAATGTATGTATATTTCAGTAATTTACATGTAATATTTCTTTATGTTCTCTTTTTAGCTTTTGTTTAGAAAGCTGAATTTTTATTAGTGTAGTAGGTGTGATATTTAATTGAAATGTGTCAGATAATGATGCCTTCCATTGTGTGTGTGGGGAAAAGTTTTATTGTTGCTAACGCTAGCCTTTTTTGATCTAGCTTTCTGGTGAAAAAGGTCTTTTTAACGTCTTTATTTGTAAGGTAGTCAGATCTCTTCTGGAGGTCCTCAGTTTTTTTCATATGCTTAGAAGAATTTGTGGCTGTATCATGATTTACCTAGTACTCTAAAGATGACATTTTGCATGAAAATATTTATAAGTTTATCTCTGAAAAGACTACAGATATCTGCTGTAAAAACCTTTCTGTATTGTGTAAGATGTAGGGCGTTTCTGTATGTGTGAGTGAGGGGAGCCAAGGTGAGGTAGGGATTAGCTAGTGGTGATACCAATTTTTACATCAGAAATCTGAAATTTTCGAGCATAGCAAGGAAAATGTATCTAACTTTTTTTTTTGCAAGTGTTTTATTGGTCTTGGAGAACAGACAGAATTTTTACTTTTAACAAAATTAAAATTGCCTTATAAGTGCACAGTTTTATCCCTGTGGGTGGGCTGTTTGAATTCTTTATATCAAATGAACCACCTATATTACCCAGAAGGGGATGTACTTGATTGAGAGTCTAAAGACATGTTTTAGCTAATAGGTTTTTTTAATTGCTTTTACACTGACTTTGTGTAAGTGTTTAATTTTTGCTTTCTAGCAAAGATGACACGATGCTACTTTAAGTAAAACTTGGATCTGTGGATGAAAGCATATTTATTTACACTTGATATTAGTGCTGGAGTATAGGTACTATTCAGAGAAATACTTGAAGCGTATTCAGGTAAGACATCAGGACATACAGAATTTAACATAACAGACTCAAATCAACAGGATTCATTCATACATGTTGCATTTCCCACAAAGGGTAACACTAGTACTCCTGGTCTATCATGATTTTTAACCTTGCAGGTGTTTGCAGAACTGCCGTTAAAAAAAAAAAAAAGCTTGTAGATGTCCTCAGTTAACATATTTTTGGACTGCTTTTTTAAAGAAGCTTTCCAAGTCTGTGTCAGGCAACACTCAGGTTTGAAATGCTCCTTCTCAGCTTGGACACAGACAGGTTACCACGTGTTGGCTGAAGGATAGCACTGGCGTGCAGGCAGGCTCTTCATCTCAATGTCCTTGGCTTTCCTGCACTTACTGTATTTAAAGAGTTTGTTGTTTGTTGGATGATATACCTAGTCATCCTACGGTATGGTATTTTTCCAGTCTTCAAATAGTTGTGTGCTATGTTTCAAAGATCTATGGAAAAAGCATATACAGAAGGCAAATGTAAGGACATGCAAAGTCAGACTGTGCAGCCATAAAGATTTGAGGCATTGCCTGTCAGAATATGAATATTGAGGTGGAATGTGGGGCCTTAGCTGTGCCATGAAGCTTTTGATTGTGTGGTTATATCAAAAGCCAATTTTACCGATTATAGTGTGGCTCTATGTGATTGGTCTGGTATAGACGGGTTCACTGCAACAAACTGCTGCCATTAAAATACCTGCATTTTTATTCCAACCCTTACTTAAACACCAGCAACCCTGCAAGAATTTAGTTGATCTCTTAGATGAAAGCACTAGTTTTATATCATTCTCTAGATGCAAGTATGCATCTCTCCTATTACTGATCAAATACTTCTGATTATAGACCTAATATGGTGGTTAGATTTTTTTGTTGTTGTTGTACGTTTGTTGTGGGGAAAAAGTCTGTTCTTATCTGGTCTTATATCAAGATCTCTTCTCTAGTTTTTATTTGGAAATCCTGACTGAAGTATAAACAAATTAATTTGGTTTCCTCAGCTGTTTGAAGGCAACATTTTTGTTGATGTCCAGTAAACTGATCAACTGCTACCAGAGAACTCTGATTTTCAGTATATGTTCTGTCTTGCTACATTTACTGAGTTTTCCTCTTTTTCTCCACATGTGAGAAGTCAAAGGGAAGGTAGGATAAAACAACACACGGTGGGATTTTCTCTTTCCCTGAACTAATGAATATAAACCCCTCTTTCATGTTCATATTGGCACTGTTGGATTTGCCATAGAGATTATTATGCCATTGCGAGTGGGGAGTTGTGGTGTGTGCTTTACTTAAGAAGAGTTCAGGGGTCCCTGCTGTGCACGTTTTGTCTGCTCTTTGTCTCAGTCTGTGGGACTGCTATGATTTTACATTTGCTAATCTACATTCAGATAAATCTGAGGAAAACTTCCCCACTGCTCTGTGTAAATCTCAAGCTTAGTTTTGATACTGCATTCCTTTTGAGAGGGCAGTGGGGGGAATCCTCGTGTCTGGAGGAGGCAGGAAACCTGAGACCTGATCTTTCAACTCAGTCCTCCTCCTCCTTCCCTGGAAACTTCTTGGGTTTGTTCAGTACTCATCCAGGCATCTATTAGGGAAGGGATAGCGGCGGGTGGGAAGTCATATTACTTTGCTTCTCCCTGTATCAGCTGATAAAAACAAGAGAGTCTTGTGTTCTTTATGTGTCTTGGTACGTAGGAAGTTTTTTAAGTAATCTAGGTCTTAATGCGACTCTAGTCCGATCAATATTTGTAGGTGGTGACCATTTGAACTGAATCCAGTGAGAAGAGTAAAGCACTTGGTTTAAAACATCGTTTGCGTTTTGATAAAGTTAAGTAGTAGGGAAGAGGGAAGATGAGGATTTAAACTTGATGGCATTCTTACTCTGAAACAACTGATGAACTGCTGTCCTTACAGGCAGAAAAGACACCATAGAAACAGGGCTTGTGGTTCTTGATGTACTGTCGCCAAAATGTCAGAACAGACTGGCAATCTCTGAGCTGTGGCTGCTGCTAAGCAGTGTGCCCATAGGGTCATTCATGCCCCTATGGCTGGGGAGCAGAAAATAGTTTGTAAACTGTTTATTCTGTTGCGGCTAACTTAAAGCGTAGTGGATGTCGTCTTAGTACATGTGAACTATTGTAGACTGTTGCATCTCTGGTGTCCACAACTGTCCTCTGAAGCTACTAAAAATAACAAAATTATAGAATTAATTAAAAATATTTTCTTGGACAGCTTTTATCTAGTGCATTAAAAAAACCAAACACACACCTCCTCTCCAGAATAACTCAAATTTTGACCTGATTATTTTGAATGAAATCTAGACTTTAAATATATTGTATTTTTAACTATGGAACATACTATAATTGTGCTTTTCTCCAAGTTACAAAACATTTAAAAATTGGGCGCATGTGAAATGGAAATGTAAGCAGACAACTGTAGCAGAAGGAATTGGGTACAATATAATTTTAGTCCAGCTGGACTGCCTTACATGCCTGAACTTGTTCTCAGACAGTTTCTGTAGCTTAATCCCCCTTCACTTTAATGCAGACAATTATAGATTGGTGACATAGTTTATACTGAGGAATTAGCAGTTACAGAATCTTTTGCCTACTGGCAGCTCTTGATTACTTTCCACTGGGAAGAGCTGTTGCCTGTTTTCAATGGCAGCAAGTAGAGAGCAGCTCCTGCTGTGACATTCTCAAAATATTTTACCCTACAGTTAAAGCTCCTGACCACCTGCTTTAGGAGGGTTCAGCTGCTGGGGATGGCTGTGTGGGGTTGTGCTTATAGCAGCATCGTAGTATTGATTCTGTCATTGAGACCACTTGCCGTTGTTTGGCAAGGTACAGTGCTCAGCCAAGCGCAGGCACCACAATAATGGTTAAACTGCCGATGTGCATGTCTTTGTATGCATGTAAAAGCCTGCTAAAGGAAAGTGATTTCCTTTGGTGGTTTGGGGTGCACTGAAAATGGTGTGCCTCTTCTGTAGCGCTTCGGTTTCTTTCCTTGTGCTGCCCCTGCAGAGAGCCCAGTATTGCTTCTAGTCACCACAGGTTTCTGTCTTCTTCCTGGAACATCCCACTTGTATTTGGAACTGGCTGTTTTCAGCTAAGACAATGAAATGTTTTCCTGCGGCTTCATGTGAGAAAATACATAAGCTTCGAATTAGCCAGCTCTTTTTTTCCCGCTCCTTCAGCTGTGTAAGTTCAGCTTCCCTCAGTGGTCCTTTTGGATCATCTAACATCTTTTAAGGTAGCTCCCCAGCCTCATGGTTTAGTGTAAGAGAGGTTAAGAATGAAGATAACTGATACGTAAATTTTGATTTCTGAAATTAAGTCTACTGAAAGCTATTTGCTGATTAAAATTCCAGTCCTTCAAAACATCTTGAGACTTTCCACTTAATTGCCATGTGTCATCCCTATTGAAAATGTTTGAACTGAAAACTCCAGGTAAAAGTGCTTCCCTGTGGCGTAATGAGCATATCTCTTCCCCCTACCCCCTTCAGTTTTCTCTAAGGCTTTGAGTGAGGCATCTCGTATGTCAGGAGCAATAGGATAGCTGTTTGAGATGTCCTAGCCCGTAGTGTTATCAGTCCAATTCCCCAGTAGCTGGGGCAAATAAAATCCAAATAAGATTCTAGAGACTAAGAGACAAAAAGAGTGGACTTAGGATTGCCTCATTTGGATGTCCTCCATATACATTTTTAGTCTCTCCCACCTGTATCATGTAGAGATGTTCCATTATTTAGGAGTGAGAAATTATCCATCTGCTGCACTATTTCTTTTGCACATTTCTTTCTGTTTTTAACACCTTATGGGGTATTACAGTGCCTGGTTACATACTGCATTTGGAAAACAAGAAAAAGGTCTGTAAAGGTTGAGAATTCAGTTACGGAAAGAGTACAAGGTGTTCTACCTAATATATTATGTTCTTGAGATTTTATTGTACTTTTATATCGCTGCTCAGTTTTTGCATTCCATGTTTCCAGGAGAATAATACCCATGTTGCTTTTCTCATGACAAAATACTGCACCATATGTGAGTGCTGAGGACATACAACGAACATATATTACAGCTTGGGCACTTGCCTGGCTTTTCCTTCCTTCCACAGAGGGAGAGAAATGTAACTTGGCATTCACTTTATTACAGTTGCTCTGTACAGCAAAGTGACCGAGTCCATTTGTCAAAGTGCTTTCTACTTGACTTAATAAATGTCCTCTACTTACTGTCTGTGTATGATCTAAGGGCTACATCCTGTGTGAAATTCTGAATTGAAGGCTAACTTGGTATTGCCCTGAGAACTCTAGCCTTTGCTTTTTCTGACAGCTCAGGAGAATCAGAGCACTAGAAACTTTCACCCATTAGCTGGTGATAGGTGGTGTGGCTGTAGGAATGGGCAGGAGCTAGTAACAACAAAATTTGCATGCTGGATTTTGAGCTTAAGCTGTGATTTTATTTGAATTTTTATACCACCCCCCCAATCTATCTTTCTTTAAAAAGAAAAAAAATATTTGGATCTTTCATAAAAGAATTTGACAATAAATGAAAACTTACAGGTTCCAATAACATTTGTAGTTAAAATTTTATTTTTTAAGTTGTTGCTTTCTACTGTAAATGTTTTTTTGGAGTGGAATTCTTATGTGTCACCACATACATTAGACAACCTGCACATAAGTGATTTTTTTTCGAGTTCAGATCTTTAAGCTGATGGATTGAAAACAAAACCACAATACCATTCCTTGTGTCCGCCATGCACGATGGCTGGTGGGAGCGGTGTGTGGGAAGGTTACAGCTGCTGGATGGTGGACGATTCTTCCAATTCACTTTACCTGTTTTGAGAATATCTGTTTGCCAGGACTCTAATGTCTCTTGTCTCGTCTGTTAGGACGACCTGTTTGTGTTGCTTTCCTTCCCAAGATGCTTAACTTCTGTGTATTGAAAGAATCATACGTTTTATTGGTAAGTGAAGGATTAGGTATTATGCGTGTGCCCTGCTTTGCATAAGGCTGCAGTGAGTAAGCCTCAGTGCTTTGGTTTCTTCATTCTGCTAAAAGAAGGATCTGATTCAATTAATAACAAAATATTTCTAATTACCTGTATATTGCTTTTTGTTAGGAGGCCTCTAGTTTGTGAATTGATTTGGAAGAGTTTCTTTTATTTTTGAATACTGCGTGGTGACCTAGTTAATTGGGAGTAATTACTCTCTAAATATATTGGTTTAACATAACAAAAGGCTGTCTGGAAGAAAATGGGAAAGGGAAGGAATGGCTCAAGATAAACCACCTCTTTGCAAACACTTAAGAGTTGTTAAGGGACATCTCCAGAGCTATTAGCAGAGAAGATTTTAACTTCACTATTGTAATTTAGCTCCTGAGGCTTGAAACAAAGCAGCAGAGCAAAAGAATTGATCTGAAAACGAACATTTTCTCTGGTTCTGCGGGTAGTATTTTGTTGGAAAAGCACTTGACACATAAGAGTCATGGGTGCCCTTGGAGCGGAAGGAGTGGGATACTGATAATTAGAATGGATTTGGTTGATAATGTGGAGCTATAACCTTTATTTGCTGCCTTCTACCCTCCCTCTTTCCAGAATCTTGCTCTTAGGACTAAAATTGAGCACTATGTTGATTTTAAGTAGACTCACCTCATCGCTGGGGTGACTTCTGATTGCAGGCTTTTTTCAGGAGTTTGAGCCTAAATCCTGTCAGACCTGCTCAGTAACTATGGCGGAGCTACAAACTATTGCAGTCCAGGACTGCTCTAAAAATGGTAAAATTGCTTAATTTAGGAAAGCTAAGGAGGGCCTGACACCTGAAGGCCTATGTTAAGAAAGAGATGTATGGCCATCCCTGTAATTATGAGGGATCAGTCATGTAAATTACACTGGCTGGATTTGGCATGCTCATCTTCGTTTCAAAGTTGTTTGGTTTATAGTAGTAATTTATCTCATATGGCAGAGAGCAAAGGGGTAGCGTGGTGCAAGGCACACCTAGGAGGAGTAAAATAAAGCAGGCATGGATGTGTAAGCAGAAGTCTTTAGATGATAACCCCTTCCTCTCAGCGGTCTAAGTCTTCATTCCTGTCCCTGAACTATGTGCAGTTTATGCAATGCAATTACAGCTGGGGCACAAGAGTGAAGACCTAGAAAAAAAATTTTTTATATATATATATAAAAAAAAAAAAGAGTCAAACTTCAGGGCCTTGAGTGTGTTTGACCTTGAAGCCATCTCTCTCATTAATGCTTGCATTTGCTTGTAAACTCCACTAATGTTGTCCCTATAGTAGAAAGGCAGAGCAGCAGAATGTACTCCTTCGTCTCAAAAACCTGCAAATAATCAGGTTGCTAATAGTTGGCCTCTGCAGATGGCACTCATTTTCCCCAAGCAAAGTACTGCATTCAAACTGATACTTGGGGGTTTTGGGGGGGCAGCAAAGGAGGGGGAGTGCTGTCTCTTGGAAAGAGTGGAAACAAAGCTCAGCAGTGATACGTCGCTGGCTTTGCTGGTTGTGTAAGCAGAGAACATGACTAAAATGTGAGCGCTGTGGGTATCTCTTGTAGCAGAGTGGTGCCGTACAGCCTCTCAGTGGCTATCTCTTAGGGTTGGTTGTCTGTGTCAAAGAACTTAAGTCAGATTTGCTTTGTCATCCTGACTTTGGCTCTTACCACTTTCAATTTCTCTTTAGTTTCTGGAAGCTTCTTTTTAATTTTCTAGTGGGAAGGCCAAGATGTAGCCAAACATGCAAAAGGGCTCACCCCAAACAAAACCTGCTGCACATTGATCAAAATGGTGGGAGCGGGAAGGTGGGTTTGTGCATATCTGATCACAAAAGGGTGGCAAATCTGTTTTTCAGCATGTGTTCCCCTTTAGTTAGTTTTTAACTAAATGCTGCAGAGGACTGGAGTTGTTTCCCAATGGCAAAGCAAGCAATGAAATATGACACAGGGAGTGGAAGAGGGTTGGCAGAGGGCCTATGTGCACAAATAGCCCACTACCTTTTGAAGCTTATTTACAGCCAAGCAAACAAAAAACAGTGCAGGCTGCCTTACGAAGAATTACAGTAGAAATCTTCCCTTTGGAACTTTTAATTTTTCCTCTCAATGTCAATAAAAGGTCATTACTACTGATTCCAGAATCATAACTCACAGTTGTGAGTATATCTGAACATGTATTTATGTAGTAGTGGATTAGGAAGAGAAGGAGCTGTATTGCTGTCTTTTGTAGCTCTTAGAATATCTTTTGCCTTGGATTGCTGTAATACAGGAAGAAATCCTAGTGAAAACTAAACTCTAGATCATTGTGTTAGCTGGTTGAGCGAACAGGAGTCTCTTGGCACAGCCCTGTTGTGAGTTATGTAAATCTTGTGCAGTGTATAAGCAACAGGCGGTTGGTGACGTAAAACTGAGCATTTGTCTCTATTTATTGGCTAATGTGACATGCACCCTTCCTGTAGCATTTGACTGAGCTGGCTGTATTAAATATAGCCCTGACACTCCTAAGTAGAAAATGCCTCAAGCTGAATAATGGTTTCTGGTCTGAAATTCATTGTTCTAAACATGGAAATCTTACACGGTAGCTCTTCTGTCTCCCCTTCGTATCAAAGTGCATTCCGTGTTGATGGCGAAAGGTCTCACTGCAAGGCTCAGTTTGCTGAATTTGCCAATCGATCACTGTGGCTGTGTTGTGCAGAAGATTCCTCCAGTGCCTCCTAACACTTTGGCTGTTCGCTGGGAGACTTAGCAGAATGTCAGTAACTCCTGCGGTTAACACAGCGTGATTATCTTCTGTCATTCGTGATGGATTACCAAACTGATACATCTGTTGTTTAGGTCCTCTCCCACCCGCCCCCATTGCGGGTGGCTCGCAGATCTGCCTAATACTGCTATTACCCCCTCTGACCCAAGCTCCAGTGCTATTAGCTACTACGCTTGGGGTCTCCTATGTTTTTTGTGAGGAGAAAGCAGTGATACTTCTCCCATGCAGTTCTGATTTTATCCAGAATGTCTGTTTTTTTGTTAGGGTTTTTTTTTTTTCCCCCCCTTGAATGCTGTAGGAATTGAACAGGAGGCAGTTTCTTTGCTCACCGTTTCGAGCCTCTTTCCAGCTGGCAAGCAGTCCAAAAAGCCCTATGTTTGCTCTTTCTCAGGGTCATGCTGCAAATGTTTCTCTTGCTTTCACCTTGGCTTTCTGGCTTTGGTTTAGACACATGACACTCCACCACACAATACAAACCCTCAGTTTATCGCTGTACCCATATAGCACAGCTTCTGACTAGCCTTCTGCATGGCTTTGTTTTAGGTGGTGGTTCCCAGTTCTTGAAGGTTTTGGGATTTTTTTCTATCCTGCTCAAATAAGCAACACAGATTTTTGTAATCATGAAGGTAGTTGTTATGCCCATTGCATTTGGTGAGATTTTACTCATCTCCATTTTCACAGCACCTACTCACAACATGTAAATTAGGGCCACAACCTCACAGACATGCGTAAACAGAAGAATTACATGACTTGCCAAACGCTTATATAATAAGTTAATAGTATATCGTGGAACGGGAGCTAAGACTCACGAATCCTCTTCCTGTTTGACTGTTCCTCTTTTCAAATTAATTATCATATGAGTTTCAGCTACGCTGTGACTCAGGAATCAATAGCATTTGTGGCTTTCTGAACATCCTTAATATATCGCAGACTTCCACTGTCCTTTCTTTATTCAGTAAGAACTTTTGACTCAGATGGTTTATAAGTTCCTTTGAGTTGTGACTATCCAGAGCTGAGCAGGCACTTTAATGATTAATAAATAGTCTTGGAGTACTCGTGGTTCATGCATGACCATATGTTTCAAAAGCAGCAAGGCTTGAGTTGTTATCTGTAGCTACTGATGTCCTTTGGCCCCAAGAGTTATCACAAGAATGTTCTTCGTGTTTTGTTCATCTCGTGCTCCTTTTGGACCTTTTGTGCCAAAATGAAACAGAGAGGTTCAGTCCTTTAGAAATTAGCTCAGGAAACAAGGCTGGTACAAATAAACTGCCCTGTTGTTTACATGCTGCTGCATAGCACTTCCCTCAGTATCTCTTGAACTTTTCTGCAAATTTCATAAAGAGCTAATGTGGTAGAGGTCTCCAAGACTTCTAAGTTCCAAGATTTCTAGTGAAAATAAGAAGCAGAGTAGAAAAGTGGTCTAAAATAGTGTCCCTGGTGAGTAAAATGCTGTATTTTGAGCTCTGTTATCTTGGAGAATCCATGTGTGATAGAGATGAAAGCTTTAAAAAAACATAAGCAGCAGAGCTAATAAACTGGCTAATATTTTTGCTTAAGTGTTTAGGATGACATACGTAAACCTGTGAAAAGGACCCGACCCACCTGTACTTCAGGTTGTAATCTGCTTTTTTGCTTTCTAGGAATCTACAAGCCGCCATTGGAGCCTACTATGATTTTGAGAGTCCAAATATCAATGTACCCTCCATGTCCTTTGTTGAAGATGTCACCATAGGTGAAGGAGAGTCCATCCCTCCTGATACGCAGTTTACAAAAACATGGAGGATACAAAACACAGGTAAGACTTTTAGACTGTAGCAAAGTCCACGTAGCGTGTATTATGCGATAGGATGGCAGATCTACATGGAAGAGATGCTGGCTTAAGGCAGGAGGTTCCTGTGCGCTTAACTTGGAATAGAGCCACCCTGCTACTGAAGGAGGTAGGCTGCCAACCTATGCATGTTCCCCCTTCTTACGTTGGCACAAACATTTTGTGGCAAGATGGACAGCTCAGTTCACCAGTCTTGTTCCTCATGCCATCACACAAACAAAAACTCTAGGAAACTTCTAGATAAAAGAAATTGAAGTACAAGTTGGTTTGGGGTTTTTGTTTGTTTGGTTTTTTTGTGTTTTTTTTTTTAATGGCAGTAATTAGATGTGAAAATAGATTAAGAATCCTTAGCTAGTCATGTTTCTGATAATTTGATGCAAACAAATGGAATACATTTTTAAGTCAACGAAGAGGTTGCTTTTAATCTCAAAGCCTTTTAGCTCATGACCAGCCTGTATATTACCACTACCCTTCATTACACCATTTCTCTGGCCATCCCTGTCATTTGGTCATTCAGCTTTCTATACAACTGTGTTCTCTGTGGAGGCAGTGATGCAATGATCTGAGAACAGGTAGCGATGCAAGGGTAAGTGGCAGGTACCCTTTACTTTTTAATACACTTCTGACAGAATTGCTTTTTTGTGTGCTGAGAGGATGCAAGGCTGGAGAGACAACATTCCAGTATGAAATAAGTCAAAACAGTGACTGGAATCCAGGAAGTGAGATTAGGCAAAATACATTCTCAGAGCCTGATCTGTTGGGATGTAGTCAGAGAGAAAAATAGGATCCATGGATGTAAAGTGGAATACCTTGTCTTCAAGTGTTGCAATGACAGGATGTTGCATGAATGTTTAAGCTGTGTGTCTGAATTTAATTGACCTGCTTGCACTTTTGTGAAGAATGATGGCACAACAAGGTATAATATCATGAATCATCATGAGTAAAATTCAGCTGTGTTAGTATTCCTACTTGTAGATAACTGCAGTACTCGAGTGCTGTACAGATTTGTGCTGAATATCAAAGTATAACAGAGACTAAACCCATACTAAAAATCTGGGAGTATTTCATCAGGACATGAGAGGTGAGAAGGGGGGGGGTGTTTAAGAGCACTAATTTATAGAGACTGTATTCTAGAGAAAGGTCTTAATTATTTCAGTTTACTTTTTCTGCCTACATTTGTTTGACTTAGTTCAATGGAAAGGTGACAGGTATAGCTTGCTTAAACTCCAGTAATGTGAAAAATTGACTGGCAATTTTTTTATAACCGTCTCAAATACAGGTCTTACAAATGTAATAAGTTTGACACGTCTTGTTTCTCCACTGTTAGTATCTTAATTTGCATGTATTATGACTACACCCCTATCTTGCTCCTTTCAGACTCCTTCCTCTCTTGTTCCTCTGATGTACTCTTTCCTGCATGCAAATTCAACCTTAATTTAACACCATAGTTCAAGCAATGTTTCATTGTTCTTGGAATGTTTGACCTTCTGAAATCCATGGGCCTTCTAAAATGAGGAAAGGGAGTTAATCTTGACTTATGAGTTCCTGGCAAGGCCAACATTTGTTTTGGCTTCTGTGTGGGTTAAAATCTCACTTCTTAAAATGTACATCTGTACTCTGACAGTGGTGCTGGAGGCCAGATCTTGTTAAGACCATGCTGTTGAGGCATGTTTTAGTTAAATGCAACTTCACATACAGTGTTATGACTGTGCAGTTTAAGGAGGACCGTAGCATTTTAAAACCATTTTATGGTTTAATTAAGGTATAATATCAAAGGACTATAGTGTTTCCAGATAATATCTGCTTGTTAAGTAGATAACTGAAGCAAAGCCAAGGTTTTTAACAGCTCTACAGGAACCCTTGATTAAATGACTTCAGTTCTAGAACACGAAATACCTGAGGCATGTGTCATTGAAGCATTTAGTGTCTGACGAGTATGACAAGCAGAGCTCTGAGAGATTGTCAGTTTTAAGCAGGCAAGCAGTAACCTAGGTTCAGTCAGGTTTTCATATGTGTTATTAAAAACTAATACCCTGCTCTGATACCTTCCAGGACGGCGCTTGGCTTCTCTGCCAAAAGACCAGTTTGTATAGTAGAACCATTGCTGAAAGAGCAGCAGGATTTAACAGACTTATTTCCTCTTCCCACTCTACCCCCAGCTGCTGCTGGCTCTGCAGGACAGTTACTACAATTTACCATCTCCTGAGAGATGAGTGTACTGAAATAGAATGACATAATCATCATTTCATTTTATGGGGCTTATCAGTTGCAGTGTTCTAGGCACCTTGCAAGCCTAAAGCCATTAAAACCGATAAAAATCACATAAATTATTTAAACTAAACCATGTTGCTCGGCTGCCAACCTTTTCAGATGAGACTTCATACTCAACTCCCACATGCCATAGTCTGAGGTCAGCTAGTCACTCAGCTCCTCTTTCAGAGACCTCCCTATCTCAGCACTGTTTCCAACTGTAGTGATACATCCCCCACTCTGAATATCCCACTTTACCTGCTCACGTCATGCTTTCCCTGCTAGATTGTGAATTCCAGAAATAAGGACTAGACTAGAAAACCAGTCCCTGCCACGTCTTCACTGAAGTATCCATAGGGATTAAATCAGAAGACAAGCTGTTGCAAAGGGTGCTCTTTGGGGTAACCTTAACCTAAGGTCAGATCAGCATCCACCATTCTCATCTCAGACCAAATATAGAGTGGTTCCAAGCTTCTTGGTGGTTCAGGCTTTCCTTGGCTGTTTCCATCGTCCTTAACCAAGCAGGAGGTATTCTTAAAGTCATTGGCTTAGTCATGTCACATTATTGGGAAAGAAGCAGAAGAAAATTACTCTAAGCTGATTTTTCACAAGTCTCAGAAGCACTTTTCTTTTTGTCAGTCCCAGTACTTGTTATCTTTGGCGAAGATGGCTGTGCTTGCATGCAGTAACTGTTTTCTGTATCTCTACAGACTGCCAGGTCATGCAGTCAGTCCCAGTATCTGCAGTCTAAACATTGATCTCCACAAATAAATCCCATGTTCACAATCTTTTCTACCTTTGCACAAGGCTGAGAGAAGGGTTGGTGCAAGAAGGGAAATAAATGCATTTAGAAAATAGTACTAGCTCTTCAATTATAGTTCAAACTATTAGTTCCTCTTGAGACTGCTAACAGGCCTAAAAAAGAATGAAACCCTGAAAGAAAATGTTTCTAGCTCTTTGTGTTAATAACATGTATTTTGATGTCGCAAGGCTCAGGAGCTGCATGTAAGGAGGCAGAAAGAAGGGGGGGGGGGTAACAACCACCCCTAGGTCTGACCTCATCTTTGTCTATCATTGGTAAAATATATGTGCGTGTCAGTTATGTTGGGGGTTTTTTGAAGCTTTTGAAGCTGTTACACTGTGACTTTGCGAATTTTTCTGTGCAAAGAAGACCTAGAGATTATTCAAACAGAAATACAAATTGTCCTGCTGGTCTCAGAATGGACCAGTTAAGCCTTGTCTGAAAACTGTATTCTTCTTCAGCATCCATTGCTGGCTGTGTTATGTGTATCTTGGTATTCCTTTGACTGTTCAACAATTGCACAACTGTTTTAATAAGCATGTTTCATCCAGTCTTACACAAACAGACACAAAGCTTTTCCTGGTGCACTGTCAGTAATTCTTTCTTCTGTTTAATCCCAGGGACAGAGGCGTGGCCCCCGGGGGTTTGTCTGAAGTATGTCGGGGGAGACCAATTTGGCCACGTAAACATGGTGATGGTCAGGTCCCTGGAGCCCCAGGAGATTGCAGACGTCAGCGTTCAGATGTGCAGCCCCAGCACAGCAGGAATGTATCAGGGACAGTGGCGAATGTGCACCGCCACGGGACTCTATTACGGAGGTGAGTGATCCCTTTTCCGGAACTTCAGGCTCTTCTTCATGGTGTTCCCACTGCAGACAAAATGGACACTCCTGGCCCCTTGCAGATCCTCTCCTGATAACCACATGGTGAAGGTAGAGGTCTGCCAGCTCTGAGACTAAATATAGAAAACAGAGAAAACATCAAGTGAGCTGCTTTGTTGTCTTGGTCAGCACAGAACTGTTTTCTAAACACTGGAACAAATTGCAGATTACACAAAGCTCTGAAAAACAAAGGGACTTCCACAGTTCTCCTGGAGACTCTTTCCCAGTTGGTCCTTGTCGGGATTCTTTCCCAGTTTTCCAGCTCTGAACATCGTGAACTGCATACGAGCATAAAATCTATTTAAGTGGTGAAAACCTCATCTGAGAAGTTAAGGCCCAGGTTTTAATACAGTAATTTGGTGCATCTACTGTGAACCATTTTTCTGTGTTTAAAAATCACTTTCTGATATTTTGCCTGGTGCCTCAGCCTGAGCCACCGACATCTTCATTCATTTGGAGACTTTGTCATTTTTAGCCAGCTTTAGTTTATACTGTGAACATCTTTGTGTCTGTTTTGGCAGTTGGGAGTATCCCAAGTTACACGGGTTTGAGTGAGAGATGTTAGCACTCGCAATCAAAAATAACTCTTTGCTCAGAAAGAAGTACAGGGTTTTTGGCAGAATTGTCAGTAAACGTATGACTCTGGTGTTGCAAGTGGATGTAGCTTGTCCCTGAAGAAGGGGGATAAATTTCTCTGCACAGGCTGAAAGGCCTGTTCAGGTTGCACTGCCTGCCACAGGCCTGTGTGTTTCTAAAGCCGAGGTTTTCCCAGCTGCCGACAGTTTAAGATCTTCCTAAACCTCCTGAAGTTGCACATTTTTGACCTACAAATTAAAATCCCTTTGGCTACCGAGCTTCGAGTCAAAGGTGCCCTTCCCCTGCGATTTAATTAATGGCTTTTATGCTAGCTGTCCCCCGGAGGTTAGGCCCAACAGCTGTGTGAGGGCCTGGCAAGTGGCCGGGGCTGTCGCCCGGTGGTTTTTCATCCCGGCACGGCTTTGGTAGCACCGGGGCCACCGGGGCGAGCGGCCGGGCCGAGCGTTGCACCGCGGCCGGGCAGCAGGGGGCGCCGCGGTGCCGCTCCGCCTGCGGGCGGCGCGGCCCGGCCGCGGGAGGGGTCAGCGGGCAGCGGGTGGGCGTCGGGGTGGGCTGTTGTGGAGCCTTAATGGTATTTGTAAGGGGGTTACAGCCCTGGCAGGGTGCTGAGGGTCCTTAAGCAAGTCGTAGTTTTGTAAGGTAAAATCCCACTGTCTTTGATTGGGTCGTAAAATGCAAACTAATGAGCCCAGCCCTGTTAAACCCGGGGAGGGACTGGAAGCAGAGCTTCAGTGAATTAATGCTGCTTGAGAAGCCATGGTGGTAAAACCGAACAGCAAAAGTACCTGCTGTCTCTTCCCCCAGGCCACCAGTGGTAGCACGAAAGAGCCCCTTGTAGGTTAGCACTTGACTGCAGAAAACCTGGAAACAATTACATGTGACATGAGGTGCTGTTATTAGATCTGCTGAGATGAGATAAGGTATTGTTGCTGTTCTTTTTAATTCTCACTCTCCGTGCAGCAAAACAAAACTGGAGCACATTTAATGGAGAGGTGGGGAAAAAAAAAAAAGACAATAAAACTGAATTTGGCTATGTACCAAGAAATGTATTTATGTAAATAGACCAGAATGTTTGCATGACGTGTAAATGAAATGGTAAGTAAAATAACAATGTTATCTATGTACAAGAGACAGACACGCATTAAGAAAGAACTGTAAATATGTTTCTTATTCTAACCAATAGTTTGCGAATTAGTGTAATAGTCTGCCAGGCCTGGGTATCTTATCCACCTACTCTGAGTGTTTTGGAACTGGAATGGAGATATTTTGCAGTGAATTGTCATAAACATAATTACCTTCTAAGTCACCCTTTTGTTGTTTTATTTTAATAATCAAGCCTTTCAAAGCTAAACAAAAAACATTGCCTTTTCTTTACTGTCAGAGTAGAAGATTGGCAGTGATATCTTCTGGCTTTCATGTCAGTCTTGCTGCGTAGCTTTAGATAAAGTCATTTAAGGTTTTATTTTATTCAGTGCATCCTGTTGGTTATCTGAAGCATGGAGCTTCAAGTTGTCATGTCAGTTTGTTTTTTGTGTGTTCTTAGCTGGTTCATGTAAGTTCAGTAGGAGTAGAACTTGCCTGGTTTTCTTGAAAGATTGGACACTAAATTAGGGTTTAACCAGTACTACTGATGCTTCATAAAAATGTATTTTAAACAATAAGTCTTTTTTCTTGCTGTTGTAAAGGATAGAATTCATGTTCTGTTTTTTTCCTTCTGCCCCCTTCTTCATAAACTTCATCTAGTGACAACCCGAGTGTCTTTCTTTTTCAACAGATGTCATCTGGGTGATCCTCAGTGTGGAAGTTGGAGGACTTCTAGGTGTAACACAGCAGCTGTCATCCTTTGAAACAGAGTTCAACACGCAACCACATCGCAAGGTAGAAGGAAACTTTAACCCATTCGCCTCTCCACAGAAGAACAGGCAACCAGATGAAAACAACCTAAAAGACCCTGGGGGTTCCGAGCTAGGCACAATCAGCAAAAACACATGGGGGCCTGCTCCTGACCAAATCGAACAAGATCAGAATGGACTGTCACAAAACTCTGTAAATCTCTCCCCCAGCAGTCACTCGAACAACTTGTCGGTAGTGACATACAGTAAGGTAGGTGCCCTGGGAGAACAGGAGAATGGGTAGGTGATGAGACTGTGATGTATGTAATAGTTCTTCGTTACAAACTGCAAAGCCCTTCCCTTCTGCTTCTGCCAGACCTGCTAAGGAAGGTTTTGAATTTGACTGTCTGACTCTGCCAACTCCTCATGTTATATTAAAATATTTTTGCCTCTGATAGACTCTACCAGATCCACCTTTTTGTTTTTGCTTCAAGTCCTTCTTAAAATTTATATAATCTTGTCTGGGTGCTGTAACTATTAGTGGCTGGAGCCTGCTCCAGTTGCGTGTGCAAATAAGTCAAAATATCTCTCTAGATGTGCTCCTGAGTTTTCTCTTTTCAAAATTATGTACAAAATAACCACACCCCCAAAGCCTAAGATTAACCAGATAACTTCTTTTTAGCTGGTGTGGGGAGACTACAGAGCTCAACATTTTGATCCCAGAAGCTACCTGTCAGGAACAGTCAATCAAATGACTATTCCTGTCTGTGTCCTTGTCTTGTTTATAATTGTAGGTGACTTTTAAATTATCTTTACTTTAAATTCTCTCTCAAAAGCTTGCTTGGTGGATGCTATATGAGTCTGAGTGATATTTTGACTGTTTTTATTTGCTTGTGTGTGAAAAATGAATTGCAGGATTATTTACAATTCAGAATCCACCTGTTAATGCAGCCAGTATGTGTAGGTGTGTACTGTCGTATGTCAAACTAGTTTGATTTTTAAAATCTTTTAAAAATGCTTTACTGTACTTTAAGCAGGCTGTGTAGGACAATAACACTTGGTTGCTGAATGACTTAATAAAGCCCTAATGTTAGTTCACCTACAGCACTTTAGTTCCTAACTGGATGAACTGCCTGTCCTCTACCAGTGGATCATATTTTAGTGACCTACTTTGCACCAGGGCTATGCATTTTTTTTACTGATGGCATGCACGGGATTAACTGTTTGACAGACTACCAACAACCTTTTTTGTGTTTGGCACCCCAAACATAAATTGCTATAAGCTGTATTGGCTCCTGCTTCAAGATTCTCACTCACTAAAAGTGAAATGGATGGCTTACAAAATGATTGAAAAATAAAGCCTTTCACCTATCAGTTCAAATACAACCTGAATTAGCAGTGACTGAAAGTCACTGCCTTTTAGTGGTTGTTTGGTGGATAGTGGTATTCCCTGAAGAGACAAGACAGGCCATTGTCTGACTGCAGAGGCTGTCTATATACTGATATAGCTTCTCTGCATAAACTTTCTCTCAGGTGCTTCAGGTGGGGAGTGCCACTCTGCAGCTGTCTGTTGTATGTATCCCAGCAAAGATTGGTAACAGCTCTGTGTATCAATAGATGGAAAATAAAAAAATCGTTTATCAAGTACAGCTTTGGTGAGATAGTGGACTTACCTAAGCCTTTCATAGCTAAAATACTAGGTTTAATTTAGGTGGGAAAATTCAGTTCCACTTTTGGTGGTCAGCTTTAGGCTGGAGGTGGCTTTTTTTTCCCTTGCCTATTTTCTGAGTGCAGAGCTTGGCAATTGCTTTGTAGTTGATTTGCACTTGCAGGTGGATAGATGTGGAACTGCTAATATATGCACTTCTGAGAAAGTTCCTGTGTTGAATTTCTGGATGTGGGGTTTTGGCAGTAACGTGGCCTTCAGTTTTCGCTAGGTCTCTCCCAGTGGTATATATCCTTACCCTTCCCAGTGAGAGGAGAGTGGTGTGGGCACCGGGAGGTAAAGCATACCAACAGACTCTCTTGGCTGAGGAGTAGATGCTTTGTCTTTTCTAAGAACATAGGTGTAAGAAACTGATACCTGTTGGAGGTGCAGAGGACATAGCAAAGGTCAACTATGCTGTGGAAGAGAAAAGCCAAAAAGGAGAGTGAAGCACTACCAGAGAGGATTTCACTAAATTTAAGTAAGCTGGTTTAGCTAGTAACCCAAAGTTCACGATCAGTACTCTTATGAGATATAAGCCATTATAATCTAACCTCAGATGCAGGGTAGGTGGCCTTCCCTGCCCCCCCGTTTTTTGTTTTGTTTTGTTTTGGGTTTTTTGTTTCTTTTTGTATTTACAGAAGATTCTTGGTGGATTTGAGGTAGATTATGCGAGATAAAAGCAGAAATCTTGTTTCTTGCTTGCTTCAGAAGGGATAACATTATGGTCCTTTTTGGAGATGGGGTGGGGTATGCGAAAGTTCATTGGGTTTTGAGGGGTTTTTGTCTCTACTACAGTGTTTCTATTTGTGACATTAACAAAAAAACAAGTTAGCTTTTCCTTTGGAAGCTGTTATTAAGGTAGGTCTGAAGATCAGAGTCCTGTTCCAGCCTTGCCCTTCCCATCTAGGGCAGCAGGCGTTCTGCCACAGACTGAATATTCACATTGGTACAATACTGTTTCTATAGTGAACAAATCTGAGTAGGTTTGACATCCTAGATACTTGGTCTTGTTTAAAATCGCCAGGTGAACATGCTCACCTTCCCTGGTGTAGGTCTAGCGCTATTGCATGCTTTCTTCCTGCAATCTGGAAATCCTTCTGGAAAAGAAGATGTGTAAGCAGTATCCCCAGCTGGGGCTCAGATTAAGTGGAAAAGGTCTTACTGGAGGTGATGTCAGAAGTATTAAACCACCCGATCAGCAGATGGTGTTCCAGTACCTGTTAGGAAAAGCTATATCTGGCCCATCTTCCCCACTTCCCTGGGGACTTGACCTGTACTCTGCTGCTTGAGAGGGGGAAAGAAAACTATTACATGTCAAGCTGTTGTCTTGTGATTCAATATTGATGTGAAAGGCTTTATTTCAAGTTCTAGGAGCAGACAAAAGAGTACTGTGGGTTGGTTATGCAGTTGCACTTAGGATTCCTGGATTTTATTTATCTTGGGCAGGACCTCTAATAATTTTGTCTGCTTTCATGTACCCAGAGAATGGAGTAAATCCCTAGTCATGTTTGACACACCATATGGTGAGACACAGCAAAGGGGATGGGTAAGGTCTAATTAAGGTGTTCAGAAGGGCCTATGTCCTGTATTTAGAAGTAATATAAGCGCTTAAATATTTCTCAGATTACTGTGGAGGCTTCCTCTCTGCCAAGAGATTGTGGAGAACCCCAGTCATGCACTTGGATGAGACTATGAAATCTTTGAGATAAAGCTAGCAGTTTCTGGCATCTGCAGCTGTAAAACATACTAGAAGTTGCCAGACCTTGTCTGTATTAGTTCTCCCTCTGGTGCAACTGAGCAGGTGTGACTTGTCCTCTAAAATTCCCCATTGGAGTCAGGATCTCAGTGACACTGACGTGCCATCTGCTGCTGGATTAGACAAGTCTATCAGTTTCACATGTGGAAACATTCAAAATGCTTTTATACAGCAGCATAGAGTACATGGTTTGGATGCTCTGCTCAGTGAAGCAAACTTTCCTAGCAAAAAACCAAAACAAGACACTGAATTCCCTATAAGCAGATAAGATCAAACCTGTGGTATGGTTGAAACAAACTGAGTGTGATCTTTATTGCTGCTGTAGTGTACGCCTTCCCTGGGTCCACCCTGCTCACCTAATCAAATAAACTGCTGGAAGGTTGTAGATCAGGGTCTGTGTTCAGGGCATTGCTTTAAGCATGTTGTTATATCTATTCCCAGTGGAGTTTTTGCATGTTCTTAGAATTAAAGATGTGCTTAAGTGCAGGATAGGATGCTTATCTCAGGATAGGGATGAGCTGTATTAGAGTCCAGATATACCCATGCATGGGTATTTTATTCTCCTCTTTGGCAATCGCTTTCTCTCTGTATTCTCGAGAGAGATGAGGCTAATATAGCTTCCTTCTATTTACTCGCTCCTGTCTCATAGCAACACTGTCGAGGTCACTGCTGCTTTCTTGTGACAGTCTTTTACATTAAAAGCTCAAGATGCAGTCATACAGTGCCTGGGGAATTAGAGTTAAATTTCTTAACTAAGGAAAGAAACGTACAGGTTTAAATGTCTAAAAAGATCTGAAGTGGATAGCCATATACTGACATTCAGATTGTACTTGTCACCTATATATATAAAATATACATATATATATCCAAATCTGTTGCCCATATGAATTGAGGAATTGCTGCTTTCTGTGTAATACAGAAAACTGCATGTAGAAGTTCTGATTCTGCAAATATTTGCCCGTACAGAACAATTTGCATAGTTACCGCCATAGCAAAGGGCGTTCTACAGCTTGTCTGGTATTAACCTGTTCTGTTTGTTACTTGTGCTACTCTTAAAAGCCCATTGAAATATGAGCATATTTGGAGTTCACAAAATTAAAATCTTAACACCTTTTTTCCTGCTGTATTTTTGCTCACCATCTTACTTCATTCTGTGTGGAGCTGAACTCTGATCCATGCTACTTGACAGCTTTCTATATGTACGGGGAAACCAAACCTCTCTCTATCCTTAGAGCCTTTAACTGGCTTCCCCTCTCTGAGTTTAAAAGTTGCTGCTGCTTCTAGATGCGTGCTTCTTCCAAACCAGGGCACTCCAATTTGCATATTTTTTGAGTACCTCTAAACTCTAGACAGAAATTTTTCCACTGGAAAGTATTTGGTTACCAAACTATATTTGTGGGTAAGGAAGATGCCCCAGAAATGTTTGCTTCCATGTAGAAGAGAAGCTCCTTCCATCTTGGTATCTGGGCTTCAAATTGGGCTAGTTACCACATAGTTAAATTCATTTAGAACAAAGTGGGAGAACATTGAACTCAAAACTACCATAGCTACTCTTTGACAGCCACTCTGCTGCATAGCATCTGCAGGCTAAACTGATGTTGCATGAGCTGGTTTGCTTATCTGGTGAAAGACTAATGTGTTTGGATGCTGCATGTTAGCTCATCCATGAAAACCAACAGTCCATGTGCTTTTGGACTGTGGGAAATGTGAGATAATCTGATTTTAGCTTAACTTTGCTCCATTGCAGGCCAACAGTTTCCCTGTTGTTTTATCTCTGCAGACTAAAAGCACGCCATTGATTAAGTTACAAGAGCTAAGTTGTTGCATGGTAACTTAATCATGTACTTGAGCCCTCATGTACTTCATCAGCTATGTGCATCTAAACCAGCCCTACGAGTGGCTGCACTGTGAGAAGATTCTTAACTTCCTGGTGGTCTTAACTGCCACGCCATGTTTGCACAGCATGCATGGAATAAAAAAAAAAAATAATAAAAAAAAAGTGCTCAATACTTTGTTCTTCTGTTTGTGTTCAGTTTACGTAAGTTAGTCAAGAGAACTCTGCGTAGTTTGGAGAAGCACTGACTAGGAGCGGCCCAGGAGGTGACGAGAAAACGGGGACTTGTAGTGTTGTCTGATGCTACTGTCAGTGTACACTGGGAGACTCCTGTATTGCTTTGCAGCCGTGCATCAGAAACTCCTGTCTCTCTTGAAGTGTACCTTTTATTGATCTTGACTCAGTCACAAAGGTGAAATAAAGATAGCTATTTGAAAGCCTGTGTTGTGATGGTTTATGAAAGATTAACTTAATCTTTATTTTATTTCTAGCACAGGTGCCTTCATTTAAAGAGCTCAGTATTTACAAAGGCCTTTAACTTTCCAAAACGTCTCAATTCCCTTCTAGATACAGCGGTCAAATGATAATTTCTACCAGTAAGTTTCGTGTAGAGTCTTTTCTTGAAAAAACACGGTCCGCTGTTCTCACATACTTATCTGTATAAATTGCCAGTATGCTTTCACTAGCAAGTTAGCAATTACTTCTGTGGAAGATACTGGAAGAACTGAAAGTAAATCTGCAAAGCTGCAGCTGAGCTTTTCATGAAGACAGTCATCTCATTTTGAGAATAGAAGGGAATTCACCAAAAATAGCATGAATAATTCTTCAGTTGAAATAACTCGGGAAAACTGCCATTGTATGCAGAATTATTTTTGCATGTTTATGATGTAAAATATTGCATACAAGGGATAATTATTCCTGAAAATGTCACATAATGGAGTTTGCTATTTGGATTGCAGCAGTAACTGAAGTTTTCAGGTATCAAGACACTATTACACTGTGCATGTTGAATAAATGTAATGAGAAACAACTGCTCTGCAGAGAGCTTGCATGTTAGTTACTGAGGAAGAAGAAAGAAGGTGTTCTCATTTCACAAAGGGGAGTAAGAGTTTCTTGCTCAGGGTCTGATGTCAAACCAACTCTACACTTGATCTTAAAGAAAAGAAAGAGGTGTGTTTTAATTTTGTAAGTTCTCACGTACACTAATAAATCTCACGGGTAAGTGAACTGCAGTGAAGAGTGGCAATCCCAAAAGCAAAGATTTTGGGCTTTTTCTTCTTGGTGAAATTCATTGCATCAGGAGAAGCTAACCTTGGTCACAGATTCTGGGACTGTTCATGGAATTGCTCATGAGAGAAGCTCATCTAGTGATGTCAGCCTGTTAAGTGCAGTGTAGCAAGCAGTACAAAGCTGTATATACTTAGTAATCTGACACTCTGAAGGTGAACAAAATTCTGCTTTTAATTGACATGATTAGCACAATTGTGTAGCTTTAAACTGGATGCTACAGAAAACAGTATCTGAAGATCCAGAGGGTTTCCCTGAAAACAAGGTTGATAGCCTCTTCATGGGGTCTCTCTCTGCATACAGAAAGACTAATGGACTGTTCTCATGTCTGACTTAAGCTGAAGACTCTGGACTGTGTACTGATTAACTGTGTTAATTCTTTTATGTCATGGGGTGATACAGATGTCTTGGCTTATGGCATGCACAAATTAAATCAGTGAGGTTTTGCCTGTGACGTAAACTGTAAAATACATAAACGGTACAACTGTTTATGGTATGTGCAGTCGGTAGCCCCCGGCAGAGGGAGCAGGCAGCTGGGAGCAGTTGATGTTTAAACCACTCTCATGAGGCTTGTGAGTGCTTGCCAGTCAGTATCTGCAAACAAAGCCTTATGTGCAGGTAACTAAAAGATGAAGCAAATTCTGGCAAATGTGTCTGTACAGGTAATCAGCAACAAATCCTGGTTTTTGTTTGTAGAGCAAGAAGTACAAGAGCTTAACCCCTTTGAGGTGAGACTGCTTAGGATGTTGCTTATAACATCGTTTTCCTTCTGTGTCCTTTGGAGGTTTTTTGTGCACCTATTCACATTATTTTAATGTTTCTCTTCTGCTCTTCCCTTTCCCCCTGTTTCAGTGACTGTATTTTTTGGAAATGTTGAATATGTCAGTCTCTTGATTTTGCTGGGAGCTTTTCCTTTCTGAGGTGAACTATTGTGCTGGAATCTGCTGGGTGTTATCTTTTGAAAAGCTTGCTTTACAAACTGGGAGTGCAGCATATTCCTAGGGTAGAAGTGTGTTTGTTTTTCCATCACTCGCATGTATTTCTGTCTGCAAACAGCAAGTTTCCAGTCTTCCATGCTTCCCATGCAGTTCATGAGATGTCCTCTTTAATTGTCTGCTAATCTTCCTCTCTTGGTTGAATTTTGAGAGCTGCTGATAGATGCTTCATTTTACCATTGTCTTGTATTTTGCCACCTAATATATCCTAAAGAATTAACTTTTTCTCACCAGCTGTGGTGAGATTACAGGCTTCTTGGAGCACTTCCTTTTTAACATAGGTGTAAAACAGAGCTCTTGAACTTGGGTTTTTGTAACTGGGCTTAAGCTAATGAAATTGTTACTTACTTTATATGAGTCATGTTAAAGACTCATTGTTTCATGGCTCTGTGGCTCATGCAGTGAGGTTGTTATAGAGTTGTAGGAGAAAATGCAGGAAACAGTGTTTCCTTTGAGATTTGCCCTGTTAAAGGCAAAATGGTGAAAACTGAAGTCAGAGCTTCACTTAAAGACCGAGAATGGCTTTGTGCAAATTGGGCTCTCAGCTGTCTTACTCATCAGCATACTGGAAACAAGCTGGACTCTGTTTAAAAAAAGCATTTGCATAATGGTCTTCCAACTTTGAGAATTAAATATAATGAGCTTTTCTTCCTCATCTCACTTCTAACCTGAGTATGTGTCTGGATTTTACAGAAGGATTTTGTGTGTGGTTTGTACCTTCATCGTTATGACAAACTTTATATCCCTGTGACTTGGGAGATCTCTTGCCTGCCTGTTGGTCACTTCCTTTTGCTTCCTGATGAAACCCTGGATAGCTGATTTGAACAATAGAAATTACAGAAAGGAGTTCCTGTTAATTTGAGACCTGTTACTAGATCTGTCATTTAGGTGACTCACTTCAGGATGTAAAAGAGGGAAATGGATTCTGTAGTAAGCATTTTGATTTTTTTAAATTTTTTTTTTGTTAAATGTTGGCATTGATTTTCACTTGAGCAAAATGTACATTGTTATCTTAGAGCAAAAGTGGTAGTTGTGGGAACATGGAAAATCTTGAAAAAAATTTTTTTTTTCTTAAATAGACTCTTCTACCGATTACAGCATCTTACTAACTGTTTGCTGTAATCTTTAGAATAGACTTGTGAAACTGCAGTTGCTTGGCCTCGCAGGTATTATAGCATCTGTAGGGGATTTTTGTTCTGGTGTAGAAAATACAAGTTACTTTGTGGCCCAGTAACACCTGGCTATTACCTGGCCTAAATAACACCTGAAGAGGTAAGTGGATAGCATCTGACATCTCTGGGGAAACCAGCTACAAGCACTGAAACCTGCGTTTTAGGAGTGTTTCATGAGGCTGGACGACACTGGTCACATTGGTGGGTAGAGGGTTGCATTTGGTTTAGAAGTACTGGGATGGCATGGTCAGTATTTGTAGGTGTACACTGATCAATTTTTTTTCTTGCCTATTGAAATTGTTTATGTCTCCAACTTTCTTTCAGGGTTTCCACGGTCCTTATCCCTTCGGACAGTCTTAAAACACAAAAACACAAAACGGGTATCGACAAGAGGAGAATTTAACAAAGAACTGACTTTTGGGGGGAGGGAGGGGGATTCATGTGGCAGACAGACACAACATGGACCCCCACTTCTCTGCCTCCGTGTTCTGGATAAAGAAGAAAAAACAAAAGCCCAGTAACTTAAGACTAGCTGTTTCTGGAGGAAAATACAAAATCTAAGTATGCATGTGTGAATGCTGGATTTCAGGAGTGTTGTTAAATGCTATGAGAAAGAAAATATACCAACACCATGGGTTTTTTTTTTTTTTTTTAGAAATTATTCTGGCACATAATTAGGTAGCTTAAAAAGAAGTTTAAAAACTGAAAATGAAAAAGCCATCTTTAAAAAAAATATTTTGCCTACAGAGCGGTTGTAGTTTGAGCAAATGTTTAATTTCTGTTTGTTTCTTGTTCTTTTTTTTTTTTTTTAAATAAGGGACAGCGTGCATTTTTATGGAACTGTCGTGTTTTGCTTGCTACCGAATGGGAATTTGCTTAGCATCTTCTGGGGTTTGTGCAGTGACTTCTTTTTGTTGGACATTTTTTAATGACAGGTTGGGTCTGTACCCAGCTCTGCATTTTTAATATCATCTGCTGTTCTAGTTACCAACTTTTTAATCTTCTTTTTTTTTTTTTTCCCTTTTGGTTTGGGTGTTGCTGTCAGTTGTCCTGCATGTCATTGGAAACCATGCTGAAGACCAGGTCTCAGTATCAAAGTTGGAGAGAAGGACTCTGGGACTTCTAGGATATCATGGAGGGCTCATTTCCCTTCCCCTTGTACATGAAGTACACACAAATACACACCCATATTAATAAGAAATGGATTTATTAAAGTTCCAGAGCTGTCCTATGTGATTAGCATTTTAAAGTACCTTTTTGTTAACTCTTGATGTACAGTAGCTGTGCCTAGAGCAACCAAGCAAGTGTATCAGTCTTGTGCCAAGAGGAAACTTTTTTTTTCTGTAGCTATAATTCACTTGGTAGTAGTTGCAAAGCTTTACAAAAGTCATGTGCTTTTAATTTTGAATCTCCTATCTCTCATAGAGTATAAGTTTGCATTCATTTCTCCTATGATAAAGTATTAGCTTAGAGGCTAATTGCATTTTTGAATGCAGAGCAAGAGTTAGCATCATCAGCTGGATTCCACTCTGTCGCCTTGTATTCATTCGCCTTTATAGTCCTGGCTTGTAGCTTCATCGAGGCTCCTACTTCTAAATGGGCTCTCCAGGGCTTGGTATTAGAGGGGGGAATCGCTTGTCTAGAGATTCAGGTTGCTCTGCTGTTCCTCCAATGTATTTTCCCCCAATTATGGATTGGGAAGTCCAGTGTGAGAGGAGGGAGAACGGCCTCGAGTGCTGCGGTGGATTTCTAAGTGCTGTGTCACCACAGATCCTGCTGAAGGGGAGCCAGGTGGCGAGGTGAGGGGACACCATTTTACTTGGAAACGTGAACAAGGCTGGAACAGCCATCTGCCAAAGATACAGTAATACTCAAAGCTCCCACAACCTTCTTCCAGATCTTTGCAGTGAAGGCTCTTGTTCTTGTCAGAGCAGAGCACGGGCTTGTTGCATGGTGCGTGGCTTTACACTGATTGCTCTTGACTAGTTGTATTTTCTTGGTTGGTTTTGAATGCGGGATTCATTTTTGTTGCAGCTACCAAGACTGTCTTATCTTAGTGCATACAGATAGATCTTCAGGAGGACAGTAGGAGTTCCTTGTATCCATCAGAGGAAGAATTGGGCGATAAATTTTGTTCGTATTTCAGAGGTTCAGCTGTTAAAGGTTACTGTTACCTGAACTCTCCCTTCAAAAATCTGTTTGCTGGGAGAAACAAGTATGACGTAAGAAATTATCTGCATAGAAGAGGCACTGCAGGCTTTGGACTGCTTACCATTTGCACTTGCATTTTGGTGAGCACCTGGGTCTGTCTCAGCAGCTTTCTAGAGCTGGGTGACTTAAGAACCAGAGTGAACCTGTGGAAAGTGGTGCTCAGTGCAGCTCTAGTGTTTGGCTCTTGTCCTGTAACATCATTTTGCCTTGGATTGGTTATCTCCTCTTAGCATTCAGTCTAGGGAATGATTTGCATCACTGTAGTGTAGTGTAGGCAAGTAGATTCTTTCTTCGCTCCCTCCTTTCCAAGCAGGTGGCTTGAGCGACAAGGTCTGAAGGCATGAACATGTACCCGACCATCACACCTCTTGAAATACTGCTGCTTCCCTTCTGAAGGTATCAAAAACACTGGAGACTGCTGTTTGTCCAAGTGACAAGGTGATTCCTTATCTTTATTAGCTCCTTTTATCAGCTATGAATGGAAGGGTGGCGGAAATTACGATCTGAGTCCGTATGTTATAGCTGGTGCTGCAACCTTTGCCTTGTGTCAGCTGAGGCATCGGGGAGACCCTTGAAGTCGGATACCCCCATGCTGGCTTGCTTCTGCTGTCAGCCACATGCGCTCCTCCCTTATATAATGGCCACCACATTTGTGTTCTTGTGCTCCTCCTAAGACTGAATTTTCCTCTCTTTGAAAAAAACCACAAAAAAAACCAAACAAAAAAAAACCCCAAAACCTTGCATGCACCCCAAGTAGTCATGTGCTTTCCGACTCAGAAGGCATACTTGTTCTGCACAGACTTGAATTCTCTCTCCTCTTGAGTCTTTTCAGTCCATGGTGTCCTTGTGACAAGGGTCACTTACTCCAGGGTGTGAAGAAAGGCAGGTCCAGATCCGAGTTGCTGCTGAAATCTGCAACCTCTTGCTGCTCACATCACCGTTCTTCCCCAGGTAGCTGAGCGTGAGCGCTCTTGTCTGCAGGAATGATCTCTCTGCAAACGATCGTACAGTGCTCTGATGCTTTGAGGCTTGGGGTTGTAACCCTGGCTGTGATAGTGGAAGCATGTTTAAATTAGTGGTTGCTCTACCTCTGGGTTTTTCCTTGAGTAAAAACTGTTTCACTGAGGCCAGAGGTGGTTTTATCTCCTCTGGTTCCTTGGAGCTTAGCGGTGCAGCCAGCCCTCAAATTGCTCTTGCTGTCAGGTTTCCAGCTTTTAAATAGGGGGATTTGAGATGTATTCAGCAAAGCTTTTTCCAGGTGACTTCAGGGCACTGTGATTGTATTGGTGTCTGTAGGACTGATGCATTCAAAGTCATGGAGTCTTAACATCAGATTCATGAAACAAATGGCCTGATTTTTCAAAAGTGCTGAATGCCAAATACTTTGGTGAGCCTGAAGTGTGTGCGGTGGCTCGGATAACCCAATCCACCTGAGTTATGCATGTAGAACTCAGGCCTGTTAGAAATGGCAGGAAATCCATACTGGGTTGAGACTGGTGAACCAGTAAAGAGGCTGTTACCCCAGTGAGGCTGGTGTTCCTGACTGGGGGAGGGATGGGGCTGCTACCCAGTGGTACAGGAGGATGCAGTGACAGAGAGGCTGCAACTGGCTCCAGTCTGTCCTGAAGTCCTGAGAAGGAGGGAAAGAGAGGTCTTCCTTACCCCCCCATCCCTCCAGAAGAAAAAAGATAATGCAGAACATCTCTGACAGTCTCTAAAATGGATCCCTGCGTCAAGTGAGCCACTTAGGATGTGGAACCATATCACTAATACAACTTGAGCAATGGCAGCCCAGGCACCCTCTGTCAGCCTAGGCAAACTGCAGCACGACATCCCTAGGGCTTCCCCAAAACTGGCAATGCCACATGAGGGGGTGGGGAGAGCTGGAATCTGCTGCCCATATCTCAGGAGTGTTGGATTCAGACCCCTCCGAGGTTTGGAAGATGCAGCTCCCCGACCAAGGGGCAAAGCCGTTGCAGTCAGAGAGCACATGGGCATTGAGAGCAGCTGGAGTCTGCAGGGTTAGGAAATGCACGCTGTCCCACGTCTGGGTTTCTGTTGTGTGTTTAATTTTTTTTCGTGTGTGAGTGCGTGGGTGGTTCTGCAGCCTGTCTATTCTCTCCAGGGGGAGTGCATGTGTAGAACAGGATGGTGTGTTGCCTCATTGAGTCTGGGAGAAGTCCTATGATAGCACATTGGGGGTAAAAATAAAGGAAGCTTTTTCCTTAATGTATAAATGAATATTTGTATGATTAAATTAACACAGAAAAAAAAATGTTCTGTAGCTGTTGAGAGTTTTATTGAAGCTGCAAAAACTTCTGAATCTGTCATCTTGTAGTTAAATGTACCCAGCTTGCTTCCATCTCCAGGGTGTTTCCAGACACTAAGGAATAGTATCCTTAACCGCAGTTCTAGCCCTGTCTTCACCCCAAATCACTTTAAAAACAAACTGAAATTAATTTAGTGCATACTGAGTTTATCAAACAACCTTTCCAGTCCAGGCAGATAGGTACAAGGATGGCCGAGAGGCCCATACAAATTTTTTTGTGTGAAGGGTGATGGGGGAGGACAGGCTGTGAAGAAGGGAGCGGGCTCACCACAGCACCTCTTTCTGGAGTATTCCCACCGGGGCTGCAATGGGTGCATGGTGCTGGTATGGACCATTACCACATGTGATTATACCTGTTCACTGATGTCGGCAGTGGATGTCCCTCGTTACACAGGATGTCCCTTCTCCACAATAATGCCATGTCTCCTGCCTGCACCAGTCCTCAGCTGGTGCGCGCGAGGGGATGGCTGGGGCTCAGCACCGTGCCGGTGCCCCAGCTGGGGGATGGAGGGGATGGAGGTAAGCACCAGCTCAGCACAGTGCTGCCGGCACCTTCCAGCTCTAATCAGGGCTGAAGCAGGAGGGGAGGTGGCACCGAGAGGTCTGGGTGCAGGTGCGAGGAGGAGTGGAAAATTAACGATCTTCATCCAGGGGTCACCAGCACAAAGCAATGCTGCAGCCACAGCCGGGTCCTTACATGCTCCTTGCGTGGCTTATTTACATCCTGGCACGTTACTCAGAGCCTCGGCGCAGCATGCAGCGATGCTTCTGACTTCAAACAGCGACAGATCAGACCTGCTGTTTCATGGGTCTCTTGGCGAGGCAGGAGAGGAATTTTGAATGAAGGAACTTTCTTTGTTTTCTTTTCTTGCCTTACAATCACTAAGGGAATATCTAGTGTTCCTGTATGCCAGGATGGGGGCATGTGAAGGTCTCTGCTTTGGTGGGCACTTGCATGGTCATCTCGGGCTGATCCTATTTCCCAAGTAAGGCCTTATCACTCAGGGCACCCAGCCCAAACGTTTGCCTATATAAACTATATTGTAGAGCAGCTTAGCTGAAGCCATTCTTTTGCTTACATGTGACTTTGTTACTAATCCTTGCAAGAAGCCTGAATATGTGTGCGCTGGGTTTGCCTTTTAACATTTGAATAAATGACTGGAGCTTTCATGTGCTGTTTAAGCTTGACTGAAAGCCTTACTGGGAACAGACATCCTGCTACCTGTGCCTACGGGTATTTATTTTGTGCCTTGAAAAGAATGCACCCCTTGAGCTCTTGATGCTCATGGGTGGCTTTAAGACCGATCTGTTTGGGTAGGTTAGGATTGCCTCCCCTTCTCTCTGCCCAACTTTTCATTGACTAGTTATTTGCTTGAAAGAATCTGTTTGTCTTTAGGGTTGCAACCTGTCGAAGTTTGCCAGTACAGGACAATACCATCACACCTTCTAATACTATCTCCTGAGCAGGCAAATAACTCGAGGGATTGCTGTAACGGAGATCATCCTACCACTGTGATCCCTGCGCCGAGGCTGGGTGCGGTGCAGCGTGGCAAGGCAGGAGGCCAAGTCAAACGGCTGCCGCAGTCACCTATGAACTAACTGGGTTTGCTTTTTCTGCTTATTTATTTTTTTTAGGGGAACCAGGTCATTGTCCATTAAAAGTTATAAAAATAATTCTGGTTTTAAGCAGCTTTTTTTGGTCCCTGAAGCGATTCTGCAGTAGGCAGGAGGATGTTCTCTGCTGTATGGGCTGTGTGCGATGAATTACAGCGAGGAAGGCGTGCTCGGCACTGAGTGGTGCCCAGGACCGAACAGCACCGTTCCCCGGACCTCACTGCGTGCCCGTGCTCCTCTTTGCCAACGCCTCTGGCTGGAGGGTGCCCTGCTCGCCTGGCTGACCGCAGAGCAAAGTGCAGGATGTGCTCCAAAACCTCCAGAGCATCGCTGCATGTCCTTGTACCTGCAGGCATGGGCTCGAGGGCTCCAGCAAGCGCCCTGCCTTCCAGGAGCAGCAGCTGTAACTGCAGCAGAGAAGAAAAGGGCAGGTTTTTGTGATTTTTCTTACTTCCCCCTCCCCTCCCCCCCGCCTCCTACCTGCTATGTCCATTAAATCATGTGCACGCAGCCTGCAGTGCACAGTAAGATGCTAAGGGAGGGATTTGTGCTCACTTCACCTCTTCCCTCTGCTCTTGCTTCTCTGCAAAGCCTTTGGGGATGTGCAGTGAAATATTAACAGGTCAAGTGGGAAACCAGGCCATGCCGGCAAAGGCGATGATATGAGGGAGTCCGTGGGGAAGGAATACGAGATCTGCGTATATGTACATGGGGTCAGGAATAACTTTTAGTATAGGCTTTCTCTGGAAGCTTTCTATAACCTGTAGTCTGTTGTTTGTGTGCTCCGCCTGTTTGTTAGTTGGAAAATACCCAGTTAAACAGAAATCTTTTAAGGAAATCTAATCTCAAATGTTTCCTATCCCATTCATAAAACAGCCGAGTAGTAAAAGCACGCAGCAGAGACCAAGCGAGGAAGCAGATGGCACGCGCAGGTAAGGACCAGCTTTGTTTGCCCCACCGAATGCTGTGGGCTCAGCTCGGCAGAGCAGCGTGGAGCAGGGCTGGCTTAAGAGCTGTCTCACTTGTAGTATTTCCTTATTTTGATTATGTCTTCCCCGCAGAAGTATTACCCTCACAATAACTTAAAGGGCTCGAGTGGGCGGAAAAAAAGTACATTTTTCACCTATTTACAAACAGAGTAACTGGTGCAGCATCCTGTAAAGCAACTCGGCCGTGCTGTGAGCTGGTGATGCTGTAGAAATCATGGCTTCATCTGCCATGGGGATGGTGTTGGGAAAAGGGCGATGGGTGGAGGGGTTGAGCTGGACAGAGTATCCTCCAGACAGAGGAAAAGCTCACTTCTTGGCTTTTACACTTCACGAGTTTCCCGGAGGCAGCAGTCCTGACTCTTGCCAGTCAGGGCTGTATGTTTGAACACCTTCTGTATAAAACCAGTTATATAACCAGCTTCCCAGAAACTCCCATGGGCTGCTTGGGCTCTTCTCCCAGCTGAGGTGTGTTACCATTCAAGTTAAGGGTGTTT
Source organism: Buteo buteo (assembly GCF_964188355.1). Classification (NCBI taxonomy): domain Eukaryota; kingdom Metazoa; phylum Chordata; class Aves; order Accipitriformes; family Accipitridae; genus Buteo; species Buteo buteo. The sequence goes on along the minus strand of NC_134193.1, from coordinate 4,891,318 downwards.
GAACAAGCCTGAGGCTGGAGATGGGGTGTAATTATTCCCCTCCACCAAGTGGTGTGTTTTTTTTCCAGCAGTCAAGTGCCAGCTCTTCATCTCTGGGGCTGTGCTAGATTGGCTGTTCATGGGAATTCATTAAGAATCTCTACAAACAAGGATAAAAACCTTCTCAAGAGCTTTCCCGCTTGCTGGCAGGGCTCAGCTCTGTGCTAGCTTGCTTGGCTGACTCCAAATGCTGCTTAAGGTGTGCATGCTGTCCTGGGAGAGCTGCGCGCCTGCAGGAATGAGCTGAGTGATGCTGATGCACCTCCTAAGGCACAGTAAAACTCTCCAGAGCCACCGATCTCTTGCAGGCAGCTGTTGAAAACACTGTTAAAGTGTTCATAAACTCCAAGCAAACCCCAAATTTGGACGGCCGAGAAGAGAGCAGGTGCATGGATGGGGGAGGCCATATAGGATCTCTTGTAGAGCCACTCACGCTGGCGGCTGCGGTGTCTCCATAGCAATCTCCCTTTATTGACTTAAAAACAAGGCTCCTGCTTCCCAGCTGCTGCTCTGGAGCGTGGCCGTTGTAGGGGCTGAGCGTCGTGCCCGTGCGCTTTCCCCTCCGCCCCACTAAAGCACGGGCGATGACGTGCGTTGCCGGTGGGATGGTGATGGCTGGGGATGCTTTACCCTGCAGCCGGTGAAAGATGCCTGGCCGGGAGGTTGGGCCGCTTCGTTCCCGGGTCTGTTCCCAGCGAGGTCAGCGCTCGCTGCGTTTTATAGGTGAGAGAGGCTGAGGCAGGAGGTCCCGAGTCCCCATCCAGCTGTGGGACCATCCACTGTCCCACAGGACTCATTTAATCCCAGAAAGAGCTCATGGGCTTCTTCTCTTTGCTCCCCTGGACTGTGGCTCATCCCTGCTGCCTCAGCTGACCCTCGCCAAGCAGTTTTCCTCACCTGTGAGACAGGAATAAATAGCCTGAGCAGGCTGGACAGATGGGCTGTGTGTCCTTCTGCTTACCAGGCTGCTTGTGCTTGGTTGTGGTGTGTGGCAGGAGTTGGGGAGCAGCTTTGGGCTGGGTGGTTGGCACCACGTCCTGCGGGCAGGGAGAGCTGCAGGAAGGCGCTTGGAAATGTTATTTATAACCAGAGTTTGCTGGGGAAGGGCCTGGCCTGAAGCAGATGCCACCAGAGGGAGCTGAGGTTGTTCCTCGTTTGCAAAACCCTCCAGAGCTGCTGGACGTGGCTTTTCCAGGCTTTGGGACCTGCTGGTGACAGTGGCCGGCCAGGCGTGAGCCGTGTCCCCACGCACTTGGAGAGCGGCTGCCATTCTGCACGGAGCGCAGTGCCGGGCTGGGGAGGGGGTTGCACGTTTCTGGGTGCATGGGTTGTGTGGTCCGCACCGGTCCCATTAGGCAGTGGGGTGGCATGTTGTCACCCAGCCTGTCACTGCCACTCTGGGGCTGGGGTGATGCTGCTGAGCGGGGCAGGAGCGTGTGTTGGGCAGGGACAGCACAGGCAGGACCTCCACAGGGCTGAGATGCCCTGAAGGCAGAGACGTCCCCTCAGTGGGGATGAGGAAGGTGTCTGAATGCCAGTGGGTCCCTGTTGTGTCCAAGTTTGGAGGGTGATGTGGTGCTGGGGAACAAAGAGGGTCTGGGTAACACAACCTGGAGCCAAATGTTGCTCTGATGGGGAGGCTCGGATGCAGCCAGCCAAGAAGGGCTGAGAGTTTCCCCTTTGTTGCGACTCTGTGCCTGTTTCAGTGCGGTGGGGACAGTAATTCTGCTGGCTAGGACCCCGCCCTGCCTCTCTCTCCACCAGGACGAAGCAGCAGGTCCTGTCCCCCCGTGTCCCCTCGTAGCGGTCGTTCCCACCTACCCCGGTGTCTCCTCCGGCAGCGATGGGGAGTGGGGGACCGTGCTCTGCCCTTGCTGCCTGCCCCAGGGCTCTGCGGGAAGGAGGGACGGGAGACCCAAACCTCGGGTCTGGGGTAAGCCAGACCCTTTTTTAGGAAAGCCATCCTGCAGAAGGTGGATTTCTGTCTCTCCTGGAGCTGACCTCCCTGCACTGCTGGTGAGGAACAGCCCAGGCTTGGCAGGGTCTGTGCCGGAGCGAGCAGGCGAGGCTTGCCATCCAGGGCAAAAATACAGCAAGAACCCCACATTCCTTGTTATCTAATCTACCCTGTTTTCCCTCCTCGTTGTTTACCATGGCTGGGTTTCCTCAATTAATTCTGACAGCTGCAGGCTGGGCTGTGACGTGAACCTGTGGTGGCGAAGCCCAAAACCCCAGGGTGGTGTTGGATGGGACCCCGGGAGGTGACCCTGGGGACAAGCCCCTCATGCCCCAGCCGAGCCTGGCAGGACGTTGAACCTCTTGGGTAGGTGACAGTGAGAGCTGCCCGTGGACCAACACTCCCGAGTCTGACAGCAGAGAGGGTCTCTCTCGCCAGGGGGGCTGCAAGGATGTCCCCTGTCCATGCTTGTGGGACACTTGAACCCGTCCCACCCTCACCTCCAGCAGCTCTGGGTGTTGCTCTAATTCATGCTGTTAATAGCCGAGAGTGGTGCTTGGCTGCACTTTGCGGGGAGAGTTGCGCAATTGTGGCCCGCTGCTGCCGCTGCCTTTCTGGCTACCTGGGCAAGCACCCGTTGCTTTACCCGTCCCGGGGCACCACAGGCAGCAAGCGGAGGTTGGGTGGAAGAAGGGGCCTTGGGCAGTGCTGGGCTCATCCTTGCTCCCTCTGGTCCCTGGTGAACACCTCGTGCAGTGACTCAGACCTCTCCGTGGTGGGCAGTGAATGTGTAATGTCATCTTCCTTCCCGACCCCCTTGCTAGCATCGCCCCTGCTGTTCTCCCAAGCTTGGCAGGACCTAGCAGCAGCCCCAAAGCATCTGTGTCTGCTGCTGTGGTCCGTGGTGGGATGGGGAGAGGAGGACGAGCTCTCCAAACCACAGCTTTGGAGCATCCCCGTTTGCCCATCTTGGAAAGGAGGGGGTGAGCGGGGGCTCGAGGCTCCGCACGTACCTCCCCGAGCAGGGGACCCTCCTCCCGGGACGAGCCTGGCTGCTCTGCCTTGCCCGCAGGGAGCAAGCTGGGAGGAAGCGGGTGACAGTGCCTGAGAAGCAGGTTTGTCAGAATTTTAAAAGGATCTAAATAAATAGCGATAAGGAAACAATTATTTAAAGAGCAAACAAATGGAAACTGCTAAAAGTACTTCTTTTTTTTTTTTTTTTTTTATTTTTTTTGTGTGGGTGAAGGGTGCAGGGCTGATGCCATCGAGTGCTGGGAGCGGGTCCCTGCAGGGGCTGGATCTCATGGCTGGTGCTGGCCAGGGTTGGTGGCCGGACTGGGCTGGGCTGGGCTGGAGAAGCTGCCCCAAGGTGGGAAGCGAGGTGAAGGTGCTGCTTGCTCAGCCTGCAGCCCCAGCCAACCTGGAAACAAGCCTTGCCATGGCAAAGTTTTGTTTCATCCCACCAGGAAAAAGGTTTGATGGGTCACCTGGAAATGCCAATCCTCAGGTGAGCCTGTTCATGATGGGCTCATGGTGTCACAGCTAAGTGTTGGGTCAGCGGGGACATGGGACAGGGAAGTCCCAGGCGGGAGGTTTGCTGCATGGACGCTGCAGTCTGTTGCCTGCACGCGCTGGCTTCAGGTTGGTTAAAGGGAGAAAGAAGCCTTCACTTGCTGCTGATGCCAGGCAATCGCTTCAGAGCAAGGGTGTGTTTCCTGCACCTCCTACGTGGTGCTCAGGGTCCTGCTCGGGTTTAAGAAGGTGCATTGATTTGTGGCAGGGCCAGGCTGCAGCTGCTCTAATGCCTACTCTAATGGGGAGAGCCGTTCCCCCTGCCTTGCCCCATTGCAGGGTGCTGGGGCAGCAGGGCACCCACAGGGACCAGGGTGCCGGTGGGGGATCCCCATTCCCCTCATCTCCCCAGCTGCACCGGCACCACACGCCCCAGAGATGCCATCCCTCCCTTCAGGGCCACGGCTGTCACCACCAGGGCTGTTTCAAAGGGCAGCTTATTCCCATCCTTCCTCCACCATGGCTTTTTTTCATCAGCTTTTGGTTGGGGATTAGGCATGTGTTGACAGAACAAACATTTTGCTGCCCTCAAAATCCACCACTGCGGAGAGAAGCGACATCCTCGCTCTGCCGGTGCCCTGAGCCAGCACCGGCATGGGGAGAGCCAGGCTTGGGGCTGGGGCAGCCCTTCAAGGGGAGAGCGGAGCCCTTTCGGGTCACGTCCTGCACCGGGGCTGGAGCCTGGCTCCAGCTCTCTGCTCCCTTGCAGAGCATTAATCGCTTTCTGCTTTAATATCCCATCCTGTGAAACCATCCCTGTGAAACCAGGGATGCCACGGAGGAATGCTGTCTGTCTCCGATGGGGCTTTGGTGTGTGCCGATGGCCCGGGTCTGCCGAGAGCTCTGTGCCTCCCCTGTCCATCTTCCACTATCAATCACAGTTTCATTCTCCCCAAGCCAGGCTCCAGGAACTGAGGCTCGTCATGGTGTTGAGGAGGCTGACGAGGTCGAGAATGCCCATGAACTGCCCCCAGGAATTTGTGTTTGCCAAGAAAAAGCAGATTATTCCAAGCTTTGAAGTCAGCCCAGTGCCTGGGGAGGGGGTGAAGGCAAGACCCACTGCTGCCACTCCTTGTCCCCAAGCACGGGACCTCGTTTGGGGTCCTGCTGCACTCCTGCACCCCTTTTTTGCCTCCCTTAGCCCCCAGGTCCTGGCTCCTTGCTGAACCCCCAGGACGAGGGTGCCTGACCTGGGCGATGCTCACTGGGAAGGACACGTTTCCTTCGAAGCCGGGTGACTCACTGCTGAGTCACAGCTCGCTCTGCCACAGCTCAGTGCTGTCTTCATCCCCAGCCTTCCTCCAGCCCTGCACATAAAAACGTAAAAACCTGTCTCCACCGGGTGATGGGGAGTGCGGTACCTTCGCCCCAGACCCACGGCTCCATGCGATGCTGTGGGACATGGAGCAGCCTTATCCCTCGTGGGGTCCCTGCCCCCTGTATGTGGGGGGCACAGAGGAGTCGTCGTCCCCTCTGCGCCCCTGGGAGCTTCAAACCAGGCTCAGTGGGGTTGAGGCTTTCTGACCCCAAAGGGCAAAAGCTGCCCAAGAGTGACAGGAGCGGGCGGGTGGCTCTGGTCCCTGCTGACCCCCTGCCTTCCCTTCTCCATCCCGCCAGCTCCTACTTTGAGATGAGACAGGGCTGAGTGTGGGTTTTAGGGTTATTTTTAGGGATTTCCCTCCTGGGGCAAAACCTTCTGCAGGCTCTCCTGGGACGGATAGCGCAGGACCGAAGGAGAAACCGCAGCCAAGAGCCTCTCCTGCTCTCCGGGGCATTGCGTACTGCCCTTGCCCTCCTTGGCTTTGAGACCATTGGAGCTGCTCGTGCTGCTTGCTCCCACCCGGGAGGTGTTTCCCTGCCCCAGCAGCTCCCACGCTCTCTGGGGCTGCCGCTCCATGGGGCCGTTATGCCCGAGGATCGTTTTGCATGCGGGGAGAAACAGCAGCAGCAGCAGAAGAATGAATTTGCATTTCTTAATGGCAACCAGTGTGGGAAACAAAGCCGCCAAGGGTTTCGCTGCTGCTTGGCCCCGCACCGGTGCTGTGTGAAAAGACAACATCCCGTCTGCTGGCACGGGGCCCCGTCCGTCTCACCTGGCTGCCTGTGTGTGCCTGGGAACCGCCGCCACCAAACAGCCCCGAGCCCACGGCACGGGGAGGGGGTGCTGGCCCCGCCACCCAGCCACGCCAGTGGGATGAACGGGTGACACTGAGGAAATGGGGGTATGGCACTTATGGGGGGTTATTTTGGGCGGATTCTCTTATCCCGGATGGGATTTGGGGCTTGCATGCTGATGCAGCAGCTGCAGGGCCAGTGCATAGAGAGCCCAGACCAGGAGACATCCCCCTAGGTGGATTTCCCTGCCTCTGCACCCCAAATCATCAGTGACAGTGTAGGGGGGGGCCGTGACCTTTCCTCATCTTCCCTCTGCCAGGCTTCACCCTGCTGCCGAGCTGGGCGCACCCACACTACCCTGAGCCCTCTCTTCCTGGCACCGCGGGGTGACCCGCAGCCACTTCCAGGCTTTTAATCCTGAGAGACAAAAGCAGGAGTTTAATGTGACCGGAGGAAGAAAAGAGCAGGGCTTTGAGCAGGGAACAGCAAACATGCCGGTGGATCCCGCTGCTCCCAGCCCGGCCGGGCACCCTGCAACCTCCCTGCCTGTGTCACCCCAGGCTTGCGCTGGCAGCCTGGCATGGAAGAACCGTCCCCATGGGGTGCTTGGAGGGGGGAATGGGGAAGGCAGCGGTGTGGGAAGGGTGCTGGGAGCAGGCAGGGTGGTGTGTTTGGGTGGGGAGGTGGTGGTCCGGGGGCTGGGCTCAGGGTGGGAGGCCAGGGTCGTGCTGGCATCACCCTGGTGTCTTCATCCCCCACCTGCTTGTCCTCCCCTCCCGGGCATGGCCGGAGTGAAGAAGCGGGGTCATGGCACCCCAGAGCCAAACCTCAGCACCTCCAGCCGCCTCGGGGTGCGAAGGAACCTTTGCCTGGGGCCGGGCGAGCACCGACACCTCCGTGCTCAGCCAAGGGATGGCTCTGGGGCTTCCCGTGCCACCAATGCAGAGCAGACACCCACCCCTGCACCCCTGGATGGAGCTGGGTTCTCCAATACCCCCCCACTGGCGTCCTCAAGGGCTGCCCTGAAATGCCGGTGACACCGTTTGGGTTGTGGGGCTATTAACTCTCCTGCAACGCCGGGAGCTGCCTCGTGCAGCAGGGACCGAGCACCGGAGCAGCGGCCGGGAGCCCCGGCTCTTTTATCAGGGTGGGCCACGCAGGCAGGTGCCAGCAGCAATAACCGTGGCTGTTTGCCTCGAGCACACGCACATTCCCCATAAATAGGGTTTATGGCAGCATCTGGGAGATGGGGAAGCCCGGCAAAGGTGACCTGGGGAGGTAATAAAGAGGAGCGGCCCTGCTCGGACCTGGGGCTGCTCGGGAAATGGGTGTATTTGACTGGGGTGAGGAGGAATTTAAGGAGATTCAGTTGGTCTTTGCTTGGGAGCAATCTTAGTGGTTCAAGAGCTCTGAAGATACTCCCTGGTAGATCCGCACAGGGTCATTGCACAAATAAAAAGCATGCTGGCCTCTCCATATGCACCTGTGAGCTATTTCTCTTGCACTCTCTGGCCCTTTGGCTAACCTGGGGGTTGCAGCTTTGCTGCAAAGCCCTTTTCCCCTCCCAGGTCCCCTCCAAGGGTAAAGGAAACCTTGGCTCACCCCCAGCTGGGGAGGGTGTGCTCGGCCCCGCTTTGCAGCCGGACACCAGGAGCAGCCAGTCCCGGCGGGTGCCTGAGCCGGCACCTCGCTCCATCTCCCCGTGGTGGCAGTTGTTCGTACCCCTTGCAGGCTGGTTTTGGGAGGAATCCCAGGGCAACATGAGCAACAGCTCAGCTGGATGCCGACGTTGTGCTTCCTGCTGTTTTGGTGGCACGAGGACGCTGTGCAGACGTGCTGGCTGCAGGAACTGTGACCAGACGATGCTGCTTTGCACCAGCACCTCTCACCAGAGCGTCTCTAAAGCTCATCTGCAAAAAACAGCCTGCCCGGAGCATCTTTCTGGAGAGCGGGGCAGGCAGTTCAACCGGTGAGCTGTGCAGAAGCAAGGGGATCTCTCCCTGAGTGGGCACTGAGTTGGGACTGCAAAGCAGACAGGAGCTGGGATGGAAAACATGGCCGGTATCCCCACCTTCTGCTAAGCCTGCTGCCCTTTTTGGGGAAAGAGGAGCTCGCAGGCAGTGGGCGAGACGTGTCTGCAGCCTGCTGGCTCCCAGGCCCTCTGCCTGCTTCTCCCTGCTCCGCTCCTGCCATCGAGACTCTTTCTAGGATCGCAGGGAGCACTTCAGGCTCTGACCTTCCATACATGCGTTAGCTTGAAATAACACATGAATGAAGGCGATAAACCCTCTCAGTGCAGGCTGGGAGGAAACGAATTGCTGTTAGCAAACAGCCAGCGAAGAGCAATTAAGATTACAGGCGGCAGGAGGGGAGTGAGCAGCCACCGCTTCCGCTGGAACCTTCCTCCTGTGGTGGCTTCAGCCCCAGGATCTCAGGGCTGTCCCTCGCCCTCAGCAGGGATTCCTTACGTCCTGCTGCTTTTCCTGATGGTTACTGGTTAATTTGGAGGCTGGTTTCTGCCTTGGTCTCAGCCCAGCATTGGGAGCATCCCCCTGCACCCAGAGCCCCTCTGGGTACCAGGGTGCTAGGGAGGTGGAAGCCCAAAGGATGCTCGGTGCGGTGGCAGCCTGGGAGCATCCCTCCTCGTCACGCTGCCGGCCTGGAGCCATGGCGTGCATCTCAGGACACAAACACCCTCCAGATTTGGGGCTGGTGTGGGCTGAGGTGCTGATCACTGCAGACGTGGCTCCTGTGGGTTTGCACCTGCAGAGCAGGACTGAGCCAGGGGCTGCATTAAAGGCATTTCAACCATTTCCAGTTTCCTCTCTCGGAAAAGCCTGAGAGAGCTCGTCCTGCAGCCTGGGACCGGGGATTCATCTCCTCTCTGAGCATCGCCCAAAGGCACAGACACGGGATGCAGGATGAGGCCTCTCAGAGGGACCCAAGCTTGCGGGTTTGCTCTGCATGGGGACCACCGCTGTCCCCAAACGCTGCACAGGAGCTGAAGCAGAGGAAACCTCGCTGCTGCGGGAGACCAGGAAACATCGCTCAGCTCGGGGACAAGTCGGGCTCAATGGCCTCTGTGGTTTTTTCAATGACATCAAGTACTTTCAATAGTTTTATTATATATTATATGGCTGCTTATCTATTATTCTTGTGATGGAGCCAGAGATTAGCTGCAGGCAGGTCGGCAGAGAGATTCTTCCAGGCTGATTCATGAGTCGTTTCTCCATCCCTCCCCTCCGGCCGCGTTCCCAAGCCTTGAAGTTTCAGCTGTGGCAAAAGGCACTGGAATTGGAGCCGATGGGTTGACAGGGAGGACAAGGAAAAAGCATTAAAAACTGCGCACATGGGGCAGAAAAGCCAGACTTTATTTCCCCTTTTTTGTTGTTCCTCAGGTGTTGCAACCTCTTTTCCTGGTTTGCATATGCAAGCAGAGCTGTGTCCGTGGATTGCGAAAGGCGGCAGCGAGAACACGGCATGGCTGGTGACGCTGGGCGGCTACAGCCACCAAACCTGCTTTGGGGAGGAAAGCAGAGATCTCATTCTGGGGCCTTTTGCCTGTTTTCACAGCTCTGCGTCTTGCTGCCCAGCTGGCCAGCTCTCCCCGAGCACAGCAAAGCAAATGTTTTTCCCTTTAATCTCTTTTGCTTATCGAAATCTCCGGTGCTACCGATAAGAGGAGCAGGGAAAGTTTTTTCAGACCCAGATGTGAGTTGGGCGACAGGTTTCCAGACAGACCGGGATGACCCGCGTCTGGGATGCTCTGGAGCAGGGACCCAGCACTGGGCACTGCCAGCACATCCCCTCTGCCTGGTGCCATCCTGCCCTCGCCCGGTGTCCCCGATCGCGCTTTCCTCCACTTTGTTCCTCGCTCCTTCGGGTGCACTGTTTTGATGTTTGCTTTGGTAACAAGTAGTAATTAAACCTAATAAACCAGGGAGACCCGCAGGTGATGTCACAGCGAGAAGGTGCAAATCCAGCTTGCACAACCTGTGCAAACCATAACATGCTCGGCAAACTTTCCCCCGAGCCGGCAGCCCGGTCGCGGGGCAGCAGCGTGGAGCTGCCGCAGGAAGGTGCGGGATGGCCGCAGTGATTTCCCAGCACGGCTTGTGTGTGCACGGGTGTAGAGCTCATGCATGGTTTTACTCTGTATCTTAAGTTTCCGCAGTTGCTACGTCTGCATTTCTGTGCTATGATAAAGGTGTCTGTGCTTGGAGGGCTACAGCCTCTGCTCTGGGGCTGTGCTGGGATGCTCCTGGTTCCCATGGGGGGATGCTGAGGTGGGACACGGGAGCAGGTTTGGGTGCTGTGCACCAGCCCCTGAGCCGGGCAGAACCCCGGCACAGTGCCCGCTGCTCCCGGCTTCCCACGGTGGCTCTGGCCAGGACCCGGCATTGTAGGTTAAAAACAGGCAAGAGCGAGCCGGGGTGGGGGCTGCACCCTGGCAGCCTGACCTGCTGCAGCTCTCTGGAGCTTTGCAATGGGCTTAGAGGGGTGCAGGATCAGGCCTGCTGCTGTGGGGCAGCAGTGCTGGGTCATGCACGTGATGCCTTGCCCGAAGCAGAGAGGAGATGCTCCGAGCGGTGCCGGGGGCTGTGCTGTGGCTGCCATGAGCTGGCAGCACTGGGGGGGAGGCACTGGGTGGTCAGGACCCCCCTCCTGGCTGTGCCACATCCCCATCCCGTGTGCCCACCCCACAGCAAAGCCCGGCCAGGGGCTGGTGGCTTCCCCACCGCAGCCGCTCGCCCCCCCCGTGTCCTCCCCAGCCCACGTCTCCCCCCACCCGCCGCTGCGTGATCCGGGCCTGGCCATGTTTACCAAAATGGGGGAGAAAAGCTCCCCTCAGACGGCAGGAGCCCTAATCTGTGGGGAGCATTTTCCCCGCCGATAAGATAACATTGAGGCATTTCGCAAGGGAGGCAGAAACTCCTGGCGCTGGCGATAACAAGACGAAGCCCTTTGCCAACGCGCCGGGCAGGCTGGGGAAGCTGTAACGCAGGGGTTGCCTTCCTATGGGGTTTTGTTTTCCTCCCGGCAAACAGTTCCGAGGGATGGCTTATCGGCTGTGCCGCACCACCGCTGTGCGCTGGCCCTGGGGTCAGGGTGGCCGAGGGATGCTGGCTCTGCCGTGGCGCTTTCCATGGGCTGGGGATGCAAAGCCCAGGTGTGACGGCCACGGTGACGTGGGTCCGACCCGGGTTGCACCGCGGGTGTTTGTGGCCAGGGTTTTGTCTGACGTGAGTTTTTTAGGGCACGGGGGAGTTTGGTTTCAGGAACACTACGTGCGTGGGAGAACCGCCTGAACTGCCCTGCGTTCTTCATGTGTTAAAAAAAGACAGTAAATACCAAGTCGGTGTCTACTTCGGTCAAAACAGCTTTTTCCTGCTTATGCCGGTGGAGACAACCCAGGCCCAGAGCGCTGCACGTTCCTGCCGTGCCCCCGGTGCCCCATCCTGCCCGCAGGCAGCAGCAATGCAGACCCTCGGGGAGGTGACAGTGCCGTATCCCTGGCGTGAGGGACGGTTTGGTTGGTGTGAGGGGCTCCGTTTGTCCCCGACGACCCTGAGCATCCTCGCTCGCGGTCTCCATCGCAAACCCCTCATGGCCGCAGCACTTGCGTAGGGGATGCTCCTGGGCTATCGGTTGGGGATGCTCCTGGCCCCAAAACGGCCCGGCCAGCACTGGGGCAGCGATGTCGTGCTGCAGGGTCTGGCCGGGGACTCTCATGCATCCAACAGGTCTCTGTGCTGCATGGTCTGGCTCCAAGAGGAGCCTTCGGTCTCGCCCCCTGCGGTGTCCCCGTCTCTTGGGTGGGTGTCCCAGATGAGGGTGGGAAGGGGTTAACGGTGCCCGGATTTGTCCCACTCCCCTCCCAGGGCCCAGTTGGGTCTGAGCCCGGTGCCTTGACGCACCCGTCAAGGGTTAACCCCGGCTTGGGCTATTCAAACACCTCCAGCTGAGGTAAGCAGCCAGCTTGTTTGTTCAGGTAAATAAGGAAGGAATTAGATATAATGGGCAAAGGAGGCATTCGCTGAGCGCCTTGCACCGGCTGCCGGCTTCCCCTCGCATACCTCGGCGCAGCCGCCGGCTGGCTTCATCCCTCCAGCCACCCTCGGAGCCGCTCGGGGTTCCCCATCCTCATCCCTGTCCCCGTCCCTGTCCCCATCCCTGTCCCCATCCTGCCGGTGCCCGCCGAGAGCTGATGCGGCTCAGCCCGGCCGCCCTGCCGCCGCCGGGCCGGCGTTGAGCCGGGCAGGGTGCCGCTGACCACCCTCCCTGCCGGTGCCGGGGCACCCCGCTTCGGGCCATGCCCACCCTGGCCGCCGTGCCGAGCACCACGGGGATGGCTCTTCCCACCCTACGCTGGGACCCATGTGGTTTCTGAGCCACCCACGCACCCTCGAGGTAAGCCCCACGCTGCTGCCGCGACCCTCCCCGGCTGCCCGACGCTCCACCACCAACACCCACCGGCACCCACCTTCCCTCCCTCCTGGGGCTCCTATAGCCCTTTCAGCGCCGATTCGGGGCAGACACGATGCCCTCCCATGTGAGCATCCCGTCCCACGGCTCCTTGCACCTCCGGGTGCTAAACAGGGACAGGTTGTCCCCCGGCGCAAGGGTCCTGGCACTTCTCGGGATGATGTCACCCAAAATAAAATGGGATTTGCCAACTTTGTGTCTTCGCAACCCCTTCCTGCTCGGGCAAGGAGGGTGGGAAGGGAGCCAGGGCTCCTGGGGACGGCTCCTTGTGAACCCACCCGGTACCAGCAGGGACACGGAGGGTCTCACAACCCCCTGTGCCTGGTGAGCAGCAGGGGACGATGTGCTTTGGGGCATTTTGTGACCGATAAGCAGCCGGGGCCCTTTACAGAGCATCCCAGGTCCTGGGCAGCTGTCGAGGAGCTGCCAGCTCAGGGGTGTCTCTATAGAGCATTTTGAACCCCTTTACCAGACCTGCACTGTCTCAGTGCTGCTCTGCTTTTCTGCTAGGTTGTTTTTTTTTTTGTCAGTGCTAGAGGCACATTGGCTCTAGGTTTGATTTTTATGGTTCTGCTCGGTTAGTGAAACACAAACGTCGCTTGGCTGCCAAATCCCCCACAATACGGGCTTTCTCATGGGCAGGGAGCTCGCGGGGGAGGAAGGTGCTGCTATAAATAGGGGCTCCCTGGCCATGCACGGGGAACACCAAGCTCTGCTGCTCACCTGGGGGACACCGAGCACCGGGGCTTCACTCAGGCCACTGGTGGGTTGTGCCCGTCCCCGTCCCCCCCGCTGCTGTTCGCTTCCCTGCGCCGACGGAGAGGGCAGCCTGACCTGGGGCGTGGGGACCCGTGGGGACGCTTGGTCCCCGCGCCAGCACCCATGCAGGTAATGGCAGGAGGAGCCGGAGGGACCTCGGTGGTGTTGGAGAAGGCTGGGGGGTGGGAGCCGGGGGTCCAGGACCCCTGGGATGGGTTCATCCCTCCTGGGCGTACATCCAACGTGAGCCCTGGGCTTGCCTAACCCTAACCCTAACCCTAACCCTAACCCCCCAACCCCATCACCATGCAGGTACCAGAGCCAGACCCCCGGGTTGTCACATCCCCAGCCCCCCGAGTGTCATCCCAAGCCCCTACCATGGCTGCAGGGAGATTTTGGCCAATCCCTCCTCCCTCCCTCCCTCGATAAAAGGGGTGTGTGGCACAGGCAGGCAGGTTTTGGCAGCTGGGAGGGACATGGCATGGCCAGCAAGGTGAGGCTGGCGGGGGGTGTTGGACATGCTGGCAGGACCCCAAATTGCCTGCAGCCTCTGAGCACCTGGGTGTCTGCTGCAGCCCTGGCTCATGCAGGGACCCCAGGTCCCTTCACCTGCTTAATCTGGGCCCCATAAAATGGCTTGTTTCTCCTCCTGGCCAGCGGCCGTCCGGCAGAGCCAGCAGGCTCCATCGGCTCTCTGTGCCCCGGTGCGGTTGACCTCCGGGTGTGCATCGTGCCATGGGCTGGCCCCTCCTTGGGGACCGAGGTGGAGAGCTGAGCCCAGGGAGGTGGCTGGGGCAAGAGGTGCTGAGTCAGACTAGAAAACAGGAAAAAACACCCAGGTCGCAGCCTCAGATGGGCGATCGGGCAAAGAGATTTCTGGGTCTGTGGAGTCCCCATTCTCAACCACCCCTGGGGTCCTGCCTTGCTGAGGCACATGGGGTGGGTGAAGCTGAAAGGATCGGTTAAAGACAAATCCCGCTGTCCGTGGGGATGCTCCGGGCGGTCTGGGACAGCTCTGGATCCTGCACGCCTCCAGCTCCTCCCCAGACAGCACAGCGCATCCCCATCCCTGTCCCTGTCCCTGTCCCCATCCTCAGCCTGGGGGCTGGAGGTGACCCCGCAGCCTGGTCCTGGCCCACCGGCCTGGCCATTCCCAAGCCCGGCTCCCCAGGAAGGGCTTTTAGAAGCACCCAGGGACTTGGGAGATATCCTGGGTGCCGTGGGCAGCACCTCCTCCCGCAGCGGGCCAACCTCCACTGGTCCCACAGGGCTTCCTGAGCCATGCTCCAGCACAACCTGTTTAACCGCAGATTTAATTTTAATTAACGGACCTATTGTTTGAGGGTGGTGGTTGGGTGGATTTCTTCTTTTTTTTTTTTCTTCTTGCTCCCAAGGGCTGATCCCAGCTCTCCAGCCGGCACTGGTGACTATGTTGCTACCCCAAGCAATAGTGGGTTGCGTTTGCCAGTAAAGCTCGGGGCGATACGGGAGGTCCTTGTCCCCATCCTCATCCTCCTCGGCTGCACCATCCGCTGCTTCCCCAGGCTCCGGATGGGGCTGAGTCCCTGCAACCCTGTGGAGCTGAGCCGTGACCCAGCACCACCCAAAACCGGGGGCTTGCCGCTGGCCCCATGCCTTGGGGAGCACAGGGAGCCCTGTCCCAGCCCCACCGCCCCAGACTTTTTTGCTCAAAGGGAATGTGTGGGTTCATTTTCTCAGCCGCTGTTGGAACCGTTTGGGGCCGGGCTGTTGCGGTGCCCTTCGGTGGCAGCCGCTGCCTTTTCCTCCTCGCCCCGCTCCATGCTGCTGTGGGGAACGAGCCCTCGTGCCGGTAGCTCAGCCCTTTTCTGCAGCATCCCCGGGGTGCCGGTGAGAGCAAGGAGCAGGGGCACCTTATGCCCATCCCAGCTGGTTGGGGGGGTCCCCTCCATATCCGTGGGTAACAGCGGGGAGCAATGGAGGGTCACTCCTCCTTCTGGGCTCAGGGGTGGCAGGTACCTCCTGGCTGTGCCCCAGTGGCAGAGCTTTATTGTGGGCACGGAGAAACACTTGGGGGACTTGACGGCTTCATCCTGGTTTGGGATCTGCTCCTCTGTGCCGGAGCCTTGCCTGCCCGTGTCGGGGTTGCAGGCAGCACCCGTGCGTGGGGAGGGCTCAGTGAGGATGCCGGTGCTGGGACGGGTGTCCTGCAGGCAGCACCCCACTCTGCCTGGCACCCCAGGGACGGCACCGCTGTCACTCGGAGCCTCCCCACGGGCTGCTGAGCCCCTGGCACCACGTCTTGGCCCCTCTGCGCCCACGGAGGCAAAACCTCGGGGGTCTGCTGGGCTTTTATAACTCGGTGGCAGCTGTTTCAAGTGTTGCAAGAGCCGATTCCCCGACTGCTTCTCCTCTTGCCTGGAGCGGTGGGATGAGCACGAGGCTGTGTTGGTGTGGGTTTGCCGCAGGTGAGCTCCGGTGCAAAGCCCAAGGCACCGGGACTGTGCTCACCGCCAGCAGCGTGCACAAGCCAGGGAGCGTTTGCCAGGGCTGATGCAATTACCAGTGCAGCCTTGTTTAGCTTGGGTGGGGAACATAAAGGTTTTTGGAGTGCCATGTACGTCAGTGCTCCCTGTGAACATCTCATGCACCCGGGGCTGCCTCTCCAGCTCTTCTTTTCCAGGGAAATGCAGAAAAGGGAGAGAAGAGGGAAACAGCTGCCCAAAGCAGCTTCTTAGAGCAAACAGGTCCCCACCCAGCCCGGCCGCCTGCGTGCCAAAGCGGGAGAAAGTCAAACAAAGGCCCCCGCCCTGAGAGTACAGCACCGGTTGGCGGGTGATTGCTCTGGCTTTTGGGGCCACTTGCCCAAGGGATCGGGCCCTTCTGGTCCCAGCTGGGAGGAGGGGGACGGGATGGGGATAGGGATGGGGCCATCCATCCTATCGTGTGCCCAGGGATGGCTCCACAGCCCTCCATGTGTCCAGTTTATGGCTGCGGGAGTGAAGCCCGGCGGAGGTGGGATGGGCAGAGGATGTACCACGGCCCCGGAGCCATTGGGGATGAGACCCCCATCCCCTCCCCAGAAAACCCCTGCGGCCGGCACTGTGCAGCGGGCTGGAGCTGCACAAGCTGTTACCGCTTCCCTTTTGTGCCGGGAGCAGCGTGAGGCTGGATTTAGGGCTGATCTCCTAAAGCTCTTCTTTTAATCCAGAGCAAATCAAGGAGAGGTTTGGAAGCCGGCACCATCTCTCAGGGAAACTGTTTGGGTGGTGGGGGCAGCTCAGTGGTGAGGGCACCCCTTCTCCCTCCTCTTCCTCGCTGCGGTGCCACCAAAACCCCTCAGGGGTGGGGGCTTCGGCTCCTGAACCCGCATCCCTTCCCTGAGTCCCCGTGGGGTCAGGGTGGCATGGGTGCTGTTAAGGTGGCCATGGTTCCTCCATGGTGTTTTTCCAAGCTTTTTGGTCTTTTCCAAGGGTGAAATGATGGGCAGAGCTTCCTCATGGTGCAGGTAATGCAGAGTTTCAGAAACCATACTTCTGAGGGCATTAAAATACTCAGCGACTGCATTAACTCATCCCTGAGAGCAGGACATGGCAAGTGCTGCCCATCGGTACCACTCTGGTTAACGGGGCTGCGGTGCGTGGCTATTAATGAAGTTTAATGACCCACCACGCCTCCGGGAGCAGAGCTGGGGCCAGCAGCGTGGAGCCGAGCAGCATTTGGCACGGCAGAGCTGCGGGGATGGTAACACACCGTCCTGGGTGCTCAGTCGCTAGTGTCCCTCCTACGCCGAGCAGCCGGCTGCTCGGCTCCCAATGCTCGAGGGATTCATTCTGCCCAGAGGAACCCGATAGTGTCTTTTCCTCTTTCATTTTTTAAACCTTTTTTTCCTCCCAGCTGGGATTTAGAGCAAACAGGGCACCCTCTTTCCCTGACCACTGTCTCCCGTTCCCCTTCGGGGGCTGCCCGGTTTCCTTAGCGGGGTTTGGGGTTGGTTCGGGCTTTGCACGCTCCTTTTTTATTGCAGGCTCCGTTGCAAAAGCTGCTACTTTTTCTGCTTTTAAATCACCAATTTGGGGTGGGTTGGTTTTTTTCTTCTTGTAAAAAGCAAGGCTGAAGGCAAGCAAGGAGCTTGGCAGTGCCCTGGTCGTGCCCATCACCAGCCTCTCCCCTGGCAGGGACTTTCTCTTCCCAAAGCCTCAGGATGGCTCTTGGGGAGGTTTCTCCACGGATGGAGCCGTTCCCTGGTGTTGCCATGGAAATTCAGCAGGCTCATCCTCTTTTCCACGGCCTCCAGGACGCCCCGCATACTGTAGACAGATGGGGACGGGCTGATTTTAGGTAGTTTTTCTTGCAAGAGAGTAAAAGGAAAGTTCTCATCCGAGGGTTGGCAGCAGTGGCCAAGCGCTGGGTACTGTGGTGCTGGGCTCAGTCCCTGACCTGGGCGAGCCAGGTTTGGGTGCTGTTGTGCTGGGGCATCCTCGGGTGAAAGCAGCAGGTGATGTTTTCCACGCACAGAAATGTGCCCGTGTGGTTTAGGCATCTTTTGGTGCCCACGGGCTGCCCAGTGCAGGTGCCTTGGAGCCCCTCCAGCGTGCCCCGCTGCTTCCCGCAAGGGCGTTCAGCACCAGCTGGGACTGAACTGTTGCCAACCTGGTGCGCAATTCGTGGGAAGACCCTAAAAGCCCACGGTGGTCGGGACCTGCTTGCCCCCCAGGCTCCTTCTCCCTGCCGGCTACTGTGGCTGGTCCTCCCAAAATCAGGACAGCCCCCCCCCAGCCCCATGGCTGACCCCGAGCCTGCATTCATCCGGGTGCTCATAGGGCACTGTGGGTCTCTTTGGAGGTTTTTTTCCCCTCTAACAGGCTTAGTTCCTCCCTTTGTGCCTGGCTGCTGGGCGGGAAGGCAGGAATCGGTGCTGGGGTGAGCATCTCCTCCTCTCTTCTCCCGGCAGGTTTGGAGCCGGCGCTGAGCGGAGGGATGGGCAGCGCCAGTCCCGGGCTGACCGCTCTGCCCCACAGCCGCCTCGCCCAGCCGGACGCTACCCTGCTGCCCCCCCCCCAGGACCCCGACACCCGGAGCTGGGGCTGCCTGGATAGCCCCAGCCCCCCCGCCACCCCTGAGCAGCCCCTGCCTGCTTTTTGCCTGCACTACTTCGACATGCTCTACTCGGAGGACATCGCCTGGGCCACCAAGGGCATGGGGGAACCATCCCAAAGCGGTGCCCAGGAGGGGCGAGGGGAGGCACAGAAGGAGCCGGAGCAATGTCCCATCATCGATAGCCAGGGTTTGGGGCTGGGGGCCGAGGGGGACCTGCAGGCCAGCTTGCACCTGGAGGAGCACTCGCTGGAGCAGGTACAGAGCATGGTGGTGGGCGAAGTGCTGAAGGACATCGAGACGGCCTGCAAGCTCCTCAACATCACCGCAGGTGGGTGCTCCCACAGCCCTCCCCGGGGGGCTGCGGGCAGGGTCAGCTCCGCCGCGGGGTGCAGCGAGGGAAGGATGTGCCGGTGAGGGGACTAAAGCCATGCGGCAGCTCGGGGGTTTGCGATCAGGTGCTGGGGGAGCACGGCTGCTGCCTGGCTCCCCCGGGCATCGCTGTTTGCTAATGCCCAGGGATGCCAGCAAAATACCGCTCTGGCCTCGCCGGCTTGGAGTTCAGCTGAGGCAGGGGTCAGCAGAGCTTTACGCAGAGCCCGGTGCTGGATGTGGGGTGCCAGTGTGACCCAGCCAGTGCCACAGGGCCAGAGAGGTGCAGGGACACAGCGACCCCGACGCTGAGCCCATCCCCTGCCCTGAGCTGGGGGTCCCTTTCCCTCCCAGGGCAGCGTTATCGAGGTGCCTTTCAGCCTTGCATGCATTTTGGGGAAGGTGTGCGGTAGCAAAGAGCAGACAGCAGGACTTTGATTATCCTTTTCTCTATCCTGTTTTCCTGGGACTTTAGGACTGGGCAGATGAGCGTGTAGGGTTGGGGACAGCCTGGAGCCAGCTGCCATTACCCAAACTGGGCATGGAGTTGGGTGCAAGGGGAGCAGGACAGCCCAGGATTGAGTTCCCCGGGGTATTGCTGCCACTGGGCATCGCTGGGGTATTCTCCTCGGGGCATCGCTGCCGTGACACAAGCAGCCTCGGGATGCGCTTCGGTTTATGCAGGCTCTGCCACCCGCTCCCTTAAAGCATTGGTGTCACCTGGGATGGTGCAGGGAGCAAGCAGGGCTCCGAAAGGCTGGATGAGGCTTCCCAAAGCGAAGGAGGTGGCAAGGGGACATCTTGTCCCCGGGGACCAGGGCAGGCTAGGTGCTCCCACGCTGGCGGGTGATGCTGCAGCAGCGCAGGAGGGGTCAGTTCCCGGGGCTGCTGTGGGGTGAGATGAGTTTTCCCGGGCTTTGCCTGGGCTGTCGCCGGCCACGCTCACCCTCTGCCTCCAGACCCAGCGGACTGGAGCCCCGGCAACGTGCAGAAGTGGATCCTGTGGACGGAGCACCAGTACCGGCTGCCGCAGATCGGGAAGTCCTTCCAGGAGCTGTCGGGAAAGGACCTGTGTGCCATGTCTGAGGAGCAGTTCTGCCAGCGCTCACCTGCCGGCGGCGACATCCTGCACGCCCACCTCGACATCTGGAAGTCTGGTAGTCTGGAAATCTGTTGGGGACCGGGAGGGAGGGTGCTGGGGAGGGTGGGTGATGCTGTACAGCGGGAGATGCCCCTCTGACCGCCTGCTCCTCCCTTCCAGCCGCCTGGATGAAGGAAAAAGCTGCCCCAGGAGATATGAGATACTGCGGTGAGTTTTGCACGGGCTCAGCTCCATTGGCCTTGCTTCTGCCTCAGACAGGTCCAGGGTATTTGAGAGGTGGCTCCCTGCTTAATTGCAATTATCTGGTGCATTGGAGCGGCTGATGCAGCGGCATCCGTATGGTTGCACTCCCTCTGCCCCGGAGCAGCCCCTGGGCTCTCTGCGAGGTGCAGCAAAGGGGAAATGGCCGCAAGACCCTCTCCGGCCCCATCCCGCAGCCCATGCATCCCCGTGGGGCTGCACAAGGGCAGGACCGAGCTGTTTTCCCTGCTCCCAGATGAGGAGGAGAAAGCAGCACTGCCAGTGCCTGGGCTGAGTTCCAGAGACCCACAGGCATCGAGCCGGGATTTCCCGGATGAGAATTCGTGCGGCTCTCCCCGGAGCGGTGCAAAGCAGAGAGGTCTCTCCCCACCCCACCCCACCCATCCCCATCCCTTCCCGTGACAGGAGGCGATGCCAGCTGGGCGGACAGCGAGGTGGACTCGTCCTGCGCCGGCCAACCCATCCACCTTTGGCAATTCCTCAAAGAGCTGCTGCTGAAACCCCACAACTACGGTCGCTTCATCCGCTGGCTCAACAAGGAGAAAGGTAGGTGGGTGGGTGGGTGCTCCTGCGGTCCCGGGGTGGGTGCTGGGGGGGGGCAGGCGAGGCGGTAACCCCCCCCGTGCCCCGGTCCCCTCTCAGGCATCTTCAAGATCGAGGACTCGGCACAAGTGGCCCGTTTGTGGGGCATTCGGAAGAACCGCCCGGCCATGAACTACGACAAGCTGAGCCGCTCCATCCGGCAGTATTACAAGAAAGGCATCATCCGCAAACCCGACATCTCCCAGCGCCTCGTCTACCAGTTCGTCCACCCGGTCTGAGCGGTGGCGGTGGGACAGGCTGAGCCCTGGCAGGGGCAGGGGACCTTCACCACCTCCCACTGCCTCCCAACCACAGAAACCATCTTCCAGCGCTAAGGACGGCGGCTGGGGTGCCGAGAGGCTCACCCCACCCAGGACCTGCTGGCAACGGACCGGGGGACCCCCTCCCTCAACCCCAAGCCTTGGAGGGGAGGGATGAGCCCCCAGCTAAGGGACCGCCACCAACATGCCCTGGTGCGGGGCAAGGACCGTGCAGAGCCCTCATCTCCTGCGAGCGCTTCCAGGGGAAGGTGGGCATGGAATTTGGGGCCAGCGGAGGAGACGTGGGGTTGATCGGGGTGAGATAAAGGCAGATGAAACTGGCTGTCGCGGGGCTCCCCGCAACCTCAGTGCCCTTTAGCAGGGATTGAAGGTGGGAGAGTGGCTGGGGTCACCCAGGGGAGGAGCTGGGGGACACAGAAGTCCCATCCCCCAGGTCTCTTGCCCCCCCGGCACGTTGTCCTCCCACCCCACAGCCCCAGGGCATCATCAGGACACGGGGGCCAAGGGCACGTCCCAGCAGGAGACCTCAACACCCCCATGGCATCATGCCCCAGGGCTGCTTTGGGGGGGGGGACATGACTCCACCGGGGCCACACTCCCCTCCACCCAGATCCTGTCCCCATGCCACCACCAGCCCGGCTGTGGGACCAGCACCCATCAGGAGTGACCCTATGCCCTGCAGCGGGGCTGCCCTGGATTTACCCCAACAAGCAGCTCCTGGCCCTCAGCCCCGTTCGGGGTGGGGGGCAGCGTGGTGGGGGGGCTCTGCCTTTTGCTGCACCTCAACCCTCAGCTGCAAAGAAAGAGGCTGCCTGAATTTTAGGGGGGGTGGCGGCTAGGCTCGTCCCTCCTTCCTCCCCTCCCTCCTGGGTGCTGGCTGTGGGTGGCTTCACCCCGGCCATTGTTCAGGGAGGACAAAGCCCGGGCATGAGCGGGGACAATGGCACCCATAGGGACAATGGCACCCGCAGGGACAAGGGCACCCGCAGCTGCCCTTGGCTGGGTCCGCGCTGACCCGACCCATGCGGGAGCCGCCTGGCACCAGCAGCACCGCAGCACCCAGGGATGCTGCCTGCCATGGGAGCTGGGTGCGGGGTAACTGTGCCCTGGGTACCACGGGCATTCCCTTGGGATAAGAGCATCCCCATCCCCGCTTCCCGCTCTGGGATATGCTTGGCTTCTCCCCTCCACAGCGATTCGGGGCTGAAAACGGGTGTTTTGCAAAGGGAGCAGCTGGAAAATGTGGGCGTGGGGCTGTGCGCGCTGGGGCATCCCGGCAGGAGTGGGGGGTCCCCCACCCTTGGGCACAGGGACACCCAGAGCCCCCTGAAGCCCCCAGGTCCTTGGCCCTGGCACAGGGCTCTTCCCTTGATTTGGATTTTATTTGGACTGCCTGATTCCTGAGTTTGGGAAAAGGGAGATGGCAGCTTTGCCATTTCCCTCTGGACCGTAAATCCAAAACACAACCCGCCGAGCCCAGACGGGGATGGAAAACTGGGGATTGCTTAAACTGCACATTTCACAAGAGTCTAAGTTACCTGGCAATGTTGATCTTTTATATTATAATTTTTGTATTTGTTTATTTGCTTTTTGGTTTTTGCTGGTGGCAAGTTGTGGTTTAGGTTCAAATGATGAGGGTAGACGGGCCCGTGTACCCACGAGATGCTTTGTGGGAGTTTAAAAGGAAAAAACCACCTGGTTCTTGGTCTTCTGTTTTTAACTTAAAATAGCTGCCTGTGATGGCTCCTGCCTTTTTCTTTTTGTTCTGCCTGTTTCATACTGTTTACATGGCAGAGGAGCAGATGCACTTCGGCCAGCCTTGCAAGCATCCCAGCTGGAGGGTGGCTGCAGGGAGGAGAGGAGCAGGGGAAGGAGGAAAACTGCCTTGGCCTCTGGAAAAGGGGAAAAAAAAAACCATGTGGGAAAAAAAAAAGCAAAATGTGTCTTCTGTTTTCCTGTGTGCGACCACTGCTCCCGCAGCCAGCGCGGGGAGCACCAGGAGGATGGGCTGGGGATGCTGGTGCCCCAAATCCTGTGTCCCTCTCACAGGTCCTTTGGTAAGGTGGGTGAAGGCAGGTGGTGGCATGTCCCTGCAGGGAAGGCGGGCAGGAAGGGGGTTAAATGGCGAGGAAAGCTCCTGCCAGCTGGGGAGGGGGCACCCAGGGACACTGTGTCCCCAGGGACGAGGGGACCTGACCCAGCAGATGCCCACCGCAGCAGGACGGGCAGCCAGTGCCATGGGACTCACAGCCAGGGTTTCTCCCCAAACCCCTTGCAGCTCCAGCGCTTAAATAAGGGGAAATAAATCCCTTTTCTCTGCCCCCTCTCCATCAGGAGCCCAGAGAGTGCCCCCCCATGCCCCAGAGGGTCCCATTCCCTCTGCCCCGTACCCCTCGGCCACTGCCCTGTCCTGGGGCTTCCCCAGCTCTCTGGGGAGATGGGTGAGTGACCTGCGTGTTGGTTTTCCTAAGGTTTTAAGGTTCGTAGGCAGCCTGGGGGGCTCTATTCCCTCTGCCAGCATCAACTCGCCCCATTGGGATTTCCCCATCTGCCCCTGCCCAGGGTACTGGGGAGCACTGGGTTGGGGGCTGCTGCTTTTGCTGGCACTGGGAATGGCCCCCAAAACTGCTTTATCTTGAATCCCCCCATGGGCTTCACAAGGCTTTGCCTGGCAGGTTGGCACGGGGGTCCCCAAAGTCAGTGGCTGCTCCCCTCCTCCCACAGCCCCTTTGTCCCCCAGGACCCCAGCAATGCAGCCGAGCCCCCCATCCCACTGCACCCCAAAGTCTCAGAGTAGAGGCGTCCCTACTTTGGGGGTGCAACGGCTGCGACTGTGGCTCCCCAGGGTGTTGGGGGACTCAAGCACCCGCCCTGGGCAGGGGGGTCCGTAACCCCAACAGCCACCTCCACGGGGGGGTGAGACCGGCGCACAGAGGCAAACGAGGACCCAGACCCGAAGGACGCTTACAGAGCTCAGTTATTTTCGCTTGCTGCTTTTTGTTGTTGTATCCACGGTAATACAATCACGATATATATATATATATTATATATATACTTCTTAAATTACACAATCAATGTACAAAAAACCAGGGTGCATTGCTGAGACAGGTGGTTGGTTGGGTTTTTTCTGACTTTTTTGTGGTTTTTTTCCTGTTTGCGTACTTGGCAGGGGATGCGGGGCCGGGTGCTACTCGCCCACCGTGCCCGGCACATGGTGCATCTCCTGCCTCCGCGAGAACACTTGAGCCCTGGGGCCAAAAAATTCACGAACCCACGGAGGGAGCAGGAGACAAGCGGGACGAGCGTGCAGGAAGATGATGGCATCGATGCTGCTGAGGGTGATGGTATGGAAAAAAATGAGAGATGACCTGTAGGGAAGAGCTTGGGATGGCAAATGTGCCCGGGGCAGAGGGGTTGGGGTCACCACGTTGGGTGACAGCACCCATGGGTGCTGAGGGGGTCCTGTCCACGCTGTGGCTGGCTGCAGACCCCAAATGCAGGAAGGGTAGAGCCCCTTGGGGAAACGCAGAGAGCAAAACCTGTGGCTGTTCCCCTGCTTTGGTGCAACTTGTTCTTCGCCGTCTTTGCCAGGCAGCTGCTTTGCTACCCAGGCTGGGGTCTGCTGCTTGCACCGAGCCCTCCTCATCCTCCGGCTGGCTGCAGCTCCTGCCGGCAACGTGCGAGGCTGGAAGTTGCTTATCCCCCTCCCCTGCTCTGCTCCTGCCTCTCTTCAGGAAGGGAGTTGGATGGGGACCGTCCCCAGCAGCATCCAAACTGGTCCCCGCTACCCCAGGCTGGGCGTGAAGGTGCTTCCAGCAGCATCGGGCTGGGGTGGGTCCTTCTCCGAACAGCATTTTAGGGCCATCTCACCCTGGATCTGGTGTGCGCTGGATAACTGCAAGGGCGATGCTGCTCCCTGTAGTGCATGAGGACCATCGGCTCGGGAACCTCCACCCACGCCAGACATGTTGACAGCCCGGTCGTGAGGAGGAGGAGGAGGAAGCTGAGGAGCTCCATGGTAGGGCTGGTCCCACCTTGCCTGGGCATCAATCTGCCACCAGCCCTGCCCGTGAGCAGGGACATGCCCACGGATGGGGCCAGGTGGCTGCGGGGCAGGAGGGGACGTTCATCTCCTTCCTTCGGGGAGGGAGGATGAACCGGGGAGAACAATGCGGAAACACCAAAAAAAAATGGAGTCAGACTCCAATTCCTCTCGCTTTTTGGGGGGTGAATTTGATTGGTCCCAGGAGCTTCAGCGCCGTGCATTTTGGAACAGTTCCAGCCAATCAGAAGGCGGCTCATGATTTCAGTATCTTTAAAAACCAACCAATCAGGAGCTCTCACTGGTTGGGCTTTAAGATCTTGAGGTATCAGCTTTTCGCTCGGAAAAAAAATCAACTAACGTAGACGAACGGACAACGTCATCTTTCGCTTCACGTTATCTTAGAAGAAGAAGAAAGCGACTATGCAAAATACTCTTCAGAGACAACTCTTAAAAAAATAAAAGCTTGGTCGGAAAATATGTCTGAATCTCTAACTGTGAGGAGTGAAGGACCAGACGGCAAAATGGCTGGTTGGCTGGTGGAGAGATGGAGACAGCGGAGGGTGGATTTATCTGCTGACGGCGACGAGGAGCACACCACAAGACTTAGATTGCCTCCACGTAGTTGGCGGGGTAGAGACCTAGCTGCCCGTTGTCCAAGCGCCCTTTGCACCATCCTTGCTCGTCTTCTTCACCAAGTTTGGTTAGTTCATCACCTGGAGAGGAAGGCAGAAAGGGGAGATATCATTGCAGCTGTTGGAGCTTCTTCTGCCACCCTGTTTCTCCCCTGGCTGGAGCTGCTGGGGTTTTCTAGAACTGATCCTGAGCATGCCGGTTTGTAGGGTAGAAAGGCAAGGGGTGACCCATGAGACCTCGTGTGCCCTGTCCCACCATCTCTCTGGTCCCAGCTGGGTCTGGGCTCAGCTTGTGCCTTCCCCTTTCTGCCAGCTCAACTTTTTGAAGGGCTGGGATAACTCAGAAATTATTTGAGGGATTTCACACCAAAATGTGGGGGACCCGCAGCTCCGGCAGACGAGCCCCAGCCGACCTGGCACCAGTGATGGACCGTACCTGCTTTGAAGCTGAGCTCATCCTGCTCCTGCCCGTCGTAATCATACAGAGCCCGCACCCGCACGCCCTTCCCCGCCGACTCCTCGTCGAAGGGGTTGGTGCCGCCGTTGGCCTCGCTGGTGTTGAAGGAGTTGCTGCCTTCGTCATCGGACCACTCGGCGCTGTAGGTCTGCCCACGGTCGTGGCTGCTCACACTGGGGTGGGGGAGAAAGGGGGAGAGGGGCCGTCAGAGCGGGCAGGGGGATGGGGGGGTGGGCAGGCACCGTGTGCTGCCGGCGTCTGGGAGGATGCTGCAGCTTCCCCGAGGTTACAGGGGACTGGGGGCTGCAGTGAGCAGGACCCCCAGCTAATGACATATCCAACAAGTCACGGAGGGAGGACAGAGAAGAGTGGCGGCTGTCACCGAGGACATCCCGCGTCCCCTTGCGTGTCCCCACAGCACTGGCAATGTTTGCACGGGCAAACGCCGTGCCTTTCCCACGGCACCTCCCCTCCCCGCTGGCCCTCACCTCCCACGCTCGCCCGCCGGTGCCCCCGTCTCGCCCGTGCTGCTGGCGTTGGTGAGGGTCACTCCCTCGCCCTTCTTCTGCTTCTCCTTCCGCGTTATCGTGTGCGTCAAGTCTGGGTTCCACTCCTGCAAGCACAGAACAACCGGCGCCTGAGCGCCCGGCTGCCCTGCTTGGCTGCCTGCACCCCAACTGGGATGCCCAGCCTCACCTCGAACTGGGGCCAGTTCATGGGCATCCCGGGGCCACTGGTGCTGCGGAACCACCGGAGATCCTCCTGCGCATCTGAGAGGCGGATGGTCTGCTCCAGCTCTCGGTAGACGTTGGCGTAGCTGCGAGGAGAGACGTGGGTCAGGGTGCTGCAGGCGGGGGTGGACCCCAGGGGGGTGCCCCAGGGACGGGGTGGGATGGGGACATGCCTAGGTCGTGTCACCTCCTACAAGGCACTGGGGGACACCAGACTCCCGCACAGCCCTCGGGCCGCTCTGGTACCTCTTAGTGACCATCACGTTGGCCAGAAACCCCTCTGCCTCGTATTGCAGGGGATGGGTTGTCCTGGAAGCACTCGGTCCCTCCAGGGCTTGGTTTGCTTTCCAGGCAGCACGAGGAGACCTTGCATAGGTACTTTCTGCCCGGCCAGCGCAGGAGGCACCTACCTGCTGCTCTCGGCCAGGTTCAGGTGCCTCTTGATGTCCAGGAGCACTTCCTTGAGGAAGCTGAGCCTCTTCTCCTCAAACTGCTGGCACTGCTCAAAGACCTGCTCCATGCTCTCGATGTACTGCGGGGTGCACTTGTTCAGCTCGTCCAGCACCTTCTCGTACTTCTCCTGAGTCTGTGAAGGTGCAGGAGGGTACCTTGGTTATACCTCGAGCACCTCAGAGGCCCTTTGTGGGTGCTGAGAGGTTATGGTTTGTGGGTCACCATGCTGGGGAGCCCAGGCTGAGGCAAGAGCCTCTATGGGTGAAACCAGTCTGGTTGCCAGAGAGATTTTGCCCCAGTAAAAGGGGTAAATCTCTGCCCTGCTCACACTCCTCAGCACTGCCTGCAAGTCCTCACCCTTCTACAGGAGCATAGGGATGGGAAAATGGGAATGAATGGGTGGGAAAGGGGTGTGGTGGCCATTTCCACTGGTTTTCCCTGCCTGATGACTCGTGAGCCTGGAGCAGGGCAGCGGCTCGCACCTTTTGCACATCTTGCTTGCACTTTTCCACTTTGTCCTGGAGCTTCTTCTGCTGCTCAGGGGTATTGGACTGCTCTGCCTTGCTGTTGGCTTCCCGGGTCATCGCCAGCTTCTCTTCCTTGCATGCCAGGTGGTAGGCTTTCTTGGCTGTCTCCAGCTGCGGAGAGGAGAAAGAAAAGACATCAGAGTAGCAGTCACAGCATCCCTCTGCCTGCAGGGAGGTGCCATCCGGCTCTCCCAGCCCGGACCAGGCACCCAGAGCTGGAGCTGGAAGATGGCACGGGTGCCCCAGGGCACGCTGCGCTTCTCCTCTCACCTCCTTGAGCTTCTTGGCCCAGGGCTTCTGGGCTTTCCGGAATCCATCCTCAGCCTCCTTGGCCTCCTTGAAGCCTCCCATGATCTGCTTGTGGTAGGCATCCTTCTGCCAGTTCTTGACCTTCTCGAAGTCGTCATTCAGCAGGCTGTTCTTCACCTCCTGGTGCAGCTCGCTCACCTTGTCCGCCTCCGTCATGATGGCACCCCATGCCTTCTCCAGGCTGCCGTACTGGGGACCTGGGGGGCAGAGGGGACAGCTGAGTGTCACTCCACAGCCCCTACCCCCTCCACCTCTACCAGGTGAAGCTGTGATGGTGCACAGGGACCCATGGGACCCAGGTGTCCTGAGGGGGTGGACTCCCCCTGGGGAAGCCACGGTACCTTTCTCAATGAGCTGCCTCCACCGCTTGGACCAGTCGGTGAGCTGCTGGGCGTAGGACTTCTCGATCTTGGCCCGCTCGTGCACGCAGTTCATGAGGTCATTGCAGAGCCGGTGCCCGTCGTCGATCCGCTTCACCGTGCGCTTGTAGTTCCCCACCTGGGAGGAGGATGGGGATGGGGATGGGGACAAGGACAGGCAGGCATGGGAGCTGTGGCCAGGCTGCCTGGCTCAGCCCCAGCTGGAGATGGGGGAGGCACTGGGCACTTTGGGGGTGCAGGTATGGAACTTCTGCTTTGGGGCTGCTCAAACCCCACTCCTTTCGGTCCCCTCCATCACTCTATGCCCCTCGGGGTCAGCCAAGTTGGAGACCTCCAACAGAGCTGGCTCGAACACTGGAGCCACTGCAGCAGGGATGCCCGGAGGCAGGGCTTGCTGCAGGAGGGGAGGGCAGTACTGTCCCCCCCCAGCCCAGGGGACACCCTGGGATGCAGTGACGGTGGCAAGGGCTCCACGGGAGGAGGAGGGGGCGGCCGGGACTCACCTCCCAGAAGCTGTCGGTTGTTTCCTCCGCAGCCGCTGCCGACTCGTCGTAGGAACCCGACATGGCTCCCGGCGCTGCCTTGGGCGTCAGTGCGGGCGCTGGGTGACTCTCGGGCGAACACCAGCCTCATGCACTGAGGGGAGAAGAGGGGGGAGTCACGGGGGGGGGGGGTGAGCAGGGGACCCCCATCCCTCCTGCCCGCAGCACCGCAGGACAAGCATCCATCTGCAGAGGACGGGGATGGGGATGATGCCCATTCCAGCTCTGGACCCACAGACCCTTCCAGTGCCTGCCACACGCCACTTGCTCGGTGCCATCCAAACCCCCCAAAGCTGGCTGTGCTGGGAGAGAGAATCGGGGGGAGCAGGACGGCGGGGAGCTCACCGGCCAGGGGCCTGGCTCGGCACCACGCGACCCTGGGGAGCCACGGCGTGGGGCGAGAGGCCGTGGCAGGGCCAGGGCGGGGGGGATGCACTGCCCAAAGAAATTCTCGACCCAATATTCCACCCTAATCCGTCCTGATCTTCAGAAAAACGGCATCCCCGGGGCGTCACGTGGCCCCACTGCATGGCTTAACCCTTTGCCGCTTTGCCGAGAGCCACAGCTGGGGATGGGGATGGGGGCTGGTGGGTGGCATTGCATGGGGATGGAGAGGGGACCGTGGTGGCCGTGAGCATCGTCATCATCCCCATCCTGCCCCGGATCCGGACGGTTCTTCCACAGTAAAGCGCTGGGCCTGTCCCACATGGCATCTGCCCCAGGATGGGGACAAAGTGGCCATGAACTGCCCCGGTTTCCTCTTGCCACGTCCCCAAAAGGGCTGTGGGAGTGGGATGTGGCTGTGGTCCCTGTGCACCATCACTTCACCCGGGGAGATGGAGCAGGCAGCGGGAGACCTGCATCCCACCCTGTGCCTGGGAGACGGTGATGGGGTGGGAAGGCAGGGCTGGGGGGTGCGGGGTCCTGGTGCCCTGGTGCCCACCCATGGGGAACAGTTTGGTGGGTGCCCACGCTCTCCAGCTGTGCGCACAGCTGGCCTCGAGGAGCCCACAGGCTAGGGCAAGGCACGGCCGCAGGAGGACGGGGGACCGAAACGGTTACTAGAGCGCGGCGCAGGGCTCGTTGTGCTGGAACTAACAGGGCCTGGCAGGGATTTAGTGATATAACCAGGGAGGCACCAATCCCCGCCGCCCTCCCCAGCCAGTTAAAAATAAACGCATGACTGTCCCTCGCTCAGCCGCCGAGACGCAGATGGATGGGGGACCGCGGCGCAGCCAGCACCGTCCCCCCGCAGCCGGCAGCACGTGGCGCCCGCGCCTGCCTGGCACCCACCACCCTCCCCACCCGTGAAAGCGCCCGACCCCAGCACCCACAGGCTGCCCCAGTGCACCCACAGCGGTGGCAGAGCACCCGGTGGCACAAACCCCCGAGGGACCCCGAGCCCGCAGGGTGCCACGCGTGGCCGTCCCTCCCGCAAGCCCCGGGCACGGTGCAGCGCTCAGCGGCCGGGATCTTTGCTCGTGCCCCCGGTCTCTGGTTTTTCGTTTTGTTGCAGAGGCTGCGCTGGCACGGCAAGGGCACCCTTGGGGTGACAGCCCCAGCCCGGGGCTGGGACAGGGACCCTGGGGAGGGAGTACACCCACAGCTGGGGGTACCGTGGGACCCACGGGCATGTGAGCTGGCCCCAGCCGCCCCCACCAAGCCGGCAGAGCCGAGGCCGTGGGGCACCGCGAGACGTGGCTGCCGCAGCTCCTGCTCCTCGCCGTTACCTGGTCTCAGCCGCGGCCCTGGGGGTTATTTTTGGCTCTGCATCACTTCCCAGCTAACGCTGCCGCCTTCGTGCCGCTCTCCTGCCACGTACCCCCCCCCCCGCGAGGCGCGACCGTCCTCGCACGCCCACGCACAAGCCTGCGCCCCCCCCCCCCCCCCGCCGCCACGCTGGGCCGCCCCGGCTGCCAGCACAGCGTGTGCCGACCCCTCGCCCGCCGCCCCGGCCCCGCCGGCGCAGCCCATCGCTTCGCATCAAGGCGGCTGGCGGTGATGCCCGGCACCCGCGGTGCCGGCGGCCGAGCCGCGGCGTGGCGAGCTGCCAGCCCCAGCCACGTGCTGCCGCTTGGGCACCCTCGGCCGAGGGGGCTCCGCTTCGCTCCCCCCCCACACCCCCGGCCCTACTTTTCCACGAAGCCGCCGGAGAGAAGCCTCAAAGGGTTTGGCATCGAGCGACGGTGAAGGGTGTCCCAGCTCCTGCCCCCGCGTGCCCTTGGGTTGCTCCCACAGCAGCCCCCCCCCCCCCCCCATCTCTCTCCCCGTCAGCCCACTCGGCGCTGAGAACTGCCGCAACTCGCCTCACCCACCGGGCAGCTCCTGCCGCTGCCGGTGTTGCAGAGGGGTCTCTGCCCTCCGCGGGGGCCGGGGATGCGGCCGCCGACCCTTACGCAGGCGGGGAGGCTGCTGCAATGCAGAGGACTGGCGCTGCCGACGCTGCGGGCACGGGCAGCTGCCCGTACTCCCACAGCCGGCAGCCCTCGCCGGCAGTGCCCTGTCCCCCCCACGCAGGCAGAGACGGCCCGGTTTTGCTGTCCCCTGCCCCTGGCAGAAGAGCGTGGGTGCTTGGGGCATGGAAGGGCTGCAGAGCTTTGGGTCAGCGCTGCTCCAGCATCCGTGCTGGCTGCCTCCCTGCCTCCTCCGGCTCCCCAGGGCCCGGGAAGGACGAGAGGGACGAGCTGGGTACCCTGGGGGGGGCCAGCTGGGCTCCTGACTCTCCCTGCTCTCTTTGCCTTTGCCAGAGCTTTGCCTTTGCTGTAACACCGCCACTAAATGCGCAACCCCCCCGGTACAGCGGCTTTGGGGTGTGCTGTCGAATGGGGGTGCCCCATCCTGGGCTCTGGGGTCCCCGGTGAGGTGCCAGGCACCAGCCCCAGCCCCGGAGAGGCTCTGTTCGGGCGGCAAGTTGCTCTGCCTCCAGGTTTTTTGGCTGCCTTGGCCCCCAGCACCTCTGCTGCAGCCAAAAAGCAGGTGATGGGGACGTGATACAAGGAACAGGCAGCTGCCTGTACGTGTCCCCATCCTGCCTGCTTCCACATCGGCTGAGCCCGGTGGGGACCAGGGGCCAGGAGGGGCTGCAGACCCTCGCGGTGCGGGTTCTCCTGCTGCAAAGAGCCCTTTGCAAAGGCAGGAGGGTGGCAGATGCGCTGCAAGGAGGGGAGGGGAGCAGAGAGCCAGCCTGTGTCCCCATCCCCGTCCCCATCCTGTCCCCCGAGGCAGGAGGTTCCCACTCGTGGTAAACGGGAAGGGGGCCGGGTGTCAGCCCTGCTGTGGGGGTGCGAGCGCTAACAGGGCTGGGAGGGGAGTCAGTGACTAATTATTGGTGAAACCATCCAGGGAGGGGGAAGCCATGCTGGGAGCTGCGCTCGATCTGCAGGGATCAGGGCAAGCAGGGAGCTCCCAGACGCCAAACCCGAGCACAAACCGATGCAACGCACGACGTTTCCCTGGTGTAGACCCCTTCTGCAGCCGCAGCATCCTGACACCGAGCCGTGGCCCAGCCCGGCCGGTGCCACCCGAGCCGAGGGCACTGAAGACCCTTGCTTGCCGGAGCACGTGAGCTGGGGACGGGACAGTAATTTGCTGCACGCTGCTGCCTTGTAGTTACCCGGGGACTCCTGGCAGTAAAGCTGAAGCTCAGCAATTGGAAAGGACCCAATGGTCTGAGCCAGTTTTATTGCAATTAAATGCTAGGACTGACCTGGCCTGTCTAATCAAACTGTCTATGGGCTGCAATGTGAAATATTTGCTACATTTTGGCTCCTTTTGTAAGCGCATGAGGCTGAGGATGAGTGCAGGAGTTTAGGGAAAGGGAGTCAGGCTGGGGCTCAGGTTTTTGGCCACGGGGAAGGTCATTTGCTCTCCCTTATCTCCGCACGAGGCTGGTCGAGGGTCTGTCGGGGAGGGTGCAGCACCAAATGCCACCGTGACGCACCACAACTATCACCACATGAAAACCACTCGTGGCAAAGACAAATGGACTAGAAATGGCCGAGGAAGCCCAGGGGAGCCCAGCAGCAGCATCTCTCACCACACAGCAGCAGCTCCGGGGCTGCCATGCAGCTGCATCGGCCGCCGGCGGCACCCATCCTCAGGACCGCATCCACCGTGGGTACCGATGCCCACGTGCTGCTCCCTCTATGGCCAAGTATGGGGGGGGTGAGATCCCCCCGGCACGATGGCAGGTCCTCGGGCAAAGCTGGTGATGCTGATGTGCTTCGCCAGAGGCTTTGCAGCTGCAGGAGCTCAGCTTTCACCCGGCTGGGTGGCCGTGGGTTTCCCACCGGCGCAGGGCTGGTCTGTGCAACCCACGGGGCTGGCGAGGGTCGCGGCCCAGGGAGCGAGGGGGGGTGCAGAGGCGTTCGGCTGTGGCATGACTGAGCTGTTCCACACCCCCCCCAGAGCCGACATGGACCCTGGAAGGAAACGGTTAAGCGGGTGCTGCTGATTCACGCTGGCAGCTCCGCACCAGGCACTGGGTGAGGAGGCAGGAGCAGAGCCGAACCCAGGGCTCAGCAGCCTGGAGGGGCGTGAGCGGCCTGAACAAGCATCCTCCCCCCTCGTTACCAAACCGAGCCCGAGGCCAGGCGGGAGGTGAGCCTGGGCCCTTCCCAAGCCACCAGATCCATGCGAGCAGGCTGCGAAAAGCTCATGTCAGGGCTCCATCCTGCATCCCCTGGCAAAACCCCTCTGGCTGCAACATGAGCAGGGTTGGAGCCCTGGGGCAAACAGCCAAAGCGTGGCCAGAACCGTGGCCAGACTGGAGGGGATGGGTGTCCCCCATATGGAGGGTGCTTCTCTGTGGGATTTAGGCCAGGGCAGTGGGGCTGGCTTGGACCCGGTACATGCGGTTGCTTGAGCGGTGCACGAGGTGGCTGCGAGGGCAGCAGGTCCCTGGAGGTGGCCGCTAGGTAACGGTGGGAAACTTCTGGGAGCCATTTTTCCAGTGAATCCTGTGCAGGATGCACTTGTGGCAGCCGCCTTGTTTCAGCCGGGGTCATCTGCATTGACCAGGGGGGTCTGAGAATTGGGGGGGTCTGGCTGCAACAGGGACTTGCTGGACTCTGGCAGGTCAGGGCTTGCAGGCTCCCCAAAACCGGAGCGTTTGCAAAGTAGGTTCCATGATCCAGGAATGTTACCGGGAGCCACGTGTCCCACATACGGACAGGAGGATGCCCACCTTGCTGGCTGGGCTGGGGGCCACGTGCCGTAGGTGCTGCTGGGTTGCGGTAGCCAGGAGAGATGCGTCTGCTCCAAGCCCTGGCAACAAACGGCTTTGCACGTTGTGCGCGCTCTGCAGAAACCCTTCACCTTCCTCCGTGCTCCCCAAAGTTACCCTGCTCAGAGCGCAGGACACCCATCAAAGTCTTCTAGGGATTTTACAAGCCTTGTGCAAAGATTTCTGGAAATATGCGTGCCATTTGCAGGTAACACAAGTCTTTCTCTCCAGGGGACCTTGCAGCCCAGCTCAGGTACAGCAGATGTGCCAGGAGTGTGGATAGGCACCGTGGCGAGGTGCAGAAGCAGGATTGTTCAACCCCATGCATGTGCTCAGGCCTGGGGAAGGGAGATGGTGCTGAGCCTCAGCTTGTGGGGTTTCGACTTGCCTTCCAGCTCTGCAGCTTTCCTCAGCCTGCCGCCTTAGCTTGCCGCTGTAAACAAGGATGCTCGGACTCTCGAGCAGGGATTTTTGTGGTCCCAGGAGCGGGGTTTAGGCAGAAATCCAAATATGAGGTTTGCAATTAAACCGAGAAGTAGCAAACAACGGTGGTGGAGGATACGGTGGTGCCATCCCCTCGCTTCCGCATCAGGGAGGGGGGAAACCAGAGCATCACGCGCTGGCACGGGGAGGGGGTCCCGTCCCCTGTGCCTTGGCAGGACAGACGCGGGGCTGGCGGTGACGGGAGGTGAATGGGGCTGCCGGGAGCAGGGTGATGTGGAGGGACAGCCCGATTTTAGCTGTCGGTGGTGAGGGAAGGAGACTTGGAGCCGGAGGGGGCTCAGAGAGGGGGTAGAAAAGCTGGGGGGGGGGGGGGAAGAGCAAGGGGGAAGCTGGGGGGACAACGGCAGAAGGAGGGGCTTCAGTGGTGGGGTGAGGCGGTCATTTGGGCAGGGGGACAGCGATGACACGGACAGCACAAGTCCCCCCCACCATTTGCAGTCGGGGAAACTGAGGCACAAATCCGGGAGCGGAGCAGCGTCGCAGAGGGGGTGTCCCTTGCCCCGGCACCCCATCGGACACACTCGGGGGGTGAAGGTCATATCCCCCCCGGCCTCCCTGGCTTGCAGAGGGGATCGGGGGACACCGTGTCCTGCCCGTGGCTGGGGGGGGGGGGGGATGCAAACCCACGCCGTACTGCCCGCTCCTTGCACAACATCCCCCCCCGCCCTCCCCCCATCCCCACAAGGCACCCAGGCATCCCACCCCCCATCCCCACCCGTGCAAAAGTCCCCCCCCCCCAGAAACCCCCATCCCCACAAAGGACCCGGGCATCAACTCTCCCTTCCCAGGCTACCCCCAGCAAAGCCCCCGCAGGGGTTAGCGCTTACCTGGGTCGGGCGGGGGCGGGGAGGGGGGGGCACGGGACCCGGCCACGGGAACCCCGGGACGGGGGTGGGTTTGTTGGTTGTTTTTTTTTTGGGGGGGGGGGGGGGGTTGCGCTGCGCTGCGCTGCGCTCCGCACCAGCCGTGCAGCAGCGGCGGCGCGCACGGCCGCGGGAACGCGCCCTGCCTGCAGCCGCCCGTTGCCGTGGCAACCGTGGGGGGGGGGGGGGGGGAGGATGGAGCTTCTGCCTGCAAAGGTTGCAAAAATCCTCTCCAGGGGATGGACACCCCCCATATCCCTCACCCCCCCCCCCACACCCCCCCGCCGCCTTGGCCTGCTGCCCCCCCCGAGTCTGCACCCACCCCAGGGTGCTCCATTGCTGCCAGCTTCCCCCCCCCACCCCCACCCCGCTGCTGTCCCCCCCGGGGCCACGCTGAGACCCTCACCCAAGGCACGGTCCCCAGTCACCTGCCCCCGGTGCCAGGTGGGTGCTCAGCACCCAGGGGACAGGGGCTACCCCACTGCATGGGGTGCTGCGGCACGGGGGGGGGGGAGGCGGTGGGTGCCAGGGGTCTGCGGCCGGGTGCGTGGGGGTGTCCGGCCCCAGCAGCGCTGCTTGTCGCTGCGGGGCTTCGTTAGGGCCACGAACGGGATCCTTCCCCCCCCCCCCCCCCCGCTGTGCTGCTGGGGAGGGTCTTTGGGGAGGTGAGTGGGGGTACCCAGGGGGTCCTCATCCTGCTGCTCCTTGGGTCCTTGTCCCTCCTGCACAGGACGGGACGGAGCAACACCATCTCTCCTCTCCTCCCCCGGGTGCTCTGCCACCTCCGCGGGTCCCGGGAAGGGGCTGCAAGGAGGTTGTTTTTAGGGCCGAGCCGCAGCTTTTGCAAAAACAAACACCCCAAAATGCCTTCAGAGAGGCAGCCGGTGCCGCCTCCTTGCCAAATGTGCCAGCTGGGAACAGGCTGGCGGGAGAAGCAGAAACAGTCCTTCCCACCTGGTGGGGCTGGGGAAAGCGGGGCTGGGAACGGGGGTGACGGGGGCTGCACCCCCCTAAGGCTTCTTTGAGGCCAGGGAGCAGGGCAGCTCCCTCCCCACTGCCGTCTGCCTCCTCCAGAGCTCGGGGGCTTGTGCCCGGGGTCACCGGAGCTCGTCACAAGATGCGGGTCCTGGGCTGGAGCCCCTGGCAGGGGCTGTCGGGGAGCCCGGAGGATGCAGGTGGGGGTGGCGATAGGCTGTCCCCCCTCAACTGCCCGAATGCAGCGCGCCTGCATTTCCCCCAGCTCACGGGTGATGTCAGGGAAATGAAAAGCCAGCAGGAGATGAGCGCTTCCAGCCGAGTAACCGAAGCCGCCCGCAGAACCTGCAGTAATGAGGCTGTCGGGCCGCTGCCGCCGGGATCGGGTTGCCTGGAGAATGCGACCCAGTCCCGGGGGGCTCTGCTGGCCTCCGACGCCGGCTCAGCTTTCCCCTAATGAGCACCTTCGACTGCTTAATGAAGCTCCGTGGGGCTCTCCATCCTGCCCGCCTTCCGGCTCCTTCCAGCTTCGTGCCATCCAAGCGTGTCTTCCCACCTCATGGCCAGACAGAAAGGCCCCCCGAAATACTTCATGCCCGGCTACAGCTGGCAGCGGCGCGCGAGACCCAAGCGATCTAATGCTCCCCAACACGGGAGCGGGGATGGACTGCGGTTCCTGCAGGTGCCGGGGGAACTTTGCCTGTTGGTGTTTCAGGGCGAGGAACTGGAGGGTGCTGTTTAACTGGGCATCATCCTTGCATGCAACAAGTTGGCAGTTCTCAGCGCAGGGTCGCTGCAGGCGCCACCGGGTTGTCCCGGCTGCCTTCTGCCCTGACAGCATCCACGCTGCAGAGGAGCAAATGTTCTTGGCATTAAGAGCACTAGGTGACAAATGCTCTCCGAGAGGGTGACGGGGGGGGGACGGGGGGGACGGGGACGGGACACGACCTCAATGACTTGGGGGGCGTTCCCAGTGCTAACAGCCTATTGCCACCAGCTTTGTGGCAGATGTGGTCCATGCAGATAGGACTGACCCATGTCTCCTTCCCTGGCAGCTCAGGCCGCTCGGTGCTGGTAGCAGGCAGGAGCCTTGCCTCCACAGCACGGAGCTCCAGCAATGAGTGTCAGCCGGTTCCTTCACCAAAAATTTGGCCACAACAAACTTTTCCCTGGCTCTCGCCGTCCCACCGCTTGCTATTTCCCGCGGTAAGAAATTTCCCCTCCTGTAAAATGAGTTTCCTTGTGGGAAGCAGCAGCCAGTATTGGCAGGAAATAAGCCCTGATTTATTGGGCCACTTGCCGCTCTGAAATTATGGCTCTTCGAGCGCCACAGCAAACTGAGAAGAAAAGCAAATTAGCCTACACCGTGCTATCGCGGCTGCCAGCAGCCTGCCTGTGCCGCAAGTGCGGGCAGGAGAGGAGAGAAATGCCACTAGCTATCAGCCGCTCTGCCCATCACCCAGCCACGAGTGCCAGCCTTTGCATGAATAAGGGGGGGATTTTCAAGCGTGGCCTGCTCCTATCTCCCTCCCTAGCAAGGAAAGGAAAATGCATTTCCTAAATCACGGCAGAGCCCCCTGTTATGGTGCTCTCTGCTGAGCTGGCCGGTACTGGGAGCACTGGGAGAGCCCCCAGCCCATGGGTGCTCCAGGGCAGGCTGATTGGGGATGAGGGCAGAGAGGGATCCTGGCATCCTGCTCTTCCCGAGCCCATTCCTGGCCTCCTGCTGCCCCTTCCCACTTGATGCTGGGCGCAGAGAGGAGCCTGAGCTGGAGCTTGTGGAGCCGGATGGGACCAGCGCCCCTGTGCTTGCCCCATGCCCAGGCTGTGCCCCCGCCGCGGATGTGCTGCCGGTCCCAGGAGCCCTCTCAGGCTTGCTGGGAGAATGCAAGCGCAGGGCTATTTTGCATCTCTAATTAGCAGCAGAGGATAATTGGCCGCTCTGCAGCAGTTACGCAGAAAGGCAGCCATTGTGGAGGGCCCCGGCGCGGGGCAGGTGCTGCCAGAAACCCAGCTCCCACCAAAACAATCCCCTTCTTGTCTGCTCATAACGGGCCCTGGGGGCATCCTCCGAGCCCTTCCGAGGAAGGGGCCAGGGACAGGACATAAAGGCTCCATTTTTCCTGGGGAACCGCGTGGAGCTCGGTGCAGGCAGCTGCCTGGGAGGACCCCATACGTATTGCCCATGGCCACAGTGACGGGCAGTGCTGGGGCCTCGCTGCCTCCTTCCCCCCCCCGTGCTGTGCCATGCCGAGGGCAGACAGATGCCATCTCGGCCCCTCCGAAAAGCTGCTGGCTGGATGTGGCCTCTCCTTCTCCAAGACTCATCTGCAGGAACACGGCAGGGTCCTGTGTTTGCCTTCAAGGTGTTGCACAAACACCAGCCGGGCTGGCTGCCCTGCGGGGACAAAGTCTGTCCCTGGGCAGAGCCGCTCGCAGAGGTCTCCTCCTCCGGCCGAGCTGTGCCGGGGGAGCCCAGCTCCATCCCAGCTCCATCCCGGCCCCGGCAGCATTCCCTCCCGACACGGCCAGGGGAACCAGCAAGGTTGGGGACACGGGATTTCCAGCAAGGGGGATCCCACTGGAGCCAAACCCAGGCTTTGGCTCGCTGCAGGACGTGGCCCCGGTGCAGACGCGCTTTGCCGGCGCTGATGTTCTCTTCCCTTTCTCGCCCTGCCCCTGTGCACGTCACTAATCGATGCTTGCCAGCTGCCCGGGCTTGCCTTCCTCAATCCTTTTACAGTTAAATCCAGCTCCCGTCCTGCTGCAGCCCCTTCGGCAGCCGCGCGCCCTGGGGAGAGGTGGGAGAGGAGGGAGAGGAGGGGGCCAGCGCCAGCCATGGGGTGGTCATGGATCGGTGCAGACCCCGGGGCAGGGTCAGCACCTTCAGCAGTGGCCAAGCCAGTGGCTGATGAATTCCCCAGTTTTCTCTGGGCTCCTGCAATGGGAACACAAAATCCTGGGAGGGAGGAAGGACCCTCAGGGCTTCAGCCGGGGTTTTGGGGTCAGGCACGGTGGGAGCCGCAGTGTGGCACCGAGTCCTTGTCTGGGGCCAGCGGTGCGGTCCCCCGGCCGGTACAGCTGTGCTGTGGTGATGGCCTTGCCCCAAATATTTGGCTTAGGGATCGGGTTTGCCCGGGGAAGGTGGTGCGGGGGCCGAGAGAAGCAGGAGCAGCCCAAGAGGCTGCCGGGGAAGCTCTAATCCGTTTAGCAAAGCGCTTGCTTTGCCATTTCCAAGGCAGGCGCACGAGCAGCAAAGAGGAGATGTAGGCAGAGGTGGGCAGCGCGGCAGGATGAGGCGGGCAAGGGCAGCTCTCCTGCTCCATAGGACAAGCTGGGAGATGCATTTCTCCTGGGGGTTGCTGCAATTGTCACAGCATCCCAGGGGCTGCCCTGGACAGGGCGGAGGGGAGGGTGTCCTCCCCCCAGCTCCATTCCTGCTCTCCCAGAGAGGAAGAAACGAGGTGATAAAATGGTATTAAAGCCCCAGGATGGCATCAAGCAGCTCCAGGTGCCTTGGGATGTGCTGCATCCATCAGCCCCTCCTGCCCTAGGGCTGCACCAGCCTCCAGCTCTGCCCGGGCAGCCCGAAACGCCCAAAACGCACAGGCACAACCCCCGGGTGGGTGCGAGCCTCCCCCAGCCCTGTGCACCCTGCAGGGACCCCCGCTGCTCCCTCCGGCTTCCCGGGGCAGTGGTCCCTCCAACCACCCTGCTCAACCTAGTGCAACCCCAAAATCACAGTTCTATTGCCCCATGTGCCTTCCGAGCTCACACCCTGAGGGCAAATATGGGCTGGGGGGGGGGGGGGGCGAGCATTGGCCCCTGCCTGCAGCTGGGAAGGCAGAACCCCCCGGCAGCGCCTGGGCTCAGCCTAAGCCGCCTTGCAGAGCCTCAGCTCCCTGCCAGCTGCTCGGGCGTTGCGGTGCCCGGGCCTGCGGCTGACGGGATTAGGGAGCTCCATGGGGGGCTCTGCCACGAGCTCAGCTCTGGAGCACCCGGGAGCTGGGCAGGGGCTGAACCCCTTCGGCCGCAGGGCTTGGAGCAGGAGCCTGTGTTTCTTACCGGGTAAGATGATGCCAAACATGTCTCAGGGAGGTGGCAGGGGGGGAAAGACAAGCACAGTTGCTGCCAGCCCCCCCCGACCGAAGGCTGTCCCAGCTGGGGTCCCAGCCCTCCCTTGTGCATCCACAGGGGGCTGGAGGGACCCCGCACCCAGAGCTGAGAGCAGCGGTGCCAGCCCCCAGCAAGGCTGGGCAAGCGTGGCCCTGGTGCATCCCTGGCCCTGCGGTCAGCCTGTGGGGCCAGCAGCCCCCCCATGGAAGCCCCCCGGGCACCCTGGGTGCAGTGGGTGCCTGAGTTTGCTATGGGGGCAACGGGCACAGCGTGCAGAGCGGGGCTGTGCAAGGGCTGGCGCACGCTGCATCCCACCAGCCCCGCGGTGTCACGTCTCGTGAGCCCCCCGAAGCTCTGCCCTCTGCCAGAGCCCTGCCCAGACCCCTGCCAGAGCCCTGCGCCTCGCTGTCGCTTCACACCAGACCCCAGCTCCCCGGGGAGGTGCAGGCAGCTGGGCAGCGACCTGCGGGACCCAGGCTGCCTTCCCACCCTGCCACAGACGCCTCGAGGCCAGGAAAAACGGGTGAACCCGAAATCTGGGGGGGGGGGAACCCGAGGCGGATGGCGAGCCCCACTCAGCACAATCTGGCAGAAGTTGGAAATTGTTTAAAATGGGTCAGGGAGCTGCTCTGCTGACGTGGGTTTCATTTCCCAGCAAGCAACCACCGGCACGGTGCGGGGAGGACGACCCCCATTTGAAACCCACCACCAGCCGGGGACCACCGGAGGGGACTGGGGGGTGACGGCACTGTCACGGCGCACCGAGCCTCGAGCATCCCATCTGCCACCTGGGGACATCGCCGCCAGTCACCTGCCGTTCGCTGGCAACCCTCGCGGCGGCAAGCCCCAGCCAACCCACCCACGCCAACCTCCCGCCTCGCCGGGAGCCAGGTCAGCCCCAAATCTGCCGGGAGCCGCGCGGCGGTACCTTTGGGACGTGGGGACGCTGGCGGAGCGGGGCTGGCTGCCTCTCGCCGGGGCTGGCTCTGCACATCGGCTGGAAGGTCACGGCAGATGGGGAGGAGGGGGGTAAAGATCAGCACGGAGATTAGGGAGGCATTTTTAGCCAACCAATCGCCGTCCCGGCGTAACGACTCCTTGGCCGCACAAGGTGAAAACACACGACTGCGGAGACGGATGGGAATAAGCCGGGAGCCCCGCGTGGCCTGGCTGGCGGTGGTGGCGGGGGGTCCCCAGCCTCCCCGTCCTCCTCCGTGTGCTTTCGTCGTCCCCTCCCGCTCTTCTCTTCCCTTCCCCTGCAAGCGTTTGCTCGCAGCCTCCCTTCCTCTCCCTTCTCCCCACCCAGAGGGGGGTCGGGGGGTGCCGTGTGGCGAAGCCCCCCTGGATCCGGGGTGTTTGCGGGGGACGTCTCCCCTCCGCTGGCCATGGGAGCCGGCTCCTGTCGCTCTTGGGGCGTTCAAACCTCCAAAAAGGGCAGGAGCAGCCCTGGTCTGGGGGGGGGACATTGCACAGGGTGGCCCTACAGGGACACAGCTCCGGTCCCCTCCATTGCACCCTGCCCGGGACCACCGCACCCCCCCGCCCCCTGACCAGTCTGGAGGGGCTGCAGGCAGGGGGGCTGCAGGTGGTCGTCCCCCCTGTCTCCCGGCCAGGCGTTTTGGGGCGCAAAGAGGACTTTGTGTGCCTCCAGTGAGTGCCGAGCCCTTTGCTCGGGTGTGTGAGCCCGGCGGGGAGCAGCCCCGGGGTGGGGGACGTGTCTCCCCCGGGACCCCAGCCAGGGCTTTACAGCCCGGCTCCAAAGGGCGCTGCCGGCGGGACGGCCGGGATGCTGCGGCACAGCACCGGGCACCGGTGGTCCCAGGCTCCCTGCCACTCTCCTGGCCCCAAAGCAGGGGAGAGGGACCCCCCCACCCGAAACGACCACCGGTGCCCCGGGGCAGGGGGGAAGGAAGCCATGCTTGGGGGAACTGAGGGGGGGGTGTCTTCACCCTGGTACCCCCCGGGGTAGGATCAGAAAGCGTTCCACGGCTGGGGACAGCGCAGCCATCGCTCGGGCCGTGTGGGGATGTCACTCGTGCCCCAGCGTGGACACAGGCCTGGGCTCCCCACCTGCCCACAGAGCCCCTTCCCCTCCAAAATGGGGGGTGGGTGTTGGGGTCAGCGCGGGTGTCGGTCCCCATGGCCACGCTGGGGTGGGGGCGTGACACGAGTGGGGGGTGTGTGACACGAGTGGGGACGTGGAAGGGGTGACACGAGTGGGGACGTGGAAGGGATGTCACGAGTGGGGACGTGGAGGGGCACGTCTGTGGCTGGGACGCGGCGGGGCGGCACTGGGGGGGACGCGGGGGGTCTCGGGGCCGGGGACGCTGCTGGCGCCGCCCGAGGCGGCGGTGACATTTCCCATCAGGCACCGCCACGGGCACCCCCACGGCCAGGCTGGAGGGGGCCTTCGCTTCCCGCTCAGGCAGCGCCGCGGCCACCCGCGCCGGCAAGGAGGGGGGCCTTTGGGAGGCCGGAAGCGGCAGCGCGACGCATGCGTACTCCTTTCCGCTCTTGGGCCCGCCGCCGCCGACACGGTGAGGCCGCGCTCTGGGCCCGTATCGGTCTCGCATCGGCTCCATCCCGGGGCGGCGTCCTGGGAGCCGCTGCTTGGCAGCCGTGGGGAGCCCTCGCCCGGCCCCCCGCGGGGGGATTTCCGGGATGGGGGGGATCTAGGCCCGAGTTTGCGGGGCGGGAGGGACCGGGGGGCACTAGGCCGCGGGGAGGTCCCGTTACCGGGGGGCCAGGCCTCGGGCTGGAGGGCCCTGGGGTGGAGCGGCTGCCCCAGGCTCCCCCCCGCAGGCTGCAGGGGCAGTTCCCTTCAGTTCCCACCGGCGAGACCGGGGCATTCCACTCCGAGAGGCTCCCGTGGTGGAGGTCCTGGACCGGCCGCGGGCTCTGCCCTGTTCGGGGCCGGCGCGGGGCTACGGCTGGCGAGGGTGCCTAGCCGCTCAGCAGCTTTGTGCGTGCTGTAGTGCCCCGAGTACCAGGACGTCTGCGGTTCCCTGCTGTTCGGGCCAGATCGTCCCACTCCTGGGCCCGACATGTCGGGAAGCATTGCCCGG
Source organism: Buteo buteo (assembly GCF_964188355.1). Classification (NCBI taxonomy): domain Eukaryota; kingdom Metazoa; phylum Chordata; class Aves; order Accipitriformes; family Accipitridae; genus Buteo; species Buteo buteo. Next base: position 4,847,893 of record NC_134193.1, on the reverse strand, counting down.
AGTCGAGCGTCCCCTCGTTGGGGTGCGATGGCAGCAGTGCGGCTCTGGTGCGGGCCTATGGGCCTCGGGTGCGCTCCTGTGCTGCCAGGATCAGCTCCCGGCTCTGAGGAGGGAGTGCGAGGCTTCCTCGGTTCCCGAATCAAGTGTGAATTAACAACAGCAGCACAAGTATCCTCAGGCCCCTGGCACCGGTGGTAGAGCTGAAAGGCGCCTTTACACTGAGCTGTGCCTCTGCCCCGCCTGTGTCAACCCTTGTTTCTTGTTTTCACTGGCAGCAGCTAGTTTATAGTCTTTACTATGGTGATGTGAGTTAATGTTAATGATCAAAAGTTTGGACTGCTTACTTTTCCTTCACAGGAAAGCAATGGGAAGGGATGCCCAGCAGCTCAGGTGTTGAAAAGTAGTTCAGAAAGTTCTTCTGGGAGACAGGAACCTGGGGGGTGTAACTTAAGTGTTAGGCTTTTTGTACAAACCAGCACTGTTGTTACTTTATTACTTCTGGTAGACTCCTGAATGCATCTATTTTAAATCACCTGTATTTACCGTCTGCCGCTTACCTCTTGTTTAGATGTTGATGCCCAAGAAGAACCGAATTGCCATCTACGAACTCCTTTTTAAGGAGGGAGTGATGGTGGCCAAGAAAGATGTCCACATGCCGAAGCACCCCGAGCTCGTTGACAAGAACGTGCCCAACCTCCACGTCATGAAAGCCATGCAGGTATGGAGGCGAGGGCCGGGCTGCCAGCCAGCTGGGGTCTGGGCACATGAGATTGTTGTGTACTTATGAATAAACATCGTCAGCCGTTATCAAATAAACGTTGCCTTGCATTTGCCATTTCTTTCGTGTTACAGTTATTTTCCCATTTTCCTGATTTTTGCTATTTCCTCTTTGAGTTACTGTTCCCCACAGACTGTAGAAGGTTATTCTTTTGTGGATCCACATCTCTAGCTTAGTTTTTGAAGCTATGATACCTCTGTGTGGAGTAGCCTTGTATTTTCTTACAGAATGGGAATGATGCTGTAATTTTGTCCTGCGCATGTGAACTTTTATCTGTTCCTAAATTTCTATTCCCCACGTAACCCCAGTTAAGCTCTTGTGTTCATAAAAGCATCTAGTGAGGGTACTGATCAGAGATGTTGAATGATGATAAGGATCATATGTGAAATAATTGATAATTCTTTCTCTAGTCTCTGAAATCCCGTGGTTATGTGAAAGAGCAGTTTGCGTGGAGGCATTTCTACTGGTATCTGACCAATGAGGGCATCCAGTACCTGCGCGATTACCTTCACCTCCCCCCCGAGATCGTCCCCGCAACCTTGCGCCGGAGCCGCCCGGAGACTGGCAGACCACGGCCCAAAGGTAAGCGGTGGTTGAGAGGTGACGGCCGAGTCAGCAGGAGGAAGCAGGGCACAAAGTTAAGCGTGTTAGCGCAGGTGTGGTGGACAGTCAGCTGAATGTCAGCTTCCAGCACGGACTGGTGTGAGTTGCTGTGATTTTTGGATGTATAAACATGAGTAGATCAAGGAGACGTGTGTAGGTTTATTGCTTTTGTATTTGGCACTAGTTTGATGGCTGCTGGCCTACTGAAAAGTTGCAGAGGGCTAAAGAAAGACTGACTGGGAGAAACGCTTTCAGTGTGGGACTTGACTTTCTCTGGTAACGCAGGTGCCTGGAATTGCTGAGGGCAGGCACGCTGAAACTGCATGCTGTGGATCGAGGTACCAGTTGGTGCTGAGACATGGCTGAGGTCTGAGACGGAGGATGTCTGTAGCTGCTGGGGCTTTTCAAAAACTGTTCTTGTCTTTTGGAAAGAGCCTGCTGCAGTTCTTCCTCAGGAAGATGGTGTGTGTGGTGCTGGTCTAGTCCAGCAGGCGCAGAGAACCTTGTCTCTGGCTGAGTTATCCTTAGAACAACTACCTGGGAGGCTGTTGAATGAAAGTTGAGTGGCCTTGGCTAGGATTGCTGAGATAGGGAGCAAACTCGAATTCAGGTGTAGCACGCAGGCACAGGATTCGATGACTAAAAGCAAAAGCTAAGCTTGGGTGCTGGCTGTGCTTCACATGGGGGTTCAACTGTGGTACCTGCGGTCGAGTTGGATAACCACAGTTCTGGCTTTATCACGTATACTTAACACGCTGTTAAGCAAGTCAGATTATTAAAGCTGCCTTTGCTTTTTTAAAGATTTACAACAAATACGTGTGGTATGTTGGGCTCATAATTCTGATTTTTTTTTTTTGGTGGGTTTTTCATAATCCAAAGTGAAGGAGATACTGGTCATGCAAACATATGTGCTGCTGATGCTGACCTCTCAGATTGCCCACAGCTGCCTCTGCACAGGTGCCTCCCTGCAAAATGTGTTATAGACCCACCTGCAGATGGCTGAAACTTATTTCCAGAAGGTATTATTCTCTGGTTGCAAATAGCAATGTTAAATAATAAAGTTTGGGTTGCAGACCTGCCTCTCTAGTCCACACAAGGCAGAAGCTACGCTTTTTCCTTGTGGGTGCTTGGTGTTGGCCTGTGAATGTCTTGTGAACCATTTTGATAGTGTTTGTGGTGAGCAAAGTCGTATAATAGTGCAGTATAAATAAACTTGAGGTGAATGTGCTGAAGCCACCATGCCCCTTGGTTCAGTTCTGAAAAGGTTACTGTGTTCCAAGCTAATAATTCAGAATGAGAAGGATGGTTACGTTGCTTGTATGTATTTGGAAATGCTCTGCAAAATCCCTTCTGCTTGGTTTTCCTGGTTTTTGGTCTAGTAGTAGAGAAGAAACACCACAGTGCAGAACACAGATTGTGGAATTGCCCAGAAGATCTTTGGGGAGATAAAAACTTCTAGAAACTTAGAAGGGAGAAAGTTACTGCAGCTGTGGTCGGCAGAACAGCATTGCCTGGTCTCTCAGGGCAAGAAATGGTTTCTTCTCCCTCAAGGCAGGACATAATGCGTCTTCTGCCTTGTGTGGAGTTGCCTCTTGTGTTTACCAAGAATAATGTTACAGATGTTGTCCTGCCCTTAAACCAGATCTTGCTCTGTGAAAGAGGAGTCCTGCATGACAAAGCTCTTTCTGGTAGATGGTAGGAGTCCACTCTTCTGCTTGTGAGCTGCATCATATCCCATCCCCAAGGACTGGGGACGGCGGCTGTGGGGTGCCGAGGAGTTCACCTGCATCTCCTGCAAGTTGTTTTTTAGCCTAACAAAACTGTAGCATCATCTGCTTCAAAGGAAAGAATTGCATTGAAACTAGGAAGATGATGGTTTCCTTGATCTCTGAGTAGCATTGGATGTTATCAAATTTATTCTTTAGATGCTGTGTTTATCCAGCAAGCTGAAGAAACTGCATATGTAATGGAAGGGTGGGGCTTACAGTTCCTGGCTAAAATGTGTTCAGGGTTTCTGCGGTGAGATAGCTTCACTTTGCAGCATCCCAGCCCTTTTCAGTGCAGTGCCAGTGACCTCATTCAGTCCGCACCTTGGCAGGGTTAGCTGGTAGGGCTGCACAAATTGTCAGTTTCTGTGCTGTTTTTCTGTGGATTACCTGCCTTAGGCTGCAGCAGACTAGGAGTTGCAGAGGTGTGTGTGGATGGTGGTGCAGAATCCAAGCTTATGTGTCTTGCTTGACCTCTTGGGGTTTTGGTGCCTTTTCTGGTACTTTTGTGCAGTGCTACTGACTTTCTCAAGTAAGGCTTGGTACAAAAGCTGGAACAGTTAGTCTAAAGCAGGTTTTGGACTACTATGTATTTGGTATTTGAAGTTTGTGTCTCTGTTACAGATGTAATTGAACTGTTAGAAATTAAGGCTGGACAGATAGAAAGTTTAAAAAAAAATAAAACCGTTGGCTAGAGGATATAATGGTTTAACCTGACATACGGGAAGGATGTAGCAGCACTTGTAGGATAAGTTAATCTGTTTGGACATCAGTGGGTAGTGTTTCTCTTTGTAATAAAAGCATCTATTGTAAGAACTGTTTTTTGTATGAGAAAACTAGTGCCTGTAGTATAAATCAAGCCTGTAGAAGTGCATGATTCGTGTTTTCCTGCAGCATGCTTGAGACTGCTAGTAGTACACTGTGGTGCATCAGGCAGCAACTTCCCTTAAATGTGTCTTACTGCCTGGGCATGAAGACCTTGGCCTGGTGCTGTGGGAGCATATTTCGTCTTTGATGCTCAGGGTGAACCCCGTAAGAGTGGTGCAAAGGCTTGCAGTTCCACCACATCTGTTTCTTTCCTGCAAGTGTTCTGTCTGATATTAATCTGCTGTTACATAGATAATCTGCTCTTAATTTTATTAATCTATTCCATTGTGGAGGATTTATGATACTGATAGTGTAGCTGTATTTTAGGTTGGGATCAGCATGTCATGCAGTTTGTGACTTAGCTACGAACAAGCTTGTCGGACATGACGGATTCCCTGTATTTCTGATTTTTTTATTATTGTTGATTTTTGGCTCTGATGAAGGCCAGGAGACTGTTGAGATGATGCTGTAAATCCATTTTTCACATTATTTAACTTCAACCCAAGCACAAGCTGGTGCACTTAAGCAGATTTCACCCTTAAAGTGATGTTTTCCTTGTAACACTTTTTTGTTTGGGTTTATATACACTGAGCTGTCTAAGGTGCAACTCTGCTGGTAGATGTAATGCTTAACTGGAGAGCTTTTTTCTGCCTTGAGATGCAGGGTCACCCATGGAATGAGTTGTTTGTGCCCTAGGTAAGCAATGTATTTGATGTTGCTTTTTTCACTTTCAGGTCTGGAAGGTGAACGCCCCGCACGTCTTACTCGGGGAGAAGCTGACAGGGATACATACAGACGCAGTGCCGTTCCACGTGAGTGTCTGTCATGTTGCTGTATGAATATCAGGCCAACCTTGCTCTTTGTGCAGTTTATCTCTTTGGGAGAATTGTCTTCAGTGTTGGCCTCCTTTCAAGAAGAAAAGGGGAAAATTAGACTCTTGGCATTGCTTAGGCATTTACGCAATAGAGTTCATCTGTATCTGCTGATGGATATGATTCTTTTCTTGAATCTTGTCAAGCTGGACTGTGGGATTTTCTCTGGGGTGGGTTCGGTAACTCTCCAACAGTCTCAATAATAGCCATTTCACTTTGCTGTATTTTGCCTCAGTTTTAGTCATCTTTGATTGTAAACCTATGATTCCAAGCAGGAGCACGCTGTACTTGGGGAGTGGATTCTTTGGTTAGTAACTCATTCTTCTCTCTCTTCAGCTGGTGCTGACAAGAAGGCTGAGGCTGGTGCTGGAGCAGCCACTGAATTCCAGTTTGTGAGTATTTGCGTACGAGATTTGCTACCTTTATTGAGGGTTTGATTAGAAAAAAGCGGATAGGTCATATCTGCATGCTCTTCAGTGTGGTGCTTCTCAGGTATGCCAGCTGGGGTTAGGTATTTGGCTCTGACTGTGTAACAGAGGCTGGTGACTGTTACTCCTTACGCCCAGCTCGCTGCATTCCTGTTGGGGAAACTACATGATGGCCTTGCTGCTGTGATGGGAAGCCAGTGACACATTTGAGAAGCAAGCTGAGCTCTCTGGAGGAAATGCATGATTTTATACGTCAGAAATAGAAGAGTTTTAGACCTGATCCACAGAGCTGGCTAGGGTGGGTTGATTTTGTTCTTGGTATCACTCATCTGGTTAACCTGTGTCAGGTGGTTAGCCTCAAAACAGATCAGAGTTAGGCTATGCTTGGAGCAGGGGGTGCTTATCAAAGTAATGCAAAGTTGGGGAAAGAAGGCTAGCTCTTCTATGATGTCGGTGGTTCTTGCTGCTGTGTATTTGCTGCTGTCACTTGCTTAATACGGTGACTTCTAATGCTCTTCCTTTTCTGTTGCAGAGAGGTGGATTTGGTCGTGGACGTGGTCAGCCTCCTCAGTAGAACTTCCTGCTCATGTTTTGTGTATAATAAAATAGGTGAAAATGCCACCTGGGTTGCATCATTGTGTCGTTTTTAAGTGCATAAATCTAGAGCTCACGTAGCAGAGGTGACTCAAATCTCTGGCGTGTGTAACAGCAGTAGTGGATTAACTTGTGATTAGAAAACAGGTTGTAGAAGAGGAACTTTGTAGGTTTGGTGGTTAGTGACGTAGGGTTTTGCTAGTGTGTAGAGGTGATTCTTATGGAGGAATGAGGAGCAATTGGTTCATGGCAGTGCAGAAGCGCTGGAGGCAGTTTTTCTTCTCTGCCCAGGAAGACACTAATTTCTAGTAATTCCCAGTAATGCAGTAAAGCTGGGCTGAGAGACAATTCTGTTTTGCAGACAGAAATTTCGGCAAGTTCAGCTGTGTCAGCCTGAGGCCCTCTGTGAATCCGACACAGCCCATGCAGGCAGGTGAGCATTTCCTTTATCCCAGTTCTGAAATCACTGGGTTAATTAACTCTGGCTTAAGGAAGTTGGGGTGTTTGTGACAGCACCTGCTGTCTGGAGCTGAGCAGAGCTGGGGCAGGGAGGCGCAGGCCGGGGTCCCCTGCAGTGTGCAGCCGACCAGTAGATGTCACTCGCCATCTAATGATGGGATAGTGCTAATTGGGAATGGGTTTCTGTAGCCTGGTAAATGGTATCTTGTTCAGGGCAGCCTTAATACCACAGAAGTGCTAGACACTAACCCAGGGAGAAGGTTGTTCATTCCAGTCCTGGTTTGGGGTGGGGGAAATGGTGGGCATGAGATTATTTATTAATTTATTTGTTTATTTCTGAGGGAGTTGGCACTGTAGGGAGAGACTAGGCGTTTCAAATCTTTAACTGATCCGTCTGCCTCCGTTGAATTTTTTAGGTTATGATATAACTAAACCTAATCCAGAGTAACCTGCTGAATCCCAGGTGACTGGATTTAACCAGAATGCACTTCACAGCCTAGCTTTTAATGGGAATATGCATTAATGAAGCTCTTTTGTTGTGGTTTTTTTTTTCCAACTTTGTTCCTGAGCCTCTGGGTTGTCCAGGTCTACTGGGGCTTTTTGTTCAAGTTTCTGCTTATTTTATCCTACAGTGTAGCGCTAATGTTTACACTTGCTACTATGCATTTATAGTTGTGATTCTGTTTGGGAAGCAGTGTTGTGTTCAGCAAAATGTTCAGCTTCATGCAAAATTAAGCAACTATTTCAGATCACTTGGAGTATTTCAGTGTGTAGCAATTTGTATGAAATGGTAAATATTTTCTTCTAAAAGAATATTTGGCTCATTAAAGGGAAGATTTAGAGGGAGAATCCAAATGAGCAAGTAAAAAATGGGTTTTGTTTTGGGGTGAAAAACCCCAGTCTAAATAGACTCTTCCACAAGGGAAGTATTACCTCCACATTTTTAATTTCCTGCTAGTCTCCTGGCCCACCAGTCTGTCCAGCCTGGGGCAGGAGCTCTGAGGCAGAGAACGGATCCCCTCCTCGCCGTCCAAGCTTTTTAGCATTCAGCCACCTGAGCAGATGGCCGGGGGTCTGAGAGGCACGGCTCTTAATGGTGTCTCCTTTCTGGATGGTGTCCCCCCGGGTGCTCTCTGGTGGGATCCACACCTGGCAAAGAGCCTTTTATTCCACCCGTGCATGGAGTCAGAAGATGATAAAGGCTTCTTGGCTTTACCCTCTGTTTTCGACTCCTGTTGCGGAGCAGAGACAAAACGTGTCTGTCTTTGCAGTGGGGCGATGCTGATGTGAGCTGCTCCTGGGGTGCAATTTGGGGGCTTATAGGCTGAACTGAAGTTGTGCCCTTAGGCTGAAGCCTAAATATGCCCACGAAAGGGCCGTGGGAAGCAAGAAGCCGCTGCAATAGTGTGGGGGAGGGGGGGGGGCTGCAAGTGCCCCCCCTGAGGTGACCATGCTGGTGCCTCCCGGGCTGAGGCCACCCGGCTTGAAGACGACACCGCCTCCCCCCCCCCCCCGCTCCTCGCCGCGGGGTGCAGAGCCCCTGCCCCGTCGCCCCCCCCCCCCCTTTGTTCCGCTCCCGCCCGCGGGGTACAATGGGACCCCCGCAACCGCCCTCCGCCACTGGCGTAAGCCGCCGCCCCCCCGCCTTGCGTAAGATGGGCATTCTTCCCTCCCCGGCGTCTGCGCGCTTTGCGTAGAGCCGCTGTCAAAGCCAGGCCATGTGCGCGGCGGGCGCTGGGGGCCGGCCCTGCCTCGGCGCTTTTTGCGTAACTGCCAGGGCGCCCCTGCACGCAGCCGCCCGGCGGGTTACGAACGGCCGCCTTATTCTCGAAGGCGGCCTGCGCCTCGCCGCTGGCGCAGGGGGCTCGCGTCCAGGCGGAGAGAAGGAGGCGGAGGCGTGGTGGCGCCGTCTGCGCCTGGAGGGGGGGAGCGATTCTGGAAGGCGGGCTGCGCCGTCTGCGTGGCGGGCGCGCCGTGAGGCGGCAGGGGGCAGCCGCCCCCTCCTCCGCCCGGCGGCTCTACGCCGTTTGCGTAGCGTTTCCCAAGATGGCGTCGCGGTCGTCGTCGTTGGCGGTGGCCGGAGCGCTGGCGGCGGCGGCGGAGCGGCTGGAAGTGAAGGGAGGGATGAGGCGGGCGAAAGGCGGCAGCGCGTAGCGGGCGGCTCCCGGCCTGCGGGAGACAGAGCGTAGACCGAGAAAGAGACTGTCGCGGGGAGGCGGTCCCCCTCCGTCCCCCCCGTCCTTCCCCGCCCGCCCGCCCCTCGCGGGAGCCCCGGCGGGTCCTTCCCGGCGCCGCCACCCTGCCCGCCCCCGTCCTCTAGGCCGCGGGCCTCGCCGTCCTCCGCCCCCCCCCCCTCCCGCCCCTTCCTCACCCCCCCCTCCCACCCCAGCCGCCCCCTCGGAGCGGAGGATGATGAAGCTCAAGTCCAACCAGACGCGCACCTACGACGGGGACGGCTACAAGAAGCGGGCGGCCTGCCTGTGCTTCCGCAGCGAGAGCGAGGAGGAGGTGAGGGCCGGGGGGGGGCCGCGGCCGGCCGGGGGCATGTCCGTCCGTAACATGTCCGTCCGTGTCCCCCGGGGCCAGGGATGGGGGCGAAGCCGGGTCCCGCAGGGGAACCCCCCCCCCCTACCCCCGTGCAGCACCCTGCGGCCCCGGAGCCGCCCGGGTGTGACTGGGTTGCAGCGGGTTTGGCCTTTTTTTTTTTTTTTTTGGTAGGGTGCAATTAAGCGTCGGTGGAAAAGTTGGTGTTTCCCCTCTTTTCTTTAATTCTCTGCGCTAAACATGAGGAGAATGCCCAGAATGAAGGGTTGTGTATCGTGGGGTGGTGGAACAGTCTGGTAAGGAGTGTTGTGGCACGGGATGGGATTTGGCAGTTGAGTGGACCGACCACGCTGGCAGAACTTCAGTCCAGCACATCACATGAGATGGGAGAGGAAACCTGACCTTGGATTTATAAAAAGAAACTGGGATAAAAGGGGACTGATGGAGTGCCAGAAGTTGCTGTCCAGAGAGGCTTGGGAGGAAGTGGGAATTAAAGGTAGATTGGTTAGTTTAAGAACAGCCGTGTTGCTAAGTGGTCGTGTTGTCCGTGAAGTTAAAAAAGAGAAACTTTGCTCAGATGTGCAATTTTTTCGCTATTCTCTTCTAGTATCTTCTTAACGTGGGCTTGGGGTACTCGGGATAAGCTAGGCTGCAGGTCTTTTTTTAGAGTCAAGCATACTTCATTTCATTTACTGGTTCCTGAGTGGCTGTGCTAAAGTCTTTGTTCTCCTGATTATCATATTTGTAGCTACAGGAAATCAGAAGGGAATGCAGACAGTTCACTGGAGGAAAGTAAATTAGCATACCGTTCAGTTATTATTTAACATGGTGAAGGAGGCTTGACGAACCCTTTGTAGCTGTGCTGTCATGGTGAAGAGTGTCAACATTTCAAGCATAAATGGTCTGAAATGAAAACAATATGTTTTGGTGAAGCGTTCATCATAGCTTTCCTTCCCACTGACTTTCAGGAAATTTATGATGCTTTGAACTAACTATGAAAAAGAACGTAATCGTATTGTGTAATGATGCTGGGGCTAATCAGCATGGGTGGTTGAAGGCATCTGAGTTCCCTGATGCAATTTTACACAATTTGTGAGGCAAGTGTGGCAATTCTTCTCAAGAGTTAGATGCTTGACCATGTTTGATTTACAGTGTGGCTGAAGATAGAAATGTAATTTTACCAGCTACCTGATGCAACCAGCTTTTGTCTGGTTGTTAGGCTTTATTTTACAACCCTTCAATTTGCAGTGTCACAGGGGCTCCAGCTTACCCCACGGTGGTGGTCTGTTACGTCTCCTGGCCAGTGGGAACTGGTGTCCAGAGCTGTTACGGCATTGGTGACACAAATGTATGTTAACATGGCGGTTTCACAATACTGACCCGAGATGGTTGAAGAAGGAAAAGTAAACTCGTTCTAGAGGCATGCTAACTTGTGACAAATTTCTTTCAGTGTAGGTTAAGCTGGTTAGATTTGTTTAAGGTTGAGCTTTAAAGCCATTTTTATGTCAAAGTTGTGTCTGTGTTGGGGTTTGCAACAACTTTCAGTGGATTGAAAATCTCATTTAATTTAAACTGGTACAATTTCAGGCATTAGTTTGTAGGTAAGACCTCGAGTAGAAAAATCTGTTTTCAGTTTCAAAGGCAGGAGTTCAGATCTGGATAGCTGTCGCCCTGTGCTAATTGTGCCTTGTCATTTCTGTGGGTCTGTTATGAAGGTAGCTAGTGAAGCTCTGGGAAACTTCTTGTGTATCGGGGCAACAGGGGTTCTCACGTGAGCGTCTTTTTCTCGCTTGAGCTTTGGTCACTGTTAGTGTTTGGCCTTGTCTCCAATCTCCCCAGTAAAATCGGGTGCATTGTACTGTTCTGTGACACATTAAGGAGCACTAATTGCTTTGTAAATGATGCAGCATGGGATGTGGATTGATTTCCTCAAGTATGTGTATGTGTGTGCTTTTTTGTAAGTGAGCCACAGAAATAGTGAAGCAATGAATTACAGTTTTGTTCTATTTTGAATTGGCCTCCTGAGGACATCACGCAGCCTTTCAAACACCATATTTATTTATGGTATCTATGTGTTTAACGCAGAGCTGAAACTGCATCCTGTGTTCTCATCTATTGCATACCTACTCCAATAGCCAGTCATGAAGTGAACTTTTTCAACAAATGCATTTAGGAAAGTTATTATCGAGTCACACCATACTAAACGCATACGCACCAGAATGGACTCCTTTCACAGATACTGCTCTTGATCTTAGTCAAAAGGCCTGGAAGCCATTTAAATTATGCTTGTATTGATTATTGAAATCAGCAAGCAGGGAACCTTGATTTTTATTAATTTATCTTTCTAATTATTTCTTAGGTTAATTCTCATTTGTTGGTGTTTATTTAAACTTTAATTTGAGAGAAGTCTACTTGTCTAATCTTATTGCTACTTGCACTTTTTTGATAACAAGAAAGGTGTTATCTGTATGTATTTATATAGTTTAACATATCTGTGAAAGATTTCTTGTTTTTCTTTTGGATAATAGTATTAATTTTTTTTTGTGCTACTGACATATTTTATTATATATTACTTCTATTTAAATGGAAATTGAGGTTTGTTTAAAAGGCCTCTCCAAGAAGGGCGAGAGGTGAACCCAGAACTAAAGTATGTTAGTTAAGGATATATTAAAAGCTTACTGTTTGAAAAGAAGGGAGGGGGGGAAACATGTTTTGGTAAATAATTTAAACTTGCTGTATTAAAATATTGTTTTTTTTCTAGGACTGGCTGTTTCTGGTTACTGTTTCTTTTAAGCGCTTAAGAAATAGTAGATCTTAGCTCTCATATGTCTTCTTCATTTCCTGCTACAAATTTACAAAAACAAGTTTTCTTCTTTTTTGAACCCTAAGTTAGTTCCTGAATTAAACAATTTTGTCAATGAACAAGAAGAAATAAGAAAAATTGTGATTACACTTACAGAGGAGGCTACTTTTTTTCTTTTTGGGTGTTTACCCCCTAATTCTTCAGTTCATTGATGTAATTTTCTTTAAAATCTTAGCAATTGTGGAGACTGCTAAAACAGCATGTCTTTGATTAGGCATTAAATTTGCAAATAAAGAGTCTTAACATAACAATACTTTGTTTCTTTTTTAGTTTTTAAATGATTTATTTTTTCCTTATGCTGCTCGAAGTTGCACATTTTCTCTGTATTGCATTTGGAAGCTACTACTTTTGGACATGAAAAAAGCTCTGGAACATTTTTGGAAGACCAAACGTTGGCTGAAAAGACGTCTTTGTTACATATTCCTTTAAAAAGCAGTACAGGGAGAATTCATTTAAACATGAATCTCAAATGGAGCAAAAAAATACATTTCTTAATTGGGCTGTGTGGAAAAAATCTGTATCTGTGTTGTTTCGTAAACAGCGAGCCACCGCAGAGTGATGTCTCTTTGGGCAGGAGGGAGAACAAGGGAATCAACAGGATTAATTCAAAGAGAGTGTGAACAGACTTCAAAGGACCTTTCGGCAACCAAATGCCAGGACTCTGCTATTTTCATCTTTTCAAATGGAGTAAAGTCTCTTGATATTTGCTGCTTCTGCAAAAGTGGGGAAGGAGAGTGTGCAGATCAAGAGATCCCAAGTCTTGTGCTACCTCTGAAATCACTCATTTTGTTGCTCGTGATGTCAGTGCCTCTCAGTATTGCTATTATGGTGTTATTTTTAAATAACACAAGTATTTTTCATGTAGAGCAGCTGTCCAGAAAATTTCACTAATGTCTTAATAGTAAGAAGCAGATGGAAGCCTGCTCAATGGCAGCATCTCTGTGTTATATTTTAACAGAAATAAAAAGGAACCATTTGGCTTTAAGTCCTGCACTGGTGTAGCTACAGGTTTAAGCATGCCTGCATTGTATCTGGTGAAAGGACAAGCTGCTCATTAACAACTAGTATTTTTAAAGACTTTTGGAGGAAATGCTTCGGGAAGAATAAGATCCAGGATTGGTCGTCTTTTCTTAATTGTGAATGAAGTCTAAATTGAGATGAGAAAACAGAACTTTCACACAGCGTCGGGTAAGCGCCCTGGCTCTGCTGCCCTATGAGCGCGCCAAGCCAATACAGTCACCAAAAGCTACGTTTATGTAGCCCCACAACAGCCTTGGTTGAGGGAAGTAATTTGAATGCAAACTAACCCTTTTTCTTCTTGCTTCTCCTGGGTCAGCTTTAAACCAAGCTATGATGTAAGACAGCAGTTCTCAAATTTTAACTGTAGACTACGTTGATGATCACATTGTGTTCCTGGGCCATCCTTTGTGCGTTTGCTTCAATATAAAAACAATAATAGCTAAAAGCACTTGGAGTACTTCACTGTTGGGACATAAAGGGAGCCCAGCATCATATGATCATCGTACTTTTCATGGAATGTAGTCTCAGAATCTCTGTTCTGATGGCTTGGCTTGACTCTATATGTTCCCTTCAGCTACATAAAAGGGTTGTGGTTGAAAGTGAATAAAGTTCTCCCTGTCTGTTGCTAACACATTACCACATCTCCAATAGGATATAGGCCAGTTTAGAAATAGTTTTGTTGCTTGTGCTTCTGTCCCTTTCAGCTGTGCCTGTAGCTAGTTTTCTCCAAGAGCAAGAGCATAAACCTCTGCAAAACCTAGCATTCATCTTTAAAAGTGTTTAGCCTTTTCATAAAGGCAGCTTTCATAAACAATTTTACAAGCAATTCCATGGTCTCTTGTACTTTCCCAAACTACAAAAGAATGAAAATTGTTAAATTTTCACTTAATTTACTGGAAGCTCTGTAAGCTGTTGTGAAACTGAAGAACTGATTGTCAGTTTTGTTCTGCTGCAACTCAGGGAAAGTAATGAATATGGAAAGAGGAGAGTGTATTCCACCCCTAGGTTTGTTGAGAGGGGCCCAACAGCAGTGGCTGCTGTCTCTTCTCTGCATAACGCTTCTCTGAAATCTCTTTCATCTCAGATTCATTTATTGCCTGACCAGAGGCTGTTGCTGGTTTTCCTAGCTTTCTTTCCTCACTCTTTGTGTCCCGTTCCCCCCTTTTTTTTTACTCATGATCAGTTCCCTGACTTGATGCATCTCAGCACCCTTCAGACAAGCTACCAAAGCGTTGAGGCAGGTACAAGCAGTTGGGGGGTGTACCCAGCTGGGACTGCTGCCAAAGGACATAATCTTTCCATGGATGGTCTCTCAAGGTCTGGAAAAACAACTCTTTCCCTTCTCAGTTAAAGGAAAATGATCATGTGCTTGGATTTTATCTTTTTTTTTTTTTTTTTTTTTTTAATAGAGAAAATTAGCCCGGTTTGCATACCTCTGTGATGGGGTCACCCAGAAAAATTCATAGAGCAAAATTAAGAAACTCTCAACTCTACTGTGTGATTAGTAAACATCAGTGTTCAGATGCTGTATATAATATCTAGCAATTGGGAAACAGGTATTCAGTTTCTTTAAACAGTAGTTCTTTTTTGGTCCAACTGAGAGACTGACTGCACAGACTAGTCAAGGATCGTTCAAATTTTGTGCGTAATTGTATCAAAAATTGTGTCTCTGTAGCTGTCTGTTGTGCAGCGGATGATGCACACTAACTCTTTGTTCTCAGAAATTTCACATTAACATGTGAAATTCAGAGGGATACAATTACCTACTGGGTAGATTTTTTTATTTTTTTTTAAGATGCTTCAGATGGTTTGAATGTTATTTTCATTCATATTGACTTGGGTGGTTACTTTTTCTTGTGTAAATAACATACTGACGTTATGCGTAGAATTAACTACTTATATTTGAAAAGCTTCTCAAGAGTTTTCATGGCTGTAGGGTTTTTGCATGCTTTATTTTATGAATAGGACTTGCTAATCAAAACAGTAAGTGTATACATATGCAGCTGCTGACATCCAGAGTCATTTGGTCTGTGTAAAAGGCCAAAATGCTCCTTTCATTTTTTTTTTTTTTATACTTTTTTCCTTATAAGAAAAGGCAGTTTACAAGCTAGCATTCCTTCTGGAAGAAGTCCTTCTGGACAAGTTGTGTAAGTACCAAGTGGTCAACAAACTAGTTGTGACAGGCAGAAATAGGTTATCAGTTTTGGGGTCTTTTGCTGGGAGTGCCTCCCTTATCAGCCCTTTGCTTCTGAAACAAGCGGCTGCTGGTTCAGGCATTTCAGCTGTTTCCTCTGGCCTGTCCCTGCTGTGAAAGGCATGTTGCAGATAATTTTTGTGGTTATCTAAAACATATAATTTTTGTGGTTATCTAAAACATATAATTTTTGTGGTTATCTAAAACATATAATTTTTGTGGTTATCTAAAACATAATTTTGATGGAGGGAGAGGACTCCAGATTGTGGTGTTCCTCAGTAAGAGTAAGCAGTCACTCTAAAGTCACAAGAAAACTGTAGTAACAGTAATATGACCCTTGGTATTTTGAAGCCAGAGTAGCAGTGCAGTACGTGATGATTTATTATTGTTATTCTAAGAAGTAGCCTAAAAACCAACAGAATTTTCTTTATTTTTTCCCCTGTGTTTATAGTACTGTAGGTGTGATCCAAAGGCTTGAAGTGACTTGAACTTCTTCCAGTTCACCTCTTACTCCTTTTTCAAGACTTGTGCTTTACTTTTGTCAAGTTCCGTAGCGCGAATACTTTTCCCTTGCTAGCTTTCTGCTGTTAATTTCCTGCCTCCAGTTTCTAGGTACTGTATTGTAGGTTAAATCACATTATGCCACAGAGCAAGGTGTGTGTGCAAAAATAACACTTGTCTAAGGAAATGTATGCTGTTGAGGAACAGTAATGCTCCTGTGAGGACATGCTGTTATGGTCAGGAGAGGGTTTTTCTGTGGCTTGCTGTTGAGGTTGTGTGTATTCCTGTCTTAGCTGAAGACATTGTCATGTTTAAAGCCAACTGTAGCCTTTCTGACCACAGGCTGTACTTGTTATGTGCTAACTTCATAATGTGCCCTGAATAGCAAGAGGGTGGGAGAAACCCTCCTGTAAGCCTTGGCATGCATGTTTAGACCATCCTGCGTTAGTAGTTTGGCAAAATGCATGTTTTGTTGTAGTGTAATTGAGGCTGTGTTTCTGCTGGTTAAATTAGATTAATTTTTGTATGGCTTTGCTAACTACAGTGTCTCTTCTCCTCTCCTGCTCCTCTTGAACTCCATCTGTCAGCGTATGCTGTTGTTCATGTTTAAAGGTAGTCTGATGTGGTCAAATTGAGATCCCAGTTTTGTCAGATATAAAAGCATGAAGTACAGTAACAATAACATATTGGGATTGTGAGGACATTTGTTAACTTTGAGGAAGGCATGAAAGGTCTTTATTATGCTGGGCACAGAGCTGCACCGGCTACAATATCCTGCCTGGTCATAGGCAAATTGGAGAATCGCTAGCACAGCTAAACTCTAAACTCCTGAATACAGAGACTCTTATTAAATTGAAATTTTCAAACAAAGACAGATTGTACAGGCAAAAATCATTGAAGTCAGCCATCTTCTCCACCAGCCTCACTGCAGCATGTTGTGAGACATGTTATTTTCTTGCTGTGTTCTGATAAATTACGCTAAAGTGTGAAATGAGTTTAAATGTTGGAAGGTGTGCTTTAGTCTGTGCAAAATACGTGATTTTGTGGCTTAATATTGATAGAAAGCGTGAAAGAAAGTGCAGAGGCTGTTTCAGTAGCCAGTAGCTATAGATTGGCTTCTGGCAGCAGAATGCTGTCTGGGCCAAAAAATACGTATTTAACATCTTGTCTGCTGTTTCTTATTAAGTCTGCCAGCTTGATTGTCCTTAGGCTGGCGTGTGTGGGTAGGACTGTCTTTTCCTGGAAGTCTGGAAGGTTCACAGCTCATTTTCTACTAACGTTGTAGCCCAGCTTCTAATAATGCTGTAGCCCTTTTTGTCTTTGCTGTAACACTTCTGTGGAGCCTCTTTCTAGGAATCGTGTTCCTTACAGTGTAGCTACTCTTGTTTTATTTATAGGTGGTGGTGGCTGTTCTTTAAATCCACCATAGCATGAAAGAACCTGGGAATCCCTCAATCTCTGTTCTCTTAACTGGGAATTAATTCTCTGCCTTATTTTGGTTGCCTAGTTTTTGCTTTGCAGAGCACCATTATTGCTGGGGGGAAAAAGCAAAACAAAACAAACCGCTGATGTGAATACAACAGATTTGTACGCAATTAGGTTGTTTTAAGGTCAGCATTGTGTATCAGGGACTCCCAGATTTATCCTGGTGACAAACTCTTTTCCCCTTTTCCCATGGAGCTACTAGCTCTGCGTGTGGCAGTCCAGGCAGCCTTAGATGTCTCAGCATGTTTCCTGTCTCCTCCAGGGGAAAGTTGTTAGGCTGCTCTAGATTTGTTTGGATTTTTTGTTTGCATGCTGCTTTGAAGGTTGCTTACCATGAGGGCTACAATCTAGCACTGTTTAGGAGCCCCTGCTGTAGACTTCAAACTTTGCTTATTTTTCTAACCTTTCTCTTATTTCATTGATTGTGTGTGAGAGCTACTTGAGGGCTGCCTTGTGCATTGCCAAAGAGGCTTGTGTTGCTCATTTCCCTGCTTTGAAATGACATAATTGTCTTTCAAATCCTGGAAAACAGAACTTGGCCATGTGACATGATACCTGCAAATGCTTTTCCAAAAGACTGCAAGACTTGGCTCCAAAATGCCTAGTAGGCCAAGAGTCTCAGTAGCCATCTTAAACACAGTTGCCTGGTAAGAATAAAATGGGAATGTCAACCTTCCTTTGTGTTTTGGTCTGATTTAAAAAAATAAAATAAGTAATTTTTGGTATATTTTTTACAACTATTTTGATTAAAATATCTTCTTCAGTATATATTCAAATGAATGTTTTTATGTAATAAAGAAGTGAACAAGCAAAAATTTAGGTATCAAGGACATACAAGGTAGTCCTTTAAAAAAACTGTACTCTTTATTTCGTAGAATTTGGTTGTATTGGAAAATGTTCAGTCTAATTGAGCAATTGAATAACATATTTGTTGTGTTATGTTGTAAAATGAATGTATAGTTGTTGTTCTCTGTCTTGGCTTTTTGGTGTAAGTTAGCCTTATGCTATATCACATTTATTCTGAAACTTAGAAAATAATTCTGACCTTGTTATGGCAGAAAGACAAACTATTACATCTTTCTTCTGCAACCTGTTCAGCTGGTATCTGCACTTCCCCAGGTATTTTATGTTCACCCATCCAGCTGTCAGGGGAAAGGTTTCTGCAGGGGTATGCTTTTCTTGGAAACAGTATTTGGGCTGTTCCACCCAAATAGTAATGGTTTTCAGAGAGGTTGTTTTTCAGCAGATCTTATTTTACTGGCTTTGGGGCAGTTTGTAAAATATTTGAATAATGTTGTCTTGTGAAACTATGCCTTGTGAGATGATCAGGGTCGTGTCCATGCATCTGAGAGTCCTGAGGGAACTGGCTGATGTAGTTGCCAAGCCACTCTCCATGACATTTGAAAAGTCACAGCAGTCAGGTGAAGTCCCTGGTAACTGGAAAAAGGGAAGCATTGCACCCATTTTTAAAAGGGGTAGAAAGGAGGACCCTGGGAACTACTGACCTGTCAGCTTCACCTCTGTTCCTGGGAAGATCATGGAACAGATCCTCCTAAAAGCTATGCTAAGGCACATGGAGGACAGGGAGGTGATTCGAGACAGCCAGCATGGCTTCACCAAGGGCAAGTCCTGCCTGACCAACCTAGTGGCCTTCTGTGATGGAGTGACTGCATCAGTGGACAAGGGAAGAGCTATGGATGTCATCTAGTTGGACTTCTGTAAGGCCTTTGACACGGTCCCCCACAACATCCTTCTCTCTAAATCAGAGAGATATGGATTTGATGGGTGGACTGTTCAGTGGATGAGGAATTGGTTGGATGATCACATCCAGAGGGCAGTGGTTAATGGCTCAATGTCCAGATGGAGATCAGTGACAAGTAGCGTCCCTCAGGGGTCCGTACTGGGACCAGTACTGTTTAATATTTTCATCGATGACATAGTGGGATTGAGTGTACCCTCGTCAAGTTTGCAGGTGACACCAAGCTGAGTAGTGCAGTTGACATGCCTGAGGGACGGAATGCCATCCAGAGGGACCTGGACAAGCTGGAGAGGTGGGTGCGTGTGAACCTCATGAGATTCAACAAGGCCAAGTGCAAGGTCCTGCATGTGGGTTGGGGCAACCCCCAGTATCAATACAGACTGGGGTATGAAGGGATTGAGAGCAGCACTGCCGAGAAGAACTTGGGGGTACTGGTGGATGAAAAGCTGGACATGACTGCTCGCAGCCCAGAAAGCCAACCGTATCCTGGGCCGCATCAAAAGCAGCGTGGTGAGCAGGTTGAGGGAGGTGATTCTGTCCCTCTGCTCCGCTCTGGTGAGATCCCGCCTGCAGTACTGTGTCCAGCTCTGGGGTCCTTGGCACAGAAAAGACGTGGACCTGTTGGAGCAGGTCCAGAGGAGGGCCAAAAAAATGATCAGAGGGCTGGAGCACCTCTCTTATGAAGGCAGGCTGAGAGAGTTGAGGTTACTCAGGCTGGAGAAGAGATGGCTCCGGGGAGACCTTATTGCAGCCTTTCAGTACTTGAAGGGGGCTTATAAGAGAGATGGGGACAGACTTTTTAGTAGGGCCTGTTGTGATAGGACAAGGGGTAACAATTTTAAACTAAAAGAGGGTAGATTTGGACTAGATGTAAGGAAGAAATTTTTTTACAGTGAGGGTGGTGAAACACTGGAACAAGTTGCCCAGAGAGGTTGTGGATGCCCCATCCATGGAACCATTCAAGGTCAGGTTGGACAGGGCTCTGAGCAACCTGATCTAGTTGAAGACGTCTCTGCTCATGGCAGGCGGATTGGACTAGATGACCTTTAAAGGCCCCTTCCAACCCAAACTATTATTCTGTGATTTGGATTATAATGACTTTTTTACTTGATCCCTTTGAATACGTTGCATGTATTGGGACACGGGACTTTTTTAGATGTGTAGTTTTTTAAAACAAAACAGTGTCTCACCCTCATTTTGAACTAGGCCCCTTTGTCTTGGGAGAGCTCATTGGTAGCAATATCCTGTTTAAAGTTGTTTTAAAAGAATGACCTTGTAGGGCATGTTTCCTGCTCTCTCTTGATGGGATTTCCTTTTTATTAAACAGGAAATAGTCTGATTACATAAAAGTGTGAGAATGACACGTTTTTCCTTCCCAGTGAGGGTTGTTCGTGTTAATCCTATTCAGAAAATGCTCAACTACCATAGCAGCTGAAGTTAATTTACTTTGCCTAAAACTGTTGTTTACACCTAAAAGTTCCTACTAGTGTGTTGTTAAAGCATTGTCTTAGTCTGAGCAGTCCAGCAGGCTTTCCTGTAGAAGTCTTTGTACAGGGCTTTTCTTAGCAGATACTTTTTCTCACAAGTGGAAGGTGCCAGGAGTTCAATGGTATGAAGTGTGCTGTGCTGAGTTTAAAAGATCTGTTTCTGCAGCCTTTTTTAATTTTATTTTTTTTTTGAGCTGGAACTCCAAATTGAAATTGGAAATGGCAAAGGTGATGCTTCCTTACCTGGCAAGAAAACTTGTACTTTCAATGTCTGTTACTTTCCTTTTAACTTTGTCCTCAGAATCACCTGCTGACCTGAAGTTAGGAATTTCAGTCCAAGCTCTTCTGTCTACAATACTGGTATTTAGTCAAGATGAAATAAAAGTCCTATAACGTAATAGGAAAAAGTACCATGGTAAGATGGCACAGGCTGGTGGACTGCTTTGTGTGCTGAGTCTGCAGTGGCCAAATATTAGCAAAGCAGAGGTGGTGGCTGGTGATGGCTTTGCAGTCCCAGCCCATGGTACCTGGCTGCTGTCCCGAGCCTTGAAGGCTCTGAGGGTGAATGAAGTTTACATTCCCTATTTAGGCATGGCTTACTGATCGCGTTTTATATGGATTGGATGTTTGGGGGAAAGGAATTCTGTCTTCCTCTTGAAGAAAGCCAAACACCACGGGATGTTACTATAAAGTAAATGCTGCTTCTTTGCAACCTGAGCCAGAAGACAGGTCAGGTAGTAAGCATCTCCATTAGGAAGCTGCAGAATTAAGGAGCCCATTCAGCATAATTCATTTCTAGTATGCATTTGTCTTAATTAAATAGGCAGATTGGGGAGTGCTCAGGGATTTAAATGGGTTTTTTTGATAAATGATGCTTCTTCGTGCATTGCAGGACTGAGGCATGGGTTCTGCTGAAGCAGGAAGAGGAGGCTTTGAGACATTATTATTGGTGGGATCCACAGAAAATTGCTGATTAGAGGAGTACTGACACTTGAGAACACCGAGTTTAGTTCCAGACTTAGGAAAGGTTAGACCAGCAGTGCCAAAATGTTTGTTGTGACCCCTCTTCAGTTTCTGCCTTACGCTTTGCTACTCCTGATTTGAGAGCTGCGTTTTGGACCCCACAACTGACCCTTGTCTCCTCACCCTGTGTGTTCTAGTTTGTTGGCCCCCCCTCTTTTCCCTGTGCTGAGCCAGTGTGGTCTGGGTGGCCCTGGAAAATGAAAAATCACTTTGCAGGGTGGTCAGTTGGCAGATGAAAATTTTCAAAAGATAAAAGAACTGGGAAACCCTGGAAATCTTATGCTTGTTTTTGTTTCAGAAGTTTAATTTTGAATTCTGTAGGTAGGTTTCCTCTTGATAATCAGCGCAAAGCTTTTCATATCCTACTGGTAAATCAACATTTACACAGTAAAGCCTGGGATTGTAGTGTCTCGCACAGTGTAACTTCGAAATGTCTGATTGAAACTGTTACAGCTGGCCTGTAACCTAATTGGACTGGTATGTTGGAAAGTTTCTGGAGCAAGTTGCTTTGGCTCTAAGCTTTGTGCCAGTGAAATGATGAAGTATAGCATGATGACTCTAATGAACAAGCTTTGTTTAGAGAGCTGAAAAACAGTATTAGTTTTGTTTTTAGTTTCCATCTCTGCTCATGGATGTATTGCAAGTAGATTTAATAAGCACAGTGTCTCCATATTCTTTGGGAAAATTTTTAGCCAGTTGAGATTGTTAGTTAGCTTTTTTGTTTCTAGAAGATGACAAAACGAAAACTGAACTTGTACAGAGCAGAATTACACTGGAATAAAATGTGTTTCAAGAAAAACTGCCACAAAGCATGCTTATGAAAAATTACTCCTGTGAAAATGGTTGAACCATTTTCCTGATTCAAAAAAATCTGTCCTTCTGTGTAGCCGTTTCCTAGGGTTTTAAAGTGGTTTAATGTAGGCTTATATTTTGCTTAGATCTCATTGAACAACCTCATCTAAAACCAAAGAACCAGGTACTGGCTCCAGAGCTGAACTCTTTGGTGCCTGCTGCAAAAGAAGAGGCAAACAGGGAAGTTGAAAATCTCTGTTAAAACAATTGCACATAAATATTTTAATGGGCAGTCACCTGACTTGCATATGTTGTTAGTGTAACTGCAGAGGCAGGCAAGGCCAAAGGTACCAGTAAAGTTAAATCAAGCTGCTGCTGCAAAGGGTGAAGGTGCTGAGCAGCTTCTGTGCCATCGTACGTTGTTGCATGATGTGTATCCCAAGCTGTCAAGACTATGTAGTCACTTGGAGTACAGCAGTGAACTCTTACACCGTAAGTATTGTGATGCTGTATCAAATAGCAGATCGTTGTTTTGGCATGCAGAGGCATAATTTATCCTACAATGCATTGGAGCAGTGAGAAGGTAATTTGGAGTGTTGGAGTGCCTTGGTGTCACTGATAATGTAGTTTGCACAGCTGTCTGAAAGGGGCTAAGGGAATTGTCTTGGAAAAAGCAGAGTATTCTCGAGGACTTGTGTTGGATTAGTCATGTTTGGAGGTGTGAGAGATGCAAGGACTTCTCTTCAGCTAGGCTCCGAAAAGGAGCGTTGCCTTGAGTTTATACATCAGCTGTGCTCTACTCTCTGCAGGTGCTGCTGGTTAGCAGTAGTCGTCATCCTGATCGATGGATTGTCCCTGGGGGTGGCATGGAGCCTGAGGAGGAGCCCAATGTGGCCGCTGTGCGAGAAGTCTGTGAAGAGGTGAGTGACAAGAATGGGAGCTTCTGGAGCTTCACTGCTGATTGTTAGCAAAGGCTTTGTGAATTTGTTTTCATCACTCTTGCTGTTTTCCTTAAGGTGAAGAGGAATGTAGGGTCACTAGTGATATCCCCATCATATGTGGGAGGGAAACTGGAGTCCTAAATAAAGATAGCATAGGAATGTAATTAAGGCTTTCAGTTGGAATGAACTTTTCCTCGCCTGATACCTTTAACTGAAAATACATAAAATTAAGCTATAGTCATTTCAATACATAGGCCGATACTTTCTGTTTTGTTCTCTCTGTATGAAGAACAGTTTCTTAAGGGAACTTCAAAAAAACAGCTGTGCTTCTGTGGAGCTATCTAATACTTTAGTAGGAGGTAGAAATAAGACCTTATGAGCCACTGAAGACACTCCAAATATAGGGACCTCAATATGTTTTGGTCTAGTACATGTTTTGAGTTTTACGTGAATAAGAGAAATTGATTGTGAGAGTTAGAAGCAATAATTCCTAATGTGTTCATGTTTCTGTTACTTGAAGCTATTTCAGAAAGGAGATCAAACAGCAGATCAAACACAGATTGATGATCTGTATGGAGGAGGCATGTTTTTCTCTTGAAGTTGGAAGAGCAATTTTATTCTTCATAAGGAATTTAAAGAAAGCAAATGGCAGTTGGCTACACTGTATATAAAGCATGTCTTTAGAATTCACTTCTGAATAGTATCAAATTGGAGAGATGCTTGGATTCATAAATGATTAAATGATTATATATGGATGACCAAGTAGGTTCACAGTTATATAAGGCAGGATTAAAAATGCTTTCAAGAGGGTTATAAATCTTTGTGCTGCAGAACAGAAATCAAGAGCTAATTGATGTGACTTGGGAGGAAGCTTCTGCAGTAGTTGCTTTATTTAATTGTCTGGTTTATGAAGGTTTTTCTCTGAAGTATTTGGAAGTACTTGTTGTCTAACAAAATGCTGAATATTTGGGCCTTTGGACTAATCTAGTGTGGCAGTTCCTGAGTTGTGTGTTTCTCTTCAGATGATTTTATAATCTAGCAGTTTATCAGAAAGAGATGAAAGATTATACAGTCAAAGCTTTTTTTTAAAAGTGTCTCTAGGTCCTTCTAGTACTGGGGATTGCTGCTTGCAAATTTTGTTTTCAGCTTGTAATACAGCTCCTGCTTTTTTAGTAACTCGGTGATCTTTCAAACACATTACAAGCCAAAGTGAGTTTAACCAGAACAATAGAAATATTTTTAGCTGCAGACTCCTGCTTTACAACCCAATCGTTATTAATAATTAAGTTATTTGATGCAGAAGTCAAGGGTTCATTCAGGAGATGCATGGCTTTGCCTTTCAAATCCTTAAAATAAATCTGTATCGACCCTCCCTTCCTTGGGCAGCACAGTGCCTTGGAAGAGTTGCTCTCTTTCCATGACAGCTCGGTGGCTGAAAGGAAGCCTTGGCATGGGCTCAGTCTGCAGTGAAGAAACTGGTTTGGGCTGGCTGAGATAATCCCCTCTCGCTCAGCTGGTGTTCCCTCGCTCACGTGGACCGGTGCCGAATGAGAATGTAATTCAAACTGTGGCAGCCTGGCAGGGTTGAGTCATTCCCAGCGAAGCACCTATCTGCTTGAATGCCGCTCAACAAACAGTAAACATCAAGAACTCCAAAAGCAGCAGGATTACCCCAACAGCTAACCTCGAGGACACCTAATAGTGTTTGATGTGAATGCAGGGTGGGAATCTGAAATGGAGCTATCAGATGCTGTTATGATAAAGGCTTTCCTGAAAGCCGTCTGCAGAAGAGCAGCCTGTCGTGTATAAAATTACTTGAGTGCTTCTACGCAGGTAGCTGCTAGCTGACACAGGTGGAAAACATAAGTGTGCTTTTAGGTGTGTGAGGCCTTCCTCAAATAGGTTTGTGTTCCAGTACACTGCTTACGATCTGCATACAAAATTATAATGTACATCAACTGTCTTGAGCTCAGCGAGCTGTTTACTGTAAAATGCTGCTGGGGAATGTGCATGCGGGAGGGGAATGTTTGTTATATTACAGCTGTAAAGGACTTGAGCATGCAGTTTCCTGGCTTGTGCTATTGATTCGGCAGAGGAGGTGTTTTAGGAGACTGCTGAGCAAGCGGTGTGCGTGCTAGCTGGTAATCCTTGTTCATCCTTTCATGTGAATCTGAGCTTTTTCAGGTAGGTTGTAGCTGAGGCTGATTTCTGAGTAGGTTTGATGTCTTTGCTTCTCTCCTGGGAGAGGCATGTCTTGCACTTGCAAGGAAACAAGAGGTTAGCTGAGCAGGTAGAGTCTGCTGCTTGTGTTGGGAGAGGGAAAATCCGGTTTCCTCCATGTCAATGAGCACAAAGTAGTTTTTATCCTAAAAGAAGGTGGTTTGCATGGTGGTCAAAGTTGCGGAAGAAATATGTGGACTTACTTTCGCTGACTTTGGTATGCCTTTTCCATTTTAATAAGAGACAGTTGGAAGAGCTGTAAGGGCTCATTACCCTTTCAGTTGCTTGTGGTCTTTGAAGATGACAATAGGCTCATTTTTCTCAATTCATTCTTTTTTGCATGGTATGCATTTTCTTTTTAAACTATGCTTCCCTAAACCAAGATTTTTAACTTCTGTATTCACTGTTTTAATTTTACCACATATGTGTTTTGAGTTTTTATCCATGTTATTGCCGGAATAATTGTCACACAAAGAAATCTG
Organism: Buteo buteo; assembly: GCF_964188355.1. Lineage (NCBI taxonomy): Eukaryota > Metazoa > Chordata > Aves > Accipitriformes > Accipitridae > Buteo > Buteo buteo. The sequence goes on along the minus strand of NC_134193.1, from coordinate 4,822,215 downwards.
ACTTTACCCTCTTTCTGATTTTCAAAATTTTAGAAGACTTACGAAAAGGAAATGCTGATTCTGAGTGAAACCTGTGATCCATCTGTCCCAGTTTGAGTTAGAAGTCCTTGTCCTAGTTTGAGATAGTCCTTATCTATATTAATCTGTATCAGCAGAAGTATTAAAGTAGACAGGTACCAACACTTGTCATGCTTGCTGTTGTCTGCATAAAATTTGAAGTGACTTGAGCTCTTGGGCATTGTTTTGAGGCAAAGTAGCAGTAGGCAAGCATGTTAGCTCTGAATGAGAGCAGCCTTTTCAGAATAAAACCACTTATTTCTGACAGTTTGTTGAAAAATGATGTAGTCAGTCTTACACAGCTGTAAACTCCAGGTACATTCTAAGGTTCACCTTCTAGAAAAATGTTGTGCCCTTTTGAAACAGTCATTAGCGCCAATTTAGGTTTGGGTTTTTTTGCTTCTTCATTCTTGGATTTTTTTGCTGTTGCATTTTCTCCCCCAAATTAATTTTATGTTAGAAATAAGGGTTTTTTTATGGGTGTGAGCAACTGTTGAAGAACATGTTTTAGAAATAGATGCCTTAAATTAAACTTATTATAGAGTGACTTTGAAAAAAAGCCTCCACACTCATCTGTTAAACCCAAAGGCATTTCATTTTGCACTTAGAGCATCTTTCACATCCTGACCTTTAAATACTTAGTAAATGTCAAGTTCTGTAAAATTACGGGAGTGTTACTCGTGCTTTCTTCATGGGAATCAAAAGCCAGATAAGTTGTGCTTGATCTGTGATCAAAGAGGCAATTGATGCCAATATCAAAAATAGTCCATTGTGATAGTACTTTGATCTGGTTGCTAGACTCTTTTTTTTTTTTTCTTTTCCCCTCTTAAACATGCTTTATAAATAATCCTTTCTGTTTCACGTATTTTGTTAGTGATTTAGGATATGAATATTGATATCTTCAGTGCTAAAATAGGAAGACTTTTTTTTTTTTTAAATATTGCAGGGCCTGTGGATGAATGATTGAGATGATGGTGTTGAACTCTTCCTAGATTTAGTAATATTCAGCGCAAATAGTGGACCAAGTTCACTACTATCTGTTACCCTGTGTACTCAAACTTCATAAAAATGAGTGCAATGTCTTGAAGTTCTTTGCTCTGTCATGGTATTTCATTTCTATTTCACAAATGTAAAAGCATGTATTGGTTGTAATGCAGTAAAGAATTAGATGAATAAGTATAACCCTCTTTGAGACACAGTAGAGACAGCAAGAAAATTTGCCTAGCAGGTCTGTAATTGATGTCTTTAGAACTTGTCTAAGCTAGCAGTCTTCATGGGTGTGATTTACTACCTTCAGTACTGCAAGTATTAGAGCAAAGATTTGGGTGTTTTACCACAGTCCTCTTGCCCAGCAGTAATCTGTAGTAGATGCAGGCTTTGAGCCTAATAGAGCAAAGTAAAATAGCTGAAATTCCAACCCACATTTTCCTTAGCTCAGATGGAAGGAAATAAAAGCTGTCCCTAGGAACAGATGGTGTTGCTGCAGGCTGCTTTTTGCATCTGACCCGAACTTATTTTCAGCTTTGAAACCTGAACCTGCTGTTCTTGGATGTCTTCAGTAATTTTTCTTTATTAAAACAAGTTGTTCCATGAGCAGCAGAACTAGTAAAGCTTCATTTCCTCCAGATTCTTGTTCCTTGTCCTGAACGCCCAGCCCACCCCTCCGGGCGTGCGGCAGCGGTTTGAAGTTGTGTGCTGTTTTGGGGCAGCTGGCTGTTGCTGTGACATTGATGCACTCTTGCCAGATCCATCTTTTCCTCCAGCGAGGACTACCTCGGACATTGGAAACTGATTTGGATCTGCAGAGCAGTGAAAAAGAAGCTAATTTTGCAAGCTCTGTCTGTCCTCTTTTATGCCTGCGTGTGCCTCTTCCTGGGAAATACTGTCGTTTGATTGATTTGCTTTATTTTCACACCTGCAGATGGAACAGTTGGTGCTGGTGCTCTCCTACCCCTTGTAGATAGGTTTAATAGCGTCCTCCTAGGACATGCATGTATTTTGCGGATTGCAGCACAGGCTCCCTGTGCAGCACTTCTAATGCTTGGTGGGGGAACGTGCCCAAATAAATTGTGCTGTCTCTGCCAGACACTTACTATTGTGGTCCATGAGGGCGGAGGATTCTCAATCCATTTACTACCAAGGAGAAAATTCCTGAGTCATCTGGTGCAAATTAAGATTTAGATCCAGCTTCAATCCTGAATGAGCCTGTGACTGTGCTTTTAACTTTCCAAGAAAATGCTCACTGTCCTGCAGTTGAGGATGAGTCAGGAGGGTGCTGAGGGGTTGGCCCACAGGAAAGCAAGAGGTATGGAGCTTGCCCAAAGAGGAGCCTGGTGGTTTTGTTGCTTGTTATCTCCTTGTTTTGTTAGTGATAACAGCCATAGATTATTTTCTTGGATGTCTTGGGCAACTTTTATGTTAGAAACTTGTGTGAGACTGTGAATTCCGCTTCCACATTTGTTTGTTCCATCAAACAAAATACGTGATTGTACAGAGACTATGACTTTCCTATTTGTGTGTAAATTAAGTGCTTTATCAAAAATAGGTGTATAACAATCCAGTTGATCTGTGTTGGATGTCCTATATGTTGTCTTTAAAATCCACTGTACCAGTAAAATGGGATGAGAGCGCCATCAGACTCCAGGATGTAATGGTGGTTGTGCTTTGCTTTATAAAATCAGCCCAATATTTGTTTGAATCAAACCATTAATTTATGTCACCATTCACTACTGCATGTGATAAATTAATATGTGAAGAAAACCTTAGCACTTTTTCGAGTTGTCTGATGATAATTCAATGTGATTTTCCTACAGTGCATGTTTGTCTTGGTGGCATCGCTTGTTGTGCCTTTTTGGGTGAATAAGACTAGGCAGAACAAAGAAGGATCCTAGTTTGTAGACAGAGCCTTATTTCCATCACCTGTGTTTAACCAGAACAGAAGGAAAGGCTCCTCACCTGTCTGTATTACTTCAAGCACAATTTTAGAGCTGGGGATAAACTGCTTGGAAGGCTGGTCGTGCAGTATTCATGCTTAGTTTCCAGGCTGGCTAGTTGCCTGGAGATAAATTTGTTTCTAGTCAGGCTTGAGAGTTCGCTAAACCATCACAACAACATCCCTGGCTTTTGATTCAGTGCCTCTGCAGGTAAGTAAGGAGAGCAGAAATTCAATAGCCTTCTCCAGGAACAAGAGAAGAAAATTGGCTTAAGACAGTTATTTGCCTGAAACATTTGATTACACTTCGCCTTTTAATATATTTATGCATGTTGTGAAGGTGGAAGCCTTGTGTTTGTTATTGCTGGCTGATTGATATGGTTGCTCATCAAAAAAAAAAAAAAAAAGCCCACTGTTCGAGGCTGCTGAAGGAGTTCTTTGAATGAAATTCATCTGAAGTATTTGCCTTCCAGTTCACTTCTGAGAGAGATTAGTCCAGGTTAGCAGCAACAGTTTTGCAGATGAGGTAAAATCACTCATCTGCAAAGGTCAAAACCAGTTATCTGTCCTAGCCATGCTGGTGTGCGCATACACGCGTACATTGACCTTCATGGAATTGCTATTTGACTCCAGAAATAGCCTTGTGGTTAATAGTCAGTGGTCCACCTATGGACTGAGCAGAATGTCAGAAATACTGATGAGACAATAAATTTTGCATCCAAAACCAACATAAAAGATTCAGTTGAAAAGCTCCTTCCTAGAAGTAGAGGTCAGGGAGCATGTTACAGAAAGAAGTAGATTTCTGTGAATGCTTGTAGTAGGGGGAGCTACAAATCCTTTTCTCTTGGGGCGGTTCTACCATCAGCTATCATTAGAAGCAATAGTGAGGTGTGCTCTGGCTGTGTTGTTTGGTATCTGTGTGTGTGCCCACTTAGTAGGCTGGGAACTTAACCAGTAAAATATTTTAATTAATAAAAGTTCTTCCTTTCTAAAAGCATGTGACTGTATAGCAACTGGTTAGTAGCTGAGCAAGCAGGGAAACTGTATCTCAGCCACTCAGGACAGAGATTTGTCTTGCCATTAAATATTTAGTTGGCCTCACCCAAACATTTGAAAATTAAAAAAAAAAAAAGCCTGACATAATCAGATCTATATATCTCAGCTGCAAGAACAGAGGCACTGTTTTCCTGAACTGTTTAGGATGTGTTCCAGCTGCTAGAGATGGCAGCCGAATTTACCTTCCAAACGTGGCTGGGTTGTATGCCAGATTCTGTGTGTTGTTTCAGACCAATTAAGTCATGGAGCAAAATCTCATCTTGTCTGTAGCACTTGAGTTCCAACCATTTACAGTCGTAAAAAGAAGGGAATGTAAATTATTGGGAAAAAGGGAGGGGTCTGGGGGCAGGAGAGTGGGATGGCATTTTGCATGCATGCATGATGCAACACCAGAGAGCAGAGGCGAGAAACAGCACTTTGAGAAAGTGACTGAGCCACAGCGATGAGTGGATGTATAAAAAGTGACAGCAAATGAGATAAAGTGGGTAGATCCTCAGTAGTATTCAAATTGAAGACAAAACTGTTGCTTAGATCTTCTCTTGATTTGTGTCTGTGCTTGATTCAAAAGTCTTCTTTCAGTGCGCATCTGCGTTTTGTGTTGTATCAAAAATATTCTTGTTCCTGTTGCGGAGGCCACTTTGCAACATTGGAAGTATTTTATGTTTATATTAGCTTCCTTCAAATGTTTGCAAGACATCCCTGAAATACCTGGTAGCTGTCATGGTGCTTTGATGGTGTGAGTGGATGTTTTATACACACTTTAAAGTTATTTTCTTAAGCTATAATAATATTAACAAAGTAAAACTGCTAAACCCCAAAGCAAATTTTATCCATGCTTAGACTATAATAACCTTTAGAGGAGATTCTGGTCATTCAGGGTATATTGGTATGCAATTAGTAACTCAATGAATAATTTTTTCCTCCAGATCAAATAAAAAATGGTTTCAATATAGAAAAAGAAGAAAAAATTTCTGGGAATGCATGTATGGTTAGAGTTCGTGATATGTTTGTGTGATTTTTCTTGTTGTTTTCAGATTAACAGAATTTTACAGCATTTGCTTCCTGTTCTAAAGGAACTGCTCCTGCGTAACAAGTAAGGAAATAAGTACTGACCTGTTGTTAAAGTGTGGTTTTTTTTCTCTTTGAACTTTTCATAGGCTGGAGTGAAAGGGACATTAGGAAGATTAGTGGGAATTTTTGAGGTAAGTTTCAGATATTGAGGCTTTGAAATTTTGATGCAAAAAATTGTCTCGGAGTAAAAATCACTTCCTAATTTGTTGTGCAGTAAGCTAGATAACTTGTTTGAAGGAAAACTTGGAACTCCCCATTTAAATAAAAATGCATGCTGATCCTTTCAGTGATATTGATCATCTGCAATTTCCACTTCTGTTGAAATCATGAGTGATAAGGCAGTGTAGCAGTGAATATACTCAGTGCCTTCATACCTTTCTTGCTGCTAAAAAAGGCCACCCACCAGCTGGGGAGCAGTGGCTCTCCTTTGTTCTTTAGCACCTGCTGTCACCCGTTGCCAAACCGGCCTCTGCAATATGGTGAAGTGTCTGCGCTCCTATTAGGAGTGCAGTAACACCTGATGAGTACTAGTGAGATGCAGTCAACAGGTACCAGACACAGCTCTTTTTGTGGTTGTTTTTTCACTATTTCAGAGTTGCGTGAAATAGATAAAAATCTTTGTTGTTTTTTCCAGCTGAGGAACTGATTTATAAGCATATCCATCCACCAAATGCTGCCTTACCGGACTAGACTTTTTGGCTGCAATCCCTATTAATACTTTTAGACCTCTCATTTAAAACGCAACAATGTTTAATAGCTAAGAATGAGCTATAATATGAGAGAAACTGTGCATAAAGTACTGCAGCATCATAGTGAAGCAGCTTGCAACTTGTAGTCACCATGTGCTTACCTGCCTTTTTTCCCTTGATAGCTTTGTTGTTATTCTGTTCCCTTTGCCTTCTAGAATCGGGACAGGAAACACAGGACTTATGTTTACGTACTTATTGTCACAGAAGTGTTGGAAGACTGGGAGGACTCTGTCAATATTGGTAAGCTGTTTGTGCTTGCTAGCATTAACTGGTTGGATGCAGACAAAACATGTCAGCTTAGCATCCCTCTGGGAGCTGGAATCCTTGTGAGAGTTGTTGAGAAAAGTTGCAGTGGTGTGTCCATTGGTTGCTTGGGAAGAAAAATTGCGGTCAAATTGATGCTTTTGTAACCTCTGTGGCCCAAGAGAAGTCAATTCAGCTGTACAGCTGCCTCTACAGCAATTTTGTATTTATTTCTTGCACTTTAAGATACTAAGCAAAGAGCATGAAGAGCTGTCCTTTCTAAGACTAGAAGAAAATATATGTGGGCAGTGTGGATTAATCATTCCCCATTATCTTTGAAATCTTTGTGTTTAAATTGGATTCCCAAATGAAAATGAATGTGGTGTTCTGCATGAGGTTTATCAGTAGCACTGTAGCACCTGTAACTTGACTTTCCTCAGGCTGCATTCAGAAGAGGTTCTATGGAAAGAGTAAGAAATGAGTGCTGTCCACCAAAAATTGAGGTTCACTTGCAAATTGATGGAAATTGGGTGATGGTGTGTGTCGATGTGGGCTGTCTTAAAATGAGTATCTGACTTGAATAGCAATTGCAGAAATAGCAAAATAAATGTGTTTGGTTTGTGGTTTTGTTTTGTTTGTTTTTTTTTTTAATTGGGAAATGCAAGACCAAATGTTTGCATAGTGGATGTACTGCCGTAAACAGATATGTGTCGTGGGGATAGAGGAGCCATCAGTGTGGTGTTTGGAGTAGGTGGCCCTCGAGATCAGAGAATCCTGAAAGAAAATTTCCCTGTGTCTTTCAAACTGACACTTTGCCACATAGTGAAATTATTCTTGCAGCATTAGTGCACATGATAATGATTGAAAGCTAATCAACAGTAACATTTAAACATAGAAAGGATAACATCGTTTTGTTGCATCTACTGATTTTTCTTTTTACCCACAGGAAGGAAAAGGGAATGGTTTAAGATAGAAGATGCCATAAAAGTTCTGCAGTATCATAAACCAGTGCAGGCCTCGTATTTTGAAACCTTGAGGCAAGGTTGTTTGGCAAACAACGGCACTCCTGTCATGACCACGACGTACTCTGAGAGCTCTGTGTCTGACATCAGATGACTGAAGACGTCCCTATGAGAGAAATCTTGAAAAATAGACTGAAACGTGGATTTCCCTCCCCCCTCCCCTTTTTCACATGCCTCCTCTATCAAACAAGGCATGGGCAGCAGCCTGTGGCAGAGCAAGTGTTAAGAGTGCTGCAATTTAGTGCAAGGTGGGATTTTTTTTTGTTGGCTTTTTTTGCTTTTTTGGATATGTATTTTGTAAAATACATTTTGTGCATGAAGTGCCCCTTTCCCGTTACACCGCTTCCATGGCCTGGCGAGCGAGGCTGCCAGTTTCGCCTCTGCCTTGTGTTCTGAAGTGTCCCATTTGTGTTATCCCAGCCATAGCCACTTTTTTTTTTTTTTTTTAATTAAAAGACTTCAAATGTGAGATCAGCTCTTTAAGTCTTAGTCTGTACTGTAAGGTGCTGTTCAGACCTGTGTGGTGGTCACTTTCAGCACGTATGTATAAACTTTTTTTAGATGGAGAATCTAACATTTTAATTTTGCAGGAATTTTTTTAATCCTGGTCTGCTTCTGAAAAGAAGGGTTCATAATTAATCTGTTTGCCTTTTGTTCTGTTTTTTTAAAAAATACACGTTCTGTGACAGTGCTAGTGGCTGGGCCAGTTTACTCCCCGTTCAGTATCTCCTGATTTAGTGCAGTGACAATTGAAGTTGAGGGCAGAGTTTTGATCACCTGCAGACATCCCTGCTGCTCCGTTGCTTTTCCTGCAGCTTCCGCCAATGTTTCTGCATTTACATCAAAATGAAACAAAAAGGAGTTGGTCTTTTAACACTTGGCCAAAAATAAATAGCCTCAGAAATGCTACGATAGAAACTGAATTTCATTGTCTGTGGTAGGAATCAGGGATTCAAAGTGGGGTCAAAGTCTGACAAACTGGAGCGTCAATCACCAATGCTGTTCTGCTGATCCTGCTGCGTTCTGCTGATGTCTCTTCTTGTCCACATGCCTTATACCGTGCTGAACTGGATACTTGTAGTTTGTGCTAAAGCATTGGATTGTACTTACTGAGTGTTACTGCACGAGCCCTTGGTTGGATAACCATGTGTGTCCCTGAAAAGAAGTCCTGGGGGAAAAATTCAGGTGTTCAATCTCTTGTCCTGTGGTTCTGCAGCACTTAGAATTGCACCATGGAGCATGCTCAAAATGTTTAAACTCTCCCTCCGTGAAAGGTACAGCTGACTCCCGAGCAGAATTGCTAGTTGGAGAAGTACACTGTTTAATAGGATAGTTCCCCTGATGCATTGGCGCGCTTCACATTATTTTTTTTGTTGTTGTTGTTTTTATTGATGTAAGTTTCATGCTGTCTTGATTTGCCAACAGTGTTGTCTAGTTGGGAAATAAAATGGGAAAGGTTGGGGCTGGGGGGTGGGTTGGGACAGGTACAAGTTTTGGGAGGGGCATTAATTAATCCCTGGCTTGGGACAAGAAGTAGTTGCTGAATTCAGTAACTTCTCCTTTGTCAGAGCATAGCCAAGATGTGAAATTAAATCTGCAGTACTCTCTTTTTTTCATTTTTTTTTTTCCCCTCCTCTTTATTTAACAAAAAATATTCTAATAAATACTCACTGTTCCAGAGTTTTCTCTCTTCCCGAGAAGCGCTTACAATATGAAAATCTGATAGAAATAACCATGGAGCCTGGGACAAGGGGGAATGGTATCCTTGCTGGTTTGGCAAGAAGCTGTTCATTTTAAGATCCTATTCTGTTCCTTTACTTGTTCTCCTTGCTTTCATCAGTGTGGAGTAGCAAGGCCAAAAGCAGTGCCAGTGATCGCTAACATGAAAAACCATGCATAAGAAAAAGCTGAGAGGCATTATTCAAGAAGTAGCTTGAAACCAAGCATCTGGAATTGAGCCTAAATTACACCAGTTCAGTTCACTTCAACTTAGAGACGAATGTACAATACTTTCTTACTCTGTGCTGATCGGCCTGAACCAAACTCTTAAAAGGGCTTGAATATTGTATCTGGAAGTGTACAAGAAGTTCAGACAGTCCGCTGTTACCAAGCCGTGAGTGGCACCTAACACAGCCATCTACTGCCTTCAATTGAGTTTTTGTCTTTATTGTACAGATTAGTATGTTGAAAATGCTTTGCAACAAAACAGCTGGTACTCCTGAAAGAGTAACTGCAGTTTTAATATCAACAGCATGCACACTTTTGTTTTTAAACTAAAAATGTTTTTACAGGGCTGTTAAACTGACAATTTAGGGTAGAATATTGTTTATGACTTGCTAATGGCTTATTTGTTTGGGTCAGAAAAATAAATTGTGCCAAGAAAGTGTTTTAATGTGGCATGATTGATGCTGTTAACACAGTAACATCGAGTGGCTGATAGTACGTCTTCTTAACTGGAAATAGCTCCTGGGGTAGAAATAGCCTTTATTCAACAGATGCGAATTTCAAAACAGGCCTTAGTCCTGTGCTACATGAGTCTCTCCCTGCACCATCTTCCTCAGCATCTGAGGTTCTTCTCTAGTAACTGGTATAGCTGCGTGCCCTAGCAGTTTAAGCGATTTTACGCAAAATGATGTTAAATTGGTTTGGGACCGACAATCAAACTACCTTTATTAGTGACAAAAGAGTTGTTCAAAGGGCGGCATGCACTCTGGGTTTCGCAGTACAGGCTAGTGCCTGCTTGATTAAACTGCTTAGGGCTGCTGTCATGACCAACTGCTAAAAAAACCTGTAGGATTAGACTTGGACTTCCAGCATTGCTAAAACTGGTGCTATATTGAGCTAGTGTTGGAGATAGTGTGATTCTTACCTCAAACGATGTAGTGTCTAGCCTGACCCCTTAAATCGAGCATTACAATGTGTCTCGGCTTCCTGTTGAAGAATAATGTTCTTAGTTTGGCTTTCAACATAGCTTCCATCTTACTTGGCACTGGTGTATTCGTAGGTAAAACAGAGGAATACCGATGCTTCATTTAGACATCCTGCAAGTTTGCAACAAATTTTTCAAGTCACCCTCAAGTTGCAGGTCTCAGACGCTTGTCTGGGTTCTCTGAAATCCAGCTTGGGATAAATGCCGGGCGTGTTGATGATGCACAGCCTCCAGCTCAGAGGGGCTACTGTTGATTACCTTTTGGCACACTTCTGAACCCTGCGGTCTCGTGAAAAACTTCCAGTGTCCTCTGCAACTTCTTAGGGGTAATTTCACTAATAAGATTACTTTTTCCTTTGTCACTCTTCATACATGTATTCATGGTATATACAAGGACACCTCACTCTTGATACATCAAGAAGCAAGTCTGCCTGCAGCAAGGAAGAGGAGGAAAATTATTGGCCCTTGAAACACTCAAGTACTGGATTTGTCTGTGCACCTAAGTGTCACCTCAGGATTGCAAGATGATGAGTGACAGAGGAAGAGGGAGACCCGCTGCTCAGCAGAGGGAGGTTCTCTGAGCAGTTCCCACTCTTCAACATTGATTCACTTCCTCTGGTATTGTGAAAATTAGAAATCCTCGTATGGCGGAGTTGCATCCTGCCATCTGGATTTTTAAATGTATTTGAGACCTTAATGGGAGAAGAGAAGTGCATTTAGCGCTTAGATACCACTGCTTAGCACGATGATCTTTTAAACCTCAAAATACTTTAAAAATCTGGATCCCTGTCACTGGAAGCGTTTGACAGACCAGCTCAGATTACTGCTGTGGCAGGAAAATGTTAGCTGGTGGTTTAAGCCGATGCTGGGTAGCGGCTATACTGGCATTTGTTGACTCCAGCATGGGAGCAGGAAAAAAGGAAGACACCCCCGGGGTACAAATGTCTCCAGCAACTGCTGCTTGATTCTTCTAGCAGGATTTGTCAGACAGATCCTGAACCTTTCTGGTGATCTTAAATGATGTGTAAAACTCAAGACGCAGGTGGACGTCCGTCTACAGAAGAGTGCCAAGTGTAATTAAACTTAGTGGAGCTGAAATCGTATGTATCAGGCTCTAGAAAGTCTCTTCCAAATGAGGTTTTTGTATGGTGGAACAGGGATTTTGATGCATTAGTTAATGTCAGCTTAGAAATCGCGTGCGGTAGAAAACGTAAAGCACCTTTGTCTTGAAGTGGTTACTCTAAGATGGTTTTGGGGTTTCAAATGTGACTTTGCTTATGTTGAGGCTTTTCAAAGGCACATTTCAAAAGGAAGAACCTTTTTTCAGTTAAAAGTAAGACATCATTTTCTGTTTGGTGAAGCTTTTCCACACTAATAGGTGTGCCACAGGGCTGTGCATGCTGATATTCCTGCCTGGCTGTGAGAGACTATGATATGATACTGCTGGGCCCAAGAGGTGACTCCTTTTCCTCGGAGATGCCTAGAGAAGAGTGAAAGAAGGGGTTTTTTTTCCCATTCTCCCTGAAATATGGCATTCAGTGCTGTTAAAGTACTTTTGGTCACTTCACAAAGATGTCTTGGTTTCTTCACAAAGATGTCTTGGTTTCTTCACAAAGATGGATTGTTTAATTCTAGACAATAGTTTATTGGTGATAGAGAAACTCGGTATTGTTACAAAGGCAGGGGAGGTTTGTACCTCCTTTATCTTTGCACAGCATTTCTACTTATCAGCACTGGCCGAGCTGTTTTGTGCTTTCTTAGGGTTAGCCAGAGCTTCTCTGGCAGAGCTCAGCAAAGCCTTGCTCAGAACTGCAGTGACTTCTTAGAAGTACGAGTGTTTGGCATTTGCCTCTCCAGGTATATCATTTGGCAAGACATTCCTTTGAGTTAATGGCTACTTTGCAAACTGAAAAAGAGATATTTTTTCAGATTGAAAATGCGTTAGACTTTGAACTGTAAAAACTCTTTAGGATTGAGGCAGTGACAGCTGAGAGGGTGCAGAACATGATGGCAGTCGTTCTCACTGGCTGCTGTGCCATGAGCACTGGAGAGGGTAAATATTACTTGCTCTTGATTTTGAACTCTCAGAACAAGGCACGTAGCCTTCTGAGTGGTTTTACAACTGAAATATCTTGAGATGAATCTACCAAAGAGAGAGTGTCGGAATGAGGCTGTTCAGTAAATGTAGGGCGGTTGCATTACCTGTAGCAAAAAGATAATTCAGAAGTTGCTAATGGTCAGCTCACTTGTGTTTAATGCTGTTGAACAGAGCTGAAGTCGTAGACTGGTATTACTGATAAACTCCATTAGCCAGTAACTAATTAAAACTGAATAGAAGGGCATAAAAATATGGGCTTTAACGGAGGGGCGCTTCATAATGAGTTTTTTTAAGCTGCTGCGTGGATCAGATGGGGAGAATGTATCTGGCTCATTGAAGTCTTGCTATTTCTTCCCCCCATCCCTTGCTCAGTACGTTCAGTACGGTAAGATGCAAGAAGTACTTGGGAGTGGCCGTTGGTTCTTGATAGTAAGCCTGCTGTGATTTAACTGAGTTCTTCTGTGTATGTTACACTATAAGAAACTATTAGATTTACAGGTAAAGGGAGCCCAGCCAGGGCTCTGCTCAGATAACATCTCTTGCCTTGCTTTGCTGTAGGAAGGTGGCATGGACAGGTGAATGCATGTGCTGTCTCTCTGCATCTCTTTAAAATACATCCTTTGGGATTTGTTTCCTTTTTCTTCCGTTCTGAGGACATGGTTCGTTCTTAGGTTGATTTGGTTCCAGCTTAGCAAGGCAGGTGTGTTCTTCTAAGGGCTGTGCTGCGAAATAAAAACGCTGAGTGATGCTGGTGGGGAAGGGGCAGAGCCTTACCGGGGTGGAGGGGGGAGCTTGTCCTTCAGAGCTCCTTCACCCATGGGTGGCTGCGGAGAGCTGCACCCAAACAACCTGCTGCATCTCCTCTGATGGTGGCCTTTGGTCTCGCTGCTGTGGAGGAAGGTAAGAGCTCTGGTTCGGGGGCTGGAAAGGAGCTGCAATTGAAGCATTCTCATCAGCTTTTTTACTTGGCAGATGGACATTGTGTGCATTTCCCAGATTTCTGTTGAGCAAGAAGGCAGTTTAATTCAGCGTGATCTTGAATGTGCCTTAAAGCAAACTATAAAAAATTAAAAGGGACTGGAATCTGCTAGTGTTGCTTTTTCCCTTGTGCAGACACGAAGTATTCAGTGGCTAAAAATGTGGGTAGGGAATGTCAGGAATCCTCAGTTTCCTTCCCAGATCTAGCACAGACAGCCAGATGCAATGTTTGTACCTGTTACCTGTGCAAAGCATCCAGTAAAAGCAAATGTGGGTGATCTGGGAGTTTGTGAAAGAGGTTTGAATATTTAACTTTGGAGTGGAAGCTATGGCTGGTGCCGATTCTCGGGAGAAGATTGAAATCTGTCGGTCTCTTTAGCCAAACTTGCACCGAGAAATTAAGTTGTTGCAGACTTGTAGGTGTGAAGAGCTTTTATCTTATAAAGATACTCAACAACAGTGTATAATTCACCGACTGCTCTGGTCCTGCTTTTAAATGACTTGGTTTTCCCTCCTGGCTCTGTTCTTCCTGCTTAATAAGATAGCATCATCTAGTGGCTACATCACAGCCTGGGGATGCAGGTGACCTTGCTTCTGGTGTACGCTCTCATCATGTCTCAGTGTTAGAGACTATAACGTACATATATATATATATATATGATCCTCACTTTTCTCAATGTTAGAATGAATTTAATACAGTTAGAGAGGACTCTTGGCTTCAGTGGTGGAAGGTGGTGTGTAGATACGTGTAGTGTTTTACTGGGTATAGTGTCACGAGGTCTGTACATAATTGAGAGAGGTGTAGATGGGTGAAAAAGAACACTTAACTGGATTGAAGATGTATTTAGGAGATTTGTAAAATCTCTTTTTGGTGCTAGTTGATAGGTTTTTTTTTTTTTCTTTTTTTTTTCTTTTTTTTTGGTGGGAAAGTGAGAGTTTTGAAGTTATACTTGAGAAATTGGCTCTAGAATTGCCTCAGAAATTAACCTTGGGAGATCCAAGAGTGTTTGCTGAACTTCCTGTGTGTCCTATTTTATATTTATTAAATCAGAAGACCTGGAACGATCACTTTGCATTTTCTGCTCAGTCTTTTCAAGAACTCTCTGTACCTGAGACTCCCTGGCAGCACCCCCGAGCTGGGAGAGCAGGATCCCAGACCCCATCAGAGCCTGTGCCTGGCAGTGGGATAAAAAACCAGGGTACATCACCCTGCGAGCGGCACGAGCTGGATGTCTGTGGGTATGAGCCTGTCTGCCTTAGGCTTTTCCATTCCTTATCGAACCGAGATACCTCCGAGATCAAAGCTGCGGGGCTTTGACTGTCTCTTCTGTTCATGTCTGAGCTGGTACGTTCGAACTCACCTTCGTGACCAAGGATAAGACTTTGATACCGATCCAGGTACTGACCTGCACCGACCTCTCCTGCTTGGCAGCGCCAGCGTGAGCAGTCCCTATGGAAAATGTTTTTGTTGTTTTTTTTGTTTTGTTTTGGGGTTTGTTTGTTTTTTTTTTTTTAAACCTTACAGATACTTTTCTGAGTCATTCAAATGTCCAGGCCTGGGGTGGGGGGAACGATGGCAGCAGCAGCACGTGTTGAGTGATGTCCTGGGGTTTCCTGCTCCTGTGTGACGTGGTGGTGTTGGTTGGGATAACTCAGTGGAAGCTCTGCTGCCTGCCCAGCTTTCACATGGAAATGTCAGTGAGTTTGGAGGAGGAAAACTGATGTAGAGAACAAACTTGCTAACTTACTAGAATTAAAACAAGCCTGAGATTTTCAGTGATTTTCAATGAATCATAAGTTAAATACTCAATTCTCTGTGAATTCTAGATGGTTTTGGACTTGTAATTCCTGTAATCTGTTTTGGTTTATTTTTCTGGCTGCAGACTTCTGTTCCTCACTCCAGTGCTTTGTGTTTCTAATCTTCTGGTAAAGTTAATGTGGGGTTTTTTTATGGTATATTAAGTTGAAATGGTTTGCAAAAACACTTTACAACTACAAGGGCACTTTGGAAATCTAGCATTTCAGATGATGCTTTTTCTTACTGGCTTGGACTTGTTCTTACTTACGACACATTTGTTCAAAGTCAGATGCATTCAGTAGAAAACACATTCTGTTTTCCTCGAGGCTCAGATCTTAGTTCGAGCCTATGAATAACGCAGGTGCTCTGTTGCTCCTGCTTAGTCTTGGCTGGCAGGTATAGCGTATACCTACATAATTTTGACCTTTTCATCCATAGCATTTCCAGAAAGACCAGAGGGCTCTCTATCCAATCCATGCTCAGCTCTGGTGTCATTACAAACCCCCGTCCCTCTTCCGCAATGAGTCTGGGTGTGTTTGGAGCCAGAAGTTGAGACGGTGTGAAGCTGCGCTGATGTATGGCAGCTGGCGGTCTGGTTCCATTCTCAAAGTGTTTCCTCTGTTTGAATTGTGTGCGAGGGGGAGGTCGTCACTGTCTTTAAAAGATTAAAAAAAAAAAAAAATTAAAAAAAAAATTTGTGGATGCAAGTTTGACAAGAGTGTAGGCTGTAATCTAGTGCCAACCAATAAACACGCCAGTATTTCACACACGGCTCTGCTTGCTGCGTGGTCTCTTCTTCCCAGCACTGTTACCCATGTACATGAACTTCACACTCTTGGAGACTGGGCAATGAAGTGTCACCGGAGGAGAAAGCCCTCCCTAAAGTGCCTTGGTACATTCACAGTCTGGAGGAGAAAATTTGGAGGGATGTCACCAACAGCCTGGTGTTGAGATGGGCTCGTCTGAGTGGGGAGGGCACCCTGCAGTAAAACTGGGGTGAATTTTAAGGCACGGCATAGTCTCACTCAGATGTTTCAAGTCCTGACCAAGAGCCTCGTGGAACAGAAGTGGTCCTGATTCCAAAGCTGCTCACCTATTTCACAAAGTCCTTACCAAGAGCCCTTCATGTGGAAATTGCCCCTTGCTGTGGGAGAGGCTGGGTGCCGCCTGCACTGAGAGCACCAGCACCCGCCGGGAGCTGGCGGTGACGGCCTTCGGCAGAGCGCGCTGCGGGGAGCAGCGAGGGCTGGAGACGGTGAGAAACGTGTTCAGAGGTGCCAGTGTAGGTCAAGGAAAAATAACATGAGCTGCTTCAGACCCCGTTCTTGCAAATACCTGCTGTGTTTGTGCTCTACACGTGCGTGCGAGCACAAACGCTCTACCGAAGTCTGGCCACTTTCCCAAAACTTTCCCTTGGGTGCCCAATGTGGCCCCTCGGAGCTGTCCCTTACCCCAAATGCCCCCGTTTCCCCCCAGTTTGGGGGCTGGGCTCTGCGGATGCCCCAGTGCAGCGGACTTGCCTTGGGGCTGGGGAAGAGTGAAGCGGCTTCAGGCAACTCCCAGGGCTCCGGTCTGGCCCTCGCTCAGCCAGGGAGGAGGTTTCTCCCTCTTTTGGGATGTGAAACAAAATGCTGGGCAGGATCCACTAATGTGCAGCCCCATCACAGCTGTAAATACAACCATGGGAGCTCTTAAGGTTTATCTGCAAAGTGAATGTGTCCTGATTTGGAGATCCATCTCTTACCCGCCCCCCCCTTTGCAAATTCCCTTTGGGATCTGAATGCAACTGGGCTCCTCCTGCACTGCATTATCGCAGTGAGGGAAAACACACCGGCTCATGCATAACGCCCTCACGTTCGCAGCTGCAGAGCGGAGCCGAGGGCAAAATTAATCTCTGCTGACGGTGGAGTTAACGCCTTCATGGGCATGCAGCAAGGCAGAATCAGAGTGGGCTGTGCCCCCGTGGGGATGGGCAGCAGTGTTTTCCCCCCCACCCCGGTATTTCTGGCCGGGTGAGCAGCCGGAGGGATGCACTGGCTGGAAATCCGGCCACTCGTGCTTAGCTGCTTAAATGGGAGCTTAGCGGCTCAGCAAAGCTGTCCCCAATTATCTGCTGGGGGCTGAGCAGGGGAGAAGAGGGGGCTGATGTCTCTCACAGGGAGTTTTGGAGCAGAAATACTCCGTGTGACTATTCTAGCTCTCATTGCCTGCTAAAAATTTGCCACCTTGTCTGACACCCCTCCCACCCTGCTCACGAAGTTGCCATGTCCCCAGGAAGAGTGGCGATGCTGCTCTCAGCCCCCCGGCATCCTTCCCCCACGCTGGGGGTAAGTAATGGGGAGATTTCCCCAGGGAGAAGCAGCTCCTGCGCTGCCCCAGCCTCCGCTCATCTGGATGCTCTGGGCAGCGGTGAATGGGGAAAAAATATTCACCTGGGATTTGGGGATAATGTGAGCGTCCAGGGCTACCTCTGGCCATGCAGAGGGGCTTGGTGACCCTCCCTGCTCTGCTCCCAAGGCAACCTGCTTCCCCCAGGACCCCACACGCCGGGCTGGGCTGGCCCTGCGCTCCCACCAGCCCACGCTTGCTCCCGCTCGCTTGCTCTCTCCAAGGAACTTTCCTAGAAATCGCTGGCTTTATTTTTAGCCGCGGTACGGCAGCGCCTGGCTGGGAGGGGATGGGCAGCGATGGAGTGGGAGGCCCACGCGGTGTTGATGTGCTCCCACTGCCTCATCTGGCTCCTGCCCTGGCAACGAGGGGCTGGGGGGGTCCAGCTCTGCTGTGTGTTTCCCCCATTGCAGCGGTGCTGGCTGGATCCTGGCCCCTTCGGGCGTGAAGATGGGCTGTGAGGAGAGCTGCTGCGGCTCACGCAGGGGTGATGTCCCGCTCAGGGTGCGAGGCTCCCTCAGACCCCTCTTGCCAGTGCTGACCCCCCTGGATCTGCCTCCCCCGGTGCTACCGAAGGTCTGGCTCCCACGGCAAGATGGGTGCTGGGATGGAGGTGATGGTCCTCCAGGATGAGTTTGGGGAATGGGGGGGGCCAGGAGGGCTGAGGCTGTGGCTGGTTTGGGAAGACTGTATGGGGCAGGCAGGGTCAACATGGACAATGGGACCAGTGCGACCACTGGGGACAGTGGGGTCAGCGAGGGTGCTGCAGACAGCAGGGCTGCCAGGGCCAGTGGGACCGCTGGGGACAACAGGACACTGGGGACAGCAGGCATCGGGTGCTCTCAGGACAGCTGGTGCTTTTTTCTGGGCTGGGGGATCCCTCCAGCGTAGGGGTGAGCCACCCCAACCCCTTCCCACCCTCCAGGAGGGGCCCTGGCATCCCCTGCTCCACACCGTGCCTGGCCAAGGGCATCTCTGCTCCTGCATCCCAGAGTCCCCTGTGGCCACGCTGCATCAGCATGGTCCCCGAGTCCCATCCCTGGGCTGGTGCAGGGACCAGGAGGCAAAAAAAATCACGCGGCGTGGGCTGGGTAGGGGGTGAGGGCAGGTGGTGCAGGCAGGAGGAGGAGGACCTCAGCTGTGCGGCTGGTTGGCCTCTTCGCTGGGCAGGTTCACCCCAGGGGCTGCAGAGCGGGAGCTGCTTTTCCCCGACACTGCCCTCCCGCTGGCGCAGGATGCTCCCGGTGCTCTGCGGTGGCACCGAGCTCCGTCCCGCCACCAGCCCGGGGCACCAGGGGCTGTGTCGCCCCCAGCTCCGCCATTTCCAGGCTCCTCTTTCCCACGTCGTGTCACTTGATTGTTATTTTGTTTTAGCTATCGGGAAGCGAAACGGGGCTCCTTGCTCCCCAGTGTCCCCTGCTCCCGCCTGACCCACTTAGCGGGGCCATCTGGTCCCCGCGCGGGCAAAGCGGATTAGCCCTTCGGCCAGGGATCAGGGCTGGGACACTGCCACCGGCCAGGGGCTCTGCCGTGGGTGGCACCGCCGGCACCATGACAGGCCCTGCCGGCGCTCCCAGGGTCCTCGTGGGTCTGGCCCTGGGGGGGATCGGCCGCAGCATGAGCCCCTGGCCAGGGAGGGGACCCACAGCATCTGCCGCCATGGGTGACCGTGCCCGGCCAGCCTGTGTGCCTGCACCCACTGGGACCCTGGCCTTCTCCGGCCCCCACGGGTGTGTGCCTGCATCTCCATCACTCTGTCCATCCGTCTGTCTGTCCATCCACCCAACTAATGGTGCAGGGGTACACCTACCCACCCTGGCGTGCACCCATCCGTCCATCATCCGTCATCTGTCCGTCATCCGTCACCTGTCTGTCACCCGTCCATCTGTCCACCCACCCGTCCATCCCTCTGTCTCGTCACCCCCCCCACCCCCCCAGGTGTGCACCCACCTCTCCGGCCGTGTCCCCCCCACCCCGTCCCCCCCATCCCTCCCTCCATCCTGCCATCTGTCCATCCACCCATCCTTTCACCCCTCCCTGTGCCCCCCCCGCGTCTTTCCCCTCCCTTTTCTCTGTTTTCCCGTTTTTTTCCCTTCTTTCCTTCCCCCCGTTTTCCATTTTTCCTGTTTTTTTCCCCTTTTCCCTTTTTTCTCCTCCCCTCCCCAGTTTTTCCCTTCCCTCCTTCACCCGCCCCCCCCCCGCCCGGTCTCTGCTGCCCCCTACCGACCCCGCGCTGCCACCGCCCCGCCCCCGAGCCCCGCCCATTGCCCCACCCATTACCCCGCCCCACCCGTCACGCGCCGCGCGGGTTCCGGGTGCGGGCGGTGCGCGGCGCGCGCAGGTGGGGCGGGGCGGGGCGGCGCGCGGGGATGCGGGGGGGGGGGGGAGGGGGACGGAATGCAGCCGGGAGGGGGGGGGGGGGCTGGAATTAGGGAGGGGGGTGCGGGGGGCGGAGTGTCCCGCGTGGGTGCGGGGGGGGGCAGAGCCCGGTGCGGGGGTGCTGCGGGTGCTCGCCCCGCTTGGCCCGTTCCCGCACCCCCCCCCCCCCGGTCCTCCTGCGGGGTGGGGGGGGGATGCGGGGTGAGCCCCCACGCTGGGCGCCCCCGGCCCCGAGTGGGGCTCCACGGATGTTGGGTACCCACCCCGCTGCTGCGGCACGGGGGTGTCCGTGTCCCGGGGAGCATCGTCCTGGCTGGGGGGCGTGTACCGGGACCCCCCCTCCCCGTTCCTGCCCGGCCTCAGGGGTTATTACCGGGGCGGTGGGTTTTTACTGGGGCGGTGGGTTATTATGGGGGTGGTGGGTTTTTACTGGGGCGGTGAGTTTTTTGTTGGTGCGGTGGTTTTTTACTGGGGCGGTGGGTTTTTACTGGGGCAGTGGGTTATTATGGGGGTGGTGGGTTTTTACTGGGGCAGTGGGTTATTATGGGGGTGGTGGGTTTTTACTGGGGCAGTGGGTTATTATAGGGGCGGTGGGTTTTTACTGGGGCAGTGGGTTTTTACTGGGGCAGTGGGTTATAGGGGTGGTGGGTTTTTACTGGGGCAGTGGGTTTTTACTGGGGCGGTGGGTTTTTACTGGGGCAGTGGGTTATTATGGGGGTGGTGGGTTTTTACTGGGGCAGTGGGTTATTATAAGGGTGGTGGGTTTTTACTGGGGCAGTGGGTTTTTACTGGGGCGGTGGGTTTTTACTGGGGCAGTGGGTTATTATGGGGGTGGTGGGTTTTTACTGGGGCAGTGGGTTATTATGGGGGTGGTGGGTTTTTACTGGGGCAGTGGGTTATTATGGGGGTGGTGGGTTTTTACTGGGGCAGTGGGTTATTATAGGGGTGGTGGGTTTTTACTGGGGCAGTGGGTTTTTACTGGGGCGGTGGGTTTTTACTGGGGCAGTGGGTTATTATGGGGGTGGTGGGTTTTTACTGGGGCAGTGGGTTATTATAGGGGCGGTGGGTTTTTACTGGGGCGGTGGGTTTTTATGGGGGCGGTGAGTTTTTGTTGGGGCGGTTGTGGGTTTTTACTGGGGCGGTGGGTTTTTATTGGGGCAGTGGGTTTTAACTGAGGTGATGGGTTATTATGGGGGCAGTGGGTTATTACTGGGATAGTGGGTTATTCCCGGGGCGGTTGGTTATTACCAGGTCGGTGGGTTATTACCGGGGCGGTTGTGGGTTCGCAGACGTCCCGTCCGGCGGGGCCGGACATCCACGTCTCCATGCGGAGAGAAGCCGGCGCTGGGTCATGAGCAACACCACGGCCCCCACGGCCCCGGGTACGGTGGGCGACTCGCTGGTGGGCTACGTCCTGGGACCCTTCCTCCTCGTCACCCTCCTCGGCGCCCTCCTGGCTGCGGTGAGTGGGTGGGCATGGCCGGGGGGGGGGACACACACGAAACACCGTCCTGAGCCCGCTCACGCCTTCTCCTGCTCTCCTTGCAGGTGATGTACGTCCAGAAGAAGCGGAGGTGAGCGTGGGGGCTGGTTTTTTTTTGGGGGGGGGGATGTGGGACCGGTCACCGCTCAGCCGCCGTCCCCCTGCCAGGTTTGACCGCCTGCGCCACCGGCTGCTGCCCATGTACAGCTACGACCCGGCCGAGGAGCTGCAGGAATCCGAGCAGGAGCTGCTGGTGGAGGCAGAGGACACCCGGGTGGGTGACCCGCTGCGTTTCGGGGACGGGAGTTTGGTTTTGGGGTCGGGTACAGGTGGGGCGGCTCCGTGGGGCACTCGCCAGCCATGCACGGTGCTGCTGGGAATTGCTATTTATCTATTTTTTGCATGAAAAATTAGCGTTAGGGTAGCCCACGGGGGCTGTTAAGCCTGGGTGGGAGCTCACGGAGCCAGCCTGCCCCGAGGGAGCAGAAGGCTTGGGTATAATCCAAAGGTTTTTGGGAGGGTCGGGCTGTGCCGGCGAGCCCAGGGCTTCTCCACCCGCCCTGACGCCGTTTGGGGTTGCTTCGCCCCCCAGCTTGGCACCGGCGGGGGTCTGGACTGGGGCCACCCACCGTCCCCTCCCAAAGCCGCCCGGCGTGCTGAGGGCACGCTCTCTGTTGCAGGTGGTGCCGGGCTGGGGGGGACCCTCGCCCCATCGCCCCCCGCGTGTGGACTGGAAGGCCTGATGTTGGCCGGAGAGCTGGGGCCGAATCCTGCCCGCAGGAGGCAAGGGAGGACGGTGTCAGCACCGGCGCTGCTGCCTTCGCCGTCCGCCAGGAAGGGCAGGATGCGCCCGCGGTGGTGTTGGCGATGCCGGCGGCTTTTGCCCAGGAGCGATCCCACCTCGTGAGCGTTGACGATAACGAGTTATGTCCCGCCTCGGCACCTGGTTTTGCCTTTTCTTTTTTTTTTCTTTTTTTTTTTTTTGCTTGAACCACCCCGCCAGTCCTTTAAAATGCACTGAGCAGGACGGCCGGGGCTGGCACCCCGGCGAGGGAGCAGCCGGGTGCTGGGGCTTTGCCGGGCACGGAGGGCAGGATGCCTGTGGAGGAGCAACGCGGCATGTGCTGGAGCAAATAAAACGTGTTTCTCTGCATTCGGCCAAGAAGGGTTTTCAGCAGCACAAGCGCTGCCGGCCCACGGGTCAGCATCACGCGTCCCTGCCTCGGCAGCATCATGACGCGGTTTAGTAATAAGGAGCCGAGGATGGGAGTTTTGGGGGGGGGGGGGGGGGCAGCAGGGTTTTGCCTGTTTCTGTTTCCATCGGCAGCTCCCGTCCGTCCCCGCGGAGGATGGCTGGCACCATCGCGGATGTCCCTGCGGAGGAGGTACCGTGCGGAGCGGCCGCTCCGTGCCTGCGGGCTCTCCCTGCGTGGGGAAAACCTGCTCCCACCCCGCTGCCGGGGGCTGGACCCCAGCCAGAGTCCAGGGCAGAGGCGTCAAACATCCATAAAATGTTTTATTCAAGTAACTGCAAATAGGAAACCAAAAGGTCGTTAACAGTGGACCAGGAGAAAAAAAAAAACCAAACCAAACCCCAATTTTCTCGCGCCAGGGCCGCCCGGCACAGACCTCCGGTCCCGCTGCAGCCGTCGTGCAGGGGGTGGTGTGGTGGGGGGGAGCATCCCGTGGTCCCCCCACCCCACCACCCTTCCAGCCTCTATCCCTTGCAGCAGCAGAGCAACCTAGACCTTAAAATAACAATTAAAAAAAAAAAAAAAAAAAAAAAGCCCAAAAAAGGAGAGGGAAAAAAATACCCCGCGGCCCCCCGAAAAAGGAAACATGGAGCCTACGATGCCCCGGCAGCTGGCACAGCAGCAGCACGTCTGTGAGTTCAGAGAGTGGAACTTAAATATCCAGAGGTAGTTGTGAATGAAAGGAAAAAAAAAAAAAAAGTACTAAAAAAAAAATAAAATGTATATATACCAGAACTTATGAGGAAAGGGCTGCCCTGAGCTGGCCCCGCTCGGGCACCCCCAGGGATGGGCACTGGGCCCCGGCATCACCGCAGGAGCTGCTCTCCCACACACAGTGCAGTCACCCAGGATTTGGGGGGTGGGGGGGTAGAAGGGGGGGTTTGCCTGGGGTAACAGCAGGC
This sequence comes from Buteo buteo, assembly GCF_964188355.1. NCBI lineage: Eukaryota > Metazoa > Chordata > Aves > Accipitriformes > Accipitridae > Buteo > Buteo buteo. Next base: position 4,798,877 of record NC_134193.1, on the reverse strand, counting down.
CAGAGCGAAGGTCTAATGCATTTGGGGGGGGGTCTTACCTTTGCTGACACCCCCCCCCAATCTCTTCCCTGCAGAAGCCCTGCGGCAAAGCCCGGTGCGGGGCGGGGGGGCAACCAGCACCCACTTTGGATGGGTGAGATCACTGCCTTGGGGGGGGGGCAGCAAAGGCAGGGGGTCCCAGCCCCGGCTCTTTGCCAGGGACCCCCTTTGCCAGCGGGGCTGCCCCAAAACCCAGCGCTGGGGAGAATGGGGAACCGGGGCAGGTGCCCCCCCTCCACCCCCCACCCACCCTGGGTCGGGGGCTGCGGGGGCCACCCGGGTTGGGCCATTTTTCCAGTGCTGCCGTTGTCTGAGGATGAGGAAGGAGTGGAAGAGGGAGGAGGAAAAAGCCAGGGCGGCACAGTGGGTTTCTCCCCGTCCCTCTCCCCCGGCCGCCGAGGACGCGGGACCGTCGGGCGATGAGGTAGCGCCGGTTGGGGAGGTTTCACTGCTCCTCCTCGGATGACTCCTGGGAAATGTTCACCTCCTCCTCGTCCTGCTGCTGCCAGGTAAGGGAGTGTGGTCGGGGGGGGGGGTGCCAGGGGCTGCAGACACCCCCCCATCCTCCCTGGATGAAGGGCTGGCCAAGCACATCCCGCCCCTTGTGCGAAGAGGGAAACTGAGGCACCGGCACCCTCCTGGATCTGGGGACTGGCCCTTGCTCCAGGTTTAACCGTTATGGGTTAAATCCCAAATAAGAACCCCCCCGGGTGGGCTCGCAGCGAGGAGGGGGGAGCCGCACACCCTGGGTGCGTGCACCCCCTGCAAGCGTGAGACCGCGGTCCCCAGCCCCACGGCCGTGTCCCCAGTTGCCACCAGAGGAGCGCCGGTGGTGGCGGGACCGACCGTCCGTGTCCGGCTGTCCGTGTCCGGCTGTCCGTGTCCGACCCCTCACGCCGGGGTGGGCGGCCGTGAGCATCGTGGCCCCGCACGCGGCGGTGAGTCAGGGCTGAGTGTGAGCGTGACTCAGCACCGGCCCCCGCTTCCTCCCGCTTCATTCATAAAAAAGCCACCGCGGCGCGGCCGGCGGCTGCCAAAGCGGGACACGGTGTCCCCGGCACAGCCCCGCTGGCATGGGACAGGCTCGGTCCCACCCCACCGAACTGGCTCCCTGCCCTGGGATCCCCAAAACAGCCCCTGGTGCTGCGACACCGGCGCAGGAGACCCCCCCCCCCCCCGGTTTGGAGCCCCAGCTGGTCTCAGTCCCTTGCCCTCCGCAAAGAATTTAAGTGGGAAAAGGGGCAAAACTCCGCATGGAGCAGAGCAGCCGCACCCTGAGGATGCTTTTGGGTGGCTCAAGTGTCCCAGCGCCTGGTGGCAGCTCCTGGGCACAAGGATGCGGCCCCGGGGCTGGGGACAGCGGGATGTACATGCCGGGAAGGGAGAGGAACCCGCTCCCAACCGTCCGGGTGATGCTCCTGGGTGCCCGGCAGCCACCCGAGCTCCCGTGGGGCTGCAAACCGAGGAGGGGGAAAATGAAATGGAGGAGGGGGAAGCACAAAATAAGAGGGCGGCTGTAGCGTGCGGGTAGGGGGGTTGCTGCACACGCAGGCTGCAGGAATGCCGTCCCGGTGACGCAGCGGGCACCTGGGCAGGCGTGTGCCAGCGTGCCACCGGGGCAGGACCAGCCACCTCCTGCGTGCTGCTCCCGGGGCTGCGGGGAGCCGGGATGGCTCAGTCCCCCCAGCACCAGCACTGGGACATGGCATGGCCGGGTTCGGAGCCCATCCTGTGCCACGCCGTGGCCCATTTTTTGCTCACTGCTCTGCTCTCCTCCAGCCCGGCAGCATCTACCCCACGCCTGTGGGGACAGCCGGGGGGCTGCTCTACCCCCAAAGTGCCCGGCATTCAGCCAGGATGGGAGAAGGAAGGGAAAAGCCCACTCACCGATTTTTTGGGTCGGCCTCGAGGTTTTCTCCCTGGTGTGACTGCAGCTTTCTGAGCGAAAAATAATAATGAAAAAAAAAAAGGACATTTTGATCAGGCTGGGGCCGTCCCATCGTTCCCAGGATGCTACCGGGGGCAGGCGGCATTCCCTTTCCTCCCACCCACGACTGCCAAATTCATCACCCCAGTGGCATCTCCCGGGCCGCTGCACCCAGGTGGCCCCGGGGCCACAGCCAGCCCCCCCCCCGGCCCCCCTTGCCACCGGCTTCCAGCACCAGGACCGTCCCGGCCCCGTGACTCACGAGGCGGGCGCAGGATGTGAGTCGCGTGTTTTGCGAACAGGTTTATTGCGGGTGTCCACATGCTGACACACGCAGTCCCTGCCCTCCCACCCCACCTTCTTTGGGGGCCAGCACCGAGACCACCCCCACCTCCCCCCCAGGAGTAGATTTGCCCTGAATTGTCTATAATTGAGCTCAAAACGGACCTGTCGTCCCAGCGCACGGCTGCTTGGCCGGAGCAGCCCCCGTCCCCAGCCACCTACCCTGCCTTTCGGGGTGGCCTTGTTTTTACTGCCCTTCGGCCGTCCGCGGGGTCTCTTGGGGGTCGGGGCCTCGCTGGGCTCCTGCTGGAGGGAGAACAGAGTGAGGGTCACTACAGATTGGGGGTCCCCGGGGAGGGATCCGTGCCCAGCGCAACTCCCAGTACAGCAGTGCACCCCAGGGATGCTCCGGGCTGGGAGCCCCGTTCTCCCCAGCAGAACCCGCCGGGGCAGGGATGCTCTTGCGTGTGGTACTGGGAGGACTGGTTGCACTGGGATCAGCGGTCAGGCGCCAGGCACGGGCTCCTGCTCGTCCTTCAGCCGAGCGCGTACGTGACCTGTCCCACCCCGGCATTAATCGCTCGGCTTAGCCGGATGGTCCGCGCTGGTTTCTCAGCCCCGAACCCCGGCTCGCTGCCGGTGTTGCCGCCTTGCAAAGTGTCGGGGAACCGACAAATCACCTTTTCTGCAGGAAAACGATGTGCACAAACCCCCACCTGCCCCGGGGAGGGTTGGGGGGGTTGGCACTATAAAGGCTCTGGCAGCATCTTATCCCTCTGAGCAGCTTTTGCTAATGGGGCTTTAATTAGCCCGTCTGCAAAGGCAGATTCAGCTGCAGCCCGGGGAGGAGCAAAGGGAGGCCCTGAGCCCTTCCCTGGGTGAGGAGGAGCTCTGGGGTGTTGGGTGGGGGGCTGTGAAGCCCCCCAGGAGGGTTTTTCCTGCTGGTAAGCACCCCGGCAGTGCTGCCCAAGGGAAGATAACGGGGGGCTGCACCATGGGCATCCCCATCCCTGCCCAGGGGATGCTGCTGGAGTATGAGTGGGGGGGTTTCTTGCTGCCCCATAGCCTGGGGGTGCCCCCCCCACCCCCCCCTTCCTCCCAGGGGTCCCCACGTACCTGCGGCTTCTTCCTGGGCCGCCCCCTGCCCCTTTTCTCCGACACGTCCTTCTCCCCTTTGGAGGCCAGAGGCTGGCTGGATTTGGCGCTGGATTCACTCATCGTCCTTCCAGCAGCAGTGAGGAGGAGCAGAAGGGGGGAGGAAGGTCAGTCAGCGATGGCTCACCATGCCAACCGGTGCCTCTCCCCCCACCCCTTGCCCCAGAGCAGGTGGGCACTGGGGGCCACGGAATTGACTCATGGGGCTGCGAGGGACAAGCGGAGTTGCCGGAGCCTCTCGCAGAGTCAGCCCGGCCACAGCCATGCCCCTGTCCCGGCTGCCCGTTCCCCCCCCGGGTAAGGATGCTCAGCCCCCCCAGCTGCCGCCTGGCCCCTCTGCGGGGATGGGGGTGGCTGGTGGGGTATCAGTGTGGACAGGAGGTGACAAGGACCAGGGTCCCTCCTCTAAGAACGCCTCAGAATTAAAATTCAGCTGAAATGAGCAGCTTCTGCCCTGCTCCAGCCCTTCCCAGAGGCTTGCCTGCATCCTGCTCCTCTCCCTGCGTGGAGCAGAGACCAGCCAGTGCCCAGGGCACTGCCAGGGCCCGCAGTGGAGAAACCAAAAGCATCACTAAGAGCTATACCCAGAAGAGACCACCACCTGTATTTTTTAACTCGCCAAGCCCATTCGGTAGCACCACGCCGTGGGGTGCAGGGCTTTCCTGCCCCAGAAACACGGAGCACCTCAGACAGGCATGACCCTTCCTCCCGCTGCTGCAAATCCAGTATCTGCAAAACCACCCCTGCTGCACCCGCGTTCCCTCCTGCAAACAGACCTTTGTCCCGTGCCAGTCCCCGTCACGCGTCCCCTCGCACCGCCGGTGGCTCACGGCGATGCTCCGGTGCAACGAGCCCAGGCCAACACCGACGCACTGGGACGGAGCAACGTGTCTGAGGCTGCAGGGCCGGACTCCAGCAGTGGGACCCTGATGCCTCTTCCCACTCTTGTGGCCCCAGTGACCGGCCCCACGTGGTGGTGCTGGCTGGGTGAGGCTTTGGGTGCTCAGACCTCCCTCCCCATCTCACCCATCCCTGCTCTCTGCCTTCCCCCAGGCTGGATTTGCAGCTGCATCCCTCCCGGGAATGCAACCTGCATCCTCCCAGCACCGGCTGGGGAGCAAAACAAACCAGCTGCCAGGCAGGATCCTGCCCCAAAGCCCGCAGCACGGACACCCCGCTGAATTAGCCAGTGCCCCAGTGCTAAGGCAGCTCTCACGGTCCCCAACAGGCATTTGGGGAGCAGCAGCTTGGCCAGGTCTTCCCACAGAGCCCATCCCCTTTCCCCAAAAGGAGGAGACCAGCTCCAGATTTAATCTGGAGTCCTTGAAATCCCAGACGCTCTGTCAGCACCGGCAAGTTAGAACAGGATGAGCGATGGAACGGCACTGGGGGCCTCCGGGCATCCCCAGGGGGGTCCCAGGGCCCTGGAAGGGTGGTGTAGGCTCCCACAGCCCTGCTCCCTCCCCCCCACCTCGATACCCAGCACTGCTGCACCCAGGGTGGGATGCTGCACCCCTGACCCTGCTCCTGCCACCCCGGCTGGGTTTAGGGACAGGCACCACCTGGCACTTGTCCTAGGGACACGGGGTTGTCCCCACCTCTGTGCACATCCCAAAGGATGGCTTTCCTCGCTCCTGGGGAAATCCCACAGAAGAAAAGGCTCCATCGTCCCCTCTCCACCTTGATGCTTCCCCAGGGGCATAGGGAAAACCTGTTTTTCCAGAGCCGTGGGGCCGGTTTCAAATCCAACTCCCAGCCCAGGAGCCAGGAGGATGGGCTCCGGGCTGGAAGGGAGCAGGATTGCTACCACAGCCCCAGCGGTTACTGGTGACCCCGAGCACAGGGTGCCTGCTCGGCTCCTCGGTCAGGCGACCATGGCCATGCAGGGTGGGGGGGGCACCTGCTCAGAGCAGTGATGTGATTGTTTCCCAGCAGAAATAGGGTGGCGAGAGCAGCGTCCTGATCTCGCTGCCCTTAAGCACGGGGCTTAGAGCTACCTGGGAGACTTAGCTAGAAAATCACAGACTTGCTCCGGGATGGATGATGCAAACCCCCCAGGCCACCTCTCCCTCCGGGGATGGTCCCTGCACCCCTGCCCCGGATCTGACCCATGTCTCTGGAGCATGGCAGCCCCCCGGCCCAGCTTCTGCAGGTACCAGGTTGTGTGCCCGGTCTACGTGCAAAGACGGAGACAGTCTCCCTACCTCTGCCTACAGGGTTAATAACGCTTAGTTTTGAGCAACTGGTTTCAATTTGGATGGTGTTAGGGCAACTGGGACAGTGCTACTGGGGAGAGTGGGACAGCCGGGGTGCTAAGCCCCCCCAGGGACACTGAGCCACATCGGGAAGCTGGAGCGGGCGCAAGGAGCTGTGCTCAGACCTTCGAGGCTTTTTAAAAAACACGTGTCAGCTCCCGCTCCCCTCTGGAAGTGACTCACGAGTGCAAAACAACAACAACAAAAACCACCCTCAGATTCTTTTTTTTTTTTTTTTTTCGGGAGACAGAAACCATGCTGTCATGTAAACACCCCGAAAATATTACTCACAGCATCCCAGAGCCCTTCAAGAAGTCTCTTAGAAAAAAAAAGTATGGTTTAGATTTAGGAAAGAAAAATGCCGGCCGGCTGACCGGGGGCTGGGCTGGGCTTGTCTCTTTTTAAGTCAATCTTTGCCAGAGGAAATGCAGCCTCCGAGCCATGCCGTACCCTCTCCTGTAGCTGAAACAGATGGGCCCAGTATGGCCCCCACCCTGCCATGCTCTCCTCCGCCCCACCAGGGACGGGCACTGGCCCCACGCAGCGGCTCCGGCCAGGGATGCTGTGGGGACCCTCCCCTTCGGGGGGATGCCACCGGGGATGCCCCCCCGAGCCAGAGCCTGCTGCCACAAAGTTGTGGGTGCTGGGAAAAGCACGTGCACATCCCACTCGTCCCTCCACTGCCTCCGAGCTCTCCCCAGGGCCTCCAGAGCTGAATCCACCCCAGAGGACCGTGGGCTCCGTGTCCTGCTCCGGCAGAGGGGGATGAGGAGGAGGATGCTTGGGTGGGAGACCCAGGGATGCTCCTCTCTCCCACCCCAGCACCTTCTTGGCCAACACCCCTCTTCCCGAGAGCGGCCCCGGTTCGGCGCGATGCTCCCCGGCTCGACGGCACCTGCCAGGGCCCGGGAGCACCCCGAGCCCGTGGGACGGTGTCGGACAGACCGCGGGAAGCAGCTCCGGCCCCACTCGTGTGAATCAAAACCTTATAGGAGGGAGGGAGCAGCTGTGTTGCCATGGAGGAAAGGAAGCAGCCGAGAAAGAAACCTTTCCACGCAGGGAGGAATCGGTCAGAGATGAGGGCAGGGGACTGCCGGGCTCCCGGAGCCTGGGAGGGATAAATCTCTGCAAGGTTTGGAGGCGGAGGGGCTACATCTGCCTCTCGATCGATGGAGTTGGGGGATGAAAAACTCCTCCTCTCTCCATCCCTATGGATGGTGAGCAGCCAGGCTTTTCTCCCCCAGCCCCGTCGGCTCCCTCTGCTCCATGACACGAGCTGGGCCGTTCTCAGCAGCCACCTCTTGCACAAGCGACGGCTGGGTTGCAAAAGAGACAACCTGACCCCTCGGAGCGATGCTCCTCGCTGTCCCTGGGCCTGCTCCTGCCTTCCCCCACCCGCCCGCGCTGGCTTACACCTCTCCTTGCAAATAACCCCATAAATCCCTTGCTCCTGCCACCTACTCTTAGATTAAACAAACCAGCCCAGGGAGACAGGCGGTGGCTTAGATCTTAAAAAAAAAAAAAGAAATAATAATAAATAAATCTCTTCACGCCCAGGAAATCTAGCCTGATTGCGGCTGGAGAAGGATCCCGGCCGCACCTCCTGGCAGAGGGAGGACGGGAGAGGGAGGAGGGGAAGAAATAGTGGAGCAGAAGTTGAAGAGCCTGTTCGGCAGGGGTGCGAGGGCTGGGAAGGGATGTGCGCGGCTCCTCATTAGGACAAGCCCTCCACGGGGCTGCTTTGAAGCCCCCCCCGGGCCTGCTATTAAGGAAAGTCCACCCCCCCTTCCTTCCTGGGCATGCATAATAAAAGGAAGTGATAAAAGAAAGGAAGGAGGGAGGTGGGGGAGAAAGAAAAGAGGCAGGAAGGGCACCATCACACGCTTTGTGAAGCCCCTGTCCTGCGGGGTATAATAAAACCCCGGGTGGAGCCAGCCCTGTGTGGCATCTCCCCCCCCCCGCCCCAGGGAAGGGCTGGGTGCAGGGGGTGCGGGGCCCCACGCTCTCGCAGCGGGGAGCAGCGTGGGCTGCTGTCCCGGGGGGTGGGCGACCGAGCCCCCAGCATCGCAACTTTACACCGACTTGTTTGCCCCCCCCCATCTCCCTCCTTGAGCCGGGCCTGGCCTGGTCCCTTCCACCGGCCCCACGCACCTTGCACCAGCCCCACGCACGGATCCTGAGCCCACGCACCTTGCACAGTCCCATCCCCACGCACCCTACACCCACCCCCCAAGCACCTTGCATCGGGCCCCCCCGCCCCACCACAAGAGCCCGGGGGGGGGGTCCCCAGTACCGGCGGCTGCACCCCGGGGTCGTGCGTTTCCCCCCCCGGGCGGTGCGGGGCGTTTGCATCACCCGAAACCGAATAAGTGGCGAAAAAGTCCCGGCGAGCCGGGAAAAAACCGGCAGCGGGGACCCCCGTCCCGTCATCATCCCCCCCCCCCCCCTTCCCCGGCAGCCCCGCCAGGTGCATCACCCTATTAATAACAAGAATTAATAACAAGAATAATAAAGAGAGGCATTGCAGAGCCGGCCCGCCGCACGCACACACGCGTCCTTGCAAATACAGAGCAAACCGGGGGCGATCGTGCACAGCATGCGGAGAGGGGGGGAACAGAGCCCCGGCCCCCCCCCACCTCCCCCCCACCCAGCACCCCCCCCCCCAGCACCCCCCAGTCCTCCCCCGCACCCCCCCGGAGCAGAAAGGAAAGAGGAAGGCCGGCACTCACAGTCAGCTTGATCTCGGAGCTGGGTGCTTGGGGTGGGTTTTTTTTTTTGGGTGGTTTGTTTGGGTTGGTTTTTTTTTTTTTGGATTTTTTTTTTTTTTTTTTTTTTTTCTCCTGGCGTGTCTGTGTTGTGAAGCGAATTAAACCCCCCCCCTCCCGGCGGCTGCTGCTGCTCGCAAATGCGGATCTGAAAGGAGAAGGCAGAGAGAGAGGCTGCGACTCACACACGCATCCACAGCACAGCCAGGCCCCCCTCTTATTTATATAAATAATAAAGAGAGAGAAAAAAAAAAAAATTGCTCCAGGAGGAAGGAAGCTGGGTCAAAATCATTTGCAGGGAACGAGGAAAGAAAAAAAAAAAAATAGGAAAGGAGTTGGGGGGGGGGAGTGGGGGGGGGGGGGGGAAGGAGCGAGCTCCCAGCCTTACTGGAGGGGATCCAGCTGCTAAAAATAGCAAAATCACACTCGAAATTAAATAAGGGCAACCAGGCTAAGGGGAGCTTCCAGCCCTTGCGGAGGGGGGGAGGAGGAGCCGGGCTGCATCACGGCCGGCGGGGGCGGGCGGCGGCGGGGCCGGGAGCGATAGGTCCGTTCAAAGGGCTGCGGCGGGAGGAAGGCTGCTTCCCCCCCCCAGCCTCCTCCCCCGAGCCCCCAGGCTGGCGGAGGGTCCCCCCGGGGGCAGGGGGAGGCAGCGCTGGGGGAGGGAGACACACACATAGGACCCCCCCCCCCCCTCCATCCCCCGGCAAGGATGCTTCAGGGATGCTCCCGATTGAGCCCCCCCTTTGGTGCTCCTGACCTGGCCTTGCTGCTGGGTAAATCCACGGCTGCTGTGGCCCCCCCTCCACTGACAAAGTGGTAAACCAGTGTTTTGGGCTGGTGTGGAGGGGTTTGGCATCACCCCGGGCGCAAGCACCCGTGGCAAAGCACCGTGCTCTTGCCTTTTGCTGCCTCCCTGCCAGGTTAATCCCCCCCCCCCCAAAGCCTCCTGTTCCCATCTGGGGACACCCATCCATCCCCAGGGCCTCCCAAGGCCGGCTGGGTTTTGTTGCGATATATATTTTAATTTTCACTGCAGCACCACTGTAGAAATGGGAGGCTGGTGTGGAAGCGAGTCCTGCACGGCTCAGTGCCGTGGGGTTTGGGGGGCTGGTGAGCGGCCCTGAGGCTCTCCCGGGGTTTAAGCAGCTGATGGGCTTGGTCTGCAGGAAAAGAGCTTTATTCTGAATTCCTGTGATCTGTTTTGGAAGTGGTTTAGGTCAGTCTGGAATAGGAGCCGAGATCAGTTCTCCAGGTAGGTACCCCAAACCCAGACCCCCATTATGTTAGGGGCAAGGTTTTCCAAGGCATGTCAGGCATTTGGCATCTCCTGGTGGGTTTTTGGATGGGGTACAAGGAAATGCAGATCTTGGCATCCTCTCAGTGACGGGACTGTGCAGTATTCCCTCAAACTCCTGCAGAAACTCCAATCATAAATTTAATGGAAACTTCGATTTAGGTGCTTTTGACCATCCTGATGCCAAAGGTCGAAATCTGGAGTTAGGAGCCAAACTTTAGACAGGCCAATGCTGGATTTAAGTTTCAGGCAAGTTCTTACTTAAAAAAAAAAAAAAAAAAAAAAAAAAAGCGCACCTTTAAAAATGTAAAACTTGGAAATATCAATATCTGCATGTGCAAAACTTCTTCAGAAGGGAAGATTTATGATGTAAAAAGAAACGGATCAAACCGAGCCAGGCTTGTGGAAGTTTTTTTGCTAATTGTTATTTGGATTTTTAAAATCCCCTGCAAATTCCCCTGACTAAAACACAATCAAAGCAGTGTCCCTTCCTGACGATTAAAAAATGAAAGCAAAGCGGGGGGGGGGGGGGAAATCACCCTGTAAGAGGCTGACCTGTTTTCAAAAGCCTGCAAAAAAAGAGCAGGCATCACCCCACTTGCATCACTGCGTTTTGGGGCTGAGCCCAGCTGCAGCTCCCTGACCCGGGACTGGTGGTGGGTGTCCTCCATCCGAGGGCCTTGCATCCAGGCAAGGTGGTGTTTGCAGACCCTGAGTATTTTTTTTTTTGGTTAAAATTGGTGTTCCCCCTGCCTGAGTTTGGAAACCCCCCTGCCTTCTGCCTGCCACAGCCCTGCCCACAGCCGTGCTCGGGCTTCCCCCCTTTGCTGTGAACCTGGTGAGGAATTTGGTTTCTGTCCCTGGCAGAGGCTCGTTGTTATTAATATCCCTTGTTATTTATTCTGCGGCGGCGGTAAATGGCTGTAACCGGATTGCTGTGAACAACCCCGGCTGCTCTTTCTCGCTTTGATCCCTGGAACTTTTGGCAATTCCCTGCTCGCCGAGCCCACGCCGGAGCCTCCCCAAGGCGGGTGCACCTGTGGGGTGACCACTTGGTCTTTAAAGCAAAATAGTGCTGCAGTGGTCCCCCAAAACTAGAGTGGCGGTGAGATGTTCCCAGCAGCCGGGAGCAACTCCCTGATGGGAAATGGGCTTGCAACTGTGTGCAATGGGGGGAAATGGGGGAAAAAATTGGGATTTGGGGAAATGGGATTTGTTTGGTGCTCAGAGCACGTTTGCCAGGGCAGGAGGACCCAGTCCAAGAAGATCATTTTCACTTTTGTTTTTGCTGTTTTCCCGAGTTAAAGCCTTGTGGTCAGTGCGGATTTAGGAGCAGGACTGGCGAGGTTCACCCACCTTGCAGTTCAGCTCTGCAGCGAGACCACAAAGTGAAAATGGCTGGAAACAGGGAAACAAGAAGTGATTTATTTTTTCCCCCTCCCTCGCGGCTAAGCCTGACGCAGGGTGTGGAGGAGCAGCCCGCACCGTGCCGGGGTCAGCGTCGCACTAAGCGGTGCTGCCCTGCGTTATCCCGGTGAGCCAAACAAGGTGGGAAACCCACTGGGATGCAGGCAGGGGATGTCCCTGGCCGGGGCTGGCCGGCCATGGCGGGAGGGGATGGGGACAGGGACAGGGCCTTTGTTTCCCCTCCTGGCTTTGTTTCCCGATGGCCCCATTGATGAAGCCCCATGTGGCCAAACAGCCCCGACCCACCCAGAAACAGGCTTTTTAATTTGATTCAACAGCTCCTTCCTTCTCACCCACCCAGGCAGGGTGGATTTAACACTCGCCAGCGCAGTATTTTCCTGTAGCCCTATTCGGGGGACAAATTCCTAAATCACCTGATAAATTATAGGCTTAATGCTGCTGCTGCTTTTGAGAGCACGAGCCCTGAGTTTGCAGGACACAGTGATGCCGGCTCTGTGGGATGCTGCATGTGCTGCAGATGTGTGGACCCCTCATGAATTAGTGGGTATCCCTATTTTTCTTTAGCTGATGTTTCAGGCCTGGGAGGAGATCTGATGGGGAAATGGGTGCCCAGGGCTTGGGAAAAGCTGCACCTCTGCAAGGTCCCCTGAAAAGAAGGTGCTTGAAATCATTTCCCTGCTTCTTCAGCTCAGCAGGGCTCTGCAAAACTGCAGGCGCTGGTTGTCTGCCCCCAAAATGCAGCTGCCTCTGGGGGGGATGTGGGGAACCAGAGGGTGGCCCCAGGGGGGGAGGACATCTCATCCCGCTCTGCCCTGTGTCCCAGTGACTGTCACAGAGCCCCACAAAGCTGTGTTTGGTATTTGGGTGCCTGATTCCTGCTAATTTCCCTGGGAAAGGGAAAACTGGATCTTCTGAGGCAGCTCTGGAAAAAAATCTCAGCCCAGGTTGTTGGGTAATTGGAAGGGCTACCGGACTAATTAAGAGCGTGATGTGTTTGTCACCTCCAAAGCCCTCTTGAACAACAGTTAATCAATCTGCGTGGTTCTGGGCCTTGCAGAGACAAGTGTCGTTACCTTCATTTTGCAGATGGGGAAATGTGTGGATCAGAGGTGGTGTGACTTGTTCGAGGCCAGGCGAAGAGCAAGTTTCATTGGTGTTAGTGTCTGGTCCAGTGCTCGGGCTGTACTGTGTCGCTCTCAAATGCCTTTACTCAGCATTGCCAGGATTTTGCTGGTCAGGGAAGTTTTATGCTGTGCCTGGAGCATCCCCGTGCGCTGCCCTGGTCCCCGGCTGCATCGCGAAGAGCGTTTGCTGAAGATCCTCCTTCTGCACAAACGATTTTGCAAAATGCAAAGCCACAGGCAGGACCTGGCTTGCTCTGAAGCTGAGTTTTCCCCTTTCCAGCATCCTTGTGTTGATGGAGGCAGGGGAGCACGTATTTGGCTCCTCTATACAGAGGAACCCCTCTCCCTGCAGCCTCTCGGATGCTCCCGGTGTCTCTAGGGAGGGGACATGTCTCAGCTGGCAAAACACAGCTCAGGCACAGGAGGTCCCCTAGGTAGGGCAGGAGGATGGCAGCAAGATCTGACCCAGGTCTGGCTTTACTGTTTTGGTTGTGTCCATCTCTTCCAGCGCAGGAGTTAGCTGAGGTCTGCATGGCTGGGAACAATGTTCATGGCACTAGGGCACCCAGCATCCCTCCAGTCGCTGCTGGGATGAGTGGAGATCCCCACATTTCCACCCATTTCTGCTCTTTCTCTGCAAGACAAGTGATGGCTGCACAAGCAAGAAGGCTCTGCAAATGGGTCCAAGATGATTAACTGCCTTCATTAATTCTTGCCCAGTGCAATACAGTGAACATCACATTTGCAATGCTCCATGTTTCTGACTTTCCCAAGGCACTGCAGGGCTGAACTCCTCCTGGGAGGAGATCTCCAGTGTGGAGCATCCTGAGACCACAGCCCTCGGGAAGGGCTTTCCTGAGATTCACCATGTCCAGAAGAGTTTCTAGTAGACAAGAAGAAATAATTCTCCTTCCTCCAAAAAGCAGAGGGATTTGCCCAGGTCCATGCAGGAGAGGCAGTAGTGGAGTGAGGCACACAGGATCCATCCTTTCTCCCGTTGCCGTTACCTCGGAGCTTGCGTGCAAATCCCTGCTGAAATATTTATTACTGGCTGCAATCAATAATTAGCCCCCAGGAAAAGACATTTCTGACAGACAGCTCCTCCACTTGCTTTCGGAGGGTGGTATGGGGCCAAGGCATGCAGGTTGCTGAGCACCTGCCCCCCATCCACACGCGGGGGAAAATGGGGTGGAAAGAGGGGGTTGAGCACTGGGAGAAGGGCTGCCGTGGGTGTGCATGGGTCTCTGTGGAGCACACCTTGGGGCAAAGTTGGAGGGGAAGGAAGGGAAAATTACGCCTTAGGCCTGTCCCAACCCTCCAGTGTCGAAGGGGCCCAGGCTGACGAAGAGTGTGGGTGCCCTTTGTGCCTGGAAAGAAGTGGCCAAATCTGCCCGGACCAAGCCAAACATGTCAGGTGCTGTCTTGTTTTGAAAGCTCTGCTGGGAAGTCACCCCTGGGACGGCTTGGCCGCCTGGGTGGAGAGTCACAAGGCTGGTCCTGGTGCTGCTGGGCGCTTGCTGGGCATTACTTCCCGCCTGCCCCTCCAGCCGCGCTGCCGGACACGGCATTTTCTGTTTGCAACTGGGAGGTGATGAGGATTGGATCCCCTGACTCCGGGAGCTGGGGATTTAGAGGAGAGCCTGTCCATTTGGCCGCAGCGTGGGGCAGCTCTGGCCATGCCATAGGAACTAGAGGTGAAGCCACCCCCAACCCCATGGCACGAAGTCTCTGATGGGGGGACAGAAGCTGGGGGCAGGCGTGGGACCCTGACACCCTGGTCAGCCAGAGCGACCACTGACCTGTCCCTGTCCCCACGCACACTGTGTCTCACTCTTCCTCTTGTTCACGGTCCCTAAAAAAACTGGCTTCAGGGGTGCTGAGCACCCTTGGGTGCTGAGCTACTGCCTTCCATACTGTGGAGTTTGGGCTTCATCCCACCTTGATCCCAGAAACCAGGTTTAATCCCACCCCTCCCCTTTAAACAAAAATTGGGATTTGCTTTTAATCCCCTGCCAGCAGGAGCCAGGCTTGGAGGGGCTCACTGCTGCCTGGGTCTGTAATATATATAACCCCATATATGTAAATATGTACATAAACCCCCTAATCTATAGCTCCTGAGAGTGCTGGTTGAGCTGCGGCAGCCCACACGGCGCAGGGCGAGCAGGACGAGCCGGTGGGGCTGGAAAGCGGCTCTGGCTCAGGCGGGGACGCTCCTGCCATGCCTGGGCAGCCACCCCCGTCCTGCACGCCCCGACCTGCCGGCACCCGTGGGGACGTGTCCCTGCCTGTCACCCCAGCTCGGCTGCGGCAGGGTCTGGTTTATGCATTTGAGGCCAGCGTGCGCTTCTCCAATCCCCTGGGATGGCGAGGACGAGTTTTGGGTGCTGCTGTCAGCGGGATGGGGAAGGGAGTGATGCTGGGGGGGGCTGCTTTGGCTCGGGCACCCCAAGATGGAGCATCCCATTATCTTTGGGGTGCTGCTCGGTGTCCCGTAGGTGGGTGCCCCGTGCTCCTCCGCCACCAGCCATGCCACCTCCTGGGGCCTGGGGTGGGCTGCTCGGCTCTGGCCCTGGCCGGGGAGGTGGGATGCTCTGGGGCTGCAGCCATGGCTTCGGTGCACAAAGGCCTTTTGTCTGCAGGGCTGCCCCGGGAACATCCCGCCATCCCAGTTTCCCAGTAACATGAAACCTCCTCAGGGCTGCCTGCTGAAGCACAAAGCCTGGGGCTGCTGGCGGGAGCAGCTCCAGCCCCATTCCCAGCTCCCCTCCCTGTGCTTTGGCACATGTGCACTGAGCGTGTTGGGGCTCAGGTAGGTGGTGGGTGGCTACCAGCCGAGCCGGGGTCCTGCATCGCATGGCTCCTGCTAGAAAGGGGGTGGCATAAATCTGGGGACCCCCAGGAACAGAGCCGTGTGCCGTCCCCGTGCCCACGGGAACCTCCGTGCAAGGATGCGGCTGACTCATGGTGGGGGCTCTGGCAGCTTCCTCACCCAGGGGCTCCTCATCCTCAGCAGACCAAGAGCTACCCACCATTGCTCCCCAGGCCTCCCAGGGCAAGTGCCAGCAGGTGAGAAAATACCTGTGGGTGCTCCCTGGATCCCCTCTGCCTCTGCAGCCCCAGCCCAGCCTGCCCTGGGGCTGGGGGCTAACAAAAGGGGGTAACGAGGCTGGGGAGGAACCGCTGTAAATCAGTAACGGGGGGATGCCGCAGTGGAGCATACGAAGGGTCATTAATTGAGGACTTGCAGTCTGGCTCGCAGGGGAGTCTGGCTGCCTTATTTTTTTTTTAATCAAGGTATTTTATTGCAAGTGGCACATCAAAACTAAACAGGGCAGCAAAGAAGGGGGTGGCAGCCGGCAGCATCCTGGTGGGGGGGCAGGGGCTACGTGGGACGGAGGTGGTGTAAGGGATGGGGGGCACCTGGTGCCAGGGGTGGGGGGGATGCACTGCAAGGGGCTGGCAGGGGGCTGGAGGACGTGTGGTGCAAGGGGCTGGGGGACAGGCGGTGCAAGGGGCAGGGGCCATGTTTTTCCTGCCCTTCCCAGTTGAAGGGCTGGCTCCTCTGGCCCCTGGAGTGTCCGCAGGCCATGTGCGATGGGGAAGGAACCCCCCCGCTCCCCGGCCAGCCGGCAGCTCTACTGGCCCACGTGCAAAAGCCACCCCGAGCTGTCCTCGGTGAGCACCCAATTTTGCAGGGGGCCATATCCTGATCTCATCCTCCCACCTGGGCCAGCACCCCAGGGGACACTTAGGAGCCACATCCCTGGTACCTCTGGGACAGGAGACCCAGCTCAGGGGACAGTCGTGTCCTGAGCTGCTGCCGCTCGCTCTCGCTTCCATATTTCCCCCCCCCCGGCAGGGTGATCCCGGCATCGCCCCCCGTCCACACGCGCGTGTGCGGACACAGGCACCGCGTACTTGTTTGCCCAGGGTTGCGCTCGCTTGCCGGTGACCCCGAGTTCACTGTGGCAAAGGGGACGCGTCGGAGAGGCTGCTCCTTGCCGGCGCTCCAAGAAAACACTTTTCCCAGCCAAATTCCTTGACACTTTCCCTTTTACTCAGCTCCGGTTGGAAAAGCATCGGGGACCGAGGGACTTCCCTCCGTCCTAGTGACTCAGGTGGTGGTCACGCGTGACTCAGCTCCTGGCAGCGTCCCCTGCTCCGGAGGCATGGGGGGCCCGGGGTGACCGCAGAGGCAGGGAAACAGGAGGAGGAGGCGATGCCGGAGGTGACGGGGATGGGTGACGGGGCCAAGTTGGCTGCCGGTGTAAAGGAGGGAGCCGGGAGCTGGAGCAGCCCTGGTCTTTGCTGCGGATGCTGTGACTCGTGTTCCCCTCCATGGGCTGGGGTATTTAAATAGTGGGCTTTGGGGGAGATGGGGGGCGGCGGGCAGTGGGTGCAGCACCTTATGGGTCAATGAATGACCCAAGAGGCAGCTGGGCTGGGTGGGACGGGACGTCCTGAGATGTAACCAGCAGGTTTTCCTGGGGGGAACACACTCCCCCCTTGCCAAAGTGGTTTTTTTGGGGGGGGCTGGAAAACTAGTTCTCTGGCAGAAGAAAAACCCCTGTGCCCACGGAGCTGGTGGCCCCAGCACCAGCGGGCAGGATGCTGCCTCCTCCCCCCCGGACTGGAGGGCTGCGGGGGGCCCGATCCGGGGGTTCCCCGCCAGTCGTCCCCCCCCGCCCCGGCGTGCGATGCCAGCCCGGTGGTGGCACCGCGGTCCCCTGCTGCCACCTAATGGGGAGAGGCCTCCCGGCAGCGGGGTGGGCTGGGGGGGGGGGACACACACATGACACCCCCTCCCCGGGACCCTCCTTCCCCGTAGGGTGGGCTTAGAGCTGCCGTGGGGTGCAGGTCACCCGAGGGCTGCATCCTCCCTGCAGCCGGTCGGTTACGCCGGAGCAAAGGGAGCATCACCTTGGAGCTGTGGGGTTGGGGGGTCCGCGTCCTTCTGCGGTGAGGGGAAACTGAGGCACGCAAGGGGCTGATTGCACTGCTGTTGGAGAGGGACTCGAGTGTCCTGGTGCTCAGCCCAGGTCACGCGTGGGTGCTGCTGGGCACCCTCCGGTTGGGTTGGCTGCACCCACCTCGGGGCTGGGGCTGCGGGAGCAGCGGATTGAGCCCAACTGGGAGCCCACAGAGGGTGAACTGGGGCTGCGCCCGCAGCTGGTCCCTGCTCCTCAAAGGCAGGGTGGGCAGGAGCTGGCCCTGGCCAGTCCTCGCTCTGCACCCTGTCCTGCAGGGCTTTGCATTCTTCCCCTGCCTGCAGGCAGGATCTGCCCATCCCTGTGGGGAATCTCAGCATCCCTTACTGGTGGAGCAGGATGGTGCTGGGGTGGAGGGGGAAGCTGCTGGGGTGGGCTTGGGTCACAGTGGGGCTGGGCAGGGCTGAAATGTGTCCTTGCCTCTCCCAGCAGGCAGCCAGCCCCTGGCAGTCCCCATGGGGGCTTCCTTGGTCCCTTGGGGAGGGGACAGGACAGGGGGATGCTGGTGATCCCGGCTGTGGGGCTGAGCCCTCCACAGGCTGCTTGCTTTGCCCCCCAAGGACCGCAGGGACAGCCTGTTTGTCCCTAGCAGGGGACACCCAAGCATGTGGCGCGTCCCTGACCCTGCGATGCAGCTTGCCCATCCCTGGCGGGGGGACGTGACATCCAGCCCGGCCAGAGGATTAGGGCCGGCTATAACGGGCCGGGTGGTCACTGGTCGTTCCCAGCTCCGGTTACGCAGCTCCTGGCCTGAGCACTGCCCGGTGATGCCAGGGGGTCATCTTTCAAATGGCACAGCCACGCTGGCAGGGGAGCTGGGGGGGGGGCACAAAAGGAAGTGGTGAGGGGCTGGTGGGGGTTCCGCAAGGCTGGAAACCACCATTGGGGCTGAGCATCCCACCCCTCCGTGCCCCCAAACCCACGGTGGGGCACAGTGGGCCGTGGTTACCCCCCCAGCCCCTGCCTGGATGGGGGGGTTCTGCATGGCGCCTGCCGCTTTCGTGGCTTCGTTGCGGGGGGGGCGGGAGATTTCTTGTGTGTTCTGGTCCCCCTCCATCCATCACGAGAGCAGCTCGGTGGGAGTTTGCAAGGCTGTCACCCACCTTCCCAGCCGGCTCTGGGGCCTGATTAATTGCTTGCTTAGCAACTGCTAATCTGTATGTAGGTGCTGAAGCCCGAAGAGGCGCACGCGTGTCTCCCCTCGGAGGGGAACGTCACGACGGCGCGGGCTGGGGGGGCGGCTCGCTGTGGCTTGGAGCTGGGGGAGGACAGCAGCGTTCCCGTTCCCGATAAGAGGCCCCAGGGGCCCTGCGGAGGGAGAAGACCCCTGAACCAGCCCACACCCTGCCAGCACCCACGCATCACCCTTAAATCGAGGGATGTATTTAATGGCTGCCTGGAGGGTTCCTGTTCCACAGCATCCTTGGGAAGAGCGCTTGGGGTGCGTTGGCCGGGAGGGGGGATTTTCCCTGAAGATTTAGGGAAGGGTCCCAGGGCAGGGGGGATGTTGAGGATGTGATTTGTGTGTCACCCACTGCACAAGGGTGACACGGGAGACCGGTTGCATGGAAGCGGCGTGCTCATGCTGTGCAACACCCTTTGCGTGTGGGGCAGGAGGGGACGGTCCCTACCACAGCCATGTGTGAGTGGGGTGTAAAGCCAGTGAATTGCCCCAAATATCTTCCTCCCTTTCTCCCCACCCGGGCCTGAAGGGAGGCCAGCGTGGCCGGATCCGTCCCACCGCATGGCTGCAGTGAGGACGGCTGCCACACGAAGGCACTGGTGGCCTTTGCTGGAAGTCTGGGGATGTGAGATGCTGAGTCCAGATTTGGGACCCGAGCGCTGGTGCGGGGACAGGGGGCTGGGGTCTGCGGCAACCTGCGGGCCAGGCTGGGGGGCCCGGGGGCTGGCAGCGCTCCCATGGGACCCATTTGTCACCTCTCCCAGCCCTGGCCAAGGCTGGCTTTTGATCCTTGCTGCACAGATTTCTCCGGATTGTTTTTCATCGCTCGGTGAAAACCAACCCACCGTGCTGAACCCCCTTCCTCGTAAACCCCATCCCCTGCTGCTGGGGTGCCCTCTCCCCCTGTGACCCCACAGCCCCCTCTTCTCCTTCCCCACCACCGAGCCCCCTCGAAGCTGAATGATGCGCCTGTGTTTGTTCCCCCCCCCCGCCTTGTCCCAGGGGCTGGGGGCTTTGCTGCACCTTGCTATAGCCAATGCACAGGAGAACCCCCCTGAAACCCCTCACTCGGGGTGCAGCGAGCTGTGCTGCCCTGGCATGGCCGGGGAGCTTGGGGTGAGATTTGGCTGCTGAAGGCAGGCTTGGTAGCAAAGGCTTTTTTTTTTTTTTTTTTTTTTTTTTTTTTTAATTGGTTTATGGTGTGAGGAACCGTGAAATCTGGGCCGTGTTTTATTACGGCGCATATTACACTGGACAAGATTGGAGAAATTAAGCGCGTGCTGCCGCTCGGTCCTGCTCGAGCGTGGGCTTGTCCCTGAGCGGTGGCAGCTAAAGGACCCGTCTGTCACCAGGCTGGGGGCTCTGCTTCAGTGTGGGTGTCCGCATGTGTCCCAGCGCACCCTGCCAGTGGCCAGGGAGATGTCCCCTCCATCCCAGTGGTCCCCAGACCTGCCTGCGCAGGGAGTTTGGTGCCCGGCAGCTGCTGAGCACATCTGGGTGCCAGAACGTCCCGTGGGAGCCTGGGCTGAGCAGGGGCTTGGCTTATTGCCTGGGGATTGATCAGGTTATGGGTGAGAGTTTGTGATTAGTTAATTTTAATAGCTAGGTCAGAACAGTTTCTCTGTGGGAAACTGTTCTCTCAGCTGTAAAAGCACCTGTGGCTGATGGTGCCATCCCTAAATTTCTGGGTGCAGCACCACTGAGCACCCTTCAAGGGCTGCGGCTTCATCTGCTGTTGCTTCAGCAAAGCCACTACCAGCGGTTCATGCTGAGCTGATGCAAGCAAAGGAGAAAAGTGCTGCCGTGGGGAGCCTGCTCCGTGCTCCCCGGCTGCTGCCAGGAGCCAGCGGGAGGTGATGCCACTCTGTGCCATGAGCAGGGTCCTGGGCTGGGGACACAGGACCCTCGCTATCCTGAAACACTGCTCAGAAGTGAGCTCCTTCACAGCTGGCTATTCCTTCCATAGCGTGGCCCCCCATCCTGTGCCCTCCCGGGCTCCTGTGACCAGAGCTTGCAGCACTGCCTATGCTGGGAAAGAGAAAAAACAAGTAGTAGTAATAATAATAATAATAATAAAGATTTTGAATATTGTGCAGCCAAATGGGGCCTCTGCTGAACTCTGCAAATGGAGTGAAATATGAAGGAGCTCTTAATTAATTGACCAGCATCCAAATTGTGAGCAGGAGGCAGGTGGAGGCTGGGGGGGGGCTGCCAGTGGCAGGCGTGTAATTACAGGCGTGTGGAGCTGCGTATGTGCGAGGGGTGGTGGACGTGACTGGGATGGGGCTGGATCGGATCCAGGGTGATGCTGGGAGAGATGGGTCCCTTCTGGGGTGGCTTTGCTGGTGCAAAGAGATGCAGCCATGGGGATGGGGAATCTTCTGGGATGCCGATTCACGGTGCAGGATCTGTCCCACCTCTTCCCAAGCCCTGTTATGCCTCTTCTAAAAGCTGCTTTCTTGCGCAGGGGGACACACTGATACCAGCTGGGGGGGCCCTCCCTGGCGCAGCCCCTCTCATTGCAGCACCCGATCGATGAAGAACGTAATTACTCTTGCAAAGGCAAATCCATGCCGGCCTTGACTGCTTGGTCACACTCCAAGGAAGACAGTGTTTCCTTGCAAAGTATGAGGCCATGAATATTTGATGCCCGAGGAGGATATTTCTTTCAGGAGGTTGTTGCATGAATTATGGAAAAGTTGGGAGGAGAAGACGGGTGTTGTTTCAATGGGGTCGGCTCCGTGGCGGAGGCTGCCCTGGCGCCGTGGGGCTTCGTTTGCCTGGGGTCCCTTTCCCTGGGTGGGGGGCAAGGTCTTTCCCTCACCCCCCCACTGCAGCAGCAGGCAGGGGGTGCTGGAGGAGCAAATGTGGTGCAAATCCCTCCCAGTTTGGGGTGGTTTGTTTTCTAGCAGAGCACGTTGGTGCATGCAGAGTGAAAGGGGCAATTTTGGCACGGGGTCGGATGTGGGATGGGTGCCTTAGCTGCTGGCTTGGAGACATTTGAGAGGGGTACGGCAGCTTCCCTGGGTGCTTGGAGGGGAGAAGCAAGGTGATGGCAGCCTCGCTGGCCTGCTCTGTGCTCTCCTCCTTGCTTTCCTCCATCTCTTGTGTATCCTTGTGCCTGGCTGGGTGTTCGAGATGCCCGTGCTCGGTGCTGGGCCCATCCAGCATCATCCGGCTTTCCAGTGCCGCTCCCCTGCGGCTTGTGGTTGTTTCTAGCTGGGAGCTGGCGACGTGCCGCTCTCCGGTTTGCCCTGTTCCCGCTGATGCCCTGTATCCCGGGAGCTGCTGCTGCTCTGCTCCGGTATGGCCAGTTGGGAAGGATGAGGGGATTAACTCTCCACACCATCAGTGGCGTTCGTGTTAGTTAATATGTAAATATTTTCCTCTAATTGTCCTGTTGGTGCAGAGGGAGTATATGCTGTCTGGCCATCACAGACCAAATGTGCTCTCTCTCCTTCCTTTTTCTCCTTTTTTTTTTTTTTTCCTCTTTAAAGAAAGCATTTTCAGCAGCCCATGATCCCTGCGGGTGGAAAAAACCCTCCTGCATCCAAATAGAAATGGAGATAGAGCTGTCTGCCCCCCCCTTTCCTTGGGAACAGCCCCTATGGTGGGGTTGGGGACGGGGCTGTGTCCCCAGGATGTTGAACTGGGGACACATCTGGCTTTAAAGAAAAAATTGGGGGGGGGAGAAAAGGAAGGTTGGTCCAGGGGAGCAGGGCAGCATCGCCAAGACCCCTGTGCCTCTGAGGCTACACGGGGGGGTGACTTCTGCGCCATGCCAGGCTCTTGCTGCCAGATGAAGCTTTAAAAATAGGATGGGGATAAAAGTCCCCCCTCATTGCTCCCAGCCCTGCTTCAAATGCAGGTGGAAGTGGCTTCTGCTTGGTGCGATATTTAACCTAAAATACACGGCTGCGCTAATGATGCCAGAATGGCCAGCTTGTTAGGCAGCTCCATGTCTCAGGTCCTGCCCCGCATCCCGCCAGGGCTTAACAACCCTCGTCGGCTGTGCGTCTTTGCCGTGGTAGCAGGATGGTGGTTTCAGCCAAAGCTGCATCACCAGCATCCCCAAATCTGTGCTCCTGTGGGTTGTAGGATCGTCTGAGCACGGGTGTGATGAGTTTGAGCTGTCTGTGCTGGTTCAGGGGTAGGTGCTGCGTTTTCTGGAGCACCAGCGAAAAAAGTTGCTGAAGGTGCACAACGAGAGATTTCCAATGTAACATTGTGCTTCGGCTCTTCATGTTTCTATATTGTTTAGACCCAAAATCCGGAGTAATCACTTGCCCAAAATAGCCTCTCGCCGCTCAGCCGTGTCCCTGGGCCTGTGCCACGTGAGTCCGTGCTCTCCGACACAGAGCAACTCCTTTGGAACCATTGAATCTGTCATGGCTATTTTGTTTTTAAAGACTGTTTAAAAGGTTTTAGCGTTGAGGAGGGATGGCTGGATATCAGCGGGAGGCGAGAGCAGGAAGGTGCTGTGGGGTGCTTGCTGTCACTCGGTGTTAGCTGGAGAAGCGTTGATGATGTTTCATGCCGGGGCCGGATCCTGCTGCAGAGAGCTGCTTGTGGGACAAGAAATCTGTCTTCTCCCTTTTCCCTTCTTTTCCCCATCAGCTTTTTCAGGAGTGTGGGAGCAACTTGGGAGGGGAGGAGAGTTGCGTCCGTTTCCAGTTTTCCCTGCCTCCCGGTGAGGGCTGGCATCTCGCTCAGCCGCAGATCCCGGTAGGGAGGGGGGAAAAAATTAAATCAATGTGTTTTGTCAAAGCGTTTGTGTGTGTGTCCATGGACAACTCTGACGCTGCCTGGAGATGTCCCAGCCTGTCCCACACTGGTCGTGGGTAAAATAACTCTGTGCTTTTTGTGTCACTAGCTCAGCTGCTGAGCACTCAGGTTGGCAGCTCAGATTTGGGGGAGCCCGGTGAATTAGGCAACGGCTCCTTTTCATCCTCATTTTTAAGCAACAGCTTCTAAACTGGGATGGGACAAATTCACCAGTTACACTGGGTGAGTCAAACTGGAGAGCATGGCCGACAGCAAGCCTCATGCTCTCCAGGGAGCAGCAAAGAGGGGTGCGAAGCTCTTGAATCCCCTCTCCCTTCCCAGCACGGCCGTGCCGGAGCAGCAGCCCGAAGAGAGAGGCAGGACATTGCCCAGAGGATGGAGCTGGCTGAGGGTCGGAGCAGCGGGATGGAAGACCCCCGTTTGTGAGGGCTCCCTGGGAAAGGGCTGCGAGCGCACGGCTTGGCCCCGGATGGCTATAACATGGGGATACAAGTTATGGGTTGTGCGGGGAATAAACGCAACCCGAGTGATGCTGGGAATGCCAAACGGTTGCAAAGCACGTGGTGAAAAGTCACGCCGTCCAGGCAACCTGTGCCAAATGAGCGTGTTTCTATCACAAACCTGGCTTGCTTATTTAATTGAGCAAAACTCCCCGTTGCTGGAGCCTCTGGTACCTGCTCACAAGGTCGGTCCTGGGGGCAAAGCTGGCAGCTCCTTCTTTAGTAAGGTCTGAGCCTGGCTGGATCCATCAGTGCACTGAGCTGTGCCGGCCTCTGCTCAGTGCCTGGGGGTGCGATGTGGGTGCTGTGGGGTGGCTGTGGGGTGGGTGGCCCCGGTGCCGTGGGCTGTCTCCTTACCAGCACTCTTGCCGTTAGGTGGAAGTGTTGTAGAGGAGAAGAGAGCTGATGCTGCACAACTCTGGGCTCAGAGAGCAGCAAAAGCCAGGCATGAGTCCTTTGTCCTGCTGAAACAGGGAGGCAGTCGGATACAAAGGGGAATTTTTAGGCTGGATACACCCAGGAGAGAGGAATAAATCCCTGACAAAAGGCTCTGACATTGCAGCTGGAGGAGCTTTGGCCAGGGATGGGTATTGCCACGAAGCAGCAGTGCCTGCTGCTGCCCTTGGCTGCTTGCGGAGGAGCGGGACCAGATTCCCAGCATGTGCTCCATCCCCTCAGTGCTGGCATTTTTTTTTTTTTTTTCTGGGGGGGGAAGCCCACAAACCCAGGGAAAGTCCCCCCCTTGGCGGCCTCCAAGAGGCAGGTCTGGCTGCTTGGCCTCAATCAGGGTTTTGCTGGGGTTCCCACATCAGCCGGCTGGGATGCAGGTGCCCGGCAGGACTCTGGGCTGCAGGAAAGCTGCTGGGGGGGGCTTGGCAGCCCCCCAACGTGGGCAAGGGGCCAGGGGCAACCAGGGGGGCTGCCAGGGAGCTGGCAGGGCCACAGCAGCCTTCCTCGAGAGGAGGAGGAGGAGTTGTCATCACTCACAGCCTGCAGCCAAATCAGCCCTCTTTTGTTGCTAATTCCTCCCCGCAAGCCCGGATGGGCTTTATTTCCCCCCCCCATTTCTTTAAAATGCAACTCTTTCCATCAAAATCTGGTTAGTCATGAAGCGTATAATGAGTTTTATGTATATTTAAAATGGTCTGACATTCGGCATCCCATTATCCTCACTCCTCGAGAGAAACATGGACTCAATGTGTGAATGTTGATCCAATAAGAGTGCAGTCAGTACCATTTTTGCTCTCTGAAATATCCATATCTATTACCCATATTCATGTGCTGTTTGTGTGTAGGAGTCTCTTTCTTGTGGAAAGAAATCCAAGACTGTTTTTTTTTTTTTTTTTTTCCTTGGGCCTGTTATTTAGGTATTTTTTTGGGGCAAGCCAAATTATTTAGTTGCTCGGTTTTGTTTTGCAATTTTGTTTATTCCTTCGGTAACTCCCATCTCTGGCTCTAATTGCCCAATGCAGGGTAAACTCGATGGCTTTTTGCAAACAGCTCATGTGGTTTCTGCTGGCAAATGGCTGCGGGGGGCTGAGCCCGGGTCACCCCGCTCGATACCCAGCCTGAAACACCCTGCAAACTTCCAGCAGAGACTTTTCCCATTCCCCATCCTCTCACTGAGGCTCTTCACTGCCTGATGTCAGTGGAAACCTTCCCTTTGCGGCAAAAAATCCCCCAAGGAGCAGGACAAAAGTGTTGCTGTGTTCTTCTTTCTTTCTTTCTTTCTTTTTCCCCTCTTAAATCCTTTTCCTCCTCTTTTCTTTCCTAGCAAACTGGCCTTTTGCTTCCTCCTGTGTCACTGACACCAGCCAGGAGCCTGTGCCCCTCTGCTGTTGTTCCTCCCGGCCTCGTTTCTCCCCCAGACAAGCGGGACACAAGAAAAACATCCCCAGCTCCCCCCTGCCCTTACCCCGTAAACTTATTTTTCTTTAAATACACATGAAAATAGCTCTTGCTGGGACTCCTGCTTTTTAATTGTGTAGATATTACAGCTAATTACAGTTCTATTAATATTTCACTTTGAATTACAGATTTATTTTCCCCACCCTTCTATCCAGGAGGGAATTAAATCCACACCCAAGGCAATTGCAGGCGCTGGCAACGCAACCCACACATAAAAAGGACTGTGTGTGATTCCTGAGCCTCCATCTCTTTGACGGGAGTGACCTGTGAAGAGGAAGGAGGAGGTGGTGTCTTGGCCATAAATTATTCAAAGCCCTTTTGCAGAGCTGAGCTGGGAAGTCCAGTCCCTAAGATGCGGTTTCATGTTTTCCTATATTAGAAAAAAAAAAAAAAAAAAAAAAAAAAAAAAAAAAATTGCAAGCAGCATGTCTCCCTGGAGGTGCTTGGTGGCTTTAGCAGTGGATGCGGTGACCTTCCTTGCTGGATGGGGGCCAGGGCAGTGGGATGCTGGATGCTACGCGGCCGGAGCTGTGCCTGTCTGGGAGACAGCCGTGGGCTGAGCAGGCTTGGGAAATGCCAGAGCCTCCTGCCTGGGGTGTCTGCAAGCCTTGGAGGTTCAGCGAAAGGCTGTGGTGGCCCTGGAGATGCTGGAGGACCCTGCAAGCCCTGGATGGGCATGAACATGGAGCTGGGAATTGGCTTGGGGTGTACCCCTCCAACCCTGCCTCTGGGATGGGAGAGCAGTGGCTTGTTCAGTTCCTCTTGTTTTGAGCCTGATGAAGCCGTATTGATCCTGCGGAGGACAGTACTGCATCCATTTGCTGATGGCATCAAACTCCCCTGGAGTATTTGATCATCTTTTGACCCACGTCCCGAGGAAGAACCCTGGCCGCAGCAGCAGCTACCTTTGTGGGATTCGCTGAATTGCTCTCAGGGTAACCTCATGCACGGGCTTCTTCCCTGGTATCGCTGGGGCATCTCCCACCCGTCCCTGTGCCCTCCTACCTGTCCTGCTCAGCTGCCACGGCATGGTCTTTTCTGTCATGCCAGGGGAAGCTCGGCAGCATTGGCCTGAGCCTGGTTTCCCAATGTTAATTGTGTTTCCATGTTCTCGAGGGTGACATGAGTGCTGATGGTATTTTGGCTTCTGGCTGATGGCAGGGAGAGGTGTGTGAGAAGGGGAGAAGTGCGGTCTGTGAGGCTCGGGGAAAAGAAGAGAGACACCACCAGCTGCAGCCACGGTGGCAAAAGTATCCCCCAAATCCCTGGGACTCAACCCCCCACCCAGTCTTGGGGACCTCGGATGATGATTATTTTCCATCTGAGCTAGGGGAGGAGTGAGCACCAAGCATCCCTGGGTGAGCAGGTTGCTGGAGCAATTCAGGTGATGGCTTCAGCTCAAACTTTGCATAATTTAGCCCAGATGCCTTCCCCCAGCAATTCTTCAGGACCTGGGCAAAGCAGAGCAGGCTGGCCCGGTGTCCTCGTGCCTAGGGGCACAGCCCTGCCCCAGTGCTGCGAGACCCCAGGCTGTGAGCGGGATGCCCTTGTTTCCCCTTGAAGGCAGAGCATGTGTCTTGAAAATCCCGTGGGAGCTGAGGGCTTGACCTCAGGGTGCCTCTGAGAGCTGCTTTTGGTGAAGGGATTTGTGCCTGGCTTATTCCACGGTGGCTGGAGCCCCCTCAGCCCTGGCTTGTGGGTGACCCATGAGCTTGGGGAACTGGCTGGTGCTTCTGGTGCGCTCTGAGGCTTTTTGGGGCTTGGGGCAGGTGGGGGGGCTCTTCTCTTCCCAGGGGCTTGGCAGCCCTGGGCACCAATGGGTGCAGACCCCCCCTTCTGCCCATGACTCTCTGCCCTCCATCATGCCAGTCCAAATAGTCCCCTTGGGTCATCAGGTGATCCCAGATGTGGGTCCTCGGTTGGGTCCCAGGGGGGTCTCCCAACCCCATTGCAGTATTTCAGCTGCCATGGTGGGGACAACATGGCTCCTCAATATTCGGACCCCCCCACCGGCAGCTCTGCTCCCTGTGCAGAAGGGCCTGGGTGAGTCCTTGCCCCCCTGAGAGTCTTTTGGAAATAAGTCATGGACCCCCAAGACAGGCAGATACTGGGTGAAAGCCACTGCCCTGGAGCCCTGCTCGGGGACAGGGGGTTGCCCCTGATGGGGCAGATCGCAGTTAAGAGTTGGGTTGTCACCATTATCCATCCTTGTGTCCCCTCCCCATCAGCCACAGCGCAGAGATCCTTTTGCTTCAATTCCAGGCATGGGTGCTGGCATGGATGAGGGTTGCACACCGTGTGTGTGTGCGCATGGGGGGGCTGGATGGGGCTGTCCCCCTCCCGGAGCTGCCCTCCCCTGCACCAGAGCAGAATAACAATGAGAACCGCTCCGGCTCTCGCTGTCAACGAAATCACTGCAACAGCCTGGTCTCTCTGCAGGAGACAGCGCTCTGGGCATGATCCCGTGAGCATCCGAATCCATGGGAATATCGCCACTTATTTTAATGGCAGGAGGGCAGCTGGCCAGCTTTTCAGGCGAGCACATCTCGCTGGAGAGCACGTAGCTCCTTCAAAAGCCCGGCCAGAGCATTGAGCTGGGAGCTGGGCGGTCCTGAGTTCTTCTGGAAAACCGGCTCACCTCCAGCCTCCTAAACAGGATCTGGGTGCCAGGGGTGCGATCGCCAGCACCGAGCCTTTGGCAGCAGCACCCTTCCTGCCTGGGACCTGGCTGACCCTGCAGCAGGGCTGGTAATTTGCTATTCCAAGCAAGCAACACAAATCAACCCTTAGGGAAGATGAGACTGGAAATGCGTGTTGGAAGGGCTGCGCTTTGCTTTTTGGTGCTCAGAGGAGCAGGTGGAGCTGCAGGGAGCCCTCCCCACAGCCAGACCCCCCCTTCATGTGCAGGGACGGGGGTCCCCACGTGGGCTGGGTGCTCTCGCATCCCCAGCGTGCCGGCAGGTGTACTCCCTAATCGCTCCGGTGACTGATTATCTCGCAGTCATTACCATGATGGATCGGAGCAGTTAATGTGTCAATGGCCATTACTAGGGGGCTGTGTTTTCTCTGGATTAATGAATTGACACACCACGACGGGCTCCTCGGAGCTGCCGGGGCCCGGTGGTGGTTTGATAGCGAAAGGAGGCGATGCACCAGCCGCGGGCACGTGTGCGGAGCGGTGTGTTGGCATCATTTTGTGGGAAACTGAAGAGAAGGGCAATGGTTTGGGCCCGTGTGGCTCTGGTGAGAGCTTCCTCCCTTGTCACTGCCCCGTGGAGCTGCTCCCACCATAGGGAGGGGAAATTTGGGGATGGCTGTTGGTGCACGCAGTGTGAGCCGAAGCCTCTCAGCAGCCTGGTGTGGGGGACCCTTCCTGTGCCCCCGCCATGCACTGTGTTCCTTGTAGGGCTTGGCAAAGGCTGGTGTGTTTGCACCCATGGGAGCTGTCGTGGGCCTCCGCTTTGGGAAAATCCTGAAATTAGAGGATGTGACCTGTGGGAAGCTCTTTAACACCGCGGGGTCTGGAGGCCTGGACTCCCGTCAGTCCTGCTACTGTGCTCATGGCCGCGATGAAGGCGATGGGCAAGGGTAGAAGGACAAGTACCAGTGAAACGGGGCTCGATGCAAAGACCAGGAGGGGAGAGGTGCTGGGGACAGCGGGGCATCAGGGGGGCCGGGTCCCTCGCCTTTCCTGCCAGCCGGGGCTTTTGCAGCCCTTCGTGCCCGGCGCTGCTCGGCGGAGGGGACTTGGGGGGCTGCAGTGAATCCCCCTCACCATCCTCTCCGGCACCGGGAGCCGGGGGGCAGCCGGGTGCGGGGGTCCCCCCGCCGCCTCCCCGCCGCGATGCGCTAGTGCTTTAAAAGGCTGGCAAAGCCGGCGGCGGGCTTCCCAGCGCCTCTTCATGCAAAACTTCCCCGGCCCCGACCCTCCTCCTCCTCCCCCTCCTCCTCCTCTTCCTCCTCCTCCTCCTCCTCCTCCTCCTCATCGCGGCTGCGGAGCGCGGCGGGTCCCGCCCGGCTGCGGCTCGCTCGGCTCCCCGGGCCGGGGCCGGGGCTTGGGGGGGGGGGGACACACACGGACCGTGGGTTGCCCCCGCCGCATGCCGCAGGGCCCCCCCGGCGTGCCCGAGCCCCGCCGGGGCCGGAGCCGGAGCCGGATCGCGGTACCGGGCAGCGGCCGCGGGCGGAGACGGGGTCGGCGGCGTCGCCAACTTCGCGCTGCCCGCGGGTAAGTGCGGGGCGAGCGCGGGGGGGTGGGGGGGTGCGGAGCATCCCCGGGACGCCCGGTCCCCCCAAACCTTCCCTGAGGGGCTGCGGTGCCCTCTCCTCCTCCCTGCAGCCCCGCTGCTCTACCCCCCCCATGCCACGCTCCAGCAATTTTTCTGCCTTTCCTTCTTTTTTTTTTTTTTTTTTTTTTTGGGGGGGGGCTGCGACAGCGGGGGCTGCAGCAGGGAGCCCCCCCCCTCCCGGAGCCCCAGCCTGTCTCTCCCCCCCCTCCCCGGCTGCCCCCCACCTCCCCCTTCTCCCACTCGTTGCATTATTCATAGTTGTGGGGCTGCGGCTCTCCGCTGCACCCCACCGTGGGGGGGGGGGGGGAACCCCCCCTACCCCAATCCCCCAAACCTACCACCTTTGTCCCCAGAGGTGCCCATCACTCCGGAGTGGGCTGCGGGAAGGGAGCTGGGGGACTCGTCTGGCTGGAGGGGGGTGGGAAGGGGTTTGGGGCAGGAGGTAGTGGGCAAGGGCTGGTGGCTGTGGCCAAGCCGCAGGCGGGTGGTTGCCCTCGCCTCGCCGCAGCGGGCAGGGCCCGCAGAGCCCGCCGCAGGGCAGGGCAGGGGGGGAAAGAGTCGGTGCTCTGCCCAGGTCAGCGGAGAAGAAGCTGCCCCTTTGAGCTTGGAGGGGCTTTGGGGGGGGGTAGGACCCTTCCCCGGAGCTGGAACGACCCCCCGGAGGTATCCCCGGTTTGGGGCAGGGAGCCCCGTCTCTGTCTGCAGGCACACGCTCCCAGGTTTGTTTTCTTCTCCGGAGCGCTCTCTCCCGCTCCTCGGTGCTTTTTGGGAGAGCGGATCTGCGTGGCTTCAGGAGCCGCTGGGGAAGTTGGCAGCCGTGGGGGGAGAAAAAACCCAGAGAACTCTCCCACCACCTGCCTGGACGCAGCCCCACCGCCCTCCTCTTCCTCCTCCTGGTGTGATGAGTTTGCCGTGCTCTGCCAGCCAGGTTATTTTTCTGTGGGCTGCTTCAGGTTTGGGAGGGGGGGATGCCCACTGCCTTCAGCGGCGGCTGCGACGGAGAGGCTGCGGAGTGAGTCATTGCCATCGCTGCGCCGGGTGACCTGTGGCTCGGGGCTTGACGGGGGGGATGGCACGAAGTGGGGCTGGGGTGGGCTGGGGTGACCGGAGGAGCTCACCGACACTGGCCGCTCGCCCGAGGCAGGGCCTGGGGAAGGGAGGGAACTGAGCCGATCTGTTGAATGCAGCGAGGAGCTCAGGAAAATGCCAAAAGAAGTGCCAAAAGAAAAAGCTCATTTCCTTCCCTCCCTTTGCTCCCTGTAAGCCGGGCTTTATCTGTACCAGGGCAGCGGGTGGGGGGTACGGGGGAACATGCTGGGCATGACTCTGGCTGGGGGGAGAGTCAGGGCAAGACCCTCCTCCCTGTGACCTGCCGCCTCTGTGCTGAGAGCCGCGGTCCGAAGGGATGTGCCGAGATCCTGGCTGCTTTTGGCCAGCCTAGCCGAGCTGGGGGGATGCAGCAGTGGGGGCTGCGGCGAGGGTGGGCTATTTTTGTCAGGGTGGTGGGTCCCCTCAGGCAGCAGCAGGGTCCAGCTGCCCCAGGCTGGGGGGGCACAGGCAAACCCATTTTGGGGAGGGCAGCAGGTGCTGGGCTGATGGTGCTGAGCTGCAACCCGGGCTGTCGGGGCAGCAGAGCGGGAGCTTCAAGGGGATTTTACAGTGGGAACCGAAGCTCGGGTGCAGCCTTGGCCTGGCCCCGCATCCCGGAGGCCAGCATCGCCCTGCGGAGGAGCCTGCTGGCTCCCCAAAAAAGAGTGTCACGTGCTTCAACTTTGGCATCAGGCAGGAGGAGGATGGATTTGTCAGCTCAGCCACCCCCTTCCAGCTCTTCCCAGAAAGGCAACGGCTTGAAGATGTGGCAGGTCCTAATTATAACAAATGCGAACCCGCTCCCGCCGCCCTCCCCGGCTTTGCGCCCACTGCGGGCACCATCTCTTCCTCTCGGGCTCTACATCTAATGGAAGGGTTTCCTCTGTGGGGTGGTCTGGTTGCCTGCGCCTCTGTGCTGTGGATGGTCCTGCACGAAGCCCGGCTCAGGACGGGGGTCTCTGTCCCCGCCGGGGTTTTCCCAGGCTGGGTACGGGCAGGGGCTCGTGCTGCCAGATTGCGGTCTCAGGGTGTAGGTATGATGGGGAGCAGAAACGCTGGGCAGTGTCACAGGCACCGCTGGGGACTGGCAGTCAGGCTGCACTCTTGCTCCGAGCCAGCGCCATCCCAATTTGCAGAAGGTGATCAAAAATTAATTGCGGGATTTCGCTGCACGTGGCAGGAGCGGGGATGAGCGCCAGCTCCTTCCCTCCCTCCGGCCTCTCCCGGCTGGAGCTCTGTGCACGTTGGCTGCTGGCAGAGACCCCGCACCGCCTCCCGCAAGGTGAGCTGCTGTGATCTCCGCTTGCTCCGCAGCCGGATCCTGCTCGCCTTCCCCTTGCTGCGCTATCTGATCCTTCAAAGTGAAGGATTAGCCCTGGCCCGCTTAGCAGTGGGGAGGGAGGGGGAAGGAAAGAGCTTGCCTGCAGTTAAGGAGATAGAGATATATATATATATATATATATATATATATAGTGTGATAAATATTCCCTGGGTCTGATCCGTGCCCAGTGGGAGCATTTTACTTTGGACTTCAGCATCTTTCAGGGGATGCTCTGGGGCAGCGAGGAGGGTGGTGATACCTGGCTTTTCTCCCTGCGGGGCTCTGAGCCGGGTGCTGGCCGGATCCGGTTGCAGAGAGGTCAAGTCGGCAGCCTGGCTATGGGCTTGGGCTTATGCAAGCCTTGCGATATCAGTTCGTGCATCAGTTGAGGGATTGCTGGGGGGGTGGGCTGTGTCTTGGGGTGCGTCGGGTGGGTTTTGATGGTAAAATCTGGGGTGTCTGCTCGCTGCTGCCTGCTGAGCTGTGGCTTTGCTTTTCCTCCAAGCAAATGCTGGGGTACTTGACCTGAATACTTAAGGTTTTGCCTGTCGAGAGAGAACTTAACCTGGCATCCCCTCCCTCCGTGTCTAAATTCTGCTGTACTTCACGGAGCTTTCGCAATTAAAAAAACCAGGAGCCAAAGTGAAGTTCCCTGTAATCGCTTGCAAGTGGGGAAGAGCGAGTGTGTGCTAATTGGGATATTGTGCTGCTTGCCGGCTGGCCCCGCTTGCCGAAGGAATAGCAGGTGGGGAAAGAAACGGCCTTGATTTTCAAAAAGATGCCAGTGAGCTCACGGCAGCCAGCGTGGCAGAAGCCGGCACAGCCCTCCCAGTGCTGGGGCTGGGCTGGGGAGGTCTCCTTGGTGGTGGGCTGACAGGCGGTCGGCTTCTTGGCAGCTGGGGAAGGGGTTGTGCAGGTGAGTGCTGGGCACATGCTCTTGGCTGCATCTCCTGGACCGTGTCACCGGCTCAGCCTTTGCCTGGTTTAACAAGCCCCAATGCAACCGGGTGGGCTTAGCACAAAACCAGTGAGTGCTCTGGCTCTGAACTGGGAGCCAACAGGTCCTGCAAGCTGAAGGAGCCCAGTCCTGCTGCAGGCAGAGCTCTGTGGTCCATGGGAGCGGGGTCTGCTCAGAGAGGGGTGGGATGCTCAGCCCGCCCTGCGATAAGCCCTGGCTGGGATCCGAATAACTCACCTCTCGGCTTTGCCCGCTGCTGGCGATGATAAAGCCGTGGTGATTAGTGCTTAGCCGGCACTTGGGTTGATGGCACATGAGACGTGAACTCGCCTGCCTGCAGCGGCATGGGCTCCACGGAGCTAATGGCAGTAAAATGACTTGGTTTTGACTGGGAGTCCTGCAGGGAGCGGAGTGAGGGAGAGAAATGGGCCGTTTCTTTCCTTATTTATTTATTTCCCCCCTTGAAGGAGATTTTTCATTGCTGCAAAATTCCTGTGTCGAGGGGCAGGTCTGGGGGGCTCCAGCAAAGAGCCCCCCTGTGCTGTGCAGCCACGATGCACCGGGTCTTCTCTGGCCCCAGGGCTGGGGGTCAGGCTGGGCGACCGCTCTCTCAGGATCGGTCGGTGCAATTTGGGGCTCCCTCTGGGCTGTCTGGTCCTGGGGCTGCGGCAGCACCAAGCTGGGGAAGGGAAATTTTGCGAACAAAACCCATGCCATGCATGTGAGGGGGCTCCAGCTGCCTCTCCTGGAGATGCACCAGCCCCGGGCAGCGACCGCAAGCGCTTGCCTTGGCTCCAAAGCCCTGGGGTGCAAATCCCCACCACGGGACAGGCTGCCTGGCTCCGGGGCCGTGTGCCCAGTGGTGATGGAGCCGGGGATGCATCCCAGTGCCTGTGAGGACCTTTGAGCTCTGCAGGACGTTGTGAGCCTGAATTCTGTCTTGCTGCAGCTCTGCTGGTGCCGGTGCAGCCCCGGCTGCTACGGTTCTTGCAGGGATGCGTGGAAGAAGCTGCGGGAAGGAGCTGCAGAGGTGAAGCCCAGGATGGCCGGTCCCTGCCTCCGGGACACGGTCCATCCTCCGGGCACTGGAGCTGGTTTTGCAGCAGGAGCTCTGCGTGGCACAAGGGAATTTTTAATAAAAAATTTGATTTCTCCTGCCCAGCTGAACCCTCGCTCTGTCCCATCCAGGGGCCTTCGTGGATGGCGATGCCGGTGGCTCGGTGGCATGGCCACCGCTAGAGGGGGGCAGGATGCCACCGTGCAGGACTGGCACCGTGTCCTGGGGTGCTGGGGACCCGCAGGGCAGGGGCACAGCCTGGGAGCCAAGCGCTGCCCGTGGCCTCCTTGGTTCTCCCTGTCCCGGGGTTGCAGCAGCCCCAGCACCCGCTTCTGCAGTTCCTGGCACTCAATAGATCGGTCTGGCGCTTGGTTTGATTAGTCCTTGCATTGCTTTCCAGATCGTGGATCTGGCCGTTGCATGGTCGGGATGAGGGCGATGGAAAGGCTCGTTCCTCACCGACGGTGTGCTTGTGGGAAGTGGGAGGAAGCAGCATTGCTCCTTCCTTTGGTGCTGTGCATTTATCCCACCCCCATTTATTACCACCCGTGGGGGTGCGTACCTGCACCTGACTTGTTGCAAATCTGCAAATATTTCTTTCCTCGGGGCTGTGCTGCCCTCGTGGAGCTGTGCAGATGGGGCAGGAGGGTGGCTCTGTCCCCTTGCTGCCTGTGGCATGTGGGTAAGGCTGTTCCCTGCTCCACGAGCACCTGCTGTAGGCAGGCGTCTCCCTCCAGATGTGCATCTCGTTCCAGATGTGCAGGACCAGCCTTATGGTGGAAGGGCTGCTTTGGGAAGTTGCAGGAGCTGGGATCCCTGGAGATGAAGAGGCTGGTCCCACACGTTGGAGGAAGGATGGGCTGGGTGCATCCCCGGCACGGGTGGGACCAAGATTTGGGCTGTGTAGGGAGCAGCAGCTTGCGTGTGGCCATGGGGACACTTGAGGCAGGTGGAGGGTGACGGGGGAAGGGGATGCTCGTCTCCTGCCCCTTTCCGACGAGCGCTCAGGCTGTTTGCAGCACAGGCTCATTGGGTAATTCAGGCTGCATCTCCCCTAACGATTCAGTGAGGGATTCAAACCAGCTCCCCACTCCCCTCCCCTCCCCATTATTTGCGCTTTCTTCTTGCCTGCCGTGATATTTTTACCTTCAGTTCGTTCAGATTATATGATCAAAGGAGGCACAAAGGGGAGAGAACAGAGAGGAAAAAGCTTAAAAGAAGAAAGGGAGAGGCTGTGGGCTCTGGGGGCACTGCCAGCTCGGAGGATTTTCCTGGGAGCGGGTCCACGTGGTGACCCATCGCACCTTCTCCAATGGGCAGAAGTGTCGCGGCTCCTGGGGTAGGATGTAAGAAGTGACCTGATTTCAGCTGGCGTGGGGGGGCTGCAGTGTTGGAGCATCTCTGGGTCTCCCCATCACCTGCTTCCTCACCACGGGCACAGCCTGACCCGCTTCCAGGCTGTAGCAGGAGCCGCTTTCTCCTGCTCCGCTGCTGATGCATGGGATGATTCTTGCAAAGGAGACGGGATGACGAGGAGGGTCGATCCCCATCCTTGATCCCCATCCGAGCGGGACTGCGCTCGCAGGGGCTCTCTTGGCGGCAGGGCAGCACTCCCAGTCTCCTGCCTTTTGAAGCAAAGAGCTCAGCACCGAGTAATTCTGGTTGCTTAAAAGCCCCGGCTGTCAGAAATGCTTTGGAGATGGGCCTTCAAGTGGCTCCGACAGGCAGGGATGTGCATAATTTATGGAGGTGAGTTGAGGCAAGGGCCTTCCTGGCTGGGGCGGCTGCGGAGCTGGGAACCTTCTCCGTGGTGTAACGGGGCTCGGCATGGCAGGCTCTGGCTGGCAGCACCCCTCGGGGCCGGCTGAGGATCTGGCCCGGCAGGTGTGGGCTGGGATGCTGGGCTCTGCGCTGGAGCTGAGATTAATTTAAGCTGTTTCTTTGGTCTCGCTGTTGCAGCCCATCCTGCTCGGGGAATGCATTTGCCTGCTCGGCTCTCCTCTGCTTTTTGGTGCCTTGCATTAATCATGTGCTGCCCTCGCAGCATCCATCAGCGGCTGCTTGGAGACAGCAAGGACAGGCTGCAAGGGAGAGCCTTCCCCCAGAGGGGAAACTGAGGCAGGGTTCCGTGCTGCTTGGGCAGGGGCAGCTCCAGGGCATGGGGAGGGGGACGAAGGGCTGTCCTGCAGCGATCTCGGAGCCAAGGCAGCACCCTGTGCCCACTCGAGGGGCTCTGTGGTGAAAGCAAAAGAGTCAAGGTGAGGGCACAAGGGGTTGCGGGAGGCTGGTGAGAGAGGTGAGACCCCCCCGGGCTCCCCCCAAGCTGTGAGCGGGAGGCTCCCAGGAGGGTGTGGGACTGGGATGGAGGGGCTGGGATGGGCTGAGCCCTCTCTGCTGGCTGCAGCGCTGACTCCAGAGGAGCCAGCACCTCTGAGATACGGTGTGGGCATTGGTGTGCTGGGGCAGCGGGGCAAGGCAGCAGTTGGCAAGAGTTGGTGGTTTTTTTCCACCTGGTGAAAGAACCAAGTCTCACCCACCCCATGCTGTTCAATGGTTAATTGGGACCCGCGGGTGCCTCCTCCCCACGCTGTGCTGCAGGGCAGGGATGCTCTTCCATTGCTGCTTCTCAGGGGAGAGCTGCCAAAATGCTCCCCATGGGCCGTGCTTGGTGCCGGGGCTGCCGATGCCCCGTGGCCCTTGGGGAGGCGTTGGGATGTGGGTCGGGATGCAGCGTGTATCCGTGGGCACAGCCTGCGGGCATCGCCCAGGCACTGCTCCCAGTTTTGCTCCCGGTTTCCCATGGGACCCTTCACTCCCTCCTTCCTCCCCCCTGGGCACCCACGTTGGGGTCCGAGGGCCTTTGCAGCCCGATGCTCTCAGCACACAGCTGACTGTCCTTGCCACTTTTAATTTGAGCAGACCCTCAGGTTGATTGCCTGGGGCAGCCAGAAAGCCGAACTCCCCCCGCGGCTCAGGCGAGCCCCCTGTGCTGTCGATATTTGCTGCTGGAAGCTGTCAATAATGGATGCTTGCAAGGAAGCAGCTGCTGGTTCAGAAATCAGTGGCCTGAAGGAAGAGCGGCAGGAGCAGCAATGCTTAGGGTAGCGATTCAAATCCATAACGCTGGGTTTCGGCAGTGCCTGGCCGTGTCGGCTCTCGCTTAGGACACAGAGGATCTCCCAGCCTGCTCGGTTTGCTGTGCGGCGCTCGAGACGTGGGGACTCGTGGCAGGCGATTAAAAAGCCCATTGGGAAACAGCTCTCAGCTCTTTCGGCTCCTCCTTGCTTGAGCTCGGTGGTGCAGGGGATGAGGGATGGCTCGTGGCTCTGACCCCCTCCTGGCAGACCTGGGAGGAGGCTTGGGAAGATCTTCAGCCTCAAGCTGCTTTGCTGGAGATTGGAGGTTGCGTCTGGCAGGGCCATCGATGGGGACAAGGAAGGGGCAGGTGGGCACAGCAGGGGATGCTCAGGAGAGGAGGGGATTTGCCACTCGATGGAGGGGCTGTTTAAAGAGCAGGTTTCTCCCCAGTTCAGCTCAGGGTCTAAATCAAGATCAGCTTTAAGGTGGCTGCTTGGCTCCCGTGCCTGGCTGTGCCCTGGTGCAGGAGGGATGCTCTAGGGCAGGCAGGGACCAGGGTGATGGGTGCCTGTGGGGTTTGCCCCGCTCTGAGCACTGTCTTGGGTCCTGTCCCACCCTGGCAGCTCCCTGAAGAGGGGACAGGATAGGACGGGGTCCCAGGGCCTCCTCCAGCCCCAAGCTGGCCACCGACCTTGGGGCAGAGCGAGCCAGGGGCCCCTGCACCAGCGCCTCTGCTCAGATGCAGTTGGGGCTGAGCCAAAGCTGCTGGTGTGAGTCAAAAATCAAGTGAATCCCAAATCTATTTTTTGCAATAACCCCCAGTGCTAATTTCTGCCGGGCTCTCTGATGAAAGCTTGGAATAGCTGATGGCCTCTTCATGCTCCTGCTTAATTTTCTCTCTCTCTCTCCCTCCCTCCTGTTCCCCCCACCCGCAAAAGGGCTCCGGAGGAAGGACCCGAAGCTTTGCTTGGGCTCACGTCTCTGCCGCCGCCTCTTCTCCCCGGCGTAGCCATGCAGACCCCGGTGCCCTCCTGCAGCCCGGCCGCCGGCTGCTCCCCGGGGGCCGGCATCACCGGCGGGAGCCGCTGACGGTGCCATGAGCGGGAGCCCACCGGGAGCCATGCCGCCCGCCCGCCCCAGCCTCGCTCCCTGACCGCTGCCGGGTTTCGGGCTGCGAGCTCTGCCCCAGCACGGCTTTGGCGATGAGCGGGGGTTATTTTTGCATGGAGCGTCTCTCCTTCTGCCTCCTCCTGAGTGCCTGGAGCTGGGGGTGGGCGCCTGGGGGTGCCGCCAAGCCCAAAGGCCAGGGCTACCCGCACATGAACTCCATCCGCATCGACGGGGACATCACGCTCGGGGGGCTCTTCCCCGTGCACGGCCGGGGCGTGGAGGGCAAAGCCTGCGGGGAGCTGAAGAAGGAGAAGGGCATCCATCGCCTGGAGGCCATGCTCTTCGCTCTGGACCGCATCAACAATGACCCCGACCTGCTCCCCAACATCACCCTGGGCGCCCGCATCCTGGACACGTGCTCGCGGGACACGCACGCCCTGGAGCAGTCGCTGACCTTCGTGCAAGCCCTCATCGAGAAGGACAGCACCGAGGTGCGCTGCGTCAACGGCGGTCCCCCCATCATCACCAAACCGGAGCGGGTGGTCGGCGTCATCGGCGCCTCGGGCAGCTCCGTCTCCATCATGGTGGCCAACATCCTGCGGCTCTTCAAGGTAGGGCTTGGCGAGGGTAAAAATAACCGCTCGGCCAAACCACCGCGGGTGTTTTTGCAGTGTTTCTCCACGCGGGCCTCTTCCTCCGCGGATGGGGGTAGGCAGGAGCCAGTGTCTTTAAAACCCTTCTCCTGCCTCCCCCAGGTCCCCGGGGATCCCTTCCTCCATCCCCCTCCAGTGACGACAATTTTAGCAGGAGGATTTTTATCTCTTCTCCCCCGGCTTCGTGGCGAGGGGGGGATGCTGATGCTCCTGGCGTCAGCGGGGCTGCGGGAGGGAGGTTGCCTTGCAGGGGATGGGTGGGGAGGTGGGCTGAGGATGGGTGTGGGGTGGGATAACTTAGGCTGGAAGGGGACCCTGGGGGCTCAGCCCACTGCCCGTGCCCAGCGGGGCTGTCTCTGGGGTCAGACTGGGTTGTTCAGGGTTTGGTTGTGGTGGGTCTTGAAAACCTCTGAGGCTGGAGAGGGTCCAGCCTCCCCGGGAGCAACCCGAGGGTTTCTGGGGTGCAGCCCTCACCCCTCTCCCCAGCTGTTACTTGAGGGGGCTCGGCCGGTCTGTGGGAGCAGTGTCAGCCTGGGGGGGACCCTGGCCGTCCTGTTGAGCACCCTGGGTGTAAGATACCCTTTGCCATCATATAAGATACGACTGTCACCTCCCTGCCTGTGGCTGTCACCTATAGACTAACTCTCTCGACTGGCCTGCCTGCAAGCAGCTGATAGTTGGGAGCATTTCAGTATAGACCACCCTGACACCCGTTATGGGGGATGGCTCAATAAGGGGGTGTGGGTTATACCCCCAAAATAGAAGGTCACACTTGAGCCAAATGGCTGGGGAGCCACAGGGTTCTGCGTTCGCCGCCGGGATGGAGGCAGCTATTGCCGACGGGGTGCGAGGACGGCCGTGACCGCTCCGTGCTCCAGCCCAGGGGACATCGGCCAGGCTGGGGACACTTGTCCTGTGCCACCAGCTCCGGGTGTGCAGGGGGGGGGACAGGGCGCTCGGGGCTGCGGTGGGACGAGGGCTGGCTCTCCCTCCTGCTCTCCATGCCAGTCGCAGGAAAGCCGAGGAGTTTATAATTACTTTCCCCCTCGCTGTGCATTTATTTATCAGCAGCAACGTCCCTGGGCTAGAGAAAGTGTTTGAACAAGAGCCCCCTCCGCAGCAAATGGCAGGGGGAAATGTAAATACTCCGCACACCCAGCAGTGGTGGGAGCCCTGTGCTGCGCCCAGAGCGGGGTCCCAGCTCTGCCTCCCCTCCCAGCACCCCGAACCCCCTCGGTTCTGCAGGCCTGATGCCGTTTTCCTTTTTCTCTTTTCCCCGCTCTCCTCTTCCTCCACCAGCCCGGCGTGCTGAGAGCGCCGGGTGCCCTCTTGGGAGGGCTGGAAGCTGTTAGTGAAGACGGAAAAAACAGATCGCTGATGGAGTTTGATTTTTCTGGGTCCCTTTTTTTAAAACGTGTTAATGTTCCAGGCGATGAGTGAGAGGGCTATTCAATAATTAAAATAATATAAATTAGAGGGAGCGGGAGGAACTTAAAAGCTATTTGCCGAGACAAAAAAGATTGAATGCTTGCCTCGGAGAGGAGGAGGGAGGCAGGCAGTGGAAAAGGAGGCAGGAGAGTGACAGTTGGAGGAGTG
This sequence comes from Buteo buteo, assembly GCF_964188355.1. Taxonomy (NCBI): domain Eukaryota; kingdom Metazoa; phylum Chordata; class Aves; order Accipitriformes; family Accipitridae; genus Buteo; species Buteo buteo. Next base: position 4,758,090 of record NC_134193.1, on the reverse strand, counting down.
GGGGGTACCTACATCCTTCTAGGTTGTTGGTTTTTTTTTTTTTTCTCCCCCTTCTCCTCCAATTTTGATCCTTGGGCAAAGCAGCTGTGACCTGTGCAGGAAGGATGTCACTGAGCTCAGGCACTGGTGCTGCCGGTGGCCTGGTGAGGACATGTCTGACGCCCTGGCTGTCCCCAGCAGCTTTAAAACCCAGAGTTGATCTCAGCGCAATGTTACAGTGAGGAGGCGGGTAGAGGATGGAAACCTCGAAATCCCTGGGAGGCGACGATGCAGGACAAGCTCAACCCTTTCTAGACAGCAGCGAATCCCCGTGTGTGGGTGACGGGGTGTGCATGCGGGTGGGTGCAGAGTGGGTGCACTCCCTCCCGGTGGTCCCCAGCACAGGGATGTCGTTCCGGCGAAATGTTGGGTCTCACATTCCTGCGGCGGTTCCTGCAACAGCGGGGGCTTGGGGGGGCTCGGGAGGGCTCTTCCCTCCCCCCCACCCTGCTACGACCTGAGAGCTGCCACCGGTCTTTGTTATTCAAATAGTGGGTTTATGACAGGGACATGCTTAAAATGAAAATAAGGCAACTTCCATTTCACGCCGCTGCTGACCTTTAAGCGCGGGTGACTTCGCTCTGAGGTTCAGCAAAGCGTTTGCCTTCCCAGGCGCCGCTGCGCAGGCGGTTGCCTTTCCCCATTCCCTTGGGAATGACACTTTGCCGGAGCTGTGGCTCCTGCCGTGGCATCGTGCCACGAGGTGAGTATTGCTCACGTTCCCCCTGAGCGCCCGTGCCAGGAGCCCTCGGCGTTCCCCCAGCAAGGGGATGCTGGTGCTGGGAGCTGAAACAGGGGGTCCCGCTCCCGATGCTGGGGGGAGCGCTGGGGATATCTGCCCTGGATGGGGCTCGGTGCCCTCTGCCCATGGGCAGCTGGTGGTGGGGGAAGCGCGGGGGCATGTCAAGTTCTCTTCAAGTACTTTGATTTTTAGATCGCTGAAGTGGTTCTCCGGGAGTGTTATAGCACATCCAGTGAGCAGCACAGGCACAAAATTGATTCGAAAGTCCAACAAAGCGAGGAGCAAACAGCTTCCCCCCTGCCCGCCCCAGCGCCTGGGTATGCGCTCGCACCCGTGTGCCCGTCAAATTCCAGGCAGGAGCCGTCCCCTCCCTTTGCCGACCGCATTTCAGTGACGGCTCCCTTCGCCCTGTTCCAGTGGCCGTAGGTGGGTTGCAGCAGGTCTGCATCCCACCGTGCAAGTGCTGCGGAGCCTTCGCTGGGAGGGGGACACAGCAGCCCCCCCAGTTTATCCCCAGGAGCTTGGAGCAGCCCCTTTTCTACCTCCAACCATTTGCATGGCGGAGGTGGCCGGTCCTGCCCTGGGATGATGCTGTCCCCCCCCCCACCGTGGTCCCTCGCCCCATCCCATGCTCCCCTCCCACACAGCCCACCAGCCCTCCCCCACCAGCGGCGAGCCTTGCCCCTCCCTGCCAGGGGTTTTGTTGCTCCCACGCTACATAAATCACATAAATAACTAACGTGTCCTTCGTTAGATGCCACTGTCTAATTAAAGCTGTACATCAGTGGAACAACTTGCAGATGCGGCATCCTCTGTCCAAGCTGGTTTCATCTCTCCTCGTAGCTCTGCCTGCAGAAAAACCTTCCCCCAAATCTCCGGTCTCGGCTCCTTGAGATAGCATCTCTCTGGCGTCACTGCGAGAGCTTTCTGGCATGCTCCAGCTCCTTCCCACCCCTTTCTGCTAGCTTTCCATCCCCAGCTCTACCCACTTACTCCTGAACCACCACAGCGATGATGGTGTAAAAGGAACCAGCGCCATCCCCTGCAAACGTGATCCCTGAAAAGCTGCCGTAGGGTCTGGGGTGCATTTTTCAACCCCATCCAGAAAGACCTGGGACATGATGAAGCTCAAGTGCTCAGCTGGGATGAGGAGCATCCCTGGCCAGAGGATGGACTCTACACATGCTGGACACTTTGAGGTGCTTGTTTTCTTTGTGGCAGCGAGTGCAGCAGCTCTTTTTAGCACAGGGGTGTTGTACAGCATGAATAATTCACCTAACGGATGCCTGTTGCGTGTGCGGCAGGAGCCGGGGGTTCTCAGCACCTGCAGGCACGGGAGGTTTTGCTGCCTGGGGCTGGGTTGCTGCAGCTGGTGGGGGGGCTTGCAGAGCTGGATCAGGCCCCCTGTGCTGAGCCCCCCCCAGGCTTGTGTCTGCTCCCCGCTACAGGGGATGCCCTGAGGCTTTGAGGATGGTGGGACGGGAGGGATGCTGCTTTCGGCACCACGCTTCCCCACTTAGTGGGTAAATAACCTTCATGAAGCCGAGAAGGTGGAAATCGGCTGGGGGACGCTCTGATTAATCACCTGCTTCTGCCACTTCATTTCCTTGTTCTTCACTGGGTTTATTAAAACAAATTGCAGCCGCCTGGCTCCCCCGGGCTGCCCTGGCCGTGGCAGCTCCACCCTCAGTCCCTGGGCACGGCACGGCATGGTGAGGAGGAGCGGGAGGCCGAAGGCAGGACGTATGGCAGGTCTGGTGAGGAGCGTGCTGAAGGGCAGCATCTGCAGCTCTCTGCACCCCGTGCTTTGCTCTCGGCTGGGATGGGAGCTGGGTTTTTGGGAGAAGGGATGCAACCACCCTCTGGCAGCGCCGGGATTTTCTGCTGGAGCTGCCTCCCTGCGGCGGAGGATCAATAACGGGACATCACACACAGATCAATGTGATCAAGTGAAGCCAATTTACTGCAACTTTCAGCACAGTTATATACCCTATGCGCTTATGCACGCGCCTTATACAATGCTCTGATTGGTACAATATCTCGTTTCACGCGGCGCTATCTTATCCTTTATTGGCTGCACCTCAGTGAGCGCTCCTAAAAAGAATGGGTCACTAATGTTGCTTTCATTTGGCTCAATAAGTCACGGCCCATGAGGCCAAACAATTCCTTTGGGGTAGTCGTGACATACGGACGTGTCATAACGTGCGCACCGTCGGGAAACACAAATGTAATCGGTAGCTGACTTACTAAGGTGGCTTGTGTGCCCCCTATCCCTGCAATACCAAAATTTGGATTGATCAATGGCCGTGATGGAGGCCAAATATATCATGAAATAATCGTAACATCAGCTCCTGTATCGATTGTCATCGGTTTCTTGACGACAACTCCGTCAGGCCCTTCCAATCGCACTACCTTTTCTGGTTTACCTTTTGTTATGTCCATGGCAAAATATACCTGCGGTTCCCCTGTGGAGCCGAATCCACCATCTCCACGTTGTACTTCACCTGGGTTCGGAACACACGACCTGAATGGAACTAATTGTGCTATTCTGGTACCTTTAGGAATAGAAACAGGAGGGATTAAAACATGAATCATAATTTTCACAGTCCCACAATAATCTGCATCAATAAGTCCTGGGACTACCAGAATTCCTTTTAGAGTTGTTGAAGATCGCCCTATTAAAAATGCACTAAGCCCAATCCCTAATGGTCCTTTTATGTTGCTATCCACCAAGTGGAGTCCCGCATCCACCAAGGTAATGTCTACTGTGGTTTCCACGTCCCCTCCGGAGGTTCCTGCAGTGGCGGATCTGGCGGTTGTGAGGCTGCCTGAGGGCTGGCAGCCCAAACCCCTTGCGTTTGTGTCGTCGCACTCGGGGCCTTCGCGCTCGGTGTAAAGTTTCCCTTCTTCCCGCATTCTTGGGCGGTATGGTTATCTTTCTTATAATTGTTGCACCACTTTTTTTTAGTAGAAACTCTACATTGGCTCCTAATGTGTCCAAGTTTGCCACAATTAAAACACTTGACCGAGGGTTTCTTACTGGCTTTATCAATAAACAGCTTTATAGCTTCTTTCACAGCTGCGGCAACATAAGCTGCTTTCTGCGATTCCACTGATTGATTCATGTATTCTATCATGTCAGAGACCTCTGCAGTTTTTGGCAAATTACCCAATGCTTGGCGCGTCTTCTCATTAGCATTATCGAAAGCGATCATTTTGAATACTTTCTCTTTCATGGTGTCGTCCATGTCAGGGTGATCAAAAATTGCCTTATGCAGTCTATCAATAAATTGTGCGAAAGGTTCATTAGGCCCTTGTTTCACCTGAGTAAAGGCATGGGTTCGCATCTTGTCTGGTAAGGTAATAAGAGCTTGATACGCCAAATTCTGTGATAGATGATGAACCTCGGTGCTACATTGTGCCTGGGCGTTCCTTGCCGTGAAGGGTCCAGTACCCATCAACATCTGCGTGGTTACTCCCCATAAGGGATCTGTTTGCTGTCGTGGAGTTGCTTGTTCCCGATCACAGAGCACCTCCCAATGTCGCAAAAACACTGACACTTGTGAGGGTTCCAAAACCAACCATACTATTTGCATAATATCTTGAGGGATCAGCGTATCAGCAGAAAAGATGAATTGCAGCAATTGTTGAGCTAACGTAGATTTGATTCCATATTGACTCACAGTGGTCTTTAACTTCTCAAGGACTTCCGAGTCAAACGCCTCCCATCTTTTCAGTCCATTATTTTGTATAACAACTGGGGATGCTTGAATCATAGTCCCTTCCACAAGGGCACTTTTTATTACTCCCCTCCAATGCCTCTCTCTCTCATCTGCAGCGGCTATTACAGGTGGCTCTGCGTCTACCGCGGGCGCGGATGGTTCCACCGTCTTTGGCTTCGAGAGGAGGGATGGATTAAAGGGCGGTGGTGGTAAGGACAGTGAGACCGGTATACGGCCAAAATCTTTGTTCTCTTGCCTTCTTGGCTCACCCTTTCTGGAGGGCCCTTCTGTCTGGGAGGATGAATATCTCCCCCTCACTGCTGGTTCTTTTAACTGTACCGTCAGTTCTTGTAACCAGTTCACCACCTCTCTTAGGAGCTCTTCCACCGTACTATCTGATGATGATGGTTCCTTCTCCTCTACAATCTGCCTATCCGCATTAATCACCTCCGAGTCTGTCGGCTCCGAGTCTGTCGGGCGACAAGCGGCCCCCCCTAGTTCCCCTGCTTTTTGCGGAGTAACAGGCGGGGGGATATTTTCAGTGCCAGCGACCTGGCTGGGTGTAGGCAAAGGCTGTGTTTGTGCAGGCGTCTCAGCCTTAGCAGAAATGGGTGTTCGGGGGGGTAGAAAGAGCTGTGTAGAGAATGTCTCCCTAACTGCAGCGGTATAGGGTGACGTGGCAGACACGGAGGCAGCAGAAGGGGTCACCGCCGCGCAGACAGGGGCGGCTGCCTGCCATTCCGCCCTCATTGCCTGCAGCACATCTCGAACTACCTTCCAGTGCATTGCGTATTTGTTTACCTCCTTTGTCTTATCTCCCCCGCTGCTAATAGCGTCCCACAGCGCCTTGCCTATATTAACCCAAGTCGCTACTTCAAATGCGACATTTATACTCGGAATAAGTTCTCTCTCCCAAGCCCATAAAAGCAACCCCTTTATCACGGAGTTATCCCATTTCAGTCCTCTCTTAGAGAGAAGATGTTGAAGGAATTTCAGGACCGCTTCTTGCTCTTTGTCCAACCCCATCTCCTCTCCGACCGCTCACCTGGTCAGGGCGAGTTTCCGTCCTTCTATTCACTTGCGCGCGCTTCCTCGTCTTCCCAGCTCAGCTGAGGCTCATGTCGTCCTGCCGGGGCAGCAGGGATCGTTCAGCCGGCTTCTCCGCTCCCTCGCCGGTTCAGTTGCACTAGGAATTCTCGTAGAGACGGTAAAGAGCTGATCTGAGGGTCGCTGTTCGGGCGCCAATTGCGGATGATCGTAATCACGGACTCAACGACAGATCAATATGATCGTAGTTGAAGACCCTTTACTAGAGCATCAGACATCATTTTATACATTGGTTACATTCGTACATGCGCTTAGCTGTTTTACTATTGGTTACACACATTATTCACGCGCTGTCCACGCACCTAGTTACACTTAATGATTGGTTATATCAACACTGTACACGCGCATAAACATAAGATATAATTGGTTATACTAACTAAAACATGCGAAACTTGTCTCAGTCTAATTGGTCAAGATAACCTGCCGAATTGAGGTTGTTTGTGCCAAGTTCCCTTTATCGTGGAATGCGCACCTGTGTTTTTCTAATTGGGATCTTTCTATTTTTTTGTCTTGTTTATTCTGTTCAAGGCCTTCTAAAGGCGTCTGGAATGCTCTTGTGACCGTGAGCTACTTTCAGGTTCAGTCACTAAGTTCCATATAATTGACTCCTACACCTCCCCAGCGCGGGAAGCTGGGTCCGTGGGCAATTAAGAAAAAGTTTTCTTTCTCGTTGCTGGTTTTACATCTGCCGCCAGCACCTCTGGATGAGCCGTCTCCCTTTGGCAAAAGCCCGTGCCAGGGCTGGCCGAGAGATCCTCCCGCAGCTGCTGCGCTTCCCGGTGTTTTATTTCTTGACAAGAGCCAGATTTATTGAAGGGGATCGAGCAGCCCATGCCCAGCCAGCATCAGCCCCAGCCTCGGAGCTGCCTGATTTACACGCTTGGTTTAACAGGTCGCGGCAAAGGAGCGGGCAGGTCGGGGAGTCCATTGCTCCCTGCCCCAAGCTGTGTCCCCTCGAGCACGGCTGTCGTGTGTCACCCCAGAGCGGCTGCCTTTTGGTGGCACCGGAGATTGGAAATGGAGGAATTTGTTATCGGCTCCGCATCGTGTCGGTGCATCGTGACCCCCAAGTGATTTGCCTGCCCTGTGCAGTAGGAGCAGTTGTCCCCCCGCCATTCTCAGCTGGGGAAACTGAGGCACGGAGACCTGGTAAACAGCCCAGGGTCTGTGGCGTGTGGGATCTTTATTGCTCTCTGAGGAGATGCTGAGGGCTGGATCCTGTCTTGGTACTGGGCTTGATCCCACGGGACGGGGGCTGCAGCTCGCTCTGTTCCGATGACAAGGTCTGACCAGCCCTGCTCAGCCTCCCCATTCCTCCAGCCCCTGCGGTGCTTTACACTCTCCCTAATTAAAAGCTGCCATCCAAATGGCTCGATGATGGAAATTCTAATTAAATCAATTCCATCTTGTCAGTGAACCAGAGGTTTGCATAAGATATGCATGAAATTAATAATTATGGTTAGGGAATTAGCTGCTCCCGACCCCATTTGGTAGGGGGGGCCTGGTGCTGGGAGCAGTGGGGCTGGTGCAGGAGCCCCTTTTTATGGGGATGCTCCCGACCGGTGTGCCTGGCTCTGGCTCTACAATGGCCCCTTTTTTTTTTTTTGGCTTCTTCCCTCCTGGCTGCTCAGGCTGATGTTCAGATTGATGGTTTAACCCTTGGCTGGGGCCATGCTGAAATCACCACCTTTGCCTAATTCTTCCCAATCTGGAGGGATTCTGTCCACCGCTGGTAGAGAAAATGCTGCACCGGTTTGTAAGCTGGCTTTAATGAAATGGGTGCAAAATCCAGGTGCTTTTGCAGTGCATTTGAGGTCGATCACACCAGTCCATTGACCCAGGGGTCCGGGGGGAGCAGGATGACACCCCCAACCCCGGCTCCCGCCTGCTCTCTTACCCTGAGGGACAATTCTCCAGGTTGGGGGTGCTTCTGGATGATGCTGACTCTGGTTTTCAGTTCAAAAAAAGGGAGGAAGGAGGTTTTAACCCTTGCCCTGGGGTTACTCCCCACTCTTGATGGTACAAAGGAGGTCCCACTGATTTCCCCACCACCACCGCAGTATTTATCCCAGGCTGGAGATGAGCTAGGCAAGGTACCATCGGTGCCCAAATAATATGCAGCTGGGATAGATAGGTTTCCAGATCGCCCTCCCCACCACATCCTTCTTTCTAAGAACCTTGAATTCCCTGCCTGCATTTTGCTTTTATGGACCTAAAAGGACTTTTGTCTTTTATCTGAGAAAATAGCTAGTGCCAAGAGTTGGGCTATTGTAGACCAGGAGATCAAAAAGGCAGAGGGGGAAAAAGGCAGAAGTCGTCTATGAAACAGTCATTTGGGAACTGGTATTTTATTTTCACTTCCATTCAAGGCAGAGGACCAAGAGAGAAAAGCTCTTTCCATTTGTTTATTAAAATACAGCTTCCAGTTCATAGCCTGTAGATCAACAGGTATTTTCTAGGCTTTATTTTCCAGCAGGGGTTCGAGCAGGATGGGCAGCCCGGGGATTAAACCCAGATGTGCCCCGGCCGTCTGAGCTTGGATGGATGGGATGCACAGTGGCACAGGGGAATAGCTGGGAAGCCTCCATCAGCAGCACCCTGCTGAGGACGCAGGGATCTGTTTAAACTAAACCACTTTGCAGAGAAAAAATCGTTGGGAAACGATCCTCTGGAAAGGCAGGGTTGCATTCCTGCCCCCAAATTTCCTTTGATGTGGGCACCGCCGCTTTCCATGCCCACTTGCCCGCGTCGCATGGGCACGCTGCATGCATCGCCTCCACCCCAAGCTCCCGTGTCCATCCTTTGGCCAGCACTGCTGCAGGCAAAGCAGGGAGGAGGCAAGGAGAGCAGGCGCGGAGCAGTCCCCCCCCTCCCCGTTCCCTCCCCAGGATGAATGATTGCCAGACGAGCGCCTCGCCTGCTGAGCAGAATTTTAATCGAGTCTCATGTACCGGCTCCCGGTCACGGATACCCAACGAGCAGATCACAGCCCCTCGGAAAGGAGCACAAAGATTGTCACAGAGTAATCCTATTTGTGCCTTGATAAAGATTCCTTCCTTTCCCTCTCCCACTCCTTCTCCATCTCTCCCTTTTTTCCTCTTATATTTTGCAGGTAGGTAGAAGGGTGGCTGCTCCTTTCCAAGGGCCTTTTAGCATTCAGGTGGAGTCGTGGGTTTATAGCACCGGTATTGCATTTAATGGGAGGGGGGGGTTGGGGGTGGGCGGAGTGGAAGAGGGGAAAATAACAGAGAAACAAAGGAGAAACTGTGAGATGCAGCCTGGGAGCAGGAGCAGAGGAGATTGGAATGGGTTGGGGGGGCTCGGAGGGTTGGGAGACCCGGGAGGGTCTGTGGGGCAGCTCTAGCGCAAGTTTCCCCATCCTTGGGATGCTGCTACGCAGCCAGACTCCTAGCAAGGTGGCTTGATTTTCTAACATGAACCAGGATTCCCACAGATCCCAAACCTCTTCCTGTCCCCTCCAAGCCCACCCAGGTGTCTCTGCTGCTGGGAATTGGCTAATTGCTTAATGGGGAGTCGTGATGGGTGAGGGCAAAGGCAGCCTGAGCCGATTTGAACATCTGGCATGACCCAGGTGCCTGCTGAGCCCGGAGGATTACTGGGATCCATCGCAGTCCCCTGTGGCTCTGGCAGCGTTTGTGCTCCTGCAAGCGGCAATTACTGAATTATTCCTAAACTGGATTTAGAGGGAGCAGGAAAGGGGGAAAGTCCTTTAAGAGCTGGGGATTGCTGCTTTGCTCCCACTTGCCCCCAAGGCACGGGGTGGTTTGGGATCGATGATGCCCTGGGCTGTTCCTCCTCCATTTGCTCCGTCCTGGAAGTAAAGCAGCATCTGTGGGAAGGCAAGAGGGCAGCGGGTGGCCGAACCCTTCCCCAGGCTGTGCTGGCTCTGGGTAGGGCTGTCACTATCTGCAGTGCTGCTGTTCTGTACCTCCAGCCCCTGCGATTAGATCACTGCTGAATTTAAAACCTTGCCCAGGTTTTGGTCAGGGCTCTGCCAGCCCTTGCAATGTGCTGGGCTGCACCCGGGAACAGTTATCTGCTGGGGTGTGGGGTGAAGGGATGATGGAAGGGGCTGTCGGGGTATTCGGTATGTCTTTGATAGGGAGCTTCAGGCTGGTGGGGAGAACGTGGGCTTGATAATTTAATAAGCCTTTTCCATCTTTAAGATAAATTAACATCTGTGGTGTGTTTTGGAGATGTAAAGTGCTGTGTAAGTGTTAAGCATTGCGTGATCCTCTGGTGCTAAATCATTCTAATGTACTGTGCGAGGTGCGGCAGCTCTGGTTAATTTAAAGGGCTTATTTATGGCTTGGGTGGACAGGACCTGGCAGGGTGGGGTCGGATCTGTCCTTCCTAGGGCAGGAAGCCAAAGGGAGATCTTAGCAGGGCTGTCTGGGGCAGGAGCAAGGTTTTCTCTTTGGTCTCTCCCATGCTGGGCACATCCGATGCTTGGGAAACCCTTCTGGGGTCCTGCCAGGTGTCCCTGAGCTTCAGGTGGTCCCTGAGCCCCGACATCTCCAGGGACTGGGCCAGCCTGTGTGGCCAAGGCTTGGAGCTTGCTTTCCCCAGATGGTGCTGGTCCCCTTTGCCCAGGCAGCACCCGGAGGCACCCACAGCTCTCATTCTGGCTGGCACCCGGGGAGCAGGGAGAAGAGATCGAAGTAGGTAGGCAGGCGTGTTACATGCAGAAATGAAAGCTTGGGATGCTCTGAACCTTTCCCTGCAAAGCCCAGGGCTGCCCAGCTCCTTGGTGGACCTCAAAGGGACTTACTGGTGGCTGCTCTGCCGTAGGGCTGGTTTCTGTTCTTCCTCAAGAGATTCTGGAGTCCTTCTGACCTGCTGGGCTCTGCCCAGCCAGGCACTTCTGTGGACAGAAATGTAAAGCAGCAGCTCTCCCCTTTCTGATGGTTTTGTTTTTCCCCTTCCCAGACGTTGGTGTGTGTGGGTATAGACTGGTCTGGAGGGCGCAGAGGAGATGTGTGTCCCGGTGTGGGCTGGGGTGGTTTTGTGTCTCCTGTACCCAGTTATGGGTGGAAATCACCAGATCAAAGCCTTTGGGTTGCCACAGGACCCAGTAGAGCTGATCATCCTCTACTTTGTGGTCTCCCCTCCATGAGATGCTGGTCCTGGGTGTCCTGGAGCATCCCATGTCTGTCTGGTGGCACGTGCTCCCACCTGACCCATAGTCTTCCTTGATTTCCACCTCCCTCCAGAGCAGGGCTTTGGGAGCATCGGCAAGGTGAGGGCATCGCGGTGAGGCGGAGGTCACCTCTTTCTCCTGACGCTTTGTCTTTCTCCATCCCAGATCCCCCAGATCAGCTATGCCTCCACCGCGCCGGACCTGAGCGACAACAGCCGCTATGACTTCTTCTCCCGCGTCGTCCCGTCTGACACCTACCAGGCCCAAGCCATGGTGGACATCGTCAAAGCCCTTAAGTGGAACTACGTCTCCACCTTGGCTTCCGAGGGCAGCTATGGTGAAAGCGGCGTGGAGGCCTTCATCCAGAAGTCTAGGGAGGATGGTGAGTGGGTTTCTCCCGGGATGGGAGTTCGGCGTGGAGCAGCTGGGGCTGGAGGAGAAAAGGCAATGGATGGGAAGGGAGGGATGCATCTGGTTGGGCTTCTTGGCCTGAGCTGGGCTGCGGTTGCGGTGCATGAGCAGGGGTGGATGGCACGGTTTGGGGGACAATCCCCGGGCGGTGTGGGTTTTGGGGCTACCCTGCTGATTGCAAGGACAGCGTGGTGTCTAGCAAGGATCCAAGCTTTCCAGCATGGATCGGGACCAGCAATCCCAAGCTGCCTCTGCTCTGCAGGGCAGGCTGCTTTATTGCTGGCAGCTCCTTTTGGAAAGAATTTCGAGATCCCGTTCCCTGCTTAGCAGGAGACCTCAGATCCGCTGAGCTGGTCTAACCCCCTCCCTCAACGGCTGAGCCACGGTGCTGGGCGCATTCCAGAAGAAAAGACTTTTACAAATACTCCCAGGTTTTAACAGAAAATAAAGTTGGCACCAATGCACGCTTTGCCCAATTTTAGTGGAATTATCCCCAAGGGCGGGTGCTTTTACTTGTCTATAGGCTTTGGACAGGCGGAAAGTCCGTGCTCAGCAAAACTCTTTGGGAGGATTTGTCTGGAGCCAGAAAGCGTTTTGCTGACGGGAGCGCTGGGATGCTTAGAGGGGATTAGCAGTCTCGGGAGCGGTGGAGGAGCTCGTGGGTACCCACTGGTGGCTGAGCACCAATCCCAGGGCCAGCTGGGCTGGTGAGGATCCCCGGGTGTTGCCGTTGTGGGTGCTGTTACCGCGAGCCCGAAGCTGCCCTGAGCACAGCACTGGGGTCCCTCCTCGCTCCGGCATCGCTTCGCCTCCGCAGCGTCACGTGCATGGGGCGAGACGGGATCTAAAGAGTGTTTTTCGAGGCAGTTAAAACCCTGCAGCGCACAGGCTGCTGCCTATTACTGGCTTAACTGTATCTGAATGGCACATTAAGTTCTGGCAAAAACGGTGGGACACCAGCCTATCTGGAGCTAGTCAAACTGTGTTATGGCCTTATAAATGGATAAAGGGAATAAAAACTTCTAGGTGACGAGCTCCTAATCAAAGCCCTATAAATAGGAACAGCGTTAATTCCGTCTCGCGCGCGCGCCCTGGCACCGGCAACCGGCTGTGCTTTTAATATGCAGAGAAATCCATCTGGGGATTCAACCTGGAAGCTGCTCTTCAGGATTTTAACTTGAAAAGCAGAATATTTTCATGGGGCTGCGGTTTTGCAAGGAGGAGTGCGTGGGGATGCTGCCGCGTAGGCGGGTGCGATGCTCGTTGTACGGCTGGGTGCGGGGCGCGCTGCCTGCGTGCCCCGTGATGGGGATGCGGGTGCGAGCGGTGCCGGGGTACCTGCGCTGAGCTGGGGTTGTGTCTGCACGCAGCCGGGTGTGATGGTGAGTTGTTGCAGGGGATACACGGGACCGCAGATGGGAAGGTGCCATCGGGCATGTGTGGTACCCAGCAGGTCTGGGGAAGCTGGATGGGTGCCCCACGGGATGGGGCGCCCTGTGGAAGGGCTGCGAGCAAAGGGCTGCTTCTTTATGGCTCTGTTAACGGCTTTGCCGCTAACCCTACCGGGGTTTGTAAATGCTAACAGCAGCCCCATCTGGCTAGTGATGATAATGAGATTCTCATCTGACTACAGGAGGAATAAGGGAAAGCAGCCTTTTTTTTTGGGGGGGGGTGGGGTGGGGTGGCTTTTTGCATTATCGTAAGCATTTTTCCACCCAAAAAGGAAAGTTTCCTTGCGCACCTCGGGCCGTCAGGTCCTGCCCCGCGGGGTGCCCAGGGCAGGGCTTATGGGACCGCTGGGTGACACGGGGAGGTGACGGTAATACCGGGTTAAGCATCTTCGTTAGCCCATGCCCGGCCCTGTTGTGCCCTTATCCTGCAGAAAGCATGGCCGGAGGATGCTCTGCTGCCCCGTCCGTGGCCATTGCTCCCCGGGGGGTCCGAGTGCCGGGCTGCACGCGTACTGGGAGGAAGCGGGTTGGTGCACAGGCACGATTCGAACCCACGTTCCTCCTCCATTAAGCACCAGTAAGGAGCCGTTGTCGTGACTGGTGGTCCCGCTGCAGCATGAACACTTCTTCTTCGAGATACCTGTGGTTACCGCGAATTCCTATAACCAGATGGTTAATGATATGACAGCGTAATTGCAGAGTAAACGAGTGTACATGGAGTCGAAATGCACGCGTATTAATCCAGGGCTGAGGCAGTCCTGTAATTTGTGTATCCACATAACCCAACGATTATGTGCATTAGTGATAATTTAGTTATCAAAAAGCATAATTCCACTGTAATTGCGGTATAACAGCGGTGTAAGTGCAGCCCGTGTGTTATCAGCAGTAACGCCGCTTCCCTGCTCGTGCTGCGGGAATACGTTTATTTATAAGAGCCATTGTATATCAGCCTGATCATAGGGCCCCGGGGAAGCGGCTCTTGCTTGGGTGCCTGGGTGGGCTCTGAGCTGCTCCCTAAAGCATCTCCCCTGGGAGGGAATGCTGGGGGTTGGCCTCCCTCCTTCACCTGTGGAAGATAGCTCTACGGCCGTGAATAATGGTGAGGTTGGACCAAGAACATGCTTTTTCTTTTTTTTTTTTTTTTTTTTCCCCTTTACTTTTTTTTTTTTTTTGAAAATCCCCCAGCCTTGCCTCCTGTGGCGGCAACTGCAAGGCTGGAGGAAAAGCCAGGCTGTGCCTGCTTCGCCTTTCTATCTTCCCCCATAAAATCAGCTCTGCTGACACCAAATACCTTTACACCAGTGCAGAGCCACTGGCAATCGGTGAAGGATCCATCCCCTCTTTTATAGCCTGTTTGTATATACCTGGCTCTCATTTGCACTTCTCCGGCAGCGTAAAGGGTCCTGCGATTTATTGCTGCTTCAAGGTGCCTCCAGCCTGTCAAAGTGATGTAAAACGGCTGTCGCTTGACTCAGGATCTGGCCTCTGCCGAGGGCTCGCCAGCAGTTTGTCAGGCGGTGGAGTTTACCCGTATGGGGGTATTTATGCCGGGGGAAAGAGCCAGCCCCTGCTCCTGCGGGACGGAGAGCTGCAGGGGCAGCACCGGCTCTGCCCGGAGGGTTTCTCACCCGACTCTGGGATCAGGGTGATCATCTCCCCGCTCTCCTCCCGAACAGCACTCTGCTTCATTTTTCATGCCAAGCCTGAGTCTTCTGAGTTGGTTTTTATTTCCATCAGGCAATAATGCTCATTGCTGTAGTTAGCAGTTAGCATTCAAGCTGTTTGCTTTCTGATGCATTATCAACTTGACCTTCAGTTTCAATTTTTAGCAAAGCCTCACGTTAAAGCCTTCGCCGTCGCAGTGGAAAGCTTTTCTGCTCGAGGCACAAACCGACCCCCTCCGCTGGTGCGGGGAGAAGAAACTCGCCCTGGGGACAGGTTATTCTTCTAGCTGAGGCTGGCTCTGGGCTACCGAGACAGACTGACCTGGGTGGGCCATTATATCTTATATATTGTAATTACCCTGGCAATTATGCTGTTGGCCCCGGGTGACTGCTGGCGATTGCACTGATGGCCGGATAGTCCTTATTCACTAGAGTGATGTTTTTTTGGGTGCTAGCATTGCAGAGATGTTATGTCTGCAGAGGATGATTTTCTCTGGCAATTTTTAAGTGTTTTAAGTGCTGCCCCAAAGCATCCTGCTCTCACAAAGCATCCTGCAAAGGCAGGGGGTGTCAGCTGTATTTACATTTGGCATCAAGGTGCAAGGCAGGGCCAGCATCGGGGTGTCCCCAGTGTCCCCATCTCCAGCCCCTCTTGTACAGCATCTCCCTCTGACCCTGACCCATGGTGTCATTTCGGTGGAAGGACAGACCCATCTGCAGCCCTTTGGCTCTGCGTGAGTTGACATCTCCGCTGTCGCCGAGCTCTTGGAGATGAAGTATTAGATTTATGTTTATGTAATTTAGCTGGTGAGCGCAGCATGTTATGCCATGCGTCGTAATGTGCAGCGCTCGGTTTTGTGAAGAGGGTAATATTTCCAGCCAAACGCAAGACTCCTTAGTCATGTGTCTGGATCAATTTTACACTGTCATTTCCCCCCCTCTATTGTTTTATCCTTCGCTGAGTTTTCTATATTTTTAGTTAAGAGGCTGATAGATATTTGTGATGCATTTGTTCATCCCCATGTGACATTCATGGCTGTCTCTTTCTGGTTTTAGCCAGGTTCATTACTTTTGGTTGATGCCTCAGGATGTCATCCCCCAAAAGCTGCTCCCAAGTCTTAAGGCATAAACAAGGATAGAATATGACTTTACGGCGCATCTATATATGCAATCATGGAGGTTGCTAATCCTGGTTATTTGCTGGCCTTGGGGAGTGCTGTTGTTCTGGGTCCCATGGATGCCGTCCCCATGGGACAGCTGGGATGACCCACAGATGCTGGTGGGTACCTGCCCCTGGAGTTCCCCCCCTCCCCAGCAAAGCATGCAGAAGTTCAAGTGAGTGACCTTCAGCCCTGTGACAGCGAGGTGTGATGAGCGGTAGGGCAGAGCAGGGCTGGCAATCCAGCTCCCTTTCATCCCCGAGGACGGCTGTTCTTGTGCAGTCAGCACTCAATTACTGCGGCTCACCGGAGGGCTGTTATTTGCTGCCGGCGTCTCGACTCCCCAGCCAAATCCTCCCATTCAGCAGCCGGCACAGAGCTGGACATTTTTTCATGGCACGATGCCGAGAGCCTAAAGGGTCCCTGCTCTGCAGGAAGGCTGGGTTTTGGGTGAATCTTTTCCTGCAGGTGTTTTCTGGCCGATAACACCGAGGGTTGGTAGCATCTGTCCCCTGTGGGGCTGGAATGGAGCATCTCTGAGAAGTCCTTTCATAGCACGGCTCAGAAAGAGTCCCTGGCACCCACGGGCCACAATCATGGTTATACCCATCCCCTGAGTTTCTGTGCTGGTCCCTATCATCCCACCCCTTGCCCAAAATTTAGTCCCAGCTCTTGCTGGATGCAGCACCTCTTTGTGCTGGATGGGGCAGCTGGAGGGACAGGTCTGGTCACCGAGGCTCTGCTGCTATTGCAACTTTGGGTCCTGAAACTCCTGCAGGCTCCTCGGAGGCAGAAACCACATTTCCTGGCTTATTTTCCTATTTCTTTCCCCCCACTGCTTCTTTTTATTACTGCCAACACTGTGTACCCCAATACAGCCTGAAGGGAGAGGTGCCTCAGTTTCCCCACCCAAAAACCTTCCCTGCCCTCGACCTGTTTGCTGGTGGATGCAAAGTGTCAGGCAGGCTGAGACTGGGGAGAGCGAGAGCTGGACTGGGGCTACTGGCCATCGCTGCCTGGGAAAACGCTCAGTCCAGGCCTGGAGCTCGCAATGCCTTTGCTGGCTGAAATCTGCCTGTAAATAACGCTGCCCTTGCCTCTTAAGTCCACTCCTTGTTTTCGTGTCTCGCAGCGTTCACTTTGTGCGGTGGAAGCGGAGAGGGAGGCGAGTGGGGCTGGACAAAGAGGAGCTATTAGTTGTGGTCGAGGCTGGCGCGCGGGCTCTGGCTCGCAGCCTGAACCTGGGCTTTGGAGGCAGCCCGAGTCGATATTCTGCTCTTTAATATTTTTGGTGTGTGTTCAGGGGTGCCCGCAGGCTGGCAACCCTGGGCTGGGTCATGCCAGGCAAATGCCAGTGGCTCCGTGGATCTCCTGGTGAGGTCCGGTCCGAGATGGGGTGAGATGGGAGACAGAGCCCTGGGGGACTGGTCAAGCGGAGAACATGGGTGCTTTTCCATGATATGAGCTTGGGTTAGGAGGGATGAGCTGAATTACTATGATAAATGATGGGAAAAGCTGTCTTTGCTTTCAGGACTCATCCGGCACTTCAAGCCCCAGCTCCTGGAGTCGTGTGATAGGTGGGGGTCTCTGCTGCAGAGAATAAACTCAAGGCTCTGACTGCAGAGCGATGCTCCCTTTGCAGAGGAGTAGATGGGGGAAAGACTGCAAAATCTTGCTATAAACCTCCCCCAAAATCCAAGAGTCTCCTGGCTCTTCCCAGTTCAGGGCTGGAGCAGGATGAGGGGGAAGGAGACGCAGCCCAAGGGGCAGCTCACCTAAAGTGGGGCTGCAGGAGTTGGGGGGGGTTTGACTCATCTGAGTCGCTGATTAGGTCTTTAGCAGAAGATCCTTCCCGTGGACATAGATCGTGGTGTTGTTATTATCTACATGAGAAACCTGAATTGTCTGCTCCCTGGTGTCCTGCCCAGGGCCTAGGTTTGAGCTGAGGACTTGCTTTTTCCCTTCTTTTCCCCATTGCAAATTCATTAATTACTGATTTAGCCCAGCAATGCAGGCAGTTGGAAAGCAGGCTCGAATTGCTCAGATTCATAACGTCTGATGAGATTTCAAAACACTGAAGAGCAGCATTTGAGCCGGTTCCAGGGATGAGGCAGGCGGCAAGTGCCAGGAGCCTCTGGTGATGGGGACGCGTCATGCAAAGCCCGGGACACACAACGAGGGACCTGCCATGCCCAAAGTGGCACCAGGCTGCAAAAATGTGGGGATCAGGCAGCTGCCATCACTCCTTGCTTTGCCTTCCCAGGAGGGAAGGAGTGAGATGCCCACCTTGCAGTGAAGTGCAGGAGTCTGCGAGCTGAGATCTGGCTGCATCAGGGGACACGTTGGGGCTGGTTTTGGGTGACAAAGGCAGGTTGGTGTCCCCAGGCACACCTGAGCTGGTAGCAGAGGCACTTTGCCAGCAGTGGGACTGGGACTCATGGGATACCGCAGCCTCGGTGCCGGATAATCCGGGTATCGCTGTCATCAGGGCTCCGCCACAGCAAAGGAGAGATTACAGCCGTGTGTGATGGGACCTGGGGCGGCTCGCTGGTGCTGCTGTTATCCCTTGGCTTGTGCTGTGGCATGGGGCTGTTTCCCCATCACATTGCTCTCACGTGCCCAGCTTGTGTGCGGGTACCCATGGGATCCAGGGAGCCTTCCCCGAATTGCAAAGCCACTTGTTGCTACAGTGTGGAGGGTGGACAGATGGATGGATGGAGGGATGGATGGATGGATGACACAAGCCCTCGCCCTGTGCAGGGCATCCCGTGCTCTGTGGTTAGACCAAAGCGTACCAGTCTCAGGACGGCACAGGAGCTTTGCCTCCATGAGGGCACAGAGCCGTGTCCCTAATGACTTCTCTTCTAATGAGTCAGTTCCTGGAGGCTTTGAAGTGAGATGAATAATAAATCCCGGGGCAGGGGAGCAGCCTGCCGCTTGCCAATTAAGACTCTGGGCTTCGGAATCTCATTTAAATGGCCGGGGTTAGGAAGGGGAGGTCAGGAGTGTGCAGGGGAGCCGCGCAGGTGCTGCTTGCAGAAGGCCACCGCTGCTGGGCTGTGCAGAGCCCGATCGCCTCCTCGGGGTGCCCAGGGCTGCTCGGGGAGCGTGTCACGGTGGAGGGGACATGCACGTCGCCGTTCCCAGCACGGCTGAGCCAGGGTCCTCTTCTCCAACGTGCCAGGCCCGTGCTCACCCAGCACTTGGCAGCCGCTGGCTCTGCGGGGAGCCCCGGCAGAGCGCTCCCTGATTGATGGTGTACGCTAGCGACAGCAAAAGCTTATTATCTACCTGCAATCAAGAGGGCACTTCAGCGACGTGCTTCCCGGAGCAGCTGTGCTCCCACCGAGCCCGTAATGGTGGAGATTAAACCCTGACCTCTGTTTGACAACATGCGTTAACCCTACCGTAATGAGGCTCGGTGCGAGCGGCCGGCAGAGCCGCGGGGATGCCGGGGGAGGCTGAGATCCCACCAGGCTGGGGGTGATGCCGATGGGAAGGGACACGGCCACGTGCTTGAGGATGGTGCAGGCAGCAGTTTGCTCCTGGAGGGCTTTGCCCTGCCTGGGGTGGGAGCGATATGCTCACAGGCAAGCTTTGCACGGCTGGGATGGGTGCACGGGGCTGTTGGGTGGCACTGGGTGCAGACCCTCGTGGTTTTGCCCCTGGGGCCGAGGTGGCAGTTGGGTGCAGACATGTTCCCGCTGGCCTGGCTCTCCTGGCAGGAGGGTGGAGTGTTTGCCAGAGGATGAACCCTGTGTCAAATCCTTCCCTTTGCAAAGCTGCTCTCGCTGCATGTCCCCCTTTGGCGTGGGGGATTTTCCCTCTTGCCCTGATGAGCATCTGTGCTGAGACCTGCCTGGGTGGGACAGGGTGGCTGCTGCTTATTAACCAGGGTGGGCTCGTTATGGCAAGCTCTGGCAGGTGGCAGAGAAAGGGCTGCAAGTGCAGGGTTGGGCATGCCTGGCCACCTCCCATAGCTATGTCCCCACTGTTTCGTTCTCTCTGTTGGTGTCTGCTTCCCTGGATGCAGGCTGCTGAATATTTCATCTTTGGCTCTTCCCAGCAGCTCCTTGTGAAGCTGCTGGCTCTGCCACTGTGGGACCGGGCTGCCACCACTGCGGGAGCTCGGGCCAGGAGCCGAAAGCAGCTCTGGGTGCTCCCGGACCCTGGGGCTGCAGCTCCAGGTGCCTGGTTGCTGCTCCAGCCCTTGTGAGGTTTGAGAATGGGTCCAAACTGGGTTTTTCAAGGCTGTTTCTTGCTATAAGCACCCCGCATCCTGTGCCGCTGTCTGTCAGTGATGGCGCGCATGGGATCTTGTGTCTGAGCATCCTTAAATTGGGTGCCTTTCTCCAAGCTGTCTCCGGCAGCTGGCTGTGGGATGCTGCCCTGGTCTTTGAGGCTTTCTTCACTATTGCTGCTTCTCTTTGGTCCTTTCCCAAAGCTGGAGGAGGAAAGGGGTCCCCATTCCTCACCTCCTGCCTTCTCCCAGAGTCAGACCCTGGCCTGAGTCGGGGACAGATGCTGTGCCGTCCTAACTGAGGAGGGAGACTGGCCGCCTCCTTTCCATCACCGCCGCCTCCTCGCTTTGATTTCTTGCTTTAAAGGAGTGTTTTGACTAAATGGATTTTTGTGCGAAGACAGTAGCAGCATCGCTTGGCAGATCCCCCAGCCCGCCGTGGCGCCTGGGGGCCATGAATAATGCAGGCGCTGAGAGCCTGGGCTGCTGGAGGTGAGAGGGGCTGCCCTGAAATGCACCGCTCTGCCCACCCCAGCCACCTCTCCCTGACCCCCTTGACCTCTTTTTTTTCATTATTAAGAAGATTTAATTAATTAAGAAGATAAAAACGTTATGTGTGTTGTCAGCATCAGTACAGGGGCTGGAGGAGGGCACTGTGGGAATGCTGGGCTCCCAGACCCTCCGGGAGCTTTTACCAGGGCTGGGTTTGTGTTATTTTTAAGCTTGGAGAGCCCTGATGAGCTGTAGTAAACTGGAGGGCACAGGTGGTGCAGCCAGGGGTTGCAGACACCCGTGTCCATCCTCGGGGCAGTTTTCTCCCAGCATCCAGCCACTTTTTTGGGTCCCCATCCCCACTTTCCCCTCCCGCTGGCCTGGCCGTGTCCCCGCCACGTGCTCTGCGCTCTCCAGCCACTCTGTTAATAAGGTCCTCATTATGTCCTCATTGCCCGTATCTTCTTTTTGTTACATTCCTCGTTAGTTTGATTTAACGGAGCTGCCGAGTATCTTGGTCATCTCTGAATTGCCATTGATTTACTCTCTTTTCTTATTTACTTATGGGCTTATCTCCTCTGCCACCCCTTCTTCCTATGGGTACAAGAAGACAGTCCCAGCCACAAGCTCACCCAAGGCCACTTGCTGCCCCTGCAAGTGCCACAGGAGCTTGGGGATGCTCAAAGCCGCTGCGAGGGGTGAGGGGAATAAAACACTCGTGGAAGACCCCAATGCAAAGCCTTGCTGCTGTCGCAGGAAAGTCTCAAAGCTGGGTTTGCTCTGGCCATGCTGGGAAGGAGCCGGTGCTGCAGCTGCCATGTGCACACCCGGAACCCCATGTCCCTGCGTTGCACACTCACGAGTGCACACGTGTTCAGGGGCACACGTCACGGTGGGACACATGTCATGGCGTGTGCCTTGCCACACTCACATAAGCCCAGAGCAGAGCACATGCAACACAGGAGCCTCGTGGTGTTGGTGCCCGCTGGCACACGCGTGTGCGCTTGTGCCAGCCCTGAGCTGTCACTCGCGTGTGCCCGCACTCGCCCGACTCTGTGCCGGGGTTTTTGGAAAGTTCTCGTGTTTGCAAACTGCTGCTTTTGTTGGATTTTCTCCTTTTATTGCCATGGAAACTGTAATTAAGCTGCACTGGCTTCTTAGCCAGAGTCACCTTCTCTGGTGGCACAGCTGGTGCCACCCTGGCCTGGCCGGGGGCTCAATGGTGACCGGGGCCGAGTGCCCCCCAGGCAGGGACGTGCCCGTCCTGCTGGCACTGCCTGCTGCTGCCCGTCTCGCCTGGCTGATCTGTCTGTCCGGGAGTCTGTTTATCCAACTCCCTCCTCTCCATCCATCTGGCTCCCCATATGGGAAACAAACAGCAAATTGGCCCAATTTCTTATCGTAGGGGAAAAAAAAAACCAACCTGAAAACCCCCCTCTCCGTGGCTGGGCTGTGTGGGGCCAGGGGCGGGTGATGCTCCCCGAGCCAGCGGGTATTTGCGGGGCGATGCTGTTATCCCCATCCCTGCGACCTCCCTTGCTGCGTGCTCAGCACCCATCAGATCCTGCCCCCCGCACCATCGTTTGGCTGCAAGGGACCAAATTGCCCCAATTTTCCTCCAGCCTTGTGGGAGGGAGCAAACCCTCCCGTACCAGAGACCTCCGCCTCGGTGTCTGTCCCCAACCCATCCTCCGCCTGCTCCTCTCCAGGGCCATAAGCTGGGAAATCTCTCTCTGCTGCCATGTGCTAATTACCCTGACCTTTGCTTAAGCGGGGATCTTTTAGTGGCAGGCGAGGTATCAGCCGTGTCATTTACTATGCAAATTGAGACCATCAATTACATCCAGAAGGTCCCGCAATGTTTAATTTTCTCTCCTATCTCTCTTTTTATTGGCATCTGCAAAAATGCAGGAGCAGGAGGGCTCTGGCTTTTCAGAGCTGGAGGCTGGGAGCCCAGCAGCCGTGTGTGGGGACTCTTCCAATTGCCAGCTTCCCCTTGTCTCTTTTAATTTTAATTAGCTGCATTTGCAATTGCCCTGTAGAAAGCTGGGCTGGGAGCTCAGTTGGTGCCGCAGGGATGGGAATAAAACCCTTTGCAAGGCCAGGCTGCTGTCTCAGGGGCAAAGGGCTCATGCTGGGGTTGCAGCCCATGGTCTCCCCTTCCCACGGGCTGTTTTTGCCAGTGTTTGATCATCGCATGGGCAGAACCCTTTGCAAAACCCAGTCCTGGGCTGGGGAGGAGCTGGTGCTCGGAGCTGGCTGGAAAACCCTCTCTGAGCCACTGGGATGGGACCGTGTGTCTGTCGGGGGGGACGGGGTGGGATGTTGTTGTGGCTTGAGATGACAGGTACTAAGAGGAGTGGGTGGAAGGCAGAGATGAGCTACGGAGATACGGGATGGGAGGGAAGGTGATGCAGAAGGGCTGAGCTGTGAGGGAGAGGAGAGGTGAAGGCAGCGACCTGGGAGAAGAAGCGTAAGGGGAGGGCTTGGGTATGTGTCCTGGGGGGGCTGGGTGGTGGGAAGGGGGCTCTGGGGCGGTGGGCTGCAGAGAGGGTACGGTGCCATGGGAGATGGTGTGGTGCTGAGCTCCTCACGGGGGTGGGAGTGCAGGTGAGCTGGGGAGACCCCCAGTTGCCTCTCGTGGGGCTGAGAAGCTGTGGGAGAGGGGCTGTCCCGGGGTGATGGGCACTCGCGGGGGTGTCTCAGTGCCGGGGCTCTCTCTGCCACAGGGGCGGTGTGCGTGGCCCAGTCTGTCAAGATCCCGCGGGAGCCCAAGCCGGGAGAGTTCGACAAGATCATCCGCCGCCTCCTGGAGACCTCTCACGCGCGGGCCGTCATCATCTTCGCTAACGAAGACGATATCAGGTTCGGAGGGGCAGGCCTGGCTGGGAGGTGAGGCGAGGGTGGGGGGGAAACGCGCTTCGGGGCACCCGCACCGAGCCTGACGTTTGCTCTACGTGTGCTGCTGGCCGGGGTGGGGGATGCGGGATGCTAACAGCAGGAGCTGGGCACCGCAAGAGGAGACGCCATGCCTGCGGCGTGCATACGTGTCTGCGACGTGGCGTAGACGTGTCGGCGGCGTGGAGCAGGTTGTGCCTGTGTAGCTGCCTTTGTAGCGTGGCACGGACGTGTCTGCGACGGGGAGAGGATGCACCTTGCAGCGCGGCACGGACACGTCTGCAGCAAGGACCCACCAGAGCTGACTTCAGAGTGGTCGCCTGGCATCTTGCTGCCTTCAAACCACAGCAACGCAGAGCTCAAAGGAGGAAAAATCCGCTTTCTGTTGGCTTTGGAAACCCCTGCTGTCATGACCCGGCTGCTTCACACCGCTCACGGGCTGGGCCAGAGCTGGCGTGGGGCCTCGCTGAACACCGGCCGTGGCAGGATCCAGGCGCTGGTTCTGCTTTGTTGTGCAGCCTCAGCCCCCAGCGTGGAAGAGGAACGGGTCTGGGGGGGGCCTTTCGGGACCCCCGCCTTGCCGGCTTGCCTGCCCGGCAGGGCTGGGGACGCAGCCGCGCTTCGAGGTGATGAGCTGCTCTGCAGGCAAAGCGACGTCTCGCATCTCCCGTTGTTTATGGAGCAGAATGATTCACATGGAACTACCCCTGATTTCCTAAGTATCTAATTTATTAATCAGCAAACATTATGTAAATGTGGGTAAACTGCGATTTTAAATCAGTTTACATCAGATGTGCAAACGCTCCGAGTTTCTTTTTTGCTCCCTTAATAGAAATGTCTGCAAACCTGACATTTATGCGGGTGTGTGGTGAGAAACGGGGGATTTACCTCGCTGTGTAAATGGCAAGCCCCATTAACTGGGGTTTGTAAACATTTACCCATCCAAATAGGATTACATCCCATGAACAGTGGCTTACGCACACCCACCTCACGCCAGGTAAGCGTGGATTTAACCCAGGCATGGAGACTGCCGTGATCCCGACCCTTGCGTCAGCTTGGGCTGCGGAGCCTGGAAGATGGTGTGCTGCCTCTCCCGAAATGCGCAGGGCCATGCTGCCGAGCAAGATGGTCCGGCAACCGTCGTTGCTCGAATTTCTGCCTGGCTCAGATTGGGTGTAAATCACCAAACTCACAGGAACGTCCTCAGTTTACCCCGGGGAGATCCTGCCCCACGCGAGGACAGCAGGCAGCCGGAGACGCTGCTTGTGCTCGGAGCGGGACGTGGGCTTCGCCGCCCTCCCTGCGGCGGGATGTGCCGGGAGCTTGGGGCAACCCGGGATGAGCACGGAGCAGCCGGCACAACTCCCCGGCTGCTTGCTGGCCCCGCGGCTCCCAGAGCATGCCTGCCTCTTCCCGTCTTGTCTCCACTCTCTGCTCGATTTGTATGGGTTTGTTTTTTTTTTTTTTTTCCTCATTACACGTTTCAAACACCATCTGGACTTGAAATGATCAGCTCCCAACGGCGGGGGGTGAGTCACAAACCTGCCTCCTCGCTGCACGGGGAGACGGGGAGACAAAACTGCCCTGGGTCCCACTCCCACGGGGCTGGGGACCCGTACAAACCCCCGAGGGGACAGCAAGCCCTGGGAAAAAAGAGCCCGGAGGGTCGGATCCAGGAAAGTTCCCATCCACCTACTAAGATTTTCTGAACTGGCTGGCACTGGTGGAGCGTGCAAGTGTGTGCGGCTGAGTGTCTGGCCATGATGAGGGATGCTCGGCAGGACGGATGGCATCTCTGGCTCCCCACTGCTGCTCAGCTGCCCAGTTGAGCCCAGCAGGGCCCAGTTTAGCTCTAGCCTGGGCACTGGCCACACTGGCTGGCTCTCTCCCATGGCTTGCAATGCTGATCGGAGCTGAGAGCACACACACGCTCTCCAGTGCTGCTGCTTTTCCTGCCTGCTGCGGCATAACCTGATTTTTTTTTCTTAATGTTGGGTAATTAAGGGGGAAATTCAATTACCAGTCAGCAAATATGCGAATGAGGTGGGAGAAGCAGCCTGTGTGCCCAGGCTGGGGAGGACGGAGGGTGCGGGAGCTCAGCAGCATGGTTTGCTCTCATGTATCCATACGCACCGGGTTGCGCACGGTGCCTGGTGCCGACCGAGTGCCCGGAGCAGGGGACGCAAACGGCGCTGAGCCCTGCTCCATGCCAGTGTCCCTGCTTCCCTAGGGCTGGACATGAAGCCGGTGCCCTGGTCCCGTGGTGCCAGCGAGCACCAGCGCCTGTTGCTTCTCTCCACAGAAGGGTGCTGGAGGCGGCCAAGAAGGCGAACCAGACGGGACACTTCATCTGGATGGGCTCGGACAGCTGGGGCTCCAAAATCTCCCCAGTCCTGCACCTGGAGGAGGTGGCCGAGGGCTCCGTCACCATCCTGCCCAAGCGGGTCTCTGTCAAAGGTAAGGGGCTGCGCTCGGTGGGTTCCCTCAGCTCCCCCCTGGGTCAGCCGTCCCCCTGACAGCATGCCCTTAACCGCCGTGAAAGACTCCGTGTTTTGCAGTGGGTCTTCCCTGAGTGGGTTTTCCAGCCTGCCGCTTTGCCTGAGTGGCAGCTTGGATACAAACCCACTGCAATCTTATGTCTCCCTAGACCCCACTGCTTGCAAGACCCTCCTTCCCCTCTGCCTGGGGAGTTTTGAGCCATGTTAAGCATCTCTCTGCCAACCCAGAGATTTATCCCCTCCGTCCCCTCTTCTCCGGGCAGGTTTCGACCGCTACTTCTCCAGCAGGACGCTGGACAACAACCGCCGAAACATCTGGTTTGCTGAGTTTTGGGAGGAAAATTTCCACTGCAAGCTGAGCCGGCACGCACTGAAGAAGGGCAGCAGCATCAAGAAGTGCACCAGTAAGAGCTGTGGGGATTCTGTGGGTGAGCGGAGGCTCACAGGCACGTGGTGCTGTATTGCACAGGGTGCACAGGGACGTGAAGGTGATGGCAGAGAGCCCAGGGCAGGCATTAGGAAAGTTTTGCTTGCTTTCCCCTTATGGCCTTTCAGCATAGGCACGTCCTTATTGCTCCAGAGCTGCCAGCCCAGCTCAAGGCAGCTACATGGCAATTAATGCTCCGTGCATGCGGTCTCGGTTGTGAGCGTGGTTTTTTTGGACTAAGCATCAAAGCTAGGTGGGAATTTGGGGAAGGCTGGAGAAACGCCGGTGCTTCTGCAGCGTGGGGAACGTGGGCAGCGCAGAGCTTCTTGCCTCCACAGGCACTCGGGTGTCCAGTGGACTCGTGACGGTGGCAGCTCGCTTCAAAGTGGACAGGAGTGTTGCACAGAAATGCTTTTGTGTCTCCCTGCGTGCTGTGTGTGATCCAGGAAAGTGTGGAGCCTGCTTGGTTTGTGTGTGTGCGAAGGCACCCTCCCCATGCAGAGCTCCCAGGGCTGCTCCCTCGTGCACGCTTCTTGCACATCTCCCTTCCCTTGGTGCCATCTTCTGTGGGTACAAAACCACCCAGATTTGGGAGATTTGGGGCATTATTTTGCAGCATTTGGACAAGTGCCTTTCTCACCGTGTGCTTGGCAGAAGCACCGTTGTCCCATGTAAGGCATAACGCCACTGGTGCATCCTTGCTCATTGCAAGCAGCTCCTGTCTCACCTGAACAGGCTAAAAGGTGGAGTGGTTGCAGAGAAATGAAGCCCATCGATAGCGCAGGGTCAGGATCTGGCTCTTGCTTAGCCAGCACTGAGGCTAAGCCAGGAATGGTGCTGCCGGGCACCCCAGGGGAGGGTGCACAGATGCCCAGAGAGGAGATGATCGCCCCTGGGCATGTGCTGGAGTGGCGTTTGCCACCGTCTCCTCGCAAACCGCTTTGCTGATGTGCCCCTTTGCCACCCCAGGCAGGGAACCTCATCCCGGCAGAGCCCAATTCCAGGCCCCCGATCCCTTCCGCAGCCCCCACTGTGCATTTTTAGCCATTTCCAGCTAAAAGAGGCTTGTAGGGATTAATGCAGTAAACAAGCAACCAGGGGATCTGTCTTGCTGACAGTGCTGCTGCCTAGGTGATGGTTGGAGGCTCAAGGAGGTGACATGTTTACTGAGAGATGGGAGAGATTTACTGCCTGCCTGGCACCGGCTGAAGACAGATAACGACGCGGCGGCTCACAGGCTGCGACGTGGCAGGACTTGGGGACATTTACGCATCTGCCCTGTCCCCTTGGGAGGGACGTCTGTGGAAGCCGTGGCGTGCCAACGGGCGGATGGACCTGGCTGTGCCTGGAAAGTTTGATCATTAAGGGTTTTTTTTCCCCCACTTTCACTGCTGAGGATGAGAGGGATGGTGCTTCCACATTCTCTCCCTTGCAGGCATTTCCCAATGTTCAGCTGATGATCTGGGGACACCTCTGTGTCCCCACAAGGACTTTCCAGTGCTGCAGCTTCCCCAAGTAGTCTTGCAGCTAATGCATAGGCACGAGTTTGGTAAGGAGCAAGGGCATGCAAGAAAACTTGCCCCTGACCATGGTCTTGGGGTAGCTGAGAGCTCTTTTTCTTTTGGGATTGCATCAAGAAATCCCTGGCACCAGGAAATGCATGAGCAGGTCCTGCAAACCACTGATCTCTTCATCTTCGTAGTAATGTAGCATTTAAACAAGCGATATTTCAGGGCCAAGGTATTAGTGGAGGCAGCTGAAACCACAACATGGCAAATGTCCTAGGAACTGTCTTTAAATTATCTGAATTTGTCAGCAAATAAATTATGTCTTGAACGTTTGCTTGGCAGATAAATGGAGAGGGGAAATAACGCACGATGAAGCAAATAACCTGCCTGTGCAGATCCATGTGCTCCTGCTTTGCACGGCTTATACAAATGTCCTGTTTGGGGCTGTTTTCTAGAGAGAATCGTGCTGACTTTCTCCATGAGCTTCAAGTTTGGGTAGAGCCCAACATGCACAGAGAAATGCTGGCTTTGCTTGCTTTTGCATCCCAAAACCCAAACCGAAGGGTCCCACCACTGAATAGGAGAGCTCATGGCTCTCCTTCAGGTATGGGAGAACTGGGAGGAAGGTGAGGGGCAAGGGCTGGGGTGGGCACCAGGTTTTGGGGCAATTCCTGCTGGCAGCAGCTCATGTTATCCCCGACACTAGCCCTAGCATCCATCAGGACCTGTGCACTCCATCCCCAGGCTGTCCTGCTGGGACCAGGATCAGGCCAGGACCTGTCTCCCAGATGCTTTTGCAGCAGGATCTCCTTAGCATCCTTCCTCACCTCCAAGCTCTCTCCGCCGGGCTATGTCCCCGACCCTCCTGGGTTCAGCAGGCTGCCGCAGGGAAGCCAGCCCCGCTCGCACCCGGCCGGCCAGGCTGGAAAAGTTCCTGCCAGCCGCCGCTTCGTTAATAATTCACACACGTGTGGATGCAGACGGGGAGGTCCTGGGGTGCTGCGAGTGGAGACAGAGGAGCCGACGGCAGCGCCGGGTTTGCCGGGCCGATGGGGTGGCAAGGGCAGGACGGGGCATGGCTTGGGGGTCCATCTCCCCTCTGCCACCTGCACAGGGACTGCAGGATGCTCCCAGGCCCTACGGGCTACTCTTTTTTTCCAGGAGAGCTAATTAATGGCCTTCGTTTAGCAGGGCTGGATGGTAACTGTGCTTTGAAGCAGGGCTGGGGATTTCTCTGCGCTCTCACCTTCACCCGACCAGGCTGCAGATAGATGCAGAGCAGCAACGTGGGTGGGGGGGAGAGGAGGTTTTATTTGATTTTCCTTCTTTATTTGTGATTCTTCATATTCTTTTCCCTTTCTGTTTTGCTTTTCTCTGGTCTCTTCTTAATATGGGGTTGTTTTTTTCTGGCACTGGCTGTTTTCCAGCACAGCATGCCCCAGCCGGGCCAACGGGGGAGGATTTGCACTGCTCACCTGGTAGTTAAGATGATAAAAGGCTCCTGTTGACCGAGGCCGGGTCTGAGCGGGCAGGGGCATCCCAGCAATGCCTCTGCTCGGCTTTCCTTCAGTTCCACTGGCTGTCCAAACGGGCCCTGCCAGCCTCGCTGCGAGGGCAGCTCAAGCCCTCGTTGCAGAAAGATGTTTGCAGCGAGCATCCCTCACGGGGGAACAGTCCCTGCTCTCCGGATGGGCTCATCCAGCCCGAAAACACAACGATGGGTGCTGGGTGCTGCTGCCAGCACCCATGAGATTCAGAGATTCAGAGGCGACACCATCCCCCGGCTCTCCGGAGCAACACTGTGAGCGATTTTGATTAACTCCCACTGAAAGCCGGCGCTGGCAATGTGATGGGAATTGATGCTAATCCTGTCTCATCCACCGCTTGAGAAGATAGCTGCGTCCGTCCTCTGAGGGGTGCCCGCGGAGGCTCATCACGCACTTGAAAATTAATTATCAGCCCTGTAGAACGATGCACGACCCTGCTATTATAATCAGCAGGGTCACATCCCTTTCGCGGCCCTAATCTACTGCGAGTTTGGTGGAGATTTATTGTCTCCATGTCAGGAATGAGCCTCGGCTTTCTGCTCCACGTTGTCCCCTCTGTGCACCAGCCTAATTCCCATCTGCAAAAAGCAGCTGGGGCCTGGGGCAAGGTGCCCGACCGACAGCCCTGGGGACATCTGCTTATCTGCAACAGCTCAGCTTTGGCACCGGAGCCGGCTTCTCCCACTGCGCTGGGCTGACGCCGGTCGCTGCAAGCCAGAGGGACGTTTGGGGGGAAAATCTAGCCTCCACAAGCTTGTGTTATGACAGCGGGTTGTATTTTACTTGCTGGGACCTGTGTGGGATTTGAGGTACCTGCTAGGATGCTGAGGAGCTGGGAAGGGATGAGTCCTGGGTCCTGCGTATCCCCTGGGCGCAGCAGCCTCTGCGGGGCAGCAGGACGGTGCCGGGGCTGGCAGTGGGGCTGGGACATGCCCACAGGCTCAGGTCCCCCGGACAGTCTATTACACTCTTTTTTTAATAGGTAATTATCTTGACAAGATAGAGTGGCTTGTCTGCGCCTTGAGAGATGAGTGTGGGGAAAGGCCCGAAGTTGAGGGAGAAGATTAATAGCTCTTGTCAATAATGTGGAAGAAAGGATAACATGACGGGTTTCGCATGAGTAATCTCCACACAGTCCAAAAGCATTTTTATAACTTTGAAGGATGGGCTATAAATTCACCTCCTTGATATCATCTTTTCTTGTTGGTCAGTTCGCTATCAATTTGGGTTAGCGTCTTGTCAGTGGCACGTTTCGCTCTCTGTCCCGGTGCAGGGACTGCCGGGTGCGTGGCTCTCGGGGCCGTCCCCGCTTGGTGGACATTTGCTCCGCATCCAGCGCTGGCTTTGTCCCACCTTCCCGCAGCGGGGAAGAAGGGGATCAGCAGCCTGTGCCTTTTCTGTCCTCATCTGCAAAGGCTCTGTGCCCTGGTCCCCTGCAGTCACCGTAAATCCCCACCTTGCATCAGGGAGCATCCGTGCACGGTGGAGCCCGAATTAATTTTGGACACCCTCGGATGGCTTTCTAGGATGCCTCTGCCTCTCTGGAGGATGGAGGCTGTGCCTTCAGCTCCCTGAGGAACCTGCCTTCCCTTTCGCTGTTGCTGAAGGAGCTGTGGCCTGGCAGGGTGCCCGGCCATTCCGCAGAGGTAATGATGGAGGTGCAGAGGCCGTGGCTCTCTGACGTGGTGTCACCCCATGGGAGATGCTTTCTTAGCTGTAATTAACAGCATGCTACATTAATCGGCGTCTTTTGCTAAATGATTAACATGTTTCTAGTCCCATTAAGGGCAGTTATGACAGAAGAGGCAGGCAGCTGTCACCGGTAATTACCAGATCTTTGCAGGATCCTGCAAGCTGGGATGGCCAGGGAGGCTGCAAAGGGCTGCGGGGTCAGCGGGGTGGGAGGGTGGCAGGGGGTGACGAGGGGAGCAGGGTGACAGGAGGCTTTGGAAATGAAATGATAGAGACTGAGCCGGTTGGATCTCCTGGCAAGATGAAGGAGGTCAGCCCACAGGGGTGGGGATGGGACGTCAAGCACAACCCCACCTGCATCCCACTGGGGGACGTGGGAGTACGGGGATGTCCCATGGCTCTGGGATGTGACATCCCAAGGGCTTTTGGCAGCGCAGATGGGTGCCAGCACCCACGTTTTCAGAACTACATTACAGGGAGGTTGGTTGGGTATTTCCCCAGTGAATGCGTTTCTTGGCTGCAGAGGCCAGCTCATGAACCCCAAACCTTCCCGGTGTGCTGCTCAGAGGGGCTGGGACCCCAGGTGTCCCCCCTGGCTGTCCCTCCTGACCCCTCCAGACAAGGGAGACACAGGTGATGGGAGGATTCTCAGCCGGCAGAGAGGCTCGAGCCCTAAGCCCTGGCAGTGCAGACTCAGCCAATGCCTTGGGCTGGCACTGCGACATACAGCTGCAATGTGGGTTTTCGTTTGGGAGGGTTTTGTTTTTTTTTTTGTTTTTTTTTTTTTGTTTGAGATGCATTTCTGCCCTGCTGCTCCTTCCTCGGGCATGCCTCGGTAGCATAAGCTTTCTACTGGGAAAGAGGTGCCCCGGCTGGCTGATGGGTTTGTGGTTTTGGGAATGGGGTTGGAGCTTCTAGCTGCTTCAGTCCAGAGTGAGCTTGTTTGCAAGGGTTTGGCTGCAGCAGAAATGTCCCTGTGGGGAATGGCTGGGATGGCAGGGAGATGGCAGCCCGGCTTTACATGTATCTGCAGACCGAGAGCGGATCGGCCAGGACTCCTCGTACGAGCAGGAGGGCAAGGTTCAGTTTGTCATCGATGCCGTCTACGCCATGGGCCACGCTCTGCACAACATGCACAAGAACCTGTGCCCTGGCAAGGTAGGGCTGTGCCCCAGGATGGACCCGGTGGACGGCGTGGAGCTGCTCAAGTACATTCGCAACGTCAACTTCTCAGGTCTGTCCGTGCCTGGGGCGGTGGGGAGGAACAGCCCCGTGGGGCTGGGTGTCTCGGTTTGTCCCCCATTATGGGTCACACAGCAGCACCCACAATTTATTCATATTACCATTTGGTACCCACCGCACTGCAAATGCTGGCGGCAAAGATGGGGTGCTTTTGCAGCAGATGAGGAGGTCTGAGCTTCCACATGTCCTGGGAGCCTTTGGAGAGTAACCTGGCAGCAATCCTGCCCTCACCCTGCCATCCTGCCTGCCTGGCCTCTCCTCTCGCCCGCTCCCCCCCGCCGCCTCCTCACATCGCGGCTGGCAGAGGTCCCACTGAATCACACTGCCGCGTCCTTGTCTGTCTTCAGAGCTCCTCTGGAAATGCATCTTTTCCTCTGCTCTATCTCCTTAATAAACATTTTCTGTCTTGTCCTCCTTATTACTTCTATTTATCTCCACTCTGTGATCTCCTCTGCAGTGTCTCTTTTATTTATTTTTCCCTCTTGCTTGATTTTTCTCTTCCTTCCTTTCATTAGTATTTATCTGCACAGTTCACCTGATTTAACGTTAAAGCTGCCTTTTCCCCCTTTCTTAAAAGAAGCAGTAAACCAGCTGGTGTAACAGTGCTGGGTGCCTGGCATCACTCGGTGAGCTCTGGCTCCTGGGGCGATCAGTGGGTCAATACCATAAGGTCCCTGCACCAGCTTGGGTTTGGGGTTGGTTTTCTTTTCCCCATTTGTTTCCTCCATCCTGTGCCCATGCTGGCATCATCCTGGCAGCTTGCAGCACTTCCAGCAGTGAGAAACCCCACGCCAAGGGGGAAGGATCAAACCAGAGCCCCCTTTGACACCATCACCCAGGGCACCCTGTGCTGCTGGGTGCTGTGGGTGCTGAGCCCTCCCTCTTTTGCAGGCATTGCTGGGACTCCCGTGACGTTCAACGAGAACGGAGATGCGCCGGGGCGTTATGACATCTACCAATACCAGATCAGGAACTCCACTCCTGAGTACAAAGTCATCGGGCAATGGACAGACCACCTCCACCTAAAAGTAAGGCTGGGGGCTGGCTGGTGCCTGTGGCGTGGCTGTGCACAGTCCGTGCCAAGGGGAAGGTCCTGCAGATTTCTCCTGCACCCATCGAGGCCACGTAGGGTGTAGCAAACCGGGCTGGGAGCCAGGGAGCCCGTGGGTGCAAAGTTAGGCAGCTAAACTTGGGGGCGGTCAGAGGGGAGGGTGTCCCCCAACTACACACTTGTACATGGTTCAGCCACGGTGACCCACCATCCATGTGTGTGACCGTGTCCCACGGGCTCTGGGCATCCAACTTTGCAGCTCTTGTAAGGGAAGAAGCCAGAACAGAGCAGAGGGTTTTTTTCCAGGGAAGGAGGGACTTTCTTTTGGGTTTCTGGTGTTGAATCTTCCCGAAAAGCCTATGGAGAGCTTCACCGCCTCCCTGTCCCCATGCTGGGTTGGGCTGGGGTCCTTCATGGGATGTACTGATGGGGCGAGGGGCCAGATCTGGGCAACACCGCTGTGAGCAGCAGCAGGGCATCACCCTGTGCCCCAGGGATGCTTGACAGATGCCCAACTCGAGCATCAGTGGGGCTGGTGCCATCTCGCCCCACAGGTGGAGAGCATGCTGTGGCCAGGGGGTGGGAGCCAGCTCCCCAGCTCCATCTGCAGCCTGCCCTGCAAGCCGGGCGAGAGGAAGAAGTTGGTGAAGGGCATTCCCTGCTGCTGGCACTGCGAGCGCTGCGATGGCTACCAGTACCAGCTGGACGAGTTCCACTGCAAGCGGTGCCACTTCAATGAGCGGCCCAACGAGAACCACAC
Source organism: Buteo buteo (assembly GCF_964188355.1). Lineage (NCBI taxonomy): Eukaryota > Metazoa > Chordata > Aves > Accipitriformes > Accipitridae > Buteo > Buteo buteo. The sequence goes on along the minus strand of NC_134193.1, from coordinate 4,724,278 downwards.
CAGCTGCACCCCCATCCCCATCATCAAGCTGGAGTGGAGCTCGCCCTGGGCCGTGGTGCCCGTCTTCATCGCCATCGTGGGCATCATCGCCACCCTCTTTGTGGTGGTCACCTTCGTGCGCTACAACGATACGCCCATCGTCAAGGCGTCGGGGCGGGAGCTGAGCTATGTCCTGCTGACGGGCATCTTCCTCTGCTACGCCACCACCTTCCTCATGATCGCCGAGCCCGACTTGAGCACGTGTTCCTTGCGACGCATCTTCCTCGGGCTCGGCATGAGCATCAGCTACGCCGCCCTGCTCACCAAGACCAACCGCATCTACCGCATCTTCGAGCAGGGCAAGAAGTCGGTGAGTGCCCCCCGGTTCATCAGCCCTGCTTCCCAGCTGGTCATCACCTTCAGCCTCATCTCGCTGCAGCTCGTGGGCGTCTGCATCTGGTTCATCGTGGACCCGTCCCACTCTGTCATTGACTACGAGGACCAGCGGACTACAAACCCCCACTTTGCCCGGGGCATCCTCAAATGTGACATTTCGGACCTCTCCCTCATCTGTTTGCTTGGGTACAGCATGCTTCTCATGGTCACCTGCACTGTGTATGCTATTAAGACTCGCGGGGTCCCAGAGACCTTTAATGAAGCCAAACCCATCGGGTTCACCATGTACACTACTTGCATTGTGTGGTTAGCCTTCATCCCTATATTTTTTGGGACGTCACAGTCGGCGGAAAAGGTAAGGGAGGAGGGTAGAGGTCTGGCTGATGGTCCTGTGGGCTGCAAGGAAGGGGGCTGAGAGAAGCTGAGATGTCCTAAGCAAGGAGGGGTGCTTCTCTGCAGTTCTGCCAGCTTGGGAATTGTGGTGGGAAGAGTTGGTTTGCAAACCTTTTGCGGTACTGGGGAGCAGAGATTTTCCTGTTTCATTTTCTCCCTTTTCCTCTGGTTTTCTGTGCCCTGTTGGCCCTGCTGCCCCTCTCCAGACTGGGTAGCAGTGGGCAGCACAGGCTGTGTGGGCTGCAGGAGGATGAGTCCCCAGGGCAGATCCAGGTCCCTGCTGCCCACACAGCACCTTTTCCTGGTGCTGAGTCAGTGATGGAGGCCGAAGAGATGGAGCTGCCCTTTGAAATCCCCAAGAGCTGGAAGCAGCAGAGGGCAAGGGCAAAGGAGGGGGAGCAGAGCAAGCCCTCAGCACATCCCTTCCCTTGCCAGGGCGCGTGGCAGCTTGCAGCTTCTCACTCGATTACCGTTTCACTGTGATTTTAATTAACACCTGTGTGTTTGGCAACACGGCACCGACGACAAATTGCTCGGCTGGGCTGCGGCGGGCAGGGTGGCACAGAGCTGCAGGGGGAGCAGAACGGCTCCGTCTCACTGAGGAGTTTGTGGAGCGAGCATTCCCTGCGACTCTGAATGTGACTTTGCACACAGTGTAGATGAGGCCAGGCCAGATAATCTCAGAGATGGATTTGTGCTGTGAAACAACCTGTCTGTCTGTCCGCCTCCCCGTCCTCGGCTCCTGGAAGGTGGTCCTGGTGCAGGTACCCACAGGACCGAGGCCAGCCCTGATGAAGCTCTGTGCTCCAGTGAGAGGGAGCGAGAACAAAGAAGAAAAAATCTCATGAATGAGACCCAAATCCCCTTTGCCTGCCAGCCAAAACAAGAATCGCATTTATGTTAAATGCAAACAGTTCATGCCTGCCAGCCTGGCGCTGCCTGTGACAAATAAATCTTAGTGTTCCTATTCCCTGGGAATCCCCGGGGTGACCCACCACCCAGATTCCTTCTCTGGACCCTTCATGACTGGGATAATTTCCCCCGAGTGTCCCCACCACGATGCTGAGCTGCTGACGCCACGGCTTTTGGAAACACCTATTGCAAAAGGGCCAGGGGTGGTTTGCTGAGACATCTTTTGCTGTGGACACCAGTTTCAGACGTGTCCTGGAGAGCTGTCTCTGCACAGAGCATCAAACCCCAGAGATCAAGGAGGCCGAGTCTGCACGGGCACCTTTCACCTTGGCTCAACCAAAAAGTCTCTACCAAGCTAGCCCGTGCTGGCTGGAAGTGTGAAGGAGAATTAAAGGAAATAAATGGAGCCTTTTCCAGCATTTCCATTTTGATGAGATGGCAGGGGAGATACTAACAAGAAAGCAGGTTTTTTAAGAAATTATTGCAAAACAAAAGCTCCCTTAAAGCCTCCTTAATGTGCTCGGCATACTGTGGGTAATAAAGATGGAAATGATAATGATTGTAGATTATGCGCAAGGTTGCTCACCTCTTCACTGCAGCTTGTCATGGGATAATTTAGGGCTGCCGAAAGCTGGCTGTCAAGCAGCAATTCGACAATAGGCTGTGCCTCACTTCGGGGGCTTGTAATGTGCAGGGCTTCTCTGTTATTAGGCTGCTAACAAGCTGATTAGAGGCGGAAAAAGTGATGTTCCCAACTCCCCTTGGACGCAGCTCTCTTTCTCAAAGTCTGCCGCTGCCACGGCATCCGCTGAGCAATCCCAGGAGGGGTTTGTGGTGTTTCAGCTTGGCGCTCGGCCGTGCCGCTGCGGGATGTGAGCTCTGAGCGTCTCCAGGCTGTGGCTGAAGGGCGACAGATGCGCTTAAAGGGGCAGCCAGAGGAACTGGGTACTCGGTACTGCCTCGATGCTTTTAGCTGCTGGTTTGCAGTCTCAGGGAGAAAAAGATCAAAAAGGTGTCGTTACACAGCCTGCACAGAAGATCTGACTCTGATCACGTCCTTGGGATGACAACTGGGTGGTATTGGCATTGCCATCACCCCACGGTGGTGCTGGTGATGCCTGGGATGCTCAGCTGGGCATCCCCAGGCCACCACGGGGAGGGATCCCCTCACTTTTGCCCTGTTGCTACTGGGATTAAGGCCCCGTTGGGCTCTGTGGAGGGTCAGCACACCTGAGAAAAGAAAAGCCAGGAGCATTGGCTGGGCCGTTGTTCTCCCCATAGAGCACAGCTGGAGTTTTGCTCGAGTCCTGAGGACACCATGGGGCAGACCCACACCTCCAAACGCTGGCTGGCACCTCTGCCCCGACCCCATCTGAGCCTGTGGCCAAGGCTGCCTCATAGTCTGGAGGAGTTGGATAAAAATCTCCATTTTTATTTTATTTTGCTTTACCTCATGCCTACAACTTTGCATGGAGGTGGCATATTATCATAACAAGTCCCCGAAGCCTTTTCTCAAAAGAACCTCTTATCCCTGCCGATCCCAACGGATTACAGAAATAGCAATAACAGAGGATCTAAAGAAAGAGACAATTTCCTGCGCTGATAAGGCGGCAGCTGAACAGCGGTGTCATTGTCTGGTTCTCCGTTTATCACATTTGCTTTCAGCGAGGGAAAAGAGGGAGAGAGGAAGGAAGGAGAAGGACTGTCCAGTGGTTTGTTTAGCAGTGCCGGATGAGGCTTGAGCGGGTTTTCCCTTCCCCAGCACCCACGGTGGAAAAAAATCGCTTGCAGCTGGCTCAGGCCTGGATTTAGAGTCAGAGGGTTGCCAATTAATGGGAGAGATTTGCTTTGGGACAAACATAAGCTCTGCAGGGCTGTGCCTTGAGCCTGGGCTGCTCCCCTGGGGCAGGACTGGCTGATCCAGCCCTGGGGTAAAGGCTGAGCATGGCGCTGGGCTTGGGGACTTGCGCTGGGTCATTTAGGGTTGCTGTGGTCCCTGGACGCAGCGTCATCGTTCTGAGTCAGAGACAGGCTGTGTTCTTTGATCCTATCCACGAAGCAGCGAACGTTGCCGAGCCAGGAGCTGTAACTTCTTTGATAACTGCAGCGCACACCTCAAAGAGCTCTGGAGAAAGATCAAGTGTTGTTAACAGAGGGGCAAAGTGGGGTCCTGGGTTGGAAACCAATTAAGAGAGTAGGAACCAAAACCGTGAGAAATGGTCATTTTTTGATGTGGCAAAAGGTTAACTGTGCTGTGCTTTATGGCGGTGTTTAGACTCCAGGCTAAAAATATTTCTGAGCTGAAAAGGGGCTTGCTGCGGCATGGTGCAAAGCTGTTGAGGTTAGTACAGGCTGCAATAAATGGGGCTGTTTCTGGCAAATGCATCATTAGGGTGAAGGTAGCCACAGTGGCCCTCTGAGACCCCAAAAGTGCTGCAGGGGTTTGAGGAGGGCTAAGAGATGGGGGGAGCCTGGAGCTGGTGCCACCCGGGGTCTTGGTGGAGTGGAGTCCCCGGCAGCACGGGGGGATGGAGCCCTGACCCAGGCGTGGAAGAAGCGTGCGCGGAGATGTCTTGTCTGAGCTTGAGCTCAGCTGCTCTTTCCCTCTTTGCTGAAACGCCTCCGAGTCCCGAGGCACGGGTGGGAGTTGCTGCAGAGGCAGGAAATATGGAAATTGCTGTATTGCAAAAAGTGAGGCTCCTCCGAAAGGCATCTGCTGAGGAGCAGGAGGGTGGGCAGGCGGGGGAGCCGGGGAGGTGAAGGGCTGCTGAGCCTCAGCCGTGCCCCACGGGGTGTCACGCTGGTGCCAAGCACAGTTGTGCCGGTCCCTGGGACAAGGGTTGGGGTGCCTGGAGTTGGCGACCCAGTGCTGCCCTCATTCCCGGCAAGTCCAGGATACCTGCGGCAAAGTCTGGAGAGTTTCAGCAGAAAAAAAAGAAAAAAAAAAGAAAAAAAAAGAAAAAAAAAAGAAAAAAAAAGAGCGGATATTCTGGCACAGAGATATGTTTTGACTTTCCTTGATGAAATGACATTTTTATTTCCAAAAACTGCCTAGATCAACTCTGCGTGCATATAGAGAGAAGGTGGAACAAACAAACCAGTGCATGTGACAGCAAGAGGTTTTATTCTGGGGACAAACGAAACTTTTCTGTTGACTCAGAACAAGCTTTGTTGCTTTTTCTCTTTTGAGTTGAGTTGGAACACTTTGGGCCCATGTGTTTTTTTCTTTGCACGGTCACAGCTGGGACATGCAGGTCCTGCGGTGGGATGACAGCCCCGGCCGGGAGCTGCTGCCTGCTGCCAGCGCTCACTCGTGGGATGGAGCTGCCTCTGTGTATCTTCTCCCCAGGGAGCCCTGTAGAGCCTCTGTGCTCAGCTTCTGTCCTCAGTCACCTTTTTTGCTCTATTGGCTCTAGAAAATGAACCAGCAGGTTAAGTGTGTGCAGCTGGGGAGGTGGGGAACCCCTGCCCTCGCTGATGCTGCGGCTCCTGGGCTCCCCCGGTTCCTCCAGGTCCTGCCACCTTGCACGGCACCAAATCCCACACGTGAAAAAACTACAGAAGAAACCCCGGACACCGCTCTGTGACTGAGCCATGGGATGAAGTTCAGAAACTGCCTTAAGCCTCTTCCTAAAACCTTGTTAGCAACCTGCAAAACAGCCCCAGCATCTGAGCATATCTGGAAAAGAAAAAAAGGTGCACACAAAGGCACCTGAAGACCCAGAGCCCTCTCCCTGTTCAGCCCAGAGACACCCAGTACGTGAGCTATGCTGGGATAGAGGAGAGGACGCTGGAGAGAACGGAGCCCTGTGTTGGAAGCAGGGATGCTGACGGAGCAGGGATGCTCACAAAGGGGCTTGTCCACCCGTCCTCCTGTGTTGCTCGGGGGTGAGAGGTGGGGATGGGCGGAGGGAGGGGGTCTCTTTTGCCTCCCATTGCCGCCTGCTTCAGATGCCCCCGGCTTGTGAGGAGCCTGCCAAATGCTTTCCATAGAAAAATGGATTATTCTACAGTCAGATTAATGGGCTTTCATTTTGCAAAACATCTGTCACTGTTAGTCCTGGACAGTGAGCGTGAAATTAGTTTTGACTGCAGAAAGGCAACGTCGGTGTGTAATATGTGACTTACATGACAACGGCCCAGGGAGCCGGCTGGGGAATGGGAATTACCTGTTGAAGGCAGCTGGGGGTGCCCCGGGCCGGTCCCTGGGAGTGGGTGTCCTCGCTGTGCCCATCACCGTAGCATCGGAGCTCTCGCCCTGCGGCTGGTGGAGTCTGCTGCGAGTGTTAGGGAGGAGAGAGGGAGGGTGAAGAGGGCACAGGGCTCCGTCTCTGGTGATGTTTTTGAGTTGGGGTGCTGGCAGGTTGCTGCCGGAGCATGCATGAGTGCTGGGAGGGCTTGGCGCAGGGAGGCTGTGCCAGAGCCCCGAAATGCAGGTCAGGGCCCTGAAATGCGCGTCAGGGTGCCGGCACAGCCTCCCCATGTTTGCAGGTAGGGAAACACCAGCAAAAGTGAGCCAGAGACCTCTCTGGGTGCACTTTGGCCCATGCAACAAGTTGAGTCTGATGTTTAAGATCCAATACTGTCAACATTTCCAACCCTGGCTCCCCATCCCTTCATTTATTTAACCCCAGTGTTTCCATGTTCCCGTTTCCTCTCTTCCTTTCCCAGCTGACCCTTTCTGGCCCCTACAGAGCCGTGGTGAGTCTCAGCTCGTGCCCTTGTGTCTTGCAGATGTACATCCAGACCACGACGCTCACCATCTCGGTGAGTCTGAGTGCCTCGGTGTCCCTGGGCATGCTCTACATGCCCAAGGTGTACATCATCCTCTTCCACCCGGAGCAGAACGTCCCCAAGCGCAAGCGGAGCCTCAAGGCGGTGGTGACGGCAGCCACCATGTCCAACAAGTTCTCTCAGAAGGGAGGTTTCCGCCCCAATGGAGAGGCTAAATCGGAGCTCTGCGAAAATCTGGAAACACAAGGTAAAGTGGCTCCCTGTGGGGATGGGGAGCTGGTCCTGCCGGGGACTGACGTGGTGCTGGGAAGCCCAAAGCCCTGGCTTGCTGGTGGGCCATAGCCATGCTGTCCTGCATGGATGCAAGCAGTGCTGTCAGCTCTGCTCCTTGGCAAAGGGACATCTCAGCTCCCTCCTGCCCCATGGCTTGGCCTGCCATCTCCCAAGAGCGAGGGCAGCGTGGGAAGGGATGCATCCCGCGGGCTGGGGGCCACTCTGCTACCTGCTGTGCCCAAAGTCACCCCGAGGAGGGAGGTGTGCTCCAGTTATCTGCACTCCAGCCGGGGCACTTGCAGGGATTCGTGGCTCTCGGTGAGGGGACAGCATCATCTCCTGTCTGTGGGCAGGGGAGATTCCCCCTTTGTTAATTTATTCCCACCCAAGAAATGCCATTTTCCATTACTGCAGCTACGTTGCTGAGACAGGACATGTCCTGCCTCCCTCTGATCAAGATTGCTCCCGGTACTCCCATCCCTCCATAGGCCTGTTTGCGTTATCCCGTGGGAAATGCTGCTGGGTGGGTAGCAGGGGAAATAATGCTGGAGACACGGTCATGCCACTGCTGGGTAAGATGCTGGCTGGGGCACATGGAAATCTGCTTGAATACCTCGAGAAGGACCCTAATGTTGAGCCCACCCTGGGTGCCCGGAGCTGCTCCTGGGAAGGCTCTGGTGTGACGGATGGGAAAAGGTGTTCGGTGTTTGCCTGCGGGCTGTTTCCAGGAGCCAGGCTGGAGCTAAGGCTGACACAGGGACAGAGCCACTGATCTCCCCTGGGAAGAGAGGCTGGGGGCTCAGGAAACCCAGGGAAGGTGGGTGCATGCCTGTTCTGCGTTTGGGTTTCCAAAACCAGAGCCTTGCAGGAGGAAGAAGTGCTTGGATTGCTGGGGTCCTTTGAGAAGGGAAGTCCCATTTGGGCTAATCTGAAGAAAAACCTCACAGAAATACAAATGTTCCTCATGTACCAGCAGAATTTCTGGATTCCAGCGTCAGTGGGATGGAGACCAAATAGCATTTCCATGGAAAGCTGTGATTGTCTTTGTAATCCCACGCTTGCTCTCTTTCCAGCCTCAGCTATTTAATGTCCCTTGGCATCTCTGTATAACCTCCATATCCACATCGCTCTGTGTAATGGCTCTCGCTGGCGGTAGCTCTGTAGGTGATGTCTCTCCGTAGGCAGTCTCTCTGCATAATCAACTCTTTCATCTACCTACCTGCGTTGTGAAGGGCAGCTACACGGTCAGAACCCCCTCGCCGCCTGTGCTAGCGGTGGCTTTTGACAGCCGCTGTCACAGATCTGTGTGGTCTGCGGTCCTACCCCAAAGTGGCAGTGGGTAGGGGTCCCTCTGTTGCCCCCATTTTGTCTGTGCAAGAGATGCTTCATGCAAGGCTGGAGGTATCTGTGGGCTCCCCATGGTAAGGGCTCACTGGGAACATGCCAGCCCTGGGCTGGGGAGCCACCTGGTGCTGGACTCCCCATGGCATCAGTGTCACAGGCTGTGACGCTGTGCATGTGTGATCTTGTCTCCCTCCAGCCACACACGGCTCTTGGCCCAGGCTCTACTGGCACAAAGGGCCAGTACCCCCTTTGCAGCAGAGCTTGGAGGTCCGGATGCAGCAAGCACCTCGTCTGGGACCTGAACCCAAACATTCCCATATGCTCTTCGCTGTGCTGAGCATCCTTCTCTCCCACGGGACTCACAGCAGGAGCCTCTGAGGATCGTACGTGCTGGGAGCAGGGAGAGCTGAGCCTCCCGTCTGCTGCATCTCCAGCTCCGATGTGTCTTGCATGGGGAATACGGGAGCTCGGTGTGAACGGGGCTGGCGGCACGCTCCCGAGGTGTGCCAAGGTGGGGAGGAAGGCACGGCATCAATGCTGGGGGCAGGAGGCACGGTGGGGTTGTCAGCGCAGGACCAAGGGGCTGTTTTTCACTCTGTCACTGGCGGGTCACGTATCCTTAAATAAACAACAGAATAAATAATTCACAGGGCTTTGATATGGGCAGATTGGCTATGAAAACATTGCAGCTAACAAATAGCTCTGTCAGCTCTAATTTCTTATGGCCTATCTAATTGTTATCTGGGAATACCAGTCTGAAATCTGCAGCAAGGTTCATTTGTCAGTGAGGCACCGAGACAGAGGGAGAGCTGCTGGGCATCCTCTCTGCGTGGTGCCGGTCTCTGCAGAGGACACGTTTGTGCTGCTTGTGGTGTCTCGGGCTTTGCTCCGTGTCCCAGTGCTTGGGAGGACTTGTCGTTGGCTGGAGGGTGTCCGTGTGTCTGCTGAGCCCCATGGTACCTGGGGACCTCATGGTGGGATCTGTGCAGAGCATCGTGCCCGGCCGAAGCGCTGAGACAAGCCAGGGTGTAGCAAGCTGCGGCTTCCACTTCTCCCTGAGCTGTGGCTGCTGCTAAAAGCAAGTGGCGTGCTGCAGCCTCTGAGCCCAAAGGCAGCGGTGCAGCCCTGCGGGGAGCGGGAGGATTTATTGCTATCTGGCATTTTCCTGGCGCTGGTCCTCGCTGCGGCTCCCCCGGTGTCAGTCTGGGACATGTGGTGGCTTTGTAGCCACTGCTGCCTCCTCTCCTCGTGTGTTCAACCCCATCCCGAGGGCTGGGGAAGCTGGAAGGTGACAGCAGGTTGGCGTACGTGCCCTGCTCCTCCAGCACCCGAGCACGGGCACGGGGATCCTTGGCTGAGGGATGCAGCCAGGCTGGTTGGCTTTGTGCCACCCGCTGCCGGTGCTGACAGTGCCCTGCTGCTCAGCTCCCAGCTGCCATGGAGCGGCGTGCAGGGGTGCAGGCTGCCCAGCTTGGACCCCAAATCATGCTCTTGCAGGGCTGGGGCAAGCTGAGCTTTTGGGAATGCGGAGCACCTGCGGTCTTGTCTGTAACAGGTTGCTGAGGGAAGTGAATGGGAGCCTGAGAGCACATTCCCTGTAGCTCATGTCAAGTCCTGGGTCTCTCTTCGGGATGAACTGTCTTCAGAGAGCCCCCAAGGGCGGCTGTGGGCTCAGCCCCTCTGCCACGGCTCAGTGCCCTTGCAGGGAACGATCCTGAGTGCCGGTGCTGGCCGGACCCATGACCAAACCCCATGTCACGTCCCCGCCAGCATCTCCTGGCACGACGGTCAGGTCAGGGTGACGGGAGGGGAGCCAGAAAGGGAGGGTGGACTTCATTAATGATACATGTGAGGTCTGTCTCTCTTTCCAGCACTGGCTACCAAACAGACCTACGTCAGCTATAGCAACCACGCGATTTAGCTCCAGCGATCGCAACTGCCTGGCGTAGAGGGAGGCTGTGGATGCCACGACACGGGAGGGAGCTGAGTCGCATCGCTCGTCGCAGGACGCTGGAGGGGGAGTCGGACGGGACGGGGAGGTGGCAGCGGGGGGACACACACGCTCCTGGTGGGGCCGCTGGGCAGAGCTCCTGGGGAAGATGGTGATCAACAGCAGCAAAAAAAAAAATAATAAAGAAACAATAAAAATAAACCACCAACCAACTGACCACCGTGACAATGCATGCCTCCCCACGGAGGAAGAGGAACAGTTGAGCAGGGGGGACATGGTGTGGGGAAGAGGTGACGGACTTCGGCAAGTCTTTGGGGTTTTTTTTCTGTATCTTGGCAAAAAAAAAAAAGAGACCCAACATTTTCCCTTTTCTGGAATTTGTGAGATTGTTTGTGGTTGTGCAGAACCTTCTGTTTTCTCTTTCTTTTCTTTTAATCCTCCATTTTCTTTTGTTCCTGTCTTCCTCCGTCCCTCTTCACTCTTTCTCCCATATCCTACCAAATTCTATATGTTGCAAAAAGGAAAAATAAATAAAAATACATAAAATTTAAATAAAAAACAGACAACAAAATAAAATAAAATAAAACCTAGACTGTGTTCAAAGTGCTGATTTCTATAGGTGGTTAATTAATGTATGTGATGACCATATGGATTGAAATATGTCTGCTTTATGTACTGACCAGTCAAAAATCAAAAACACACAAAAAAAACAAAGTTCAGTGCCTGGATGTTTATGAACTATTCGATGACTGTGTAGAGCATGATCATTTTTATACGAGGAGATTTCTAATAAAAGACCATGGTTTTGCACTCAGCGTTTGCTGTCTCTTGGTGACTGTTCGTTCCAGGCTCCAGGAGGTGACTTGATTTTGGCTGATGGGGAAGGTCTTGGGTGGCCAAGCGCTCCAGGACAGCATGGGGCTTGGTGTCCTTCCTCTCCGGGCCATCCTGCTGCAAACAGGGTCCTCGTGAAAGGGGATGGGACAGGGAGAGGAGAGCTCAGCATCACCCTGGCACAGCGCATTGAGGCACACGCTGTAGTCTGCACTGCACCAGCGCTCAGGGGTTGGGGCAGGAGCTGGGGCAGAAAGGGCTAATTCCTCCTCATTTGTTTTTCCTCCAAGTGTGGGCTGAGGCTGGAGGGGTGGAGCAGAGAGGAAGGGATTTTCCAGGGCTTCCCCCCCTGCAGAGGCAGGGCCAGCTCCACCCTCCCCATCAGGACCAACCTGGGCTAATTAGGGAGTTGCCAGCTAACAAGAGCAGCTCTGCCCTTCCTGGCTTCAGCCTTCTCCTTGGGATAGCACAGCCTGGTGTGCAAGGTATGTGGCTGTTCAAAGAGTCTTGGCTTTGCCTGTTTTGGGGAGGTTTGGTGTGTTTGCTGCCGGTGTCTCTGCCCCTGTGCTCTTGGAGGGACCCTTGGAAAGGGGGTGGCTGTGCTTGTTTCCTACTGGGTAAGGAGAGGGTGATCCAAGCTTGTCTGTCTTCTGGAGAGCAGATGGGAGGTGGGGAAAGGAGGCAAAGAAAGGTGCTGCTGCCCATCCCAGAGAGGTGAGCTGCCTCCTGCTTTGGGGCAGGTTGTTGCTTTAGGTGTCCAGCAAAAGCACTGGAGCTGGTGGCAGTGTCCTGACCTTGCAGAGGCAACGAGTGTGCTGGGACGTCTCCCCATCCCTTTGCATGTGTTCTTCCTGGCCTGGAGGTGCCCATATATTCCCTTTTCTGAGCCTGAATGAAGTTACCCCTGTGTTTTGCATGTTTCTAGACCTATTTGTGTATTAATTGCAGCTCCGCTCTCGCTCCAGCGAGTTGCCCAGGCTGTATGCCCTGGGGAAGGGAGGCCTTGGTGCCGCTCCATGCACCGCAGGGAACTTCAGCCATTGATCAGTGCCAGAAGGGAAATGCGGCTGTTCCCTACCAGCATGGAGAGGACAGAGCATGGCTTGAAGGCAGGAGTTAAAAAAAGAAAAAAGAAGTGTAATGAAAAGCTTGAAACTCTGATAAGATCATGCTTGTCAACAGAGCTTCTCAGGAGAAAAAAAACCTGCTCCGTTCCCACCGCATCCATCACTGTCGGATCAGATGTGAAATGCTGCCTGGTTCAGAGGGCTCCCAGAAAACCTGAGCTGATGTCTCTGGTGCTGTTTCTAGCTCTAAGATACTGCTCTACTGTTTTTACAAGCAGCTTTCCACCCCGAATTCTGCCTGATAATGACTGGAAAGGCTGATGGTACCTTAATTACAGCATCCCCCTCCCTTCCCTTTCAATATCTGTGAGGAGGGATGTTCTGAGTCCTCCAGACAGGCTGTGGCTGGGGACTGACCGTGCTGCCACCCAGCAGATCTTCCAGGCTCATCTGTCCTCTGATGGTCTGGGGAGTTCTGCAGGGCATGGTGCAGACACCGGAGCTGGACAGGGTGTGTGAAAGGGGAGACCTGTGTTAGCAACGTGGTCTACCTGGGTTGATGCTTTCTATCCAGGCAGGATGCAGAGAGCTGTGCTGATCTAACTGGTCTGCTTCAGTAGCTGAATGAGCTATTTTTTTGCACATGCAAGTACTTCTTCAAGGTGTTACTCTGTGTCTGTCTTGTTCTCAAACACTTCTGCCTTCAAACTGCTTCCCTAGAAATGCAGCTAGGCCTGGAGTGTGTCCTGCCAGCCGCTCAGGCTGTGCTGCTGTGCGATGTTATAGCCGAAAGGTGTGCAGAAATGAGAGTTGTGCTACCGCTGTTGGCAGCCAGCGATGCACAGCAGCTCCAAAAGCTGTTGCTTTGGACGGTGGGGTCTGGGCTTCAGTGGCTGGGATGGCACATCTCAAAGGGGTGCTTTTGATGCTTGCTTGGTGCTCAGGGAAAAGTCACTTGGCTAAACTTCGAACGTGGTTTCAAATAGATTCATGTTCCCCTCCTGCATCAGACCCTATTTAAACACAATAGCTACCCTGATTTCTTGATGGATCTGGTGGAGTGTTAAATCAAAAGAGTCCTCATGTGGGTACTTATTTTGGTGTAAGTGTGCTTTACAGTGATTCAGTCTTACTCCTCATAGTCTTTAGCTTAAATGATATAAAGATGCTCTTAAACAGATATGCAAAATATTTGCACAAATCTAACCTCACTGGTCTCAAAACAGAATTTTAATTGGCCCCATTTTTTATCAGCTGAAACCTACATGTACTGGCACCGTTACTGTGTGCTGCTAAATAGACCTGTATCCCTCCCAGTGCTGGGTGAGTTTCAGCAGCAGATGCAGTGACCTCCCAACATGGCTGGTTAATTTTATACGGCATTTCATGATACAATGCTGTTTAATTCTAGACACTTATTTGATTATGAAAGCTAATTAAAAGGGAGCAGTCTATAAGCAATTGAGATGGATGTAGAGTGATGTGGATCTAGGCAGGCTCTGGTGCTGATATTTGCAGAGAAGTGATAGCTGCTGCTGGGGCAGTTTTGGGAGCTAGCTGGTGTCTATTAGGATTGGGTTTCTGCTTTGCTTAGTATTTTTGAGAGCAGTTTTGCTGAGCAGAAGAGCAGAGTAGATACTGATTGCTAGATACTAGATTCCTAGTTTTTGGTACTTTGTGTAATTTTTTTTTTTTTTTTTTTAAATAAGGTACCTGTGCTGAAATCTGTGCTGTTGTTTCTCTTCCTTGCCTCCCTTACAGCTTAAAAGCACTTGTCTGATTTTCCCCTTATTTCTGTGAAGTGTTGTTGAATTTAAATAGCAATAATTGCCTGAGTTCCCTGAGTGGTTGACCTGCACATTTTTTGCTTTTTCTGGGAATCTGACAAGTGGGGGGAGAAACCCGGGCTGGTGCCATCTCCCTCCATCACCTGCTCGTATCTGCCCCCTCCTCGAACTTTCTGTTGGCCTTGGCTGCCATTCCCAATCCCCAGCTCTTCTCTTGAGCTCCTTTCTCCAGGGACAAGTGGGAACTTTTGGGGTCCTGCCACCCTTTCCACGGCACAGCTGGGGGCTGGAGTAGGAAGCTGTGTGTAGGCTCATGTCCCCAGCCCTGCATGGAGCAGCAGCAGCACAGAACCTGTCATTAACTCTCTTCTGTGAGAGGCAAATTACAGACTTTAGTGGCACAATTAGGCCAACTCGATAGGAAAAGGAAAACCAAAATAATTTCTCTGTGAAATTCTCTGTCTGCCCACCACCTTGCCCCTTGCTCCTCCATAGCACTGACTTGGGAAAAATTACTCCCCTGCCACCCAGGTCTGGAGACCTCCTGTCGAAGTCATGGCAAAGCTCCTTAGTAAGCAAATCTGGAGGAAGGGGACGGAAAGAGCAGGGCTGGAGTAGAAGGTGGCTTGTTTCTTGCTCCAAGACAGGTCTCCATCCAGCTCCTCTTCCACAGGGTGAGCCACAGAGTCCCATTTTGGTCCCAGGAGAGCTGAGTGCTGCTCAGAGCAAGGTGCAACTTGCATTTAGAGCAGAAGGCAGCAAAGCCTGTGACAGATGTTGTGGTTCATTACACAGTGGGGGACCAGCTCTGCAGTGAGCAAGTTGAGCTAATTTCTACGCTACGAAGCGTTTCTCCCAACGAGACCCGCTGCGAGCCAAAACCTTTGGCCTGGAGCATCAGGCCCTTGTCGGGCCACTGGGAGCTTTGAAGATGCAAATGGAGACCATGAACTTAATTTTCCTGGGCTGTGGGAAGCCAGCAAGGAGGATGGAGAGCTGTGATGAGCACATCGGTGCTGCTGAGAAGATGGATGACGCCTCTGAGTGGTCTCAGGGGGACAGTGGGTGCCCCAGAGGGAGGTGGAAGAACCCCAGCCCTGCAGTTGGGGAAGGACCAGTGGCAGAGTGGAGCTGGACATGCCAACTGCCTGGTTTCCCCTCGGCAAAGCGGTCCCTGCGGCTGGAGACCACAGCCATGGATGGAGGCGTGCGTGTGGCATGTATGCGAGGGTCTCTCCCTGGTGCCAAAGTTCTCTTGTATGGCCAAGCGAGTCAATGGCAGATTGTGTTGAAATCTCACTTCAGCGGCGAAAGCTGCAATTAGCATTTAATGAAGCTTCTTGCTTTTATTTTTAGGTAACCTCTGATTCCCTGACTGTGTAATTTAGTCCTCCATTGCTTGGAGATAATTAAAGTATGTCACTATAATTTGCTTTTTTTAAAAGCCTGTAATTATGTTTTTATTGAGAATAAAAAGTGGGGGGAGGGGAGAATGAAAACAATGTTAGGGGAGGAGAAGGCTTTGGATGGGCAAGGGGGATTTCTTGCAGCCTGAAGGCTTAGGAGATCTTTCCAGGATGCTGGTAGACTGGAGACAGAGGAAGGGCTCCTTCTGTATTAGTGTGGGTAATAGCAAGGTGCAGTGTTTCAAGTGGAGGTGTGAGAGCTTCGGCTGTCCACAAGCCCTGATCGTGCCTGCATGTGTTTTAGCTGCAGCAAAACTGTGGTGTGTTGTGTGTGGACTGCATGAAGTACCAACGCTGCTTCCTCTGGTGCCTTGTTTGTGGTCTTCAGCACTGTTCTCCTTCCAGTACCCTGGGAGAGGGGGGCTGCCCTGCTCCGTCTGCACCCCAACCTGCAGGGCAGCTGAAGTGGGGACAGCCCAGGATGGGCTTAGCCTGGAGCAGAACAGCTGAGGTCTCATCCCTCCAGCCTCCCACTCCCAAGACCACCCTGCCAAGCCTAGCAAACATCTGCGCACACGCCGGGTCTTCGTGTTTCAATTGCAGGCATCTGGTCTCTGTGACAAAACATGCTTTGCTGATGCAGGGCTACATAGCTCCCACTATATGTCTTCCCTGCGCAATAACAAATTAATGGGGAGGAATTAAATGTATCTTCCCAGGCCTGGCAGGACTGCACAGCCTTTGGGGGATGCTCCTTGCAGCTTGGGCTGTATTTGCATCTGTAAATGCTGCTGCTGGATGTCAAACAACCTATGTCCCTCCAAATCCCCCCAGTGCTGTCTAATGCTGAATGTGCCAGCTAGAGCATCCTGACTTGCTCCAGCCTGTGTAATGCTGTGCATGGCCCTGGGCCAAGCGTTGTTCCCAGGCAGCCCAGCGAAGCTGCTTCCCTGCAAACTGGTCTGAAATAAGAGTGTGGCCATCACAGGAGGAACTGCTCACCTACAATTCACAGCCTGGAAATTGGCTGTTGGAGGGAAGTTGAATAACGAATAAATTCAAGATAATTGATTGGCCTGTTGCCAGTTCACAGCCAGAGCGAGCTGAAATGAGTTGGATTGTTGGCTTTTTCTTTAAGTTATTCTCGCTCAAATTCTTGAGCACTAAGAGGTTACATTTAGTTTAGAATATATTTAATTCATTAAAACGTTGATCTTCTCTGCTGCAGAGTTCAGATCTGATCCCAGGCTTTATTCCTTATCTAAATGCAAAGGTTTCTTGCCAGAAATACAAAGCAGAAAAAAACCTTGGTGCTTAGGCAAAGTGACATGACGAAAGGAGCATGGTGCTGGACTATGTTCCAGTTCTGGGAACCTGCTGCAACTTGAGCTGACATCCTCACTGGCACGTGCCCAGTTTCCTTCTTGCCCATACTGGGATGCAGTCTTTAGGGGCTCTCACCCAGTCCCACAGTTCTTGGCGTGTCCTGGATGCTGCAAGCGGCAACCTGGGGTCCCTGCAGCCAGCCCTAGTGCAGGGTACTTGTATGCTGGGATGCTGTGACATTTGGTGCAATCGCCTGCAAAAATTCTGTCTGGAGCTGTCTGCTTGTTATGGAGCTGGGGCCGAAGTGAGTCACCAAAGTCTCTTTGATAGAGCAGCATCAGGTCAGGGATTTATGTTCAAGTGTGGCCTCAGGCTGTGCATCCGCCCCCAAAATACCTGCTCTCCAGGTGTCTGAATCGAATGGCACCGTGAGTAGGATCGGTCCCCTGCTATGCTTGCAGCACGTTCGCGTTCCTCCTCACTATGCAGAAATCCCCCTCCTGAGCCAGGTGTCACACCACCTTCCTTGCAGAGCCTTTGTTATCTGCTGAGGATAACAAAAGGAAGGAACAGCACTTAAAACCCAATAAAACCCACACACCATCATCAGCTTTTGTACTGGTTGCTATGGGAACCCCATACATGCACCGGAAACGCTGGAGTATGCAAATGAGCTTCTTAATTAGTTCTCCTCAGTCTTTCATGCTCCTGGTGCAGCAATTTGATCATTAGATGAACATGCCACGTAATTATCTGCAGCTTAACCAAACACAAGCTGGGGTGACCTTTGGGGAGGGCAGGGTGTCTTGGGAGCGGGCTGGCGGCGGAGGGAAGATAGCGGCCAGCGGCTGCACGGAGTTGGGAGTCTTCTCTAGCAGCTTTCGTACTGGCAGGAGCTGTCGGCATCGTTTCTGTTGCCTTCGGAGAGGAGCAGCGAGCGAGGGTCCGTCTGTGTCTCCAGACTGCCCCAGCCTTCCTGGAGAGGGCTGTCCAGATGCTGGGGTCTCAGCAGCGTGGTCGCACGTGCAGCAGGCTGAGCTTGCGTGGTTAGCTTGAGCAGAAGGACTGAGCACCTTGTCTCGCTGTGGAGTGGAGGGCTGGCTGGAAAACCCAAGCCCTGCGCCCCTCTGAGCCGTGGGGCAGGTTGCAGTGTCAGCCCGGCTCTGCTGGCCTCACGGATTGGGGTTGGACTTGTTGCCTCCAGCCCAGCGTGCCGGTTTTGCAGAGCCAGATGCCAGCCGGGTGCATGTGTGAGCTCTTGCTGTAAATGCTATGAGTTTTTCACCAAACAAGCTTCATTAATCGTCTAATAACCGGATTAATTAAGGACACTGAAAGTAAACAGCAAGAATGTAATTTGCCTCTGATTGCCATGTAATTGCAGGAGTATGGTCCTATTTGCATATGCAGAAAGTGTTGTTGACAGAGGCACTGGGACCAAGAACAACAATTTATGGAGGGCAAATGTGCCCTTGGGGTGTCCAGACCCCTTCAGCCATACTCTTTGCTGCCTTTGGTGCTGCCTGCGTGTGTTTTTCTCTGTGATTCTCTGACTTTTTCCCAATTAGCCAACTCTCCTGCTATTTGTGGAGCTTTCCGAGCTATTTGCTTAGGCAAACATTGATGCTCCAAATAGACTGGCAGATCGGCTTGGGAACGCTCTCCTGTGTCCTGCAAGACAGCAGAAATATCTGAGAAGAAGCATCTCTTTCTCTCAGGGCTGTCCTGCTAAGGGTTAGGACCAGTTCTGCCTTTGACCCTGCTTACTTGGGACTTGGGATTTTGGTCATGCTTGGAAGAACTTGCCCTTGCAAGCCCCAGAGAGCTTCCAGTGCCCCAAGAGGAGTCAGAGACCAAGAGGTGAATTGGGGGCACGCAGAGAGGAAAGCAGATGCTGTGTGGATTGGAGGCAGAGCCAGGGACTAAATACCAGAGTCTGAGTCCCACACCATCTTGCATCTCTCACGTCCTCCACCCCTCGTCAGCTGGTCTTTTTTTCCAGCACTTCTCTCTTTCCCTGTAAACGGAGACATCTGGATGGTGACTAATCTTCCAACTCTCTTCTCTGCCTCTCGTTAGCCCTGGGTGAGCTTTCTCCTTGCATTTGACCTTGTCAACACTAGATCTGGGCTGCTTGAGGAACGGGAGCACGTGGCGCTCTGCAGAGATGACTACACACTCCCTCCACGCACACATGCACGTGCCCAAAGGGGAGAATTCGGAGGACTAATTCCATCTTGGAGAGCCCCAGGGTCATATTTTTCTCTCTCCCTGACAGACAGGACTTGGTGGAAATCTAGAACTTAGAGGGACGTGACCTTTCAGGAACATGCCAGAACACCTATGGCAGGCATGATTTCTAAGTGTATCCCTTTTTTTTTTTCTCATGGCAGTGATGAGGTATGCTGCAGCTATTTCGGCCTGTTCTTCACATGTAGATGGACTTGGATTAAATCGGTGTGCATTGTTTGTTTGAGACAGGCACCTGCTGCTCACTCGTGTGTCTTCATACTCAAGCAGGATAAGAAGTGGCAAATACAATCCTCTGAGCAATTGTTTTAGAAGAGAGCTTGCTGGCAGAATGGATGGGGGCTGGTTTGCCAGCAGAATGCTGGCGACAAATATCTGTGAAGGAAAATGGGGACTTGGGACCCCCCTGCCTGTCTGCGGGCATCTTTCCCATCAACCATTTGTTTTCTTGCAGCGTCTGAAGGTTTTGGGCCAGTTTCCCATGGCTTTAAGTGCCATACCTGTCCCGAACAGCTGCCAAACTCCATTCATCACAGACAGTGTTTTGTTTTCCTCTTCTGGAAACTTGAAACGTTTAGAAAGAAATCAAGTTTTCCCTTGAAATTCAGTGGGGAGAGGGGTGGAAGGAAGGTAGCCTTCTGTTTATTTTGCACTGCCTTTCTGTAAGCTGCTCTAAACAAGCTGTCATCATATCTCCAGTGAAGCAGTTGAGCAGGCTCCCCAGGTGTCTGCATTTGGTTCCTTGCCATGCAAGGTCCTGTTAGAGGTGGTGTTTGTTTCTGGTTAGCCATGGACTCCCTTTGACCTTGAAGAGCAAGACAGGGAAATAGCAACAATTGTGATTACGGTATTATTTTGAACTTCTAAAATCTCTATTTCCCGTGGCAAACAACATCCTAGAGCAGCTGGAGACTGCATCCCACTAGTGTTTCACAGTGAAATTTTCAAAGAGATAAACAAGGGAAGCAATCAGCCCCTCCTGAATATCAAGGGGATGTGGGTGGTGATGCCTGCCGTGCCTTTGAGACCTCTCCTGTTGTGTCAGCATGCTTTCTTCGGGAATTGAGGCCAACGTGAGGGCTCTGCCACTGCTGTTGCCTGCTTTAAGCTGTATCTGAATGACTTCAGATCTTCCCTACAACAACCTGGACTTCCTTCTGGAGCAGTATCACTGCCTCTGTCCAGGGTAAGACATTGCTTCTCGGTTTTGAGAGCAAGCCTTTGCTCCCTCTGCATGTTAGCTCCTGAAGATCAAGTATTGTGTTGGTTTTGAAATTTGTGAACATGAGTCATTAAGGCTTAACGTTGTTCTTGCAGATGTGTCTTTCCCCCACCACTCTCCCTCCCTTCCTTGTGCATTGGAGTAGGTGTGAGGGACCTGCAAGAACTTGACCTTGAATAAACGTTGGTGAACCCAAAAGCATGGACATGTAGTCCGATTGCTGTGTCCTGGCTTGAGTGATCTTTGGCTTTGAGGATACTGAGATTCTGATTTGATTCACATGTGACCTTGGCGTAAGCAATTCATCTTTCCCTGATCTCACTCTTTGAAATCCCTCTCTTTCCAAGTGGGATCTGTCTTCTGGTGCTGTTTTTCAAGGCTGATGGGGAAGCTGCCTCTGGTCTGATTGTCAGTGCTGCTACTTTTCCATTATCTTTCAGATGCCTTGTGTTTTTTGGGAAAAAAAAAAAATCCAAACCCTGTTTTGTGATTTTCCTCTTCTCTGTAATTAGATGTAGCAGTGATCAAAATATGTTGCATTGCACTGTAAGCTTCTCCAGGCAGATGTTTCATCACCGGAGGAGAGATGACTTCATCCTTTACATTTGGGGAAAATTAAAAGAGAGGAAAAAAGAAAAAGGCAAAGGAGAATGTTGGATTTCCTGTTGTGTGAATACATCTCACTAGGCTTCAGGGGAGGGACGTGTGGGAGAAGAATCAGGGCCAGGAGAGAAAGGGAAGGCAGATTTTTTTTTTTTTTACCCTGCTGGCATTCAGACCTTGAGAAATGCACCCCTTGGTACTTATTTGATGCAAAAACTGGGGATGGTGGTTGTGACCCACCTTGCTGCTTCCCTGCAGCCTCTCTTGGAGAAGGGTTTTTAGCACAAGGCAGGATATTAGCTCTGCAGTTTTACTTTCTGGGGTGCACGGAGCCCCTCAGCTGCTGCCACACCTCAACTCTTACAACCTTTTGGAGCAGCTGGGGAGGTTGCAAAGGTGGCATTTGCCCCACCGCTGGAAGCATTCAAGGTCAGGT
The DNA here is from genome assembly GCF_964188355.1 of Buteo buteo. Taxonomy (NCBI): domain Eukaryota; kingdom Metazoa; phylum Chordata; class Aves; order Accipitriformes; family Accipitridae; genus Buteo; species Buteo buteo. Next base: position 4,703,365 of record NC_134193.1, on the reverse strand, counting down.
TGGATGGGGCTCTGAGCAACCTGATCTAGTTGAAGATGTCCCTACTCGTTGCAGGGGGTTGGACCAAATGACCTTGAATGGTCCCTTCCAACCCAAACTATTTGATGATAAAGTACACTTTCTGTCCTTTGGCATCTGGAACTCTTTGGTGCATGGTGCTTTGTACTGATGGTAAGAATGGATTAATTCCCCGAATATGAGCAGCAGAGGAAGGTGAGCCAGAGGAAAAGATGTGAAAAGGCCTGTAAATGGCCCTTAGTTCAGGGATGCCAGCACCAAATACTACCAGCTTTGGAGCAGTGACTTGGATTTGGCTGTGGGGAGGGTGAGCATGCAGGGGAAAAATGTCTCCCATGCTGGGAACACCAAGCACAATTTCTCAAGCTCAGCTCAATAAGAGAGCCATGAAAAGTAAAAATGACAGCAATTCTGCAGTCAATATAATGTGGCTGCAGGTTAAATAAATAATGTTTGAATGATAATAATTGCAAAATGATACTATTTCATCCACCACAAACATGTGGTTAAGCTCTCATTAACTGAGACTACGAGCTTTGCAGGAAGCACAGACTCTTTGAAAGCAGCTCTCTTTGGATTACACCACTATAGAAATTCCTGGACTGCTGTAGCAAGTGTTTAATAATGCCTGTGAGTAAGTTTGCTCATGGGATTGAGAGGACAATCAGAAAGGCCGGCACCCCGATTTATTTATTTGAGTTCTGCTTTTTTAGGTTCTCAGGGCTTCTGAAAAGTTGCATTTATAATTAATGAACTATATCCTAGTTCTTGAGCTCTGTAGAAAAAAAAGAAAAGTTATATATTTTTAAGTGTTTTTTTTTTTTTTAACATATAAAGTTTTTTACATATAGATATGTGTATACAGGCATATCCAGCCACATCTAGTGTAGTTTTGTCTGAACTTCAATTTTTAGCAAAAAAGCTGCTCTGTCCTGTCCTACTACCTTCCTCCATTGCCACCTCTTGGTCTCTCTGAAGCCATCCTGGAGCAACACTGTCTGTGTCCCCCAGGAATGGTGCTCAGCCCCGAATTGGGGAAACTGGTGCACTCGGCACCTCACCAGACAGGGCTGATTTCAGACTTGGCTGCAATATTGATCCTCACTTAACATAGTAATGAGAATCTGCTTCCCTAATCAGCAAGGGAAAAATCTTATTTTCCAGCTGCTAGAAGGAAATGAGCTTTGTTGAATCGTGTTGGATGTGGGGTGGTACAGAGGTGGGTGATGCTGGCTTGGCTTTGCTTTGGTCTTCTTGGTGTGGACAGGAGCCCGTTGTGATTGCTTGGGTCATGTGTCCTTCTCATCTTGGCTTCTCTCCTACACCCTGATGTTTGGGGAGAGCCTCCATCTTGCTCATCCTGAAGCCTGGCTTGGGTTTTTATGATGAACCCCATCATCAACAATCACCCCATCTACACCAATGCATGCAGTGCGGGCAACAAACAGGAGGAGCTGGAAGCCATTGTGCAGCAGGAAAACTATGATATAGTTGCCATCACAGAAACATGGTGGGATGACTTGCACAACTGGAGTGCTGCAATGGATGGCTATAAACTCTTCAGAAGGGCTAGGCAAGGAAGGAGAGGTGGTGGGGTAGCCCTGTATGTTAGGGAGTGTTTTGATTGCCTAGAGCTTAATGATGGTGATGACAGGGTTGAGTGTTTATGGGTAGGAATCAGGGGGAAGGCCAACATGGCAGATACCATGGTGGGATTCTGTTATAGACCACCCAACCAGAACAAAGAGGCAGATGAGATATTCTATAAGCAGCTGGGAGAAGTCTCATGATTGCTAGCCCTTGTTCTCATGGGGGACTTCAACTTAGCAGATGTCTGCTGGAAATACAATACAGCAGAGAGGAAACAGTCTAGGAGGTTCCTGGAGCGTGTGGAAGATAACTTCATGACACAACTGGTGAATGAGCCAACTAGGGAAGGCACCTCGCTGGATCTGTTGTTTGTGAAGAGAGAGGTACTTGTAGGTGATGTGATGGTTAGAGGCTGTCTTGGGCATAGCAATCGCAAAATGATAGAGTTTTCGATTCTTGGAGAAGTAAGGACAGGGGTCAGCAAAGCCACCACCTTGGACTTCAGAGGGTAGACTTTTGCCCGTTTAGGAGACTGGTTGACAGAGTCCCTAGGGAGGCAGTCCTGAAGGGCAAAGGAGTCCAGGAAGGCTGGACATTCTTCTGAAAGGAAATCTTAAAGGCACAGGAGCAGGCTGTCCCCATGTGCTGAAAGATGAGCCAGTGGGGAAGAAGACTGGCCTGGCCGAATAGAGAGCTTTGGCTGGAACTCAGGAAAAAAAAAAGAAGACAGTTTATGACCTTTGGAAGTAGGGGCAGGCTTCTCAGGAGGACTACAAGGATGTCATGAGGCTATGCATGGAGAAAATTAGAAGGGCCAAAGCCCAACTAGAACTTAATCTGGCTACTGCTGTAAAAGACAATAAAAAAATGTTTCTGTAAATACAGTCATAACAAAAGGAAGGCTAAGGAGACTCTCCATCCTTTATTGGATGCAGGGGAAACATAGTGACACAGGATGAGGAAAAAGCTGAGGTACTTAATGCCTTCTTTGCCTCGGTCTTTAATGGTAAGACCAGTTGTTCTTGGAGTACCCAGCCCTCTGAGCTGGAAGACAGGGACAGGGAGCGGAAGGAAGCCCCCATAATCCAAGGGGAAATGGTTAGCGACCTGCTACACCACTTAGACAAGCATAAATCTATGAGGCCAGATGGGATCTACCCAGAGGTACTGCGAGAGCTGGCAGAAGTGCTCATGAAGACACTTTCAATCATTTATCAGCAGTTCTGGCTAACTGGGGAGGCCCCATTTGACTGGAGGTTAGCAAATGCGATGCCCATCTACAAGAAGAGCCGGAAGGAGTATGTGTGGAACTACAGGCCTATCAGTCTGACCTCAGTGCCAGGGAAGGTTATGGAGCAGATCATCTTGAATGCCATCATGCAGCATGTACAGGATAACCAGATGATCTGGCCCAGTCAGCATGTGTTTGTGAAAGGCAGGTCCCGCTTGACTAACCTGATCTTCTTCTATGACAAGGTGACTTGCTTACTGGATGAGGGAAATGCTGTGGATATTGTCTACCTAGACTTTAGTAAAGCCTTTGACACTGTTTCCCACAGCATTCTCCTGGAGAAACTGGCTGCTCATGGCTTGGACAGATGTATTCTTTGCTGGGTAAAAAACTGTCTGGATGGCCTAGTGCAAAGAGTGGTGGTGAATGGAGTTAAATCTGGTTGGTGGCCAGTCACAAGTGGTGTTCCCCAGGGCTCAGTATTGGGGCCAGTTCTGTTTAATATCTTTATCAATGATCTGGATGAGGGGATTGAGTGCAGCCTCAGGAATTTTGCAGATGACACTAAGTTGGGTGGGAGTGTTGATCTGCTTGAGGGAAGGAGAGCTCTACAGAGGGTGTGGACAGGCTGGATTGATGGGCTGAGGCCAATCGTATGCAGTTCAACGAGGCTCAGTGCTGGGTTCTGCACTCGGGTCACAACAATGCCATGCAATGCTACAGGCTTGGGGAAGAGTGGCTGGAAAGCTGCCCAGTGGAAAAGGACCTGGGGGTCTTGGTTGACAGCTGGCTGAATATGAGCCGGCCATGTGCCCAGGTGGCCAAGAAGGCCAACAGCATCCTGGCTTGTGTCAGAAATAGTGTGGCCAGCAGGACTAGGGAACTGATCGTCCCCCTGCACTCAGCACTGGTGAGGCTGCACCTTGAATACTGTGTTCCGTTTTGGGCCCCTCACTACAAGAAAGACCTTGAGGTGCTGGAGTGTGTTCAAAGAAGGGCAACAAAGCTGGTGAAGGGTCTAGAGCACAAGTCCTGTGAGGAGCAGCTGAGGGAACTGGGGTTGTTTAGTCTGGAGAAAAGGAGGCTGAGGGGAAACCTTATCACTCTGTACAACTACTTGAAAGAAGGTTGTACCAAGGTGGGGTTCTGTTTCTTCTCCCAAGTAACAAGCAATAGAACAAGAGGCAACAGCCTCATGCTGTACCAGGGGAGGTTTAGATTGGATATTATGAAAAATTTCTTACTGAAAGGATTGTCAACCATTGGGACAGGCTGCCCAGGGAAGGGGTTGAGTCATCATCCCTGGACGTATTTAAAAGACGTGTAGACGTGGTGCTGAGGGACATGGTTTAGTGGTGGACTTGGCAGTGCTAGGTTAACGGTTGGACTTGGTGGTCTTAAAGGTCTTTTCCAACATAAGCGATTCTATGATTCATATTCCCATCTTTGAACCCCCCAGGACAGGTGATGGCTTTCCAGCTCTGTTGTGTCGCAGGGATGTGGGGTAGTGTCCATGCCAGGTCCTCAAAGCCCAGCCTTGCACCTCATCTTCCTCATACAGTGCCTTATTGAGGGGAAAAAAGCCTTATTTCCCCTCCATTCCTGGCTTGGGCCTCCCAAAACATGGGCGAGTGGCCTCTCCTTCCCTCCGCAGCTCTCCCCGGGCTGCGCGCCTCACCGGACCGTCTGGCTGACGGCAAATTGTTTTTTGATGGCTGACTTGGTATAACTGAACTCAATTTGCCTTTCAAAAGCAGCTAATAGTCGCATTAAAAAATCCATTTTCACTTGTGATTGAATTTGACGGCGGCTCAATCAATAAGCGAATGGAGTGTTTCACACGCTGTACTGAGTGGGCGTTACCACGGTAACAGTGTAAGTGAGCACGGCCGGGTGAATCCCCCTTGAGTGGGTGTCACCCTGCCCTGTCACCCTGCGAGGGGCTGCTCCGGGCAGGCGCCATGGTGGGTAGGGAGGCCCTCCTGGTCCTCGTGGCAGTGATGCTGGCCAAAATTTTCTTCATTTCCCTCTTCTTTGCCACTGTGGAGGGGGATAAGTGCTTGGTCAGTAGCTAGACGTGGCTGGCCTGATGGGGAGAAGCAGTGGCACCATGGCCAGGCCTCCTGAGGGGAGGCAGCCATTTTGTGGTGGTCTGGCACTGAGGGAATGGCGGCATGGTGCACTCCTTGGGGTGGGGACCTGCCCGTTCCTGCGCCTTTCCTCCCCAGATCTCTCGGGTGTGGGGAGGAAGGCGTGAGGAAAGCAGCCAGAGCGGCTCTGGTGCTGTGGATGTGGGTGGCTGGGAATGGAGCCGGCAATGAGCCTTCCTGAGGGGATGGTTTTTCTGTGGGGAGAAGATAATGAAGTGAGGAAATAGATTTTTTTTTTTTTGTTTTTTTTTTTTTTTTTTAAATAGGGTTCCTCCACATTTGATGAAAAATGAGCGTGGCACTTTGCTTCATGACAATCAGAGTGTTTCCTTTCAGCTATTGTTTGCATTCCTCCTATTGTAGTATAAAACGAAAATGAAATGGTTCAGTCAGGAATTTTGCAATTGTGACTTTTTTTTTTTCTTTCTTTCTCTTTCCAAAGCAGTTTCCTGGGGGATTTTAATTAGAAACTCTCCCTCTGTGTGCTCCACAGCAGCCCAGCTTCTTGCTGTCTATGCAGGGAAGCCTACCTGCACCCTGATGCCGCAGCCATTTTGCTAGCATGGAGCAGGGGAGCCCACCCGCATGGTGCCACCTGCAGCCACTGCCCGGCCCATCTTCGCTGCTTTCCTTCAACCCGAGGGGGGTCCGCATCTCGAAATGAATAAGCTGCTTTACAACACGTTGGTGTTTTCTCCGCAGGGAGTATGCCTGAGGCTCCAGGATGTCGTTAGTTGCCTTATATTGCATCTCTAAAGCATACGAAAACAATGCAATCCTGTCTTTGAGCTCATTTCCATAGATTGATCTCCACTAGAGGAAGAAAAAAAAAAAGGGGCCTGTACTGAGTTTGAGCTAAAAAAAGAGGAAAGCCAGGCATCCTAGGTTTAACTTGAGCTGGCAACTGGAGTTCACCCCCACTGAAGACGGAACAGGGTTGAACTTTCACTGCGCGCCTGAGTTAAATCCGAGGCCTTTGCCTCCCCATCTCACTTTCCTGGCCATCCCTGCCACTGCACCAGACCCAGATGATTTCTCAGGGCTGCCCTGGACCAGGGAGGGCTCTTGGCCCTGCCTGCCACGTCACTGCATTTCTCACCTTCCTCTCCTTTGGGGTGTATGCCACATCCTGTGGGCACCTGCAGAGCTGGAGGTCAGGATGTGGGGCTGATGCTGTGTCAGCTCAGCCTCTTCTTTCCTCTCCCGACATGCTGGAGGTCGTGGCACTCTTGCTGAAGAAGGCAGGAGACTCTCTGAGTTTCCAGCCCTTTTGCCGAAGGCTCCTTTGCTCCTCACAGAGAAAAGAAACCATTTCCATTAATTTCACAGGCTGTTTCCACCACGTCTGTGTTTGCTGCTGCTGGTGGCTGAGGATGATTCTTTCTTCCCGCATTCACAAAAAGAAACACAACCTGTAACAATGGTGCTTTAGCAATCTGCAGAGCTCTGGGGACAGCCTGGAGGGTCAGGGCTTTGTTTCCTGACAGGTACAGGGCTCCCCTAAACTGTAATTTCATTGTCACCGGGAGCTGACATCTCTTTGTTTTACATACTGGAAGGAACTGGCAACAGAGCTGGTTTCAGCGTGCGGAGGGGAGCTGCAGTCTCTTCCGCCTGAGAGAGCACAGCTCTGCTGCACGGAGGAGCCGTTCTGGATGCGACAGGCCAGGCTTCACTCCCTGCGTGGTGCCCCGCGGGTGATGGAGGGACCTGGTCCCGCTTCTGACTCCCCGGCTCAGTGGCCTGAGCCAAACTGCTGTGCCCCAGCTTTGCCCCCCCTATTATCCCTGCCCAAGGCAAAGAGTCTCTCCTTGTGCATGTACCTCCGCAAAACCAGGTGATGGTACTTCAGGAAAATCAGAAGCAGTTGAGGGGTAAAGTTGGACTCCTTGTCTACGTCCACTCTGTGGAGGTGGGGATGCTGGCTTCTTTCCTGGGGTGCGCACGGGAGCATCTGCGTAGCTCCCTGGATTGTGCCGGCTCAGAGTATTGATGGGCTGCCTGACCTTTTTGCTGGTAATCGGAAATCTTTCAAAGGCACCGTGTTCTCCCTCTGAAAAGCTGAACTGAATGGACTGGTGACTGCACTGGCAAGATGTGTGTGGGGCTCCTGTGCTGCCGCTGCCTGCACAGACCTCTCGGGGAGATAAAGCAGCCACCTGACCCAGAGGAAATCGTGCCTGTGTCTATCTGAGCTTTTTTGCTTTCAAAGCCATGCCGGGCCCTGCTAGAGGGCTCAGAGTGAAATGGTTTCTTGGTGCTCCTTTTTCCCAGATACAAAGCTGCCGAGGTGTAATAAGCTGAGGGGAAGGCGATAAGCTATTCGGCCAGCTCCGCGTGCTGCAGCAGCACGTGTGCTGTCATTAGACTTTGGAAGCTGTGTCTCATGTAAAAGTCACTTGGGAATGAATCGGCTGCCAGTGTAGCTCCTGTGGGGAGATGGCTGTTGCATCTTGGCTTCTCTGGGCTTGGGAGCAGGGTGAGCATTTGAATCACCTTTGCAGCTAGACCCCATCTGCATCACCAGGGACCCTTGGTGCTAGATGCTGTACCTAAAGCTGGGGATAGCCTTTATCCCAGAGATGAAGAAACAGAGGAGAAACAATCCCTTAGAGGAAACGAGGTACCGAGATGAAATTATTTGCTTGAGTCGTGCAGAAGATATAGCAACGCTTGGGTGGCATGCTTGAGGCGGTGATGGGAACTCTGGGTTGAGGTTTACAATTTGTGATGAGGCTTAACAAGCATTTGCTGGAAGAGCTCAGAGGAAGAAAGCAGCATCACAGAGGGTGCTAGTGTGAAGCCCTGAACTAAAGCTAGTCAGAGACTGGCTTGTGTCACGTTTTGGGCCAGGCCATCCCAGGCCAGAGGCTGTTAAAGCTGAGAACTGAGCCCAGGTCTGCTGAATCCACTTAAGGAAATTCTGCTCCTGGGTGTTAGCGTTCCCAGCACTGCTGTCAAGCTCTGCACAGGATGGCCTTGTGTGACAAGGGATAAATCTTCCCCTGATGCCAGCTGGCATACCTCCATCAAAGTCAGCGAGGACAAGGGACATGTTTCCCAGTGCAGGGGCTCTAGCAACTGTGGCACTGGGTCCTGACGTTGCCTGAAACAGGAGGACAATGCCTATCACCCACCAATGGTGTCAATACCACAGCCAATCGATTTGTGTTCATTTACATGAGCAGCCCCAGATCAAAGTGGCCTTTGGGACTTGATGTGTGAAATGATTTCCTGTCTTACATAGCTGTGCAATTACTTCCAGATCTTTCCCCTTTACAATTGCATGGAGAAAAGTTAAGTCATGAGACTAGCAATATTACAGAAATAAATTAAAGAAATTAACATGGAAGGAGTAGAAAAAGTTCAGGGCTGAGTTGGCATTATGATTAATTACAGATCAGCTGTTGCTATGTATGTGTGACAGGGAAGTTGTCTTCGTTGCAGAGTGCTGTGTGCATGCTGATTCAGGGAAGCCTAGAGAAGGCCTGGGACAAGCTGCCAGTGAAACAGGAAGGCATTGACCCTGGAAGGCTTTTTCCTTCTGTCTTCCTTACTGCTACCCTTTGGGCTTATCTACGTGCAAAGGGCTTCTTGTCCGTTAATAGAGCTTCCAAGAGAAATGAGTCACTTGTGATTGCATTCTGTCCATCTGTCCTACCCTTTCTACCCCAGTAATCTTTTAACACATTAGCCAATTTGAACCATGTTTGAGAAAAGAATCAAGGTCTTGGAGATGTGCTATTTTGTAACTTAACTCAGTCTTTCTGTTGACAATATAAAAAGAGGAGTCAATCACTGAGGTCACTGGGACAGGAACAGTTTTCCTGTTCTAGAGTTGTTCTGCAGCCAGTATGAAGGAGTACTAGTTGCCTGCTGATATCCATGGCCATATCTCAAAGCAATTGATAAGAGGTCTGAGAAATAATGTAATCTAGAAATAAGGTTTTTTTTCCCCTCCCTTGTCCTTTTTTCTTAGAGAGTCCTTACTTTGAGAATCATTGCCATAATCTTTCCAAGTAAAAACTGCTGATAACTCCTGATCAAGCAGCCCTTGCCTTCTGCCCTCTTGTTTGCAGGATGAATACCTCACCCCACAGCCTCCTTCCCTGGAGTTGTAGCCTGTCTTTTTGCCAGCAAAGCCCTCACGAAAACCCAGAGAAAAGCATATTTTAGCAATTCTTCTAGGTCATCCCTGATGAGGAGGAAGAGCTGTTCCTAAGGATGTCTTATTCTTCCCTGGAATGCATCAGTCTTTCAGCAAGTGGGTTGGAGATCATGCCCGGATCCTGAGGAGCAGCATGCACACATGGAGACTGTGCTCCTTCCCTGTGTCCCCAGCTTGCAGGGACCTGTCAGGCTGTGGCAGGGATGTGAGCCTGGTGACTCAAGACTTTGGCACCTGCCTCTTGCACAGACGAAGACTGACTGCACAGTGTTGCAGAGCTGTGCCGGGGCTGGCAGATGATAAGACGTGCTTGGAAGGGAGACCTTGAAAGAGGTGGAAGACAGCAGGATTGGTAGCCTGTCTCTTGTGAGAAAAGGTTTGCCAGACCTGCCGTATCTGCAGACTCTCCTACCACTGAGGTAGTTGTGCCAGCAGAGCTCTTGCAACCTTCTGACCTGCTGCTTGTTTTGTTTGGCCTTTTGCGGATTATGTCCTTCAGGGGTTTTGTGAGAGCAGAGATGTTCTTTTGGGACAGGGCAAATCCTGATGCTGACTGATGTTTCTGGACAGCCAGATTGATCATGCTGCCCATCAACTCTATTACCAAACCACCAGCAAACTCAGAGAGTTTTAGCTCTCTGAAGTCCTCCATAGACAGGAGATTTGCACATGTATGTTTACCAGCTATGTTAAGAGTAGCACAGGTCATCGGTTTAACTCACGACCCACTGCAGGGCTATGGAAATGTTTGGTGCTGGTGAGTGCTGCATTTTTGCCTTCTGTTTCCTGCATAAGTACTAGGAAAGGAGCTGAGATGTGCTGCCTTTTCAAGAGAAGAGGATGGAGGCAGTGTTTGTGCAGAGGACTGGCTGAGGCACTGTTCAGCTCAGCCTTGCAGCTCTAATTGTGCTGTTAATAGCAAGTTAAAGCAAACATTGCTAGGAACCTTTTCATTAAAACAAATGCGTGAGAATTTATCACTGTTACTAAATGCCTTAAAACGTGTCTGGAGGAGGAGTGGGAAGGGCAGCTTCCAAATGGAAGTGTTGGCATGTCACTAACCCAGCTGCTTGCTGCTGGCTGGGAGTGTTGCAGGGGGCTGTGCCACCACTTTAAGATGGTGTTCTGTATTGCAGCCCTGGCTGTTGGATCTGAATAGCTCTGAGCAATTCATGAAACACCGTAACTGCGTGTCTGTGCTGTGTATAAGCTCTCCCCAGGGGGAGAAGTGTGTGTTTGAATGTCTTGTTTTGATAGGGCATTGCTGCTGGGTTTTAGCATGCACAGAACCACAGTCTGTGCCTGGGATCTGCCTTTGTCTGAAGATCAAGAGAGATGAACCAACCTCTTACGTGAGCTTCAGAAAAATAGGCCTGCCTTTTCTTTGCCTGTTTTTTGTGTGTATGTGGGAAGGCATTGCTGTTATTTTTATTTACTATCCCCTTTTCTTTGCCTGGGGTTTTTTATGTGTGTATATGTGGGAAGGGATTGCTGTTATTTTTATTTACTATCCCTGATTAAGCACCAGTCAAAGATCTCGTTCTTTTCTGCATGCCTAGTCCTAATTACAGCATGGGCACGTTTGTTTTCTCTGAGAGGCTAAGCTCTAAAGCAATTTTCATCTGTGCCTTTGTTTTCACCACCCTGCAATGTGAGAGATCTGAGCAGCTGTCTCGGGTGCTTTGCTCAAAGTGGAGAACAAGCCCTAGTGCGAAGGGCAACTGGAAAGAGAGATTAATTAACCTGGCCTTGGTTGGCCTTGTAAACAGGGGGAGAAATCTCTCTCAAACTGCTTGTTGCTTATTTAGCTTGTAAAAAGCTGCCTGATCTCGCACTCAGTCTTAATCCAATGCACCTTCCCACAAAGCTAATTGCCAGTAATTTGCTTGCACATCTCTAGTGTCCTTCTCTTCCTGGCTGGCTTTACGAGCTGTGGACCAAGGTGATGGAGAAGTACACTCTTCCTTTCTTTGGCTACAGAACAGACAGTACAAGTCTGTTGATCAAATCCATTTATCTTGATAATCCTGGGAAGATACTTGTCTAAAACTGGAGAGAGGAACACAGAGCAGAGGTGGTCGTGGAGAACGTCTCTCCTCTGCTCCCGACGTATTTACAGCGTGATCTAATTAAATGAAGGCTGGGTAGCTCAGATCCATTGATTTTCATCAGTGGCAACCTTGCTATGTTATCAGAAGTGAGTAATCCCTTCTCTGTAAAGCAGACATTGATAGATCAATAGGAGAGAACATGCTGTACCTCCTGGCAGCTCCATCAACCTTGGAGGGAGAGCTATCAAGGGCACCAGCATTCCCATTCCCCTACTTCCAAAGTTTTGCTTTGTTCCCTGCAGCTGCTGCACCCTGTCTTCTCCATCATTGGTACAAGCTGCTCATCAGCCCCCAGCCTGAGTTTCCTCATCTCCCTAGAAAAAATTCTGGTATGTCCTTCCTACCCCAAGGGACAATCTGCCATTAAAGTAATCTCCCTCTTGGAGAGGCTGTGCTAACTACTGTGTTAGATCCATTATTTGTAAGGGCACAGCACAGGAGAGTGCCTTCTAGCTCAAACTTGGGCAGGCTTTAGAAGGCAGGTGCTTGGCTTCTTGGAGAAGACCCATGGATAAAAGGAGGGACAGAAGTTGACCATGATGGGACAAAGGTTTGGGACTGTGTTGGACCTGCTGCAGCATTGAGCTTTTGTTGTGTGAGACACTGGGTGGACCTGGACCCAGAGGTCTTTACCAATGACAAAACTCTGGTAACAGTGGCACAGATTCTGTGTACGGTTTGAGTGTATGTTGGCTTCCTCCTGGGAAACGAGACTCTGAATGTGAGACTGAGACTGAAGGCTTGTAGGACAAGGAATTGAGATGGATAGTTGATCTTGATTTTTAGTAAACAAACTTAAAGATCAGGTTTTTCTCTGAAGATGGTAGTCAGCAGAAGTTTTTATGCCATTAAGCGCTAGATACACAACTCAGCTGCAGCAATGTGCCGTCAAAGCCGGAAGTAGAAGCTACTCAGGACAGAAAGGAAAGGCGGTGGGGTGAGAAGAATTAAAAACTATCAAGGCTGTTACAACCCCCTCTGAGCTCTGCTCTTGAGACTTCTGATAACATATTTGTTTTGAAGATTTCACGCAATGCTGCTCCTGGCTGGGGAGTGAGAAGATGCTATGCTTGCTGCAAATTGTCTTGATAGAAAATAGTGGTACTTTGGCCATTAGCTGCATGAACAACCACTTTGTTCTGCTCTCTAATCACTTTGCCTATACATAATTTGGTGCCTAACACACCACTACAAATACTGTGATTATTCTTAACAGTCATATACAGCACATATAATTTGAGGGTGAATGTGGGAGCTGTCAGAGAGAAATGTCTAGCCTGTGAATAGCTGAAGGTCATGTCACTACAATGGTAACTCTTCCTCACACCTGCAGTTAAGTATGTGAAAGCAAATTCTCTGCCAGGCAGTCCTGATCTGTGTGGGACAAACAGGTAGGCAGGAAAAGGGTGAGCACGTGCGGCAGAAGCCCATGGGATGCGAGTGTCTGCTTCCATCAATGTTTGTTTTGGAGAAGCAAGGAGCCCAGTTTTGTCCTAGGAAATTTCAGCTGTGGCTTTCTACTGGGATGCACTTGATCAGTTCCTGCAAGCGTGATGTAAGGACAGCTCTGCTCTCCTGTGTGGGTGGGTGATGGGTGGTGTTTCCCTGGCAGAGCACTGTCCCACTCTGACTGTACAGTATGAAAGCGTGTCAAGAGCATGGGGAACTGAAGCTTTCTCTTTGCTACGGGAGCAGAGGAGCAGTTTTTTTAGGCTCACCTGGAATTAAAACATGACAAATAATCAGCTTTGCCTCACCTTAAGTTTACAGGAGACTGGATGTGTCTCATCTTTTGTGTGATGATGGGGTTGCTGTCCCTATCCCACAATCTAGATTTGTTTTCTACCTAATACTCCTTCCTCTGTTCTTGGAGCAGATTAATAAAATGCTGCAATCCAGGGGTTAGAGTCCTAGGAAGCATCAAAAACCCTACAACAAATAGCTCATGAGTGGTTCTTCTCTTGTGCTTCTTATCTTCCCAAATAAGACACAGAGAGACAATCAAAGTCAATGCCACACTTACTGCAAAATCTTTACAGGGTGTCTCTGCAGAAGTTACAAGAGGAGTGTTGAGTTGTTCCCTGGCTAAGTGAAATTTTTTTTTCACTTGCTTTGAAGCTTGCCAGCTGGGACTCTGCAGCCGGTAGGACTCACTGGGATCTGTATTACCTGAGCAGGGGAAGTGATGACCATGCTTGTGTTGCCATACACAGATCTCCCCCCTTAGCTTCTGCCTCTGAGAAACCTGGGAGAGACCAAATGTTACTAATAAGCCTACAGACGCTTGGAATGAAAAGCCAATCTTTTGCCTTGACTTGGCCATCCCTTAAAAATGAAGCTTTAGGGGTGTACTTGATACTGTGGCACCTGGAGAGCTGGAGGACTTTTTGGGAGTTGGGTCGGAAAGGAGGCTCCCACTGGGACTGAGTCCTTGATGTTTCTGTGCAGTGGTCTCTGAAGGTTCAGTTCAAAAAACCGAAAAGTTCCTGTGTGTCCTGTGCCCAGCCCAGGGCTCCAGCTTGGACTCAGCATCTCACCATGAGGCATCCCTATGAGGTGGAAGGAGGCAAGGGGAAAACAAAGCACTGTGTGTGTGTGTGTACAGAGCTTGACTGAACCTTCAAAACACTTCCCATGATGTGTATGGAGCTGTGATGAGGAAGAAACACCCACGCACTCACGTACCTTCTCTCTACATGCTGACTGTCCCTCACTCCCACGTGCACTTTGCAGGCGAAGTCTCTCAGATGCTGAGGTTGTGCATGCTGCGTTGGCTCCCTGTGGGTCCCTCCGGCTCCTCCCGGCCCCGTTGGCTGGCACAGGGCAAGATACCTGGTAAAATAGTGCTCCTTCAGCATCAGGTGTGCCCGGCGAAGGTGAGATACGGGAAGGGTGGATGTGGAGAGTGAGTAATTGGAGGCCAAAAGGCAAAAGTGTCTGACAGAACAGGATTGATTTGAAGCTTTTCACTGGAACACTTGCAAAAAAAATCAATGCTTATTCCCTGGACTCGAGAGTGTGTTTACTGTATTCAGCAGCTAGCATTAAAAGTGAATTCCAGCAATTGCAATTACAGCTTTCTCCTTCATTGCCATCTCCCCTCTCCCTCCCCCATTCCCCACTCCCCCTCTTGCTGGCTGGCTTTCGTCATGTTTTGGAGCCTAAGGCAAAGCTAATGCAGTCAAACTGAAAGTGGTTTTATAAATTGTAAAGCCCACCTTCCCCCTTCCTTTCCTTTCCCTCGGGATCTTCTTTTCCTGAGCACTGTCAAACTTGATTCAGCTCAGAGCCACGGAGGTGCCTTGCCGGGGAGATTGCGAGGCGCTGAGCCTGGCTGGAGCACGGCTTAGTAGCGAGGCAGCAGGCCAAGATGTGTTAGTCCTAATGCTCTCTGATAAGACCATTTGATTTCCTACTGCCTGATGGCAGAAGTCTTAAACATAGAGTTTCGGGGACGGGGCTGTGTGGGGAGGCAGTGGGGGAGGCGATGCAATGGGATGGTGATGGGGAGCTGGGATGAAGGAGCCTGTGCAGCGCCCGGGGAGGGCACGCTGCCCGCCAGCCTCCGGAGTGGGTATCACACCTATCTGCACCAACCTGGGTTTCCCAATCCCTGGTCCATCCAGCCCTTCTGCTGGGAGCTGCACAGGGTGCACAGCACTCCCCCATAAACCCTTCTGACTGGTCCCAGTAGAGGGCACTGATGTCTGTACTCTGATCCTCTTCATTAACCTTTAATTAATGTGCAAGCCCTGCACTGGTCCCAACTCTGGACAGACCCTATCGCAGAGAGGCTGTGGCTAAAGCATTGAGTGCTGGGGTCATTGCTGTGGTCCCCAGGACAGGCTCCATAGCAAGGGTGATTCCCTGAGTTGCCTTGAGCGAGACAAATGAAGTTTTGTTGTGGTTTTTTGTTTTTTGTTTTTTTTTTAATTTTCTTCTTTGTAGTGCTGATTGCCGCTGCAGAGGTGGGAGATGGAGCCTCCCCTGCCCTGTGTGTTAAGGAAGCAGTTGCAAACGCAGCTCTTATGTGAGGATCTCGTATTGGGGGTTTGGTGGTGTATGAAGTGGAAAGAGCTCAGCTTGACTTGCAGACCCCAGCCTGAGCTGGGGGGGCAAAATGAACTTGCTGTTGCTTGTAAACTGAGTGGTTTTGATCTGGAAGTTGCTGGTGGGGAAAATAAAATATGGGAAATCAAGAATTCATTGTTTCTGCTCTGCTTTCCTGTCTGTAATGTTTTTTTGGATAGGGTTTATTTGTTGTTTTGGGGTTTTTTGCATGTGATCCTGTGTGGAATAAGACAAGGGACTACTGACTGTATTTTGCTTGTGCTTTTATGTATTGATTTAGTCTGCTCTTCAGAGGAAGTGTTTCCAAAAGTGCATAAACCTGCTACTTTTGGATGTAACAGAAGCTTCTGATTATTTTTTTTTTTCTTAATGCTTCTGCCAGTTTAATCCAAAATACCAAGCTGCTTCCCACTGAGCATGTGGGTTGCCACTTGCAGGGATTTCCAGGGTGTGCAGCCAAGACCTTGCTCAGCCCTTCGTGCAAGCCTGCCAGGAGAGGTGGTCTGCAGCTCTAATCCTACTTCTGTGCGAGCTGCTTCTTTCTCACCCCTGTGAAACCAGGGTTTATCCATCTCCCAGGGAGTGTAGTGGTGGTGGATGCCAGTAATGCCCGTACACAGGCTCCATGAGCAGTGTTGGTATGAGGTTTTGCTCTGCTTGTTGCTCTGAATCTGGCAGAACCTCTGAGCTGGATTTTGCCTCCCCACCTGTGACTTGCTTTGCAAAACTCGCAGCAGCGTCCAGTGCAGAAGAAAGCACTTTGCTGGATAAACTCCTTGTGTTCGAGTGCCTGGGTTTGTAACTGCCTACAAGAGGACTGTTAAGCAGTGGCAGTATTTATGCAGCTCACTTTGATAACCACACTTCAGAAACTTCCCTCGTGAACTCTGGCTTCTCAGCGCTTGGCTGACCGCAGCCACGTGGGGCTGGGCTGGGGGACAGGAGCCCTTGGCTCTAACCCTGCCTTTGCTACAGACTGCCTGCACCATCCATCAAGTTGTTTCAGCGCTGTTTTCCTCCAGTCCCATCTACTATATGCATTTGGAATAGGAGTTGTTACTGGGAGCTGTGTTGGGCTTAAGACGGTGTACGCAGCTTTTGGTAGGCAGTAACAGATCTCAGCATGTTACAGCTGATCAGCAGAGATGGCCAAAGTGTGAGATAGTTTGATGCACGTGGGCTCTGTTGGTCTCTACTCCCTTCCTCACACATATGCGGTAGCTATGAGAGCAGTGTCTTGTCTTCATGGGGGCTTGTTGGCATGACAGTGACAATATGCTGGGTATTTTTTGGTGGTTTTTTTTTTTTCTTTTCTCTCCTTTTAAATTGGAAAAGAGGAGCTGCTCTGAAGAATAACAGCTGGCCCAGCCAGGGATGGGTTCAGGGTGTGTTGTCCTTTACTTGTA
Organism: Buteo buteo; assembly: GCF_964188355.1. Classification (NCBI taxonomy): domain Eukaryota; kingdom Metazoa; phylum Chordata; class Aves; order Accipitriformes; family Accipitridae; genus Buteo; species Buteo buteo. The sequence goes on along the minus strand of NC_134193.1, from coordinate 4,686,620 downwards.
ACTTGAAAAGTTATGGGGAAGAGGCTCTGGGCAAAAAAAGTGAAAGACTAGAGTGTGCTTCTGTGGCAGCCAGAGAAAGCACTGGTGGCTGTGAGCAGCCAATCTGCCTGGGGCAGCCTTTGGACAGGCAGCTTTCAGAAGCGTTCAGCCCCTTGAATTTGCTCTGGGTCCTCAGTGTTTTGCAAGATCTGGCATTTAGTTCCAAACCCAGAGCTTGAGGGAAATGACTTCCCCTTGATTTTGAGGGACATTGAGCTGGGGACTAGGAAATAGACTCTGTGATGGCCTGTCATGAAAGAATTCTGTGCTCTGTTTTCCTTGGAGATTCTTTAGAGATGGAAAATTCATGCTGAGCTTTCGAATGAAGCCATTGTGCCTATTTGCATGTATAAAGCATCGGGCAGGACTGAGCTATGGTTGCTGGCTGCAGACCCTTTTGCTCAGTCTAAATTGCCAGCACCGTGCACAGAAACAAACATTATGTTGATCTTACTGACTAAAGTCAATAGCACGCAATTCCCTGGGTTGCTAGCGAAAGCAGCACGTGCTCCAGACCTTTCCGCAGCAAGTCATTGGAGACGTTGCTAAGTCAAAACCTGCTTTTCCCAGACAGTGCAGCGCAGGAGTGTTTGTTTTCTTGAGTACCTAACTAAAGTTGCCACATACAGCAAATTAATATTGACTTAAACACAGTTGCTAAGACAAGACCCTAGCAAAGCTGAGGAATTCCTTTTCCAGTTGTTTGCAGAAGCCAGCAATGAATATAGGGAAGGGGGAGCTGCTGCATGTGCCCTTTTTCACCACTTTCCCTCGATATTTGTGACCAGGGACAGAAGTGCCCCTGTGGCCTGTCTGGTTCTCTTAGGCTGTGACAAAACAACGTTGCATGAAAAAATTTAAGCTGGGTAGTCCCGTGGTCAAATTCCCTTCTAGCTTGGAAGAAACATCTCCATTTGTCTTGAGAGGAGAAAACAGACACCCTTGGGACTATATTGCTCAGCCAGAGCAAAACGGTCTGTGCGTCTGTGCGTGGAGAAGGCGGCTGCCTTCCTGCCGCTGATCCTTCCTTTCTCAAGGATGTTCCTGCTCCCTCCTGGAGAAGTTGTTTGGTGCCAGACAGCACACAACAGACGATCCCTGGAGGGGTCTGCTGAGCACACATAAACATGATGTTTACTGGCTCTGGAATAGATCGGGGAGGGATTTAGAGACTTGGAGCTTGGCTGCATGGCTAGAGATCCCCCTGCAAGTAAGCTATCCTCTTTGCTGACACTGGCTTTGTCTTCAGGTCATGCTGCTAAACCTCTGGACCCCAAGATAAATCACTTCCTGCTGTAATTACAGAAACTCATTTGCCCATGATTAAGCAGTTTGGTGGAAGGTGTTGGAAAGGTGGTACCTGAGCTCTGCTGGGTTGTGCTTTAATTAGGATAAAAAGGCTTCCTTCTCTTCCTCCCGCAACTCTCCCTGGGCCTTCCACCAGATCTGTCAGAGGCAAATTACTGTTGACTTGACCCATTGCTGACTTAAACGAAATGAGTTCATTCAACACGGTGCAAGCTTTAGGATGTAAATGTGCTTTAATTATACAGCGTAGTGTTTGTACTGGCATGATTACTCTGGCCCTGCTGGGCAGCAGGGTGTCCTACACCAGCTCTCTGCAGGTCACCTCTCCAGGAATGGAAGGAGGGTATAAAACAGATGATGGAGGTGAAGAAAGGATGGCCTGGGGTTTTGAAGCACTGGTGAACAGGGTGTGAGGCAATGGAGGTTCATCCCTTCCCCATCAATTGCCCTGGACAAACTTGCGCAGGTCCCTTATGCAGGCCCAAAGCAGCGAGGGAATTTGAGGATGGATGATCCCTGTGGACTTGATGGGAGCTGGTGTCTTGCCACAGCTTGAGAGCATACCTGCGTTTTCTGTCTGCCAGGGATGGTAATTGTACTGCCCAGTCTCCTGGAGTGGTAGCGTGTTGGATAGAGACTGTGAGGATGGCCAGGCCTGACCTGGTCATGATGGGAAGGGCTGGGAATCAAAGATGGGTCCTTCTTTTGGCAAAACCAAAGAGTAGAAAGCATCCCTTGAGAAGGACTGTGTAAATGGAGTAAACCTAGCTCCTTCTGCAGGAGACTTCTCTGCCCTTCTCTGGGAACTGGTAGCAGTCTCACGAGCAGGGAGAAAAACACTAATCTCCCGGTGTCAACAAACCAATCTGATTTTCTGTGCTTGCGCAGAGCATGTTCCCTTTAATGTCCCACACTCCCCGATGGGAGCCCGGGGACGCTAATTGCTTGTGAAGGCTCTCTGAAGTGTTTTGCTTGGTGGATGTATTTGCGTGATCTCCAAGCAGTACTTGTGAAAAGTGGCAATCCGTGTTGCCAATGAACCGCCTGATTCATCACAAATCGATTTCTGTTGGCCACAGTACAAGACTTAGAGGCTGTCAGAGCCTGCAGCATGAGGGAGAGGAGAGAATTGCTTTGGTTTGAGATGGGGAGGGAAGTTGTTAGAAACCAATGCTCAGAAGAGTCAAGAGAAAGTGTGGAGTTGTAGTGATCCCTTTGGGTCCACTGGCTTTTATTTCTCTCCCCTCCCCGTACTGCTGTTTGTTCAATGCCACACAGCTTTATGCGCAAAAGGGCCACCAGCCTTGAGTTTTTTCTGTATGTGGATCAGCCTGCAGCTCTGCACAAAGCTGCTTGGTGGAAAAGGTTGGAGAGCCTCTGGGTTGGATAAATGCAGACTTGGGTTGCTCTTGGTGACCTGGTCCCAGCCTTTTCCCAAGGATGGCCGTGTGCAGTGTTTGCATATGTAACTGGGGTTTTGACAATGCAGTTGCAAGAGGCAGGTCTAAGAACACAGCCTTGGTACCCCTTTTGGACAGAGACTGGATTTAAACTGAAAGAAACTGCTGGGATGAGCAGAAGAGTGATCTGCATCTGTCTGGGAGGTATGTCAAGGACTCTGGTGCTTTTGTGGCTTGTAGTTTACATCTGGCCAGTGTGGGCAGCTTTCCCTGGTTTTCATTCTCCTGCAAAGCCATTTGACTTTTCTAGCTAATAAAATCGGTGTTTTATTAGAAGGAAGCGTGTTGTTTTCCCTCCTTGTCTCTGTCCCTCCCCTCTTCCCTGTAGCCTGGACCAGAGCCCTTGGAGGCCTTCGCAAGTTGTGCTCTGCTGCTGTGCGTAGGTTGCTCCCCCATCACACTCTGTCCTTCCTCTGCATAACCCAGATGCAGAGGGTTGAAGAGTCTGGACTTGTACAGCACTGTGAGGTGCTGTGCAGCTCCCTGATACCTTGTCTCCCAGCCCGTTGCAGGAAGCTGTGGACCTGGGCTGTAAAGATAGGAGAGGAGGAGAGATCAGATTAGCCCTGTTCAGGATAGCAGGGCAACGTCTTGTGCTTGCTGGGACCCAGGGGAAATGCTTTAACCTCTCTAGCTCTTAAATTTTCCTTACCCTGCATGCTGGGCATGAACTGTGCTGGGTGTGAGGGCAGGATTTATCCAGCATTTGAAGAGCTCTTGGGATTGGACTCTCAGCCTTTGGGGACAAGAAGGTGACTGTATAAAAACAGCTCTTTCTTGCTTTGCCAGTGTGGGCCCCTCTGTACCTGTGTCAGCCAGGTCTGGTGGCTTCAATTTGTTCAACCCACTGGCCCTGCAAAGCCAGCCATAGGTGCCAGCAGAGCAACTGGCTCCCTGCGTGCCTTCTGCAAAGCAGCCAGAGTAACTTGCTTTCGCATGGCAGGATACCCGTTACAGGTGGCTGATCGGAGCCAGCAAGATCAGCCTTTGCCTTTCAGATCCCAGCAGGAGCGCAGGCCTTGGGCAGCAAGGCTTACAAATGCAGTAGGGTTTTAAAGCAAATCTGATTTGGAATTGCCAGGGCAAGAATGCACATGGTGGCTCTTGCAAAACCTATCCTCAAAGCTGGGCTGCCTTTGAACAGCAATTAGTAGTGAAGCTGCTTTCATCCCCTGCAATGGTTTTAGCAATTTGTGGTTCACTTCTAATTCCTCTGAAGCCGGGAGTGTGTTTTCTGTATCTTACTGTGCCCTCTGAGTTTTCCTCTGAGTCAGGCTGGATTGCCGTGTATTGCTGCTTCTCTGGGATTTGGAACTTACTGTTTGCTCCTGGCTGATTGCACAGGACAGGAACCTCCGCAGTTCTTCAGAACTGCATAGAGACCGTCACCCTTTGCATGGGTTGCCTGGCTGCTGCGGATGCAGGGCTCTTCAGGATGGGTAGGAAACCAGTGGGCAGGTTGTTGCCCTTCCCCCTCCCTTTTATTTTCCTTTTTATTTGTACTAACAATTCCATTCCAGCGGTCCTAACAGTGATTAGGCCTTCTTAAACTGGAGCTATTCATGCAGGAGGGGTGTGCGCTCTTAGCAGATGTGAAAGATGCTACAATCTAAACGGACAAGATGGTTAGGCAAAGGATAAGAGCGAAGCCAAGGGACAGCAGATCAATGACAAACCCAGGGACATGACCCTGAACTGTCTCAAACAAGCTCTGCTTCCATCTGTCTGCTGTGGCCCAGATGCCAGCATGGAAATCTCTTGCTTACGCCTTGAATCTGGCATTAAGCTGGTTTCCTCCTCCGCCTGCAATTCTGGCCTCATTCAATCTTACCCAGAAGAAAAACCTTTTTAATAGTGCATGTGCCTGTGCTGTTGTGGCACGTTCACGCTGTCAGCGAGGCGAGAGAGTCCCTTTGGCGCTGGAGTGGAAAGAGACCTCATTTTGAGTGTGGCTGCAGGACATGGCTGTGAGTCACTGGTGTCATCTTCAAGCACCCTCACAGCTTCTTCCCTGACCTGGTCTTGCAGTGAACGGATCTGGCAGGGATCTGCCAGGGGACGTAGGCGTTGGCAGTACTGCCTGCTGCCCTGTGGTGTCCAGGGCCAGAGGATGACGCCAGTGTGCTCCCTGTAACCTAATGGCTGTAGGATGCATCTTTGCTTTCCCCACCAGCCCATGGGTCTCCTTGTGTTCAGGACTGGCAGGAGGGAATGGGACATACCGGTGCCTTGGCACAGGGAAGCTGGGCGAGAGAAGGCAGAGCCAGTTCCTCCCACTTGCTGGTGACAGCACTAAAAAGAGGGGAGGCAAGAGCTGTCTTACCTGCTCCCCAAATGGACTCCTGGCAGCAGCACTCAGCAGGACAGAGAGGACAGAGTGCATGTCTCTGCACTCTCCCTGCATGAATACCAACTTGATTTGCCATCCAAGGCCTGTCCTTAGAAAATGCCCACCCTTTCCTGTGAGCAGGCTCCGGGCTTTGTCCAGTTCCTGAGAGGTCTAAAATTGCTCTGCTCTCCCAGGGAGAATCCCCGTGGCAGCCCTTCCCAGTGCCAGGCAAAGCCAGCCCTGCTCGTGCCAGCGCAGAAGCTGCCAACCGTGCCAGGGCATGGGGAGAGGATCGCATCTGTGCTCGGATCGCGGCCTCGTGCTGGCTCTGTCCCTCCTATCTGTCTGTTCCAGAGGATGTTAGAACTACATGTTAAATAACTTTGTCTTTGGCACCTTTCCCTTTTGTTGGCTGTAAAACGACGGGCAGAGAGAGAATAGGTGGTTGTTTGCAAAAACAAAGCAGCACCCTAAAATGGGCAATCACTAGAGGAACAAAGAGGCATATGAAATAGCTATAAATCTCCATACTGTGTTTAAGTGGTGCAGGATTTTTTTTTTAATGCCCCCCCCCTGTTTTTTTTGTTTCAGTGAGGATTATATCCTAACAGATGGGCAGCATAAACTGGAACATTACTTATCAGGCGCTGGAGAAGGGCAGGATTTTGTTAAATACCTTGAAGCTGAAGTCTGTATCCTAGTAGCTCTGTGATTTTTTTTTTCTTTTTTTTTTTTTTTACTTAAGACTTTCCAAGCCAAGCCTAGCTTTGTTGCCTGATGGGTGTGGGAGGTTGTAGGAGGAAATCTCCAGCAGGAAAAAGCCCTGGCTGAGGCTCTGGCTGTACCTGGGTCAGTAGGGTCCCTGCGGCACTGCAGACCACAGGGACAGTGGCTATGGAGTAAGGCACTGCTCCTGCTCAGTGTGCAAGAAGGTGATGGACCCCACACCCCGGTTTTCCTTGGGATTGATATTGGTGCCTGGCTTTTGTCTTATCTCTGCTCCTCCCTTCCTTGAAGCAGCAAAAGCCTGCTTTGTGCCTGTCGCTGCTGTCAGGCTGTTCAGAGCAGCCTTCCCAATTAGGCTCCTCGTCTGGCTCCAGGAGCCTCAAAGGGCTACATGCTTTCTTCACTGATCTCCAGTTATGCTATGCCTCTGTGTCAGCCTGGTAGGGTTTGGGACAAGAAAGACTCTGGATAGCTTATTATAGATTAAAATGCCATATTTCTTCTTTTTGAAGGGAAGGTGTTGGATGCCCTGGACTACCCTGTCTGTGCTGAGAAAGCATCCTAGGCTATGGCTGGGGTAGGGTTAGGGCTGGCTTTAGGGTACCAAGGGCTGCAGATCCTATGGCCTGATGAGAGCAGCACTGCTGGGACTGTTCCTGTCCCGTTTAAGCACTTTTTTTTTTTTTTTTAAATACGGAGCTGGGGGAGGTGCCAAGCTGATAGCAGTCTCTGGCTATCTGTACCCTTTTCCTCCTGCCCACATGAACAGAGAAGCAACTCAAGACTCAGGCTTATTAGAGAAAAAAGTTCAAATCCCTGTTGACCTGTATGCTGGGAGGATGCAGAGCTTACACTTGGAACAGGACAGCTGACACATGGGAGAGCAGCACTGGCATCATCCTCATCCTGCACTTGCATGGGGGTCAGGTGATTTTAGGGGCTGGGAGTGAGGCCAGCATCTTCCCCCACTGTTTGTCCTGCTCCCAAATCTGCATGAGAGCCCTCAGCTGTGAGGAGCGGGTGGTTTGTCTCTGCTTTTTGGAGAGCATGGCTTTCAGCCAGTTCTGCTGGGTTAGAGTGAGCACAAAGTGTCAAGGAGGTGGAAGTGGTATTGCCTTGTCTGTGTGTCCACCATTGCCTGTAACCACTTCCCATCTTCAGCTGCATGAAGCATCTGCCCTGAATCTGCACAGCAAATCCCCAAACCCAGGTCTCTAGTTTCTGTTAGCTACCTGCCTCCTGCTCCATCTTCCTTCGCAGTCCATCGACACTTACATTGCTGCAAGGGAGAAGCTGCCTTTCCAGCCAAGAGCCAGGTCACCTCTGTGACTGCAGGGAATGGCAGCCAGGGACTGAAGCCCCAAGTCCCCAGCAAATACAAAACAATGTGTAAACATGTTTTAATGTTAAGTTTTTAATAAAAGTGGACTAAGAGATTAAGATGATCATCTGCCCTGGAGGGAGTGACTTTATAAATCTCAGCTTGCATGCGCTCAGAGAGTGTTGCTAATCTCCATACTAGATCCAGATCACGTGTGCATGGACTGCTTGTTCGTGGAAACCGTTCTTTCTCCTGGCAATGAGAACTAGGGCTCAGCGAGCCCTCCTTGGGCTTAATGTGGCTTCCCACTGATACAAAGCTCTTGAATCTCCTTCCCCTTTTCAGACTCTTACACTGGTCTTTTATGTGCTAGTGACCCCATGGTTTGAAGACCCTGCCAGGAGCTGCACTGGGGCCAGCGGGCTCATGGCTGGTGTCTGCCATATCAGCAGACCCATGGCTAATATGAGACCCTGGGATCTTGTCCTAGACATCATTAGAAGATGCTTTGAGTGCTGCAAGGATGGCAATGGCCATCGAGGAGGCCTTTGAAAGCAACTGGAGTGTTACTCTGCCATGCTGAGTTGCAGTGGTGGAAGAGATTTAGGAGCATCTGAAAATATCCTTTGGCCTCTTTCTTAAGCACAAAATAGTTATAGAAGGATTGGAGCAGCTTTGGCAAGAGATGATTTGATTCCTGGCTTTTCTTTCTTCCTCTCTGCTTGTTTTCTTCTCCTATAAGCATTCATCTAGAAATTCCCCTTGGCCAAGGCTGGATTGATGGCTCTGGGACAATCAGTTGTATTCTGCTGCTGTTAGTGGTTTTAAAGGCAGTAAAGTTGGGTTCTTGAAGTGCTGTCAGTAATCATTTTTATGGTGGTCAGGTTGCTCATTAGCACACTTGTTTTCAGATATTTAAGCTGGAAAGAAATCTATAGTCCTTGCATTTTTAACTTGATAACCACTCAATAGAACAAATAGAGTTGGAAATTAGAGCAGAGCCAGACTAGAAGACATAGTCCTGAACACTCACCTTTTACCCCAAAGGTCTATGGAGACAAGTGCTTTGAGAACACAGCTTGGGAGAACACGTATATTCTCAGCCTACAGAGAGGTAATAACAGCTCAGGTTTACAATGGTGATTAACCTGTAGGATGGTCAGGATCTGGAGGTAGCCCTGAAACAGGTATGTTGAAAGCTTCTGCTCCAAGTTTGGGAGAAAACCAAGGGCTGGATCAGAGCATTCATTTTCGGGTCACATACCAAAAGAAACAGCCCAAGAGATCCTAAATGATGGTTCCCAGAACTTGAAGGCAACTGGCTGGAAAAAAGCAGAAGATGCAGTGCAGGAGTGGCTTTTCCTAAAGGCAGGGGCCTTCGTGGCTGGTTGGAAACTGCTCCGTGTCCTGGTATGCAGTGTCAGAGATGTCCTGAGGGTACAGGGTGCTCTCGCCCAGAGCTGGACATGGCTAAGCATCAGGATGAGTCAGTATTTACCCCACCACACCTTCAATTCTGGCAATAAAACAGTAAAGGGCTGGGGGATTGTGTTGGGATTTTTTTTTATTTTTTGTAAAGCATTTTGGGATTCGGTTGGAGGCAAGGTGCTGTGCAGATGCAAGCTCGTTAGAAGATCATTATCATTATTTACCTGCTGTGTCTGTCTGTCTCTAAATAGCATTAGCTGTCAGCCTATTTATCCATGTTCCCTTCTTACCATTAATAGTGGCAAAACACCAGCTTGCTCCATCTCCCAGCCCCTCTGCACCTCCTCCCTCCCCATTTCCCATGCCCAGAAACACTGGTCACACTGGGCTGCGTGTTATGGGAGCTTGAGGGGCACGAAGCCAGACTGTGCCCTGGGTTCAATCCATTCTGTGCTGCAAGGGAAAATTCAGATTATTTTTTTTGAAGCCTTGAAATGCACCGAGTGTGTCCAGGCAAAGCGTGTTCCCCCTCTGCATCCAGCCTTTGCCCATCCCTGCCTGTTCCCTCGGCAGCCTGTGCGGCTCAGTGCCGCTCTGTGTAGCATTGTGGTCGTGTTGCTCAGAGAAGATAATTAGTATGAGGAAGCTAAAAAATTTTGTCTTGCACTTTTTACAGCCTCTAACCCTATTAGTCAGGTCATTTGGAGTCCAGGGAGGGTTGTTTCTTGCCAGAATAGATTGCAAATGGATTGAGTTCCATTATGTTGTTAATTAAAAGGAATAGAAAAAAAAAAAAAAGAACGGGGAGGAGAAGAAGAAATGGAGTTGTCTGAAACTTTGGAAGGAAAATTAAAGCCTCTTGGGTATTTTCCACTGATGCATTCATGTGCTTTGCCTTGGTGCTTCGTCCACCCTGGATTTTTTGCTCTTGAACATCACGAGTGCTTGCCTGGCCCATTCCACCCCACCTGGGGAACCCCAAACGTCCTGGCCGAAGGCCAGCAGGGTCTGTAGCACAGCGCAGCGAGAGGCGGCAGGGCTGAGCGTCGAGGCGGTGCAGCCAGCAGGCCAGGGATTGCCACAGAGGAGCCAGAGGAAAAAAGGCAACCAGCCCAGGTTTGGAGAGCCAAGTCCCGCAGCCGGGCTGCCGGAATGGGCAAGGGGGTGGTGCTGGGAGCGAGCTGGTCCCCCCCATGCATCAAGGCAGCGCTGTTAGACTTTCATGAGTGCTATCGGTTGCCCAAAGCGCTCGGCGCACTTCTTTTGCAACGCGGTCCCCCAGCCTGTGATGTGCCAGACATGTCTAAGATGTCTAAGAAGCAAGGCTGTTTCTTATCAGCTGTTCGTTCGCACTGTCTCAGAACCCTTCTGCTAAGTGTCTTTTGTCCCCTAATAAACTGATAAGCTCCTGGTAATCCACCGATCGCTGATAGGCAGGGCAGCCCTGCTCTCTGGTGCCTGCGCAGATAAGGCAGCAGCTCTTTGGCAGCGGGTGATACAGCAGCAGCCTGCGGAGTGCTGAGCTGCCCGCCAGCAGCAGGGAAAGGGTGGGCTTGGGGGGAGCGTGCGGCCTGATCCAGCTCGCCCTTGGCTTGTGCTCGGAAAGGGGATGGGACTTGACTACGGCGCTATGAGGATGGACTTGTCGAGCCTCTATCTTAGCCTGATGTGGGGGTTTTGCATTGCTTGGGCAGGTGGGCTCCTGTCCTGGGTCTGTCCTACAGAGCATGGGCACAACTCACCCTCTCCCAAAGCTGTTTTCCGGTCCGCTGCGAGCCTGGGAGCCCAGCGGTGGGCCAGGGCATGGAATCCCACTGACTGCCAGTGCCGCAGCAGCTTAGCAGAGGATAATTGAAAAGAAACGGAAGGAGGGAGAGAGCAAGGGAGAAAACATGCGTTTTCTCCTCTCCCCTTGCTGTTACAACACTGTTTTGCTTGCTTCTGTCAGGAGATGGGCAGGAGGGAGCTGTGGAGCTGCTTTCGGTGTTAATTATCTGAGGTCTTCCCTGTGCATCCAAGCTGCTGCAGTACTAACAGCTCCCGTCCCAGGACTGTCGGCCACCTGGCGTATGGGGGGAGCAAAACCAGCTCCAGGCTCCTTGCATCCAGAGCCAGCATGGGGCAAGGGGCTGAAACACAGCATCGCTTCTCCCTGGGCACCCCATCCCTACTTCCCAGGGACCACTACGGAGCTACCAGTCTGCCTGGGTCATCGGAGGGGAAGCACCCTAGCTCAGGCAGGGGACCACTGTGCCTTTTCTAGCCCCATGTGCACACATCAGAGTCATTTAATTTGCCAAGCGATAGGGAGGAAGGGAAAGGAGAGTTTCATTTCATGTTTTTACCATCTTGTTGGCATTCTCCTCGGGGGCAGCTGATCTTTGGCCTGTTGTAGCCACAGCCCTTGTTCAGCAGAATCTGGGCTTGTTCTCCTTGTTTCTTACAGTGGAAAACAACTCATTAGCACAAGGTATGCTGGAGCCCTAGAGACTCTCTTATTCTCCTGCTTTTTTGCACAGCACAAGGATGGACTGTCTTTCTCCTGGCACTGAGCAACATTATGGGCTCACCTCTGTGTCCTCCTTCACCTCTGCTCAGGTGTTTCAGGGTTAATGCTGGTTGCTCCCTCTTTGATACAGGGTTTTGAGCTGGGGGCATAAAATCAAAAGTAAGACCAATTTTCCCCCTGCCTTTTCTCCTTAATTGTGTGCATTTATGTATCTGTTTGCTGCTGCTGGAGCAAGTGGGCTCAGCCCAGCAACCTGCTGTGTGGGGATTGGAAATGAAGTATCAAGAAGATGCTGACAGCCTGCTTGCGAAGGCTTGATCAATCAGTATGTAATAGAAAAATGGCTCTGGCTCCTAAAGGGAAAGAGAAGCAACGGATTTGATTAAAAAGTAAGACAGTAGCTGGTTGGAGGGGACATCTCTTGGAGGCAGATGAATTATCAGGTAGTTACAGAGAGGGGTTTTGGCTTGAGAGCAAAATGGGGGGAATCATTCATACCCTTGGGCTGAGGAGCAGCATTACACATCACTGAGTCTGTCATGGGTCTTACTGCCCTTTTCCTGATGTGGATCCTGGGTTAGGAGAGGTAAAGCTGTGGGTGGGAGGTTGCCCAGGGGCTGTGGGCAGAGCCAGGGGTGGGTCTGCACCGCAACAGGGCAGTGCTGCCTGGGATGGACCCTGGCAGCAGGGCATGGGTGTTTAAACTGGGAAGCAGCAAACCTAAGGCCTGAATCCACTTGAAAAAGAGACCATTTGTACCCAGATGGCAAACCCCGGCATTCTGAGTTGGCGTTAGAGACTGGTGGTGGGTCTCTGCTCCTGCCTGTGAGTTCTTCAGGATGGAGCTGTCCTGGGCTTCTCTTGTTGCAGGCAGAGCCTGGGTGCAGGCAGGCTGGTGCCTGCCCTGCTGGCATTTGATGTGGGCAAACAGGCACTAAGTAATCGGCAGCCTATCGATCCAAGGTCACCCATGCCAAGGCGTGATCAATAGGAACGGACAGCTGAGTGGTTCTGTAATAAAGTGTCTTCACCTTAGTGGATTTGGGAGAGAGCAAGGGTATGGGAGATTAAATCCTGCTGCCATCGACAGCTCATCAAGCAAAAGATATATTAGTGAAAAAAAATTATGCTTCCTGAGCCCTGATGGGAGGAATTGAGCTGCTGGGAACTGTTTGTGCTCTTTGGGGGAACATCAGCCAGGAGAGCAGATCTGCTGCCTCCCACCACCCTGCTCCCAGCACCAGCTGGTGGGGAACTTCCCGAGCAGTGGCAAAGCCTTTGAGGGCTTTGAAGGGATTAGGGAATCAGTGAGGGAATTTGCCGTGGCTGCTGCTGCAGCCCAGCGTAAGACTGCTGGCCAAAGGGCTGGTGTGGATCTGGCTCTGCCATACTAAAACCCAGCCACCATCGATGCCCTTCCCAGCCTGACGGGCTGTGACAGGCAGTAAAGGGCATCAGACTGTGACCCCACAGTGCCTGGGGTGCCCTGGAGCCCACGGAGCGAGAGAAGCTGGGAAGGACCATGTTCCCAGCAGGTTCCAGGACCTGTCCCCATCCCTACATGCAGAGGGAGGGGAAGGCAGTCTCTGGATGACAGCAGGGTCTGGTAGGATCAGGCTGCTGTTGTCTGAAGCAGAGAAATGAAAGGTGCAGGGTTAGAGCCTGCATCTCCAGGCTGCCCTGTCCAACTCTTACCTGCTAACCCCTCTTGCCTGGCTGTAACCTTGCAGCAGGAAGGAGAGAAAGTGAGTAACACTTAAACCCGTGCAGGCCTGGGGTGACAGCAGCCTTCTGACATCTCCCTCACCTGTTTTTCAAGACAAACTTTCTGCTGTGATCCACACGCCGCTTTATTGAGCTCTAGTTCCTCCAGTCTAACTACAGAAAGAAATTGGCAGCAAACGCTCTCGCAGGCAGCGTGGAACGGCAGCGGCCAGCTGTCAGGGCCCCTGGGGTTTTATTGCCCTGCCAAACACCTACATCATGGTGACATGTACATAATTACATATCGGACCGGGGAGGATGAAGCGCCTAGCACCTCCTAAATGTGTCAACATGATTTGAGAGGTTTGGGCTTGGCTGGACTTCTCAGGCATTAGATTTTAGACTCCAATCACACGGGCATCCGGAGGATCAATAGCTATGCACCTTAAAGCAGCTGGCTGGAAGGTGAGGGACTGGGGCACTGGGTGTCAGGGAGGACGATTAAGTTGATGTACGAGTTTGGTTTGGGGTTAGTCACTCTTCCTTCTTGCTGGGAAGAGGAAATCATGTGGGCAGACTGAGTCTCAGCATCTCCATCGCACGTCAGCAGTTGCGAGCTGCCCATGGATGCTCCGTGACCCTCGTTATGCAGCAGAGCATCTCCCAGATTCACCGGTAATCCCATGTCTCCGATTCAGGCACACCACCTCATGCCAACAGCAAATAGCTGTTGGTAAGAGAAGCAAACATCTGCCGGCTGAGCTCCGTCCGATGGCAAAGGCAGACGGCTGCCAGCCATGCTGCTGGCACAGGGAGCGTGGCGTCGCGGTGGGAAATGCTGCGAGTTGTCTTGTCTTTGGCCCAAGATGGAACAATGGGATGGAGTAGACAGAGCTGTGATTTTGGGCCCTTGTGTGGGTCCTTGCTGAAGCTGTGCAGGACAGAGCTGCCCTGCTTTGGGCAATGCTTGCCCTCCATGTGCACTGTAGGAGCTGCCCTTGGAAGATGGAGGGAACTGGGGGTGATTTGTGTTATTGAGCCTGGGTGGGAGAAGAACAAAAATCAGAAAATTCTTGAACAAAACAAGTTGAGATTTGCACTGAGTTTTCTTGCAGTAAGCTTTTGGAATAACTGATTTGAGCTCTTACTGCAAAGAGCTGACGTTCCTGGAGTTCTCATCCCTTCCAGCTCAAACTCATGGCATTAGGCACACGGGACTTTCTAGGGACTGATTTACAGTTAATTAAAATATCCGTTGATTACTCATTAACTGTGCACACTGTGCTTTGGGACAGCCCTGCTGTCAGCCTCCTTCCCTCTCTCACCCGGGGCAGCTCTCCTGCAGCAGGACCCCTTGAGCCCTTCCCCTCTTTGAACTTTTTCACCTCCCGTGTCTCAGATGGGCAAAGAGCCAAACTTCCACCACATCCCTCTCCGTCCTCCGCATCCGTTTCTGTCCTTGCCATGTCCACAGGACCAGGGTCTCCCCTCCGCACCGGGGAAGGTTTGCATGTGCGTGAGCCCCTGTGTGCTGGCAGGTTTTTCAGCCCAGCCCGTAACTCACCCCCTTCGTTTGACATGACAAATTAATTTCCCTGATGTGGAAGCTCTGCTTCGGCCCTGTGACTCTCCTGTCATGTCTTGCAAACCATCCCTGAGGTTTGTGCCACCTGTCTGGGGCTCCCCTGTGCACTCTGCCGGCCCCGATTACCCAGCACGACTTAAGGGGACAACACCTGCAAACAAATTGAATGTTTCGAAGTGCAAATTGGTTTTTCAATTGCTCAAGATTTAAAGTGGCACTACTGCAAAATAACGTTTTTTTAGGGCAGGTGTCTTTGGAATACAGATTTTTTTTGGGGGGTGGTGGTGTTTTGGAGGAGTGTGTTGTGCAGGGAGGGCAAGGGATCTGGGAAGAGGCACGTGGCTTGGGTTGTTTGGGGACGCAGAGTGAAATGCAGTAAGTTTTTAGCTGGCTTCTGACATTGTGCAAGGCAGGCAGGTCCCGGAAGGCTGGCTGCATTGGGATGTCTTGGATTGCCATCCAGAAACAGCCAGCGGATGAACCTCACACCTGCACTACTGGCCTCATCCGCTTCCAGTCCAATGCTCACGTCTCAGGGAAGGGAAGAAACATGGTACCCTGGCGCAAAACAAGCTAAGAAGTGCGTGTGCACGGTCCCTCTTCTATTCAGGGGGATGACATGATCCTCTGCTCTTGTGAGGGTGACCTCAGACCTGTACCTGATAGATACAAACTGATGGATGCTGACGCTGTGGCTCCTGGTGAGGCTCTGAGCAGAGTTCAGCGCTGCTCCAAACTTCCCTTTCTCCTCTGCGTGCTCTCCGCAGTCTTCATTTCCACTAAATCACCTAAATCGGTTTCGCTTAGCAGTAGGAAAGCCACGTTTGGAATATAATGGTTGATCTTTTATGACATTTACCGCCACTCATGTCAGAGCGAGTGCCTGTTTAATTCACTTGTTGCTATGCCATCCGTCAATCACTATAAATGTTATAACAGCAATCTGTCACCGGAGGGGTGTGTGCAAGGATGTGTGCGTGGGGCGTTGGATGGGCCTGAGAAATAATGTGCCACCTCTGAATTTTTTTCAGAGGGGGCATCCATGTCTAACCAGCACTGTTGGGTCCCCTGTCACTAACACACCTGCCTGGGCAATGGTCTGGTGAAGCACTGCCCCTCTTTTGGGGAGCGGGAGGCTGCCTGATGAGATTTCAAGTGGTGAAAGTTTGCGTGGTTTTGTGGCAGTTTGCATCCCCAACAGCCCGTGTAACAGCAGCCATCAGAGCAAAAAGCCCAGCAGCAAAACTAAATGAAGACAAAGTAGCCTTAGGTTTCATTTCTTGCCCTTTGCAAGAAATTATATTAATACATCTACGAGCTTGTGTGCAATAGCAAAGATTAAATTCCAGTGACGCCTTGTTTGGGTGAAGGCGGGCTTGCAGGAGATGTTTGAGCTTGCTTTTCCTGCAAAGAGTCAGCATTTTGATTGATCTTTCAGCAAAAATATGAAAACGCGCCAACTTTGTGTGACTCTTATTTTTTGCAGTGACGTTTTGTACAGCTCCCATGCGTGCCGGTGTAAAATAAATGACATGAGATGGTTCCCACTGCACGTGGCTATAATTCCATGGGGTGATGCTGCTGACATTATAAACACCCACTTAAAGCTCAACATTTCCTGCAGCACCAATCGCACTTGAATGCGGAGCCCAGCCGGCTACCTGTGCCGAGCTAACTGGGGTCAGGAGAAGCCCAGTGTGGGTGAAGGCAGGTGAACTGGGCTGGCAGTGGGACAAGCCGCAGACGGCAGGTTGAAGCAGGGTCCTGCTGTAAAAGGAGGTGTTGGAACCCAGTGTGACAGGTAAAAGCCCTGCGCCTTCCCCTCCTGACTTCAACATGGAAAGTGTTCCAGATGCTCCTTTTTCCCCTTGCACAGAGCTCTTTTTTGATGACAAATTAATTAAGAATTGTGGAGTTCATGAAATACTAATTGGCCCCAGACTCACATCTGCACTGGTCTCTTGTTGCCTGGTGAAGGGATGAGGGTCTCCCTGGGTCCCCAAAGTGGCTCTGTTCCCCAGGGAGAGCTCTGGCTGCTGCCCAGGGATGGTGGGAAGCTCTTGGGTGAAAGTCTGGGGAAATCCCGCAGTTTGGAGCCAGCAGGCTCTTCGCTTTCTTCTTTAAACCCTCACGGGTGTGATTTTTGGCCTCGATGGGTCTTAGATTTCCTGTCTGTGAAATGGAGTGAAATTTTCCTTCCCTCTGCTGCGGTGACACTTAGGTTTTATTCTCTTCTCCACAGAAGTGCTTAAAGGCGCTTGCCTGTGTCAGAAGCTGATGGGCAGCACGCTTGGTGAGCAGGGACAAGGCTCTTCCTATTAAACCACAGGAGCGCAAAGGCAGCTCTCCACTCCCCCATTATCCCCCTGTTATTATCCTGTATTTCCTTCTTCCCCCTTCCCTCCCTGCCCTCCCAGATGATGCTCAGCTCAGCCATCCTTGTGATGCTATTACAGCTGTGAGCAAACGGAGGACCAGGGCTGAGAGGTGCACACCCCATGCAAGCAAGGAGACGCTCAGCCCTGTGTTCCCACTGGGGTTGTGTCTGCACCCCAAAATCTCCCCTCGTGGGGTCTTTGCAGGCTGGTGGCTGAGTACTGAGTGATGCCCCTGGGATTCAGCCCCATGGGAGCTGCTCTGAAAGCAGGTGGGAGCATCGCTGGACCAGCTGCCAGGGCTGCTGGGCAAGCTCTGAGGCTGGCATGTCACTTCTGGGGCAGGAGCAGATGTTTCGTGCACTTGCAGATGTTTTGAGCAAATCTCTAATGCTCACATCTGGGCTTTCAACCTCAAAGGCTGTTCTTAGTCACCAGCACCTTGGACGTGAGGCTAGCTTGGGAATGAACTAACAAGTCTTTCTGCTTGCTTTTGGGGTCTCGGGTTTTGAGCCTCTTTGAGCAATCGGTTCTCCTTTCCTCCCCAGTCCCAAGAGACAGGCTCGCCACCTCTTTCCAAATGAAAGGCGAGACCCTTGCCCCTCATCTGAGGTTTCACAGGTCAGCTGTGCCAATGCAGAATTGCTGGGCAGTGGCACAGGGCACAAGTTGCTCCAGCACAGTGCTGGCATGAGGATGCTTTCATCCCCTCGACCCAGTCTGTGTAGGAAGGCACTGGGTTACACCTGGCTTGCAGGTAGCTGGGATTTACCCTCCAGAGCTGCTGATTTATGGGTGTTGAGCAGGCATGGAGGGGCATTGCAGGGGCATAAAAGGGAGAGGAGAGCATTTACAGGTGTGAGGAAGCAATTGCCAGCCTGGGTAGTGGGAGGCAGTGGGCTCCAGCCAGGCAAAGGGGCTGCTGGAGCAAGTGCTGATGGCTGATTCCCTAAACCCTTGAACATGAGGATTTATAATGGAAAGGCTGCCAGAGCAGGAGCCTAGCAGGGTGAATGGAGCTGCTCTAATGGATATTAAGTGATTTGCGAGCCTGCTGCTTGCAAACACAGCTGTAAATAGAACAAGAGGAGGGGGAAGCAGATGAAAAGAGGCTCCGGCTCTTTAGCAGCATAGTGTGAAAAATGGGGAAAGGTTCTTGTGCAGGGCTCGGGCAGCGAGAGAAACAAAAGCTGCAGCATCTATTTTCATATCTTTTATGTCTTCCTTGCACTTAATCTTGTTTAGCTCTGCAATTAAATTTTAAGACGCATAAGAGTGTTCGCTTACACACTTGGATTCTTCGCAGATTGAATTATTTAATAGAGTGTGGAGTGGCTCCATGATCTCGGAGCTATGGCACCAAACGCAGCCAAGCAGAAAATTAATAAACACTGCCTGCCGTCTCCGCACCTCCCGCTCCCCTCTGCCATCTTCCCTCTCCAGCATGCTCTCCTCCTGCCAGCCGCCTCCTCTCCACCCCCTTCTCCAGCCTTTCCTCTGGGGTTTCCTTCTTCCCTCCCCCTGCTGCTTTCTCCTTTGGTTTTGCCATTCATTCTCCTGCTCCCCCCTCTCTGGTGTCTGCGGTTCAGCCCCTTGGTTGGGTCTATGCGCTGCGCTGCCCGTGCGTCCTGTGGGCTGGAGGTACATGCAGGGTGAGAGGGGATGTCCAGCCCACGCCGCCGTGGATGGACAGGCTGCCTTGGACACGTGGGCTTATTGGACCCCGTCCATGCAGGAGCTGAGATAGCTCAGTCCCCATCAGCCATGGCTTCGTCTGTGCTGGGGAAGCCCCTCTGCTGTGAGGAACGGGACTAGGCATGTGCCCTTCTGCAGTTTCATGCCTTGGCCTAGAATAAATTGCGTTTCAAATGCTGTCAGCTTTTTCTCTCTCCTTCTCCTTGTTCCCCAGCCAACAAAGTTCATAGAATCATAAAATGGTTTGGGTTGGGAGGGACCTTAAAGATCATCTCATTCCAACCCCCCTGCCATGGGCAGGGACACCTTCCACCAGACCAGGTTGCTCAAAGCCCCATCCAACCTGGCCTTGAACACTGCCAGGGATGGGGCATCCACAACTTCTCTGGGCAACCTGTGCCAGTGCCTCACCACCCTCATAGTGAAGAATTTCTTCCTTACACCTAATCTAAATCTACCCTCTTTCAGTTTAAAGCCATTACCCCTTGTCGTATTACTACATGCCCTTGTAAAAAGTCCCTTCCTGGCTTTGTCGTAGGTCCCCTTTAGGTACTGGCAGGCTGCTATATGGACTTCCCAGAGCCTTCTCTTCTCCAGGCTGAGCAACCCCAACTCTCAGCCTGTCTTCGTAAGAGAGATGCTCCAGCCCTCTGATCATCTTTGTGGCATGGAAGTTGTTCTTCTCTCCTTTCCTTTCTTTTTTGGTAACCTTTCCAGGCAACAAATTGCAGGGAGCAATTATTCTGTGTGCTAAAGAGAGCATTAAGCCAGCCACAATTTCTGTAGCGGATGTTGCTCAGCAAACAGCAGTACAAAAGCAGTCTATGAAATTCATCAAATTGCCTGTTGGATAAAGGCATACATTTACAATGCACTCGGAGCCCTTGCGAATTATCTGAAGAGAAATCAGTTCGTTATTTCTTTTCCTTTTAAGTTCCCCTTTTTACAAGGAACCAAATAAAAAGGTTTGAAAATTGATGTTAAAGAAGGTATCTGGCCTCTCCTTCCTTGGAGACGCCGGTGGTTTTCCTCCATTGATTCTTGGCAGGGATGTGCTTGGGGTTTTATGGCTTTTAATGCGAGGCTCCATCACTCCTTTCCACAGAGCCTCTGCTCCCGGCTCCTGCCCTTAATGCTGCTCTTGCGATGGCTGTTGGACGTTGCGGTGGCATTTCATGGGGCCACCCAGTGTGGGTGACGGCAAATGGAGGCACTGGCAGATTAAACTGCATGTGTCCATGGAGCTGAGCAGTCTCTGCATCCCAGCCCCATGCCCAGTGCCTTTGCGGAGCCACTGCCTGCCGTCCCCAGCACCGCTCTCCTTATTAGCAGTTACCTCCCTAAAAGAGCAGCCTTTCCTTCTCAATAGCCAACGGGGGAAGCTTCCTGCTGGATTGAATGGAGATTACTTCTTATCCTTTCCAGAGTATTTTTCTTTTTCCAAAAGCTGCCTTCCGCGCTCCTCCCCGAGGCTTTTTGGCAAGAGCAAGGGCTTGGACATAAGGCTGTGGGGTCGAGCAGTAATGCGTTCTTGGCCCTGCTGCAGGGTGGAAATAGGTCTTGTGCAATTGAAATTCTGAAGGGAATAACAGGGACACAGCAGAGAAGCAGCTAAAACACCTCTCTAATTGCTAATCAATAACCTAAAGAAATGTTGCCCTGGCTGAAACCTGCTCCCAGGGAAAAAATAAAAATCCACATGATTTGTTTCGTGATTAGAATGAGATTTTATTTGTCTGGCTTCTGGTTTGGTTTCCCCCCTTTTCTGTTCTTCTGGGCCCCCCACCCCCATTACACCCAGGTTTATGAAGTTATCACCCGCTCCTCGGTTCAAACCTCACTGAGAAACTTTTGGCTCCACAGATAGAGCGACACTAATCTTCTGTGTAATTGAATCATCATCGTGGATATTATTTGGCTGCTTCAAAACAGTTCTGTTTCTCAAGTAATATTTTTATTAGCTTTTGGTGCGGTTGTGGAGTGGTTTTTTTTTTCAGTAGTAATATTATTTTCTTGCTTTCAAATGCTGTCTACAGCGTGGTTCTTTATTGATGTGTTACTAGGATTTTGGTCTGTCTTAAAAAACTCTACGGAGGCGTGCAGAGCTGTGAATCCCCCTGCTCTCTAACAGAGGCTATCATCTCTCCAAGGATGAGCAATTAAGGGACATGACCAGGGAGAATTTGCTTGCACTTAGCTGTCTCTGATCTCCTAAACCACCAGTGTGCAGCTTGATTTGGGCTAGTTTGCAGCTCAGCAGGGTTGTCACCATTCCCTGGGTGTTGGATGGGATTTCCTCCATCCTTTGGGGATGGGAAGGCAGATGCACAGGGCTTCCCTAACCCCAAGATTGGATAAACCTCTCCCAAAATACAGCTCCCATCCCAAGGGAGGGATAATCCAGACGCCAGCCCCGATGCTCCTGCTGTCAGGGATTGCTCCTGGGGAAGAAGAAACCCTGGATCAATGCAACGTGCTTTGACCTAGAGATGGTTCGTGGCAGCTTGGAGAGAAGAGTGAGGAAGGGGCCAGGCAAGGAGCTCGGGGGGTCGGGCTGAGCTGCTGGGGGCTGTGGGAGGGATTTGTTGAATCCTGCAATTGCCTGAATTCATTTCAATTATTGGCAGCGCTTCTCTACAGAACTAAATAAAGTAAAATAAATAAGGAAAGCAGAAGGCAATATAAAGCAGTTAGAGAGGATCAGTAGTGAATTGAATAATTCATTCAGGAGAGAAAGGAGCTATTTGCAATGTCAGTCTTATCTTGATTATATTTATAGACAGGAACTTTTGACAAGGAAATTACCTGTAAATTTTTCTTCTTCTAGGTTTGGTTTTGTTGTTGTTGGTTTTTTTTTCCCCTCTTCCTTCATCCCAGAGAATAACGGGCAGGAAGATTTCCTGCAGGGTTTTTTTTGGTTTTTCTGAGGCGGTTTGATGGATTTCTGTAAAGAACATGAAATCTTATGACCTCCCTGCGAGCCCAAGGGAAGCTGCTGCTTTGATGGAAACTGAGATAGCGGCAGCTGGAAACTCAGGAGGGAAAGGAGGCAAAAATGTTCCTCGGTGCTTCTAAAAAGGGATGGAGGCCACCCATTTGTATTTCATAAGCTGGGTTTTGGAGCAGGAGGGGTCCCTGGGTCCCTGTTTGCTGGTAGGTAAAAGTTGCTGCTCTGAGTTTTGGTCTCTTGAAAGTGCAGGTTTTGGGATGGGGGTTTTGCAGCAGCGTAGCTGGTGGCAGGGAGGCTCCCGGCGGAGCGCCTGAGCCAGCACCCATCACTGCCAGCGGGACTCGGGGGGGGTGTCTGGGGGGGTGAGCGGGGTGCTCAGCTTCCTGCAGCCCCAGGGATGCTGGCGGGGAGGAGGAGCGGGCGAAGGGCAGCCGGGCCGGCCCGAGCGCCTCTGCGAGCATGGTTTCTCCTCCTGCAAAGCTGCAGCCTGCCAGAAGTGTCGTTTTATTTCAGAAGACATCATTTGGAGTGAAAGATGGCTTGAAAAAAAATTAATCCTACTGAGTTCCTTTGGCAGAGAGAGACCCAGGGGCTTTAAAAATTTATTTACAGCTTTCATGCCTCATATTTGCTCTTCCCCTTATTGAGAGATGGGGGGGACTTTGGGGATCAAACTCTACTTTTCCACCCTAAAAAGCGGCTCTGGAGTGAGCTTACAGAAATCCAGCCCAGGACCGATTCTGCCAATACAGAAGCTCCAGTTCTGCCTCTGAATAGACGTTGTTGTAATTTGTTTTCCAGGTGGTGTTGGGGAAATGCGTGTTGTTCGCCGAACCTCCCATTTGCATTGAAGGGAAGTTATAATTTGAGCGAAGCATGAAATACTCGCGGCGAACTTCTTGTCTCTGCGAGCGCACTGGAGCTCAGCCTTGTGTATAATTGAGTTGTTGTAATGAAGTCTGGGTTTGGTTCTTCAAGAAGGAATTTGTTTCGAAAAGAGACTCTCGACTTAATTTAGATTTTATGCTATTTCCTAGTGCTTGCTCTCAGTGTTGTAGGTCTTATGGGCCAATTTCTCCCTGGGGTAATTCCACGGAGGTCAAGTGGTGCCGGGATGTAGCTCTCTGAGGAGCTTAGGGATGTAATAACCAGCAAGTGGTCCCTTGGCAGTAATCACAGCGCTGCCGAGGATCTGAGCGCAGGCAGCACTGGCCACAAACAGCGGCGTGCTGAGGTCTGACCCCACAAAGCGCTGGGAGCAAAACGATGCTGCTGTGTCTGTGGGATAGTGACAACCTGGGGTCCCCGAGGAAACCAGAGCTGGGGGTTGCATGCGTGTTTGCCCTGCGGAGCAGACTCTCAAGATGGACATAGGGCTGGGGAGAAGAAGAGTTTTCCCTGTTGTGTTAAAACTGAAATGCAGGAAACAGGGATGGAAGGGGCTGACCTTCCAGTGCTTCCTTACCAAGGGAGACAACACACTATCTCCAAAGTATCAGACTTCTTTGCTCTGCTGCTCTTGTAGGAAAGTCCCCCTCCTGCAGAGCTGGTGGTGAATACTTTACAGGCTCCATAACTCATTAGCATCTCTAAGCAAATGTAAAAGCAACAAGCAAACAAGCTCCTTTTCCTTCATTTGTGTGTTTTGGTTTTAAATATTACGTTTCCAGGGATAAATGTTGGCAGCACTTGAAATAAGATGTATTAATTAATGAACGAAGCACTTAATTTAGGTTTAATAGGATAATCCTTTGCTGCATGTTACATAAATAGTAATTGAATATTAAGAATGCGTTGAATGAGAATTAACTACTAGGGGAGAGGTGCAGTTTATTGCATTCTTGTTAAACGCGTAGCCCCAGCCTGGGTCTCCAGTGTGGGAAAGCCGGATTCAAAGGCTCTGAAAGTCAATGCAGAAACTGCTCTGAAAAGTGTGTGGAGCGCAGGGTGAGAAATGCAGGATTAGGCTTTTGTTCTTTACCAATCCATGGCCTGACCCATAGCTCAGCTGAATGGGAGGGACCTCCTTGCATTGGCTTTGAGGGCAGCTGGATCATTCACCAGGTGAAATCTAGCCATCATCCTAAACACACGCCTAGGATAAATATAATCTCTAGTGTGGGAGATCAACAGGTCTGGAGGCAAAGGGCTGCTTTAGTTGCTATCCAGAGCCATGGGGCTCTCTGCCATGTAGAGCTCGACAGCTTTGCCAGGTCTGGAAAGCATCAGACCCAGCAAGGAGAGGGTGACTGAACACCGGCGATGGGCAGGATGGGACCTTGACATCTCTTCTTTGCAGCTTGAGCTGGGGCAGAGCTTTCCCTGGGCAGTGTCTCCCTTGGCCCCTGGGTCACCCCGATCTCTTCCTAACCCACCAACTATAGCGACCACGGGAAATGCAGTCCTGCTTCCTTGCTTGCTCTCAGAGGGGAATCTGCCACCTTCATTTTATTCTGGGATTTATTTATTGCCACTTGGTCAATTATATTATTGCAAAGTGTGAGTGATAAAACCCTTAAATTACTTATAGCTCATCCTTGTTTAAGGGAATAATTAGTGTGCTTCTAAACAGGGAGCAATTCTTCACAATGGGAAATTTAGTCTTTGAGGATATTTCCCCTGTAACTTATGCTACATAATTTAGCACTGATTACACAAGTATTTTATTCTGTCTAGCCCTAAAACTTTCCCTCCTTCCCATGCCAGCTTACCTCAGTGCTGCAGGTCATTGCACACTGAAGGTGCTGCAGATCCTGCTTAGGGGAATTGCCAGGGGCTGTTCCAGCAACCTGTGGCAGGGCAGGGAAACAATATCGGGTCCCATAAATTCTCCATCGAGGGAGCGGCAAACCCTGAGATGCTCCCACTGGCTGCATCCCTATGCTGTGCCCACCCGCAGCAGCTGTGCCAGCTCCACCAAACCCCCAAATGTGTCTTCTCTCAGCTAAACCCTAGCCCGGCACTGGAAGTCAAGTTGATCACAGAGTTTCTCTAGCTCTTATTTTAATTATTTTTATCCTTGGCCAGAAAAACTGCCTCAAACCTCAGCCGTTTGCCCATGTCACTTCAGCCTGTCCAGGTGATTTATGCAGCCAAGGAGAGGAAGGTTATTTAGCTATTGTTTCAAAACCAGGTGCAGGGGAGTGTGGGGGATGGAGACATATTTCATTTGTGATTCAGATCCTGCCACCTGGGAGAGGCTGGGTGACAGGTAGGGAGAGCTGGTGTAATTCATCTCCTGGGCTGGGAGGAGCTGGAGCCTGAAAGCAAATCTCAGGGCAGGAGTTTGGAGTATCCCCATTCTAGCTGGGGATGATGGCTCAGCTGGCACGAGGGGTTTTTGCGTGGGAGGAGAGGTGACAGCCCCACAGCGGGGGGACCGAGTGGGGGGAACCTCTGCCCCGACCCGGTGCCGCTGTTCCTGCATCGAGGCCAGGAGCAGGAAACTCAACGGCAGCTTTCTGCGATGTGCAGCGAGGCAGAGCACAATGATTTCCAGTGCAACCCAATTCTCTCTCTATGTTAATTAAATGGGACAGGAACATGGACCTGGCTTCTCTGAATAAGAAATCAACTGGAAGGTGGCTCCTTTCCCGAGCCCTGCTGCTTCAGCAACCGGACTGGAGGGGAGGTGGGAGGAGAAGAATATCCCTGGATTAAATTTAATGAAAATAAATATATCAGCTCTACTAGCAACAGACGGGGCCCTGTTTAGGGAGCAGCAAGTCCAGCTCATTCTTCAGGAGCTGTAACTTTTGCGCTGGCTCAGAGCCCACTTGGTGGCTTTGCACAAAGTGTTTCGGGAGGTGCAGGAATGATGCCTGGGAGGTAGGTGAGACAGCCTGGGAGACAATGATAGATGAAGTAATGCTTCACGAAGCTGGCATATGCTTGACGATGAGCCTATTATGCTGGATGCTAAATACCAAATGGTGATCAAACTGTGGTGGTGTGGAAGGAGGGGGGTGGAGGATGGAAAATTTGACCTGTCAGACAACTCTGGGGGGCTTCGCTCAGCAAAACTTCCTCCAGAGTTGCACAGAGGTGTGGGGGCTTCATGGGTCTGTTTGGTCCTTGGTTTTATTATACATATATTTTTAAATAGCCTAAGCAAAATGGGTGTTTCTATAAATAGCTGAAAGTAAGAAAGTATGTCCTCCTATGGTGCTCTCCTGGGTTTGGTTTCCTTAGCATCCCATACCAGCTGGCACAGGCTCTGTCTGTGGCAGGGAGACCAGGACCTGCCTCCTCTCCCCCATCACAGTTCCTACAAAACGTGCAAGATGGAAGAGGTCACCAGGATGGGAGCCGACCTGCCCCAAGCCCAGGCTGTGTGGTCAGTCCCTGCCCGAGAGTTTTGCGGCAGGGAGTTAAGATGTACCTGGGGCACCCCCTTCCTCAGGTCGTTAATTAGAGATTTGCTTGTGTCCTGTCGTGATCTGCTGGACTTTGTTTGCTTAGCTGCACCCCACCAACGCTCTGGGCTGTTTACATGTAGGGATTTGATTTCAGGTCCATCTCTAAGGCCCGCAATGTCTTGTGGTGACATTTCCCTTGCTAAATATCAGAACAAGGATGTTTGAAAGCCGGAGTGAGGAAGGGCAGAGCAGAGATGCAGGATGAAGGATGGGAAAGGGCTGGAGGAGAGTATTAGGGGAACGGTAATAGGAAGTGAAAGGAAAACAAAGTCCAAATCAGGCCCTGTGGAGGAATAAATACCAGGATGGTTGGGTGGTCAGGCAAGGCTCCTGCAAGAGGCTGTGGGATCATTCAAAAAGCAATTAAATGCTTTCCTGGGGGAACGGGCTTACTGGAAAGAATGAGCCACTTTGGACCTTTTCCAGTCCCTGCTATCTTTAATAATCTTCCAGCAACTTGAGCCAGCTGGTGGCTGAAGGCAAGAGCCAGGACTTCCTAGAGGAGTTGGGCAAAGTGGCGAATCATGGGGTTGCAAGCAGGTTATTCGGTACCGCACAGCTCTGCAAGGACGGGGTGTTACGGGGAAACACTACAAGGGAGAAACTCCCCCAGGAATCTCTGCCTCAGTCCCTAAGCGTCCCAAGAATCCAGATTCCGCAGTATCCTGGAGAAGAACAAGGTGGTGGCCTTGCTTGAAGCTATGCGGCGAGTGTATAGGAGGTGCCAGCTCCCCCACTGCTCAGCAGCGGTTCCCGATCCTGCAAGCAATGGTTGTGGGTTTTACTTTCCTCTCACTGCATTGGGACTAAGAGCCTCGTTGCACCACGCCGCTGTGGGAGGGTAACTGGGCGAGATGGGCACCCAACATTCTGGTGCCAATGGTGTTGCTGGCCAAAGACCTACCCTTGCTACGAGATGTGAGTGTCTCTGCTTTCCCTGGCATCTATCCTGGTCACCTTTTTTTTTTTTTTTTTTTCTTTTCTGCTCCTATAGGAACAAATTATCTGAAAAGATCTCAGGAAATGTGAAAACAATAATTATTCACTTCAAAATAGCAGTTCTGGGACACCTGATCTCCACATCTTGTTATAAAATGAGGCTGCAGCAGACTGACACCTTTCACAACACAGAGCTCGGAGGGAGGCAAGTCGGGCTGGGAAACGTGCTGTGCGGCAAGGCAGCACTTTCCTTTGTGCCATGCTCGCTGGGGCTGTGCCCGCCTGGTTCCTCCAGAGCAGCCCAGCTATGGCACCCCGTCCCCTCGGCAGTCACCGCGCCGGCTCCTCTGCCAAAACGCCGGGACGGTGGTTCGAGGCACCGTGTGCTGTCAGCACCTGGGAGTCCCGGGGCTTCGATTGGAGCGGCTGTCGAGCAGCCAGGGAGACGTGCAGGAGGCAGCAGGCTTGAAGTGCAATTTGCATTTTAATAAAGTAAGTTGTATTTTTTCAGTAATTTGCATTTAAATCAACCGTGTTTCATAACTGAGCATCCCTCTTAAAGGGGTGATCTGAGCTTTGCCTAACTCAGGGGAAAGGTTAGAGGAGACTTTTACTTATCCTGCTCAAAGTGGGGGCTAATAATGTCACTTTTTTGCTCACAGGTGGTACCTACTGACCCTCACCCATGTATTTCAGTCTGCTGGAGCATCCCAGAGTCCTCCACGGTGCCAACAGTGGCTGACCAGCCCTGGCATGAGCAGGCAGAGTGGAGGTAGCACAAGGGACATGAGGGGATTTGCCCGGGCAGAGGAGAGGGACACCCTGTTAGAGACCTAAGCAGAAGCAGAGTAGGTGCAGGCATGTCCAAACCTGGGTGAAACTGGGAAACAGTAGCAGAGGGAAACATTTGTAGTGCAGAGAATGCAGAGAATGTAAGGAAATTATACATTTTTAAAACTGTTTTGGATGAACTGAAGTATTCTGGTTTTAACAAATTTGAAGCTTTTCTCCTTTCAACTCCTTTTTGTACTAAAACCATTCATGCTCCAGCACAAAACACAGGATCTTGAAAAAGAGATGGCACTTCTGAAGGCACGCAAGAAGGAGATGTTCTGTTCTGAGCGTGCTGGAAATCTTCTCCCCCTCCAAATGTAAGAAACTTTTACTGCTGTTGAGAAGTTTCTCTGAAAAGCCATTTTTCAATGCAAAAAACGTTGCACTGGAGGCCTGTTTCGCTGGGTCTCCGGGTGATGGAGCTGAAGTTACTCGTCACTGCTTGTTCTGCCTCCTGAGCCCACCTGCAGCATCGTCTCCCCTCCCCATCATCTGGGGATGCCTGGGCCCCCCCTGCACCCCAAGGAGAGCACTCTGCAAGGTGCCGTTCACTTGCAGTTGCTTTTGTTTGCAGACAGTGAGTTTTCCATCAAAGCTGCTGCTGCCTTTCATCCCTGGGGAAAGCTGCCTGTGAGAACAGCCTTTTAACCGCAGCCGATTTAGGGGATTGGGAGCCTTTCATGGTCCTACTTTTATCTTGGGAATGGGGCAGCTCTCCTTGTAGGATGTGGATTCGGGTGCTTGGAGAGGAAGAGACCGATGGGGTGTGGGCTTCGTCCTGCCCCACAGATGCTCCAACCCTTGGTACTGTGAAGATGGGCTACAGCGCGTTCATGCTCTTCCCTTTGGAGCAAAACTTGCCTGCGATGAGCTGCTGCTATTCATCCATCAAAGGGCAAAAAGCTCAAATGTTAATTTTCATGTTTAATGCTTTTCAATGAGTTGAAAGCAGAGGGAGGAAAGGGATTGCTTCCTATTTAAGCACCTCTGTCGGATGTCAGGGTGTTTAGGTGCGAGGGTCGTGGGCTAAATCCCACCCCAATTAACTTCCACGCCACAGAGTGAGCCACGCACCCTCCAGGGAAATGGGTTCAGAGGGGCATTAGGCAGTGCAGCTGCTGAGCTAAGCACCAATATCTCTTATAGCATAACCTGGATGGGGGATACACATTGCTGTCGACAACACGGTCACTAGCCGAGGAGCTGCAGGGCCTCTATCCGGGAGGTGATGGCCACGAAGAAGTGACCTGGCTGTTCCCCACGTACTGCTGAGCCAGGGGATGCCGAGATGCCACAGCAGTGCTGTGTCACCACTGCTCCTTTCTATAAAGGATGGGAGAGGCACGAAGGGGACGTTGAGTAACAGTGGGTATAATTCAGGTTGATTTCTTCCCAGACTCTTCATTTGCTGAACATGTCACCAGCCGTGTAGTATATGGGGTGTTTCGTATCAATTTTCTGCAATGCCAGGCCATAAATAAAGAAAATAAATGTTCTAACTGTTAATCAGTCGCTGCTCACCCAAATGAGTTCCCTATACATTTTCCTGTTCTATAATTACTTGTCACCTATTGCTAGTTTGTAACTTTTAGTCTGTGATTCTGTTAGGTGGCTTTTCCCCCCTCTTTTGACAGGATTAATCTGTTAGTTGTGGGGTTATTTTTCTGGGTTTTGTCTTCTTTTTTTTTTCCCAGGTGGGGGGGAGTTAAAAACCTATTGATTGGTAAGGGAGGTTACTTATGGGTTTGGAGGTTGTTTTCCCTCAGCTCCTATCAGAACTGTATTTTTAATATCCAGAACAAATATTCGATGATGCCTGGTGCTGGCACTGTGCAGTTTGTGCCAACAGAGACTTTTTGCCAGCGTACATTGATTTAAGCCTGGTGTTTTTGCTGGGAGGCAGCTGCAGCAGTGCTACGAAAGCAAGAGCAGGTGCTGAAAACTCTCCCCTCTTTCTGTCTGTCTGTCTTGTTTTCTACAGCTTTCAAACGCCCTGGAGATGCTATTTCTTGCAGCACTCCACTCCCTGCCCTGGTCTGCATTCACCCCACGCTGTCCCTCCTCTGGGATTTGGTCGGTCGCACCGTTTTGCAGGCGGGGAAGTGGAGGCAAGGAGCCTTGCTCACAGCCATCCTCTGCACAGCCTCCCAGACAGAAATCCTGACTCCCCATCCGGCAAGCTGGGGCAGGAGGTGAAGGAAATCCCCTGTGAGTGATCGCTTCTGGTGAGGACCGCTTTAAAATAGATAAGTCTAATGGACGAGAAACAGCTGTGAAAGCATAGTGTAATTTTTCAGCCAGGCCCTCCAAGCTGGAAAACAGAGCTAACTTCATCTCCCTTTCCCTTGCACCGAAAATAATTGTAATTTACACACCAAAGGGACAGATATGCTGGAACATCCAGTGGCAGGAAAGTATTAACTGCAGCTGTCACGTGGAGCCGCCCCAGGGATGGGTCTATTAGGGGGGAGGCTGCTGAGATGGATTTTTGGGGAAGAGTGCAGGGAGAATGAGCACAGGTTCATGGTGAATGCGTCCCTCGTGCCTCTCCGGGCTGCCTGGCGGAGATGCCTGCTGCACGCGGGGATGCCTTGCGTTTTATATCCATTGAAACCTTCCCGTACATTCATTTGCCTGGCAGCCTCTGCTTTGAAGGCAGAATAAAAGACTAAATTTCTAATGCAGTAAAGGATAAAACACAATGGGGAAGTTGGTCTGCTATACAGGAGGAATAATAGGTCTATTAGGTGAATACATTTTCTGTGCACCCAGCCAAAACGTTTCATTAAAACAACGGGGCTCCTCCCTCCCCTGCTAATAAATTAACCTCTGCGGAGGGGATGGATCTGCTGAAAGGATTCATTTTCCGAAGCGAAATGTGAGCCTGCATCTCTTGCAGGGAGGGCTGCCTGGTCCTCCCCTTCGGGGGGAGAGCTCGCATCCCGGCTGGAGCCCCCGGCACGGGATGCTGGGCACTGGGATGGAGGCTGGTCTCTGAGCCTATGCTAATTAATGTGGGGGGGTCCTTCATTTTACCTCCTTCCCCCCAACTCAAGGTCTGTCCTTGGTTTCAGACAGCTGAGTGCCTCTTATCTTTGCCCTGGGTCTGTCTGGGATCCGGCAGCAACCCCAAGGCAGGAGCCCGAGGGACCGCAGAGCCCACTCGAGCCTCCAGCCTGTCCTCTTCAGCCATCCAGCGGCGAGCCGGGACAGCATCCTTCCTCCAGCGGTTTATAATCTTGCAGGGTCTGAGGATGACAGACATGGATTTGGGGCCTCTAGTGGGATTTGGAAGGACAGAGTCCAAACATCCATCTGGCTGTGAGCTCACCACCGTTGCCCAACCCTCAAAATGCCTCCGGGCCTTGGCACCTCCAAAAACAAGGCATTTTTGTGAAAGGCATGTGGGATGGAAAACTGTTGTTTGTGTTCACAGAAGCTGGAGATCAGATGCTCTGAGCCGTAAACCAACCTCATCGCTCAGGGCAGTGCTGGCAGAGGGAGAAGGAGTTGCAAAAGCATCTTCTGAAAGGATTCAGGTAGCTTTCCCTGCTGGGAGCAGTGGCTGCTGCAGGGCTTTTGGTAGCCGAGCTTGATACAGCAATCCCTCTTCCTTCCTGCACAGCTGGTCCCAGGGCCACCAGCAGATCACCGAATGCAAAATGCACAAACGAACCAAACCTCCTACAATAGCTTCCATCAGGGCTGTGTGGACTTTGCTGAGGTCCCTGCATACCTGGGGACAGCAGTCGGCCGCCCGCCTTTCTGGAGGGCACCGGGAACTGAGTGGTTATAAATATAGACAAGGCTTTGCAGCAAGCAGGCTCAGTCCAGTTGCTGAAAAGGTCTTATTGCAAGTCTAGTGCAGCCTTACATTCCTCCACAAATTATTTTTCAGGATAAATAATTATATATTAGGGCCATAGTGGATGCAAATGATTTAATTAATAATACACGCTTCAAGAGTAATTTGCAATTTAAAGTGCTGTATAAAAGCCCGGTATTAGCAATACTTATTTTTATTTATTAATCGCTGGCTCTCAAAATCTCCATGGTGAAAAATTTCCCATCTTTTTAATTTTTAATTTATTTCTGTGGCTCTGGGGAGAGGAAAGGCGACCTTGTGGTGACCTTGTACGGAAGGTGGTGGACTGGGATCCCCGGCCCTGGTGCATCCTTCACTGGGCTGTGGCTTGTTTGTTTGACCTTTGTTGCTGGAGACTTGAGAATTAGGTTCTGAGATCTTATGAATAGTTTTTGTTCACTTTTTTTAGCTTGTATCTGTCACGTGGGACTGTATTGCTGCTCTTTCAACCTGTGCATTTGGCTGATGTTTGGTGAAACTCTTTCCGAAATAGGGATGTGGTGCTTGTGCCGATTCCTTCAGCACAGCAAAAATGAACCCCGGGTGGGATTTATGGCCTCAGAAACCTCCACCGTCTGCCTCACAGCAAGTGCTGTGCCCCAAAAGCCCAGTCTCAGCTTCTCCCTTCAGCTAACATCTCCAATGCATGGAGACCAGGACTCCAAACTCTACCTTTTTGGTCCGGGAAATGCAGACCCCGCTGTTACGTCTGCCTTTGCTGCTGGAAGGGGCTTAACTGGTTTTCCTGTGGAGGCAACAAGGTGCTGAGCACCAAGAGGGCCGTGATGAGGTCAGGAAGGACAGGAACGGGTGCCTTTCCCCTTCGCAATGCGTCCTGAGAGCCAGCCTCTCTCCTTGCATC